>NC_092707.1:199480019-200080019 GCF_047496885.1 Scyliorhinus torazame | reverse complement strand
GAAGGACTGGCGGTGATATTTGCAGTAAAAAAATTTCACCAATATTTGTACGGGTGGAAATTCACCATAGTGACGGACCATAAGCCGTTATTAGGGTTATTAACTGTAGACAAGTCAATACCCCCGATTGTATCAGCTAGAATCCAACGTTGGGCGTTGCTACTGGCGGCGTATAGATACGTTCTGGAGCACAGACCGGGAACGCGAGTAGAAAATGCAGATGCTTTGAGCAGACTTCCCCTCCCAGACACCCCGCCGCTAATACCGAAAGTAGAGGAGACAGTAATGACTCTAAATGTTTTGGACACCCTACCAGTGGACGCACAACGTATTCGGTTGTGGACGCAAAAAGACCCAGTTTTAGCCAAGATGAAGCATTTACTGCTAACAGGGGAACTGGGGAGACCAGTGGAGCCCCAGATGCACCCATACTGGAGCAGAAGGGACCAAATAACCGTACAAGACGGTATCCTATTATGGGGAGCCCGGGTAATAGTCCCAGCTCAGGGCCGTCGGGCAATCTTAACCGAGTTACATCACGGACACCCAGGGGTGTCTAAAATGAAGATGCTAGCTCGAAGCTACGTTTGGTGGCCAGGATTGGACATAGACATAGCAGCCTTGATACGTCGGTGCCAGGAGTGCCAACAGGGGCAACGAGTGCCACCAGCTGTGCCATTGCACCCATGGGAATAGCCAGGCAGACCGTGGACCCGCCTGCATATTGACCACGCCGGCTCTTTCATGGGATCAATGTTTTTGGTGATAGTGGATGCCCACTCCAAATGGTTGGACGTCCACCGGGTAAACGCGGCAAGCACAGCATCGACAATTGAAAAGCTCAGGGCCTCGTTTGCAACACATGGACTTCCGGAGGTATTGGTGTCGGACAACGGAACGGCATTCACAAGTGGGGAATTTGGAAAATTCCTAAAGGGAAACGGAGTCCGCCACATCAAAACGGCCCCTTACCATCCAGCGTCCAATGGCCTGGCAGAGAGAGCGGTCCAGACACTAAAAGTGGGACTCAAGAAGCAGCCGGCAGCGTCAATGGACACAAAGCCCTCCCGCTGGCTGTTTGATTACAGGACCACATCGCATTCCACAACGGGCATACCGCCAGCTGAACTCTTAATGGGAAGGCGGCTGCGAACGAGGCTGAGTCTCCTTTTCCCAAATCTAACGGGGAAAGTGGAGAAACAACAGGAGGTCCAACGCAGGGGGCATGATAATAGTCGGCAGCAGAGACATTTCCAGGTGGGGGCACCGTTTGTGTCAAGAATTATGGGAATGGACCAACGTGGGTCAAAGGCATGGTAGAGTCCCAAACAGGGCCCATATCACATAAAGTTTCAATAGGAGGTAAGGTGCTGAAGGAACACCTGCACCAAATAAGGCCAGGGGAACCACACCCGGAGGCAGTCGAAGCAGGACCGCCTCAAGCTGGGATAGCTCAGATGGGAAAGATACCCACACCCCAGCCCCGAGCAATTTCTCCAGACCCCGTCATCCAGTCGTCAGAGTCAGAGATGGACACGTTCGACGAGGCCGCCGCGACACCTCTCCCCGAGGAGGAGGAAGTACAACTTCCAAGGAGGTCATCGAGGAAAAGACAGGCACCTATAAGGTACACCCCACCCACGTCGGAGAATGACCCGGCGGACGACACAGAGGTGACAGTCCTGGACAGGAGGAGCAGGAAGAAGCTCAGAGGAATGCCAGCTGGCAGGATTTCCTCGGACCTTGGGGGGGAGGGGTGTCATGACCTCCAATTGTCTTTATTGGTTGGCCAATTGGAGTATGAGCTCCCTCAATGATAGCTTATTGAGGTGGCCCATATAAGCACCTGTGTAGGCTTTGTGAGGCAGTCTTAAGTTGACTGGAATGCTAGCAGCACTGTTTGGAGCTGCTCTTGTATATAAGTTATTGCAAATAAATACTGGTGTGGTGACGGAACCCCTGCCTCCTGTGGATTATTACAAATATATTTAAAGTAACTATTTTATATCACATTCGTCAGAACCAGGGAGATAGCATCTGCTGTGGACCGGTTGCAGCGATAGGCGAACTGAAATGGATCGAGACCGTTTTAATGCTGCTTCTCAAAATTTCTGGTAAATGTACTTTGCTGGGATGTGACCAGTGTGATATCTGATAATTGCATGAATGTTAGAGAGAATGCCAAGTGGAAAAAAGATACCATTCCCCAACTTCAATGTATTTGTGCAATTGGATGAGGGACGCTTGAAAGAATAGACTTGTTTGAAGAAATAACATTTCATTTTTGGAAGAAAAGTTGACGTGGCGTTTTATGGTTAATTATGTTAAATCTGTCCAAAATTTGGACGATCTGAAGTTGAAAATGCATTCAGCCATTGATACCAAGCACAGAATAAGCAAGTTTCACTGTGTTGCCCTTACGAGTAATGTGCAATAAATGATACCGAGGAATATTGTCACATTTGTTTGTGTTCAGTAAAAGGAAGGAAAATATTAGCTGATGCCTTTCATGTACTGAAGCTGTCTCAGAGCTGATTTAAGCACTTTATTAAAAAGTGCATTCAATTATATTTTGAAAGCAAATGTGCAGCAAGATCCCATAAACAGAAATTCAAAAATGAACTTCAAAATGTTCTGTGTTGGCTGAGGGATAGGTATTGGGCAGGACACTGAGGAGCACTCTCCTGTTCGTCTTTGAAGTGGTCTAAATTAAATTCTTTTTATAGGGGCTTGGTTCGATGCCTCATTTGAAATATGGCACCCTCAACAGTGCAGCTCTCACTTAATGCTGCCCCAGAGTGCCGTCCTGTAAGATGTGGTGAAATCCTGGATTGGTGCATGAACCCATAACCTTACTGACTGAGAGACCATGAGTAAAACAGCAACTTATCCCATCGCGCCCTGTTACATAGATGGATCTCCAAAGTTACTGAGGCGTTAACAGCTCCTAGGCAGCAAAGAGACTTCCATCCTGTTTGTGACTATGACCAAGGATGGTGGCACAATAAATAAAAGTAAGCAGAATGGTGCCAACCTATCAAAGCAATTGAATTTTATACACACATTAGTTTTATAGGTTGAGTTGGACCAATGTGATTCATTCTTCCGTTTGGAGAAAGTTGCACTTTGAATAGAAGCAAAATTCTTTTGTAGAGCAGTGACTTCACACTGTCAAAATCAATTTTAACATTTTCAGTGCATATTTAGTATTAGCTTTGAACATATTTGGCAATTATCACATCAAAGAAAATGCAGTGTACTGTAACATAACTTGTTTGACACTAGCATTATTACATTTTGGCTACTTAATACACTTTGGCTGGTATAAATCAAAGTCACAATCTTAGTCATAAACCTATTTAAGGCACAGTTGGAACTATGAGCTGTTGACACCAGAGGCTGCTGATTGGGATTTTTTTTGAAAGTTCACATCCAGCGCTGAAGTAAAACTGATACTTATGGGTCTAATAGTCACACTTCAGGAAAGACTAATCATAAAATTCATCAAACTGCTTAAACATCCATTTCCTTCCTCACCAATGCACTGCTGCTGCATCTGCAGTGTACACTGCAGCAACTTGCCAAGTCTTCAACCGCTTCTTCGATAGGTTTTAGTTCTGGGTCAGTGGTAACACTCTCTCTCCTCTGTCAGAAATATAGGGTGCGATCCTCCAGCTACACTGCGCGGGAAAAGCACTCTCCGTGGCGCAGCGTGGCAGTTGAAAACCAGGATCTACCCTGCTCATAATACCTTGCGAGATTCAACATAATCTCGCAAGGCGTTGCAAGGTGAATCCCGCCACAATGGTACTGGCCCCCTCAAACAGGGCTGAGACGGAACGGCACTCGTGGGGATCTCCAAGGGGATCCAAGGTCCCAGCTGCATGCCCTTTGGGCAGGGTGGTGCCCTGGCACTGCTGATGCCATGAGGTTACCCTGGCAGTGCCACCTGGGTGCCAAGCTGCCATTTTGTGTGCGCATGCGATCGGGGCCGGTGTTTGTTTGGGTGGAGATCCTTCCATATTGTGTTCGGGCTGGTGGGGAAGGTCAGGGATTCATTTGGGGGCCTCAGAGATTGGGACGTCATTTAAAATGGCATCCTGATCTCTCTCTCTACAACGGGGGGTTCTGGCGAGCAGAGTTCCCCATTGTGAATAAACAGTGCTATATGGAGCCTCGGCCGCACGTTTGCCGTTCAGGCCCCTTATTCAACACAAGTCAAGCTGAATAGCCATGTGTGATCCAGAACTGCGAGCGCCGGGAAACACGCGACTAAAGGCGCTCGCTCGGGGACTTTGCTCCCTTTTAGGAAGATCGTGCCCATGTTGAATCAAGTCTGACTTTAGGCCTTGAGTGTAAAAGTTAACAAGGCTGATGCTCCAGTGCTTTATTGAGGGTATGCTGCTCTTTTGGAGGTGCTGTCTTGCTGACGGAATGCTACGTGCCCATTTTTAACCTACGTTTCCTGCAAGAGCCTTAAAAGTTCCATGCGGTCCTACTGACTCACTGATGGCCTTCAGGAACGAGAAGCCGGCAGTCCTACCTGGTCTGGTCTGCCCATGACTCCAGTCCACATGACATGGCTGCCAGGTATGGGGAATAAGTGTAGTCTCGTCAGCAATATCTCCTTCTCACCTTCTTCTTATAATCCTTCCCTGATTGAATGACGAGTGTATGTTTGTGAAAAGGTGAAGTTGCATATTGTCAGTTTATCCCCATTTTTCCTCCTCTGGTTAATGGGACATAATGGCCGGAATCTTCTACTCATCCAACCCTGCCCCATGGCTGGTTTTTCGGCCACAGAGGTGGCTCGCCATTGGCTACCAGCAGGATCTACCGGGCCTGCCAAAGTCAATGGCCATTTGCTTTGTTTGTCAACCGTGCCGCCAGAGTACCCTCCACAGGGGGTCACCTCTAGTGTTACCAGAAGCTCCCGCCTGCGGGAAGGACTGGAAAATCCCACCTCAAACTGTGCAATGCTCCATCTAGTGACACAACTCAGACTTCTCAGTGTCAGATTGACCTCAATCCAACTTTGATATTCCATATTTGTAGATCTGAGGCGGGATCCTCCTGTGCGGGGACCAATTCCCCACACCGGCGGGAAAACTGGCGCGAACCACTCCGGCATCAACAGGCCCCGAAAGTGCGGAATTCTCCGCACTTCCAGGGGCTAGGAGGGCATCGGATGGGTTCGCAGCGCGCCAGCTGGTGCCGAAGGGACTGCGTGAGTTAGCGCATGCGCCAAAGGGCCGCCATGATCTCGCGCATGCGCTGAACTGCCGGCGTGGTTCCGCGCATGTGCAGACCGGCCGGCGTATTCTGCCGCATGCACAGGGGGTTGTCTTCTCTGCGCCAGCCATGGTGGAGCCTTACAGGGGCCTGTGCGGAAAGAAGGAGTGCCCCCACGGCACAGGCCCGCCCGCAGATCGGTGGGCCCCGATCGTGGGCCAGGGCACCGTGGAGGTCTCCCCCGGGGTCGGACACCCCGCACCCCCCCCGAGGACCGCACCAGCTGACTTACCTGCCAGGTCCCGCCGTGTGGGACCATGTCTAATCAACGCTGGCGGGACTCGCCAGAAACAGACGGCCGCTCGGTCCAGACGGCCGGGAGGCCACTGGCAACGACCCCCGACCGACGTGGCGTGAACCCCGCCCCTGCCTGAAAACCGGTGGTGGAGAATACGGCAACCGGCGTCGGTGCGGCAGGGCAGGATTCCCGCCGCCCCCCGGGGATTCTCCGACCCCCATTCCCGTCCCTGATATTCCAAAATAGGACTCAAATTTCTTAACATGAGTGCTGCAATATTCCAAAGTTTACTCTGAATCTAGTTGGACAATGCTTTGATTTTTAATTCCCAGATTGACATCTTACAAGCTCTAGTTAATTCTAGTCTTGGTTTCCTGAATTGCAATAAGTCCTGGGGCGGGATTCTCCAACCCCTCGCCGGGCCAGAAAATCGGGGGGAGGAGGCGTGCATCCCGCCCTTAGTCTCCGCACCTTTAGGGGCCAAACCCTCACCTTGAGGGGCTAGGCGCGCGCTGGAGCGATTTCCACTCCACCGGCTGGCGGGAAAGGCCTTTGGCGCCATGCCAGCCGGGGCCGAACGGTCTTCGCCGGGCGATGCGGGTCTGCGTATACGCGAGAGCGTCAGCAGCTGCTGACATCATCCCCGCGCATGCGCAGGGGAGGGGGTCTCTTCTGCCTCCGCCATAGTGAAGACCATGGCGAAGGCAGAAGAAAAAGAGTGCCCCCACGGCACAGGCCCGCCCGTGGATCGGTGGGCCCCGATCGCGAGCCAGGCCACCGTAGGGGCACCCCCCGGGGCCAGATCGCCCCGCGCCCCCCCTCCCCAGGACCCCAGAGCCCACCCGTGCTGCCTTGTCCCGGCATTCAAAAGGTGGTTTAATCCACGCTGGCGGGGCAGGCATTCCAGCTGCGGGACTTCGGCCCATCGCGGGCCGGAGAATCAGCGGGGGTGGGCCCGCCGACCGGCGCAATTCCCGCCCCCGCCGAATCTCTGGTGGCGGAGACTTCGAGACATGGCGGGGGTTGGATTCACGCCAGCTCCCGGCGATTCTCCAACCCGGCGGGGTGTCGGAGAATCCCGCCCCAGGTCCGAGCATTTGGTCCTTCTAGGAAGGACTTCAGAACAGAGGAAGCCCCAGCAGAAAAAAACTGGTTAGAAATCATCCCACATCTGTCTGGAATCACCTGGACCTGTCAGTCAAGAGGCTAGTAATGGAGCGGAAGACTTTCAGCTTCACCTGACAAGGGTTTGGACTTGACATATGAGAGAGACATCAAAGGGTTCCAACACAGAACACTTTGGACGCGATTCTCCGGAAAGGTTTTTAATGATGGCAGAGAGCGGGAATTGCAGCGAGCTCCCTGGCACTCGGCCTAGTGAGACTGGCAACGCATTACAACATGAATTGATCTACTTAACGAGGCCCCACGGGCTTCACACTGCAAATGAAGGCTCGCCAGCCAATTCGCCGGCCGTGTTGGCCAGCCCTCTGCTAAAAAAGTTGAGCAGCACTTAAGCACCTCTTGAACAGCCAACTCCACTCAGCTTGCAGCCATGGCGCCGAGACAACCGGCCCCATGATTCGGAGACACGGACCTGGGGAGGCTCCTAGATGTGGTTAAGGACAGGAGGGTTCCCCCGAGGGTCTCGGAGGGTGAGCTACAGGGCAACCAGTTCCGCCTGGGATGAAGTGGCAACTGCTGTCAGCTCAGGCAGCGTGACCAGGAGGACTGGCCTCCTGTGTCGCAAGAAGGTCAATGACCCACAGCGGGCTGCACCCGTGAATTGATTCCCCTTCCCACCCCCCAAGTGACCAGCCCCCCATTCCTGTATTAGCTCCCCAACCCTCCTTTCACCTCCCTCCATTCACCCCCCCAACCCATCCTTCACATCCCCACCCCACCACTGTAAACCACGTGTGCGGTTAGCAATGCTCTCTCTGCGTATCTAGAGGAGAAGCTGTCCCACATTTCTCAGGAGAGGGCGCAAACTGGCCGTGGGGTGCCGGACATAAGAATCCTCATGGAGGTGGTCGGGGACTGAGCGGTTACCAACGCGGAGTTTGGCACACACTGCAGAGGTGAGGATCCATTATGCCCCAACCGGAGGACCTTTCAAACGTTGGTTGCTAATGCCATACAGGCTGACCCATCTCTCCCATTGACCACATGTTCATTCATGCTCAGGTCCTCGAGCCAGTGGCGCCGGCCCATACGTGGTGGTTCCCCCACTGCCCGCCGCTCATGAGACCACCTCAGAGGAGAGCTCCGGGGATGCCACTGTCGATGCGTCACAGCTGTCATCCCCACCGTCCACCAGCGCAAAGACATGCACCTCGGTGGGAAACGTCTATAGTCAGGCTTCTGGGAACATTCTGGTGAGCACCACACAGTTGCTGCTGCACATCAGGTGGCATCGAAGGCCACGGGCTGTGGTAAGCAGCTGGTTGCCTCCACCTCTGAGCTGCATCCTGGGGAGACACTTAGACAAAACGTTAGAGCAAGGAAGGCCAAGCACTTTGAGGATCACTGAAAGAGCACTAGAGGGGGGTAAGGAAGGGGGTAAGGAGGGGAGTGGCTGTGGGGGGAGGGAGGCATTCAGGGACATTGGGGCAGGAGGTTGGAGGGGGAGGGAGGATCTGGATAGTGTGGTGGCACCACCGGGAGAGTGGGGCAGTAGTGTACACTTGTACAAGAAACATTAAAATACCCTCATCACAACCAGTATGTCTCCTCTGGATCTTCGTTACGTGATCCGGACCGACCAGCAATCCCATGCCCTATCCCCCCCCAGAAATGGGGTCCTGCCCACCCCATGCACCCACCCTTCCCCCCCGCCGCCTGATACGCCCTGCTAATGCACCCCAGACACCTGAACAGAAAGTTGCCAACCCCAGCGGCGAACATGTGCCTGGGGCTGGGGTCCAACCCTGGATGTTCAAATGTTGGCTGCTGCGTGTGTGGTGTTTCCTCCTGCAGTGTTCAAGCACAGTGTCCAGGCATCAAGGTGTGATTGGGATGCTAGGCAATGATTCCCATCTGCTACATGGCCCGCCCACCCACGGGAACCCACATGGGATTTGTGAAGTGCTCACTTAACCGCGATTTCAATTCCCTATCTTGCCGCTCGGTAAGAGACCTCCGCGGTGAGTGAAAGTTGTGAGTTGTCGATGAGGCAGACAGGCAGGGACTAGAGTTACCCCCGGAATGCGTACGCACGATCCATGGGTTGGCATGGAGAATCCGCGCACGGTTGTCCCTCCCCAGCAGAGCCCCGCAAACGGGGCTGCAACCCCCCAATTGCCCTCCCCCTCCCCCATCCTCCTCCGAGCACAAGGATAGTATGCGCAGTGCCCCCAGGCTCTATGCCTGTGAGCAAAGATGGCTACTCACCTCCTAAGGTCCCCGCAGCAGCCCTTCCGCCAGGTTTACATTTTTCCAAAGGAGTACTCATCGGCACCAGCGTGGTCACTTGCTGGGGAGGCGGCTGGATCACAAGAGGCTGTTGGATGGGCAGCACGGTAGCACAGTGGTGATTATTGGTTTCTTGACATCACCCCACCGCCACTCTACGGAGGGATCCCGATTTCACCTAAGGGAGCAGGATGGTTACATCGCAAAAGGTTTGGCACCCGGTGCGGTTCTCGTTTTTGGCTTCTCCCGCTATTCACCAGCCTTGTTGCATTCTCGCTCGAGCGAAACGAGGACACTGAATCGCGCCCTTTAACTACAACTTGACATGCTGAAAGACGCCAAATGATTTTCCAAACTACCTCCCTCGGAGTCCACAGCGATTACCAGGCTGATTCCTGGGATGGCAGGACTGTCAAATGATGAGAGACTAAATTGGTTAGGATTATATTCATTGGAGTTGAGACGTGTGAGGGGGGAACCTCATAGGAACTTACAAAATTCTAACAGGGTTAGACAGGGTAGATTCAGAAAGAATGTTCCCGATGGTGGGGTGTCCAGAACTAGGGGTCATAGTTTGAGGATAAGGGTGAACCTTTTAGGACTGAGATGAGGAGAAATGTCTTCATCCAGGGAGTGGTGAGTCTGTGGAATTCACAACCACAGAAAGTAGTGGAGGCGAAAACGTTGTATAGTTTCTCAGAAGGAATTAGATATAGCTCTTGGGGCTGAAGGGATCAAGGGATATGGTGGGGGGGGGGAGGCAGGATCAGGGTATTGAACTCGATGATTAGCCATGATCATAATGAATGGCACAGCACGCTCGAAAAGCCGAACGGTCTCCCCCTGCTTCTATTTTCTATGTATATTTCTATGTATGTTTCTAAATAAAATTTGCTGAATTGCCGATCCTGATTTGTTTCAGATGGGGTGCGGAGTGTATAAATTGTAATGCACACAGATCATAATTGTTTGGGATAGGTTAGATGCACCAGGGTATTTTTTTTCCATCCACCATTGTTTGCAAAAAATAAGACTTTGAGACAAGGGGGTGAAAGAAAAGTTACCAGGGTTAGGTGGGAATGTGGGGTTGAGGTTCCAATCAGATCTTACTGAATGGTGGAGCAAGCTTAAGGCGCCAAGTTTGTATGTTTGGAAGACATCATAGAATCACTACGGTGCAGAAGAAGGCCATTCGGCCCAGCGAGTCTGCACCGACCATCCAAAAGAGCACCCTACCTAGGCTCACTCTCCTGCCCTATCCCCACATAACTCCACTTAACCTGCATGTCATTGGACACAAAGGGGCAATTTATATTGGCCAATCCACCCAACATTCTGGATCTTTGGACTGTGGGAGGAAACCGGAGCACCCGGAGGAAAACCATGCAGACACAGGGAGAACATGCAAACTCTTTGCATGCAGTCACCCGAGGCCGGAATTGAACCAGGGTTCCTGGTGCTGTGAGGCAGCAGTGCTAATCACTGTGCCACCATTCCACCCGTAATCCCATGAAGTAATTTTGAATTGCAGTTACTGTTGTTATGTAAGAAACTTGGCACAGCCAATTCACATACCGCAAACCTCTGCAAACAGCAATGTGATAATCAGATCATCTCTCTTTTGCGATGTTAATTGAGGGCTAAGTATTTTCCAGCACACTAGGGATAACTGCCATCTTCTTCTTTGAAAAGTGCCATTGCATCTATACATCCACCTTAGAAAACCAAAGGGCCTCACTTTGATGTCTCATCTGAAAGGTGGCCCCTCCGACAGTGCAGTGCTCCCTCAGTACTGCATTGGAGTTTCAGCCTAGATGTTTGTGCTCAACGCTCTGGAGTGGGGCTTCAACCCCAGCCTTCTGACCAGAGGTGTGAATGCTACCGCTGACGTGTGTGGTGATAAATTTGAGGTACCATGTAACATGTGAAATGATTTCAATAGTGACACCATAAATGCCTCGTGGAATATGAACACTTGCCTGTTTGAAATCCCCCCTCTTAATAGACAAGGTAAACTGATTAAACAACCTGTATTGATGCTTCTCCCAATTCACGCCAACAGAGAATTATAGATAAATTCAGGGGCCTTTATCACATTTGTCCAACTCCCATTTCAACTAAACTCAGGACCCGGCTATATTCCGAATAAATTGAATTGACCCAGTTAGCATGGATTTTGATTGTAAAATAATCTGGTTGCTTGTGTCATGTTAGATAGATTGGAATGGGAGACAAGTCTTGAATATCATATATAGGCAACAATGGCATGCACACACACACAACACATGACAGGCACACACACATGGACAGACAGACAGACAGACACACGCATGGACAGACAGACACAAGTGGACAGACATACATGCACACAGGACAGATACACACACATGGACAGACACACACATGGATAGTCATACGCACACACGCATGGACAGACATACACACAGGACAGACACAGGCACATACACACAGACAGACACACACGGACAGATACACACACGACAGACACACACACACACACACGGACAGACACACACGGACAGACACACACACACATGGACAGACACACACATGAACAGACATGTATTTAGGACAGACACATGGAGACACACACATAGAGGACACCACGCACAAACGCACACTAAATTTGGACGTTTTCATTATACTTTCCCCATCTGCCATAATAAAAAAATGTTTGGCATTTAAATGTATTTTGACAACTGTGTTAGTATGTACTGGGGGTCATGTGGGACTGGAAGCCCTAATGTCATTGGCTGACAGATCCCGGGTCCTGGTTGGCCGTTGACCTCAAGCTCCGCCCTGAAGGCGAAGTATAAGAAGCCGGTGCCTTCCCCCGCAGACCATTCTACTATCGAGCTGCTGGGGAACAGACACGCTTAATAAAGCCTCATCGACTTCACTCTATTCGTCTCATGGAGTCTTTGTGCGCTATAATTTATTAAGCGTGCCTAAAAAGGACTATGGAGCTCAGGATCATTCCAGAATGCCTGAGGATCAGCCCCCATGCAGTGAATGCGGCAGCAGCCTTTAAACACTGGCAGACTTGCTTCGAGGCCTACCTCAGACCGACCACCGGCCGGGTCTCAGACGAACAAAAACTGCAGGTCCTGCACTCGAGGGTGAGCACGGAGATTTTCACCCTCATTGAAGACGATTTCCAGACGGCGTTCGCAGCACTGAAAAGTCTCTATGTCCGCCCAGTTAACCAAATCTACGCTCGCTACCAGCTCGCGACGAGACGGCAAGCTCCCGAAGAATCAATGGACGAGTTCTACGCCGCGCTACCCGCGCCTACGGCCCCGACCGCGCGGCAGGCCATTGGGCCCCGTACGTACCCGTCGCGGCAAACCCCCCCCCCCCCGGACACTCCACAGGCTTGCGCGGCCCAAACGCCGAGTCGCACCGAGGGCGCCCGCTGTTATTTCTGCGGCCAGGCGAAGCACCCCCGACACGCTGTCTGGCTCGCGCAGCCATCTGCAAAAGCTGCGGGAAAAAGGGCCACTATGCGGTGGTGTGCCGATCCAGCGTGGTCGCCGCCGTCCCGGGGCCACAGGGAGCCCTACAGGCAGTCTATGCCTCCCAACCCCCCCAGCACGGCATGTGCGACCCGCAGGCGCAGCCGCTCTGGGTCCCGACCACCGCGGCCCCGGGAGAATTGGGAGCCCTGCACGCCGCCTACGCTCCCCAACCCCCCTCCCCGCAGTCCATGTACGACCCGCCGCCGGCGCTCCCGATTTGGGTGCCGGCCAACACTCTCCACGGAGAGGAATGGGTCTTTTGCGTCCCGAACGCCACCCACACCCCTCTCCCGCGCCCCACTCCTGACCCGCCGGCGCCGCCTACCTGGGCCCCGACCGCCGCTGTCCCCGGTGAGGGAGCTCCTCGCGCTCCTTGCGCTCGCAGCCCCACGCCTGTCCCGCCGGCGCCGCCTACCTGGGCCCCGACCGCCGCTGTCCCCGGCGAGGGAGCTCCGCACGGTCCCAGCGCTCGCGGCCCCATGCCTGTCCCGCCGGCGCCGCCGACCTGGGCCCTCACCCCTGTCCCGCGCCCCACGCCTGTCCCGCCGGCGCCGCCGACCTGGGCCCTCACCCCCGTCCCGCGCCCCACGCCTGTCCCGCCGGCGCCGCCGACCTGGGCCCTCACCCCACGCCCCACGCCTGTCCCGCCGGCGCCGCCGACCTGGGCGCCGCCGACCTGGGCCCCGACCGCCGCTGTCCCCGGCGAGGGAGCTCCGCACGGTCCTAGCGCTCGCGGCCCCACGCCTGTCCCGCCGGCGCCGCCAACCTGGGCCCTCACCCCCGTCCCGCGCCCCACGCCTGACCCGCCGGCGCAACTTACCTGGGCCCCGAACGCCGCTGTCCCCGGTGAGGGAGCTCCCCGCGCTCCTTGCGCTCCTTGCGCTCGCGGCCCCACGACTGACCCGCCGGCGCCGCCGGCTTGGGCCCCGACCACCGCTGTCCCCGGCGAGGGAGCTCCGCGCGGTCCTAGCGCCCGCGGCCCTGGCGCTCGCAGAGAGGGAGCTCCACGCGGTCCTAGCGCCCGCGGCCCTGGCGCTCGCAGTGAGGGAGCTCCACGCGGTCCTAGCGCCCGCAGCCCTGGCGCTCGCAGTGAAGGAACTCCGCGCGGTCCTAGCGCTCCCCAGACCCCCCAGCACACCATGTGCGACCCGCAGATGCCGCCATTTTGGGTCCCGACCACCACGAGGGGAGGAGGGGCGCCGCCATCTTGGACCGCCCCCGACCTGTACGACGCATGGGGGCGGCCATTTTGTCCACCCCCGACGCCATCTTGTGACCCCTCAGCCACGTACGATGTATGGGGGCAGCCATTTTGTCCATCCCCGACGCCATCTTGGACGGCAACAACGGACCACACCCCACTACAACAACCACGGCTCGCTTCGGTTACGCTCGATCAGGCTCGGCCCCGGACTCTACAGACGACGACGACAACAGTCCTAATTAACGGCCATGAGACGCCATGCCTAGTAGACTCCGGGAGCACGGAAAGTTTTATACACCCCGACACGGTAAGACGCTGTTCCTTAACTACCTACCCCAGCGCACAAAAGATTTGCCTAGCTGCAGGATCCCACTCCGTACAGATCCAGGGATTCTGCATAGTTACCCTAACGGTACAGGGGAGGGAATTCAAAACTACAAACTTAACGTCCTTCCCCAACTCTGTGCCCCCACCTTGCTGGGCTTAGACTTCCAATGTAACCTACAGAGCCTTACGTTTAAATTTGGCGGCCCCATACCCCCACTCACTATCTGCGGCCTTGCTACCCTCAAGGTGCAACCCCCGTCCTTGTTTGCGAACCTCACCCCGGATTGCAAACCCGTCGCCACTAGGAGCAGACGGTACAGCGCCCAGGACCGGACCTTCATTCGGTCCGAAGTCCAGCGGCTACTAAAGGAGGGCATAATCCAGGCCAGCAATAGTCCCTGGAGAGCGCAGGTGGTAGTAGTGAAGACAGGGGAGAAACAAAGGATGGTCATTGACTATAGCCAGACCATCAACAGGTACACACAACTAGACACGTACCCTCTCCCCCGCATATCCGACATGGTCAATCGGATTGCCCAGTATAAAGTCTTCTCCACCGTGGACCTTAAGTCCGCCTACCATCAGCTCCCCATCCGCCCAAGTGACCGCAAGTACACAGCCTTCGAGGCAGACGGGCGATTATACCATTTCCTACGGGTCCCTTTTGGCGTCACAAACGGGGTCTCGGTCTTCCAACGGGAGATGGACCGAATGGTTGATCAACATGGGTTACGGGCCACGTTCCCGTACCTCGACAATGTAACCATCTGCGGCCACGATCAGCAGGACCACGACGCCAACCTCCAAAAATTCCTCCAGACCGCCAAAACCTTGAACCTCACGTACAACGAGGACAAGTGCGTTTTTAGCACCGATCGGCTAGCCATTCTGGGCTACATAATGCGCAATGGGATAATAGGCCCCGACCCCGAACGTATGCGCGCACTCATGGAATTTCCCCTCCCGCACTGCCCAAAAGCCCTGAAACGCTGCCTGGGGTTCTTTTCATACTACGCCCAGTGGGTCCCCCAGTACGCAGACAAGGCCCGCCCCCTAATACAGACCACGACCTTCCCTCTGTCGACAGAGGCTTGCCAGGCCTTCAGCCGCATCAAAGCGGACATCGCAAAGGCCACGATGCGCGCCATCGACGAGTCCCTCCCCTTCCAGGTTGAGAGCGACGCCTCCGACGTAGCTCTAGCGGCTACCCTTAACCAAGCGGGCAGACCCGTGGCCTTTTTCTCCCGAACCCTCCACGCCTCAGATATCCGCCACTCCTCAGTGGAAAAGGAAGCCCAAGCCATAGTGGAAGCTGTGCGACATTGGAGGCATTACCTGGCCGGCAGGAGATTCACTCTCCTCACTGACCAACGGTCGGTAGCCTTCATGTTCGATAATGCACAGCGGGGCAAGATTAAAAATGACAAGATCTTAAGGTGGAGGATCGAGCTCTCCACCTTTAACTATGAGATCTTGTACCGGCCCGGAAAGCTGAACGAGCCGTCCGATGCCCTATCCCGCGGCACATGTGCCAACGCACAAATTAACCGCCTCCAAACCCTCCACGAGGACCTCTGCCACCCGGGGGTCACTCGGTTTTACCACTTCATCAAGTCCCGCAATCTCCCATACTCTTTAGAAGAGGTCTGTACAGTCACAAGGGACTGCCACATCTGCGCGGAATGCAAGCCGCATTTTTTCAGGCCAGATGGAGCGCACCTGATTAAGGCTTCCCGCCCCTTTGAACGCCTCAGTCTCGATTTCAAAGGGCCCCTCCCCTCCACCGACCGCAACGCATATTTCCTTAATGTAGTGGACGAATACTCCCGCTTCCCTTTTGCCATTCCCTGCTCCGACATGACCGCGGCCACAGTCATTAAAGCCCTGAACAGCATCTTCACGCTGTTCGGTTACCCCGCATACGTCCACAGCGACAGGGGGTCCTCTTTCATGAGTGACGAGCTGCGCCAGTTCCTGCTCAGCAAGGGCATAGCCTCAAGCAGGACGACCAGCTACAACCCCCGGGGGAACGGGCAAGTAGAAAGGGAGAACGGCACGGTCTGGAAGGCCGCCCTACTGGCCCTACGGTCCAGGGATCTCCCAGTTTCACGGTGGCAGGAGGTCCTCCCGGACGCTCTCCATTCCATCCGGTCGTTATTATGTACAAGCACTAATCAAACGCCGCACGAGCGTCTCCTTGTCTTCCCTAGGAGGTCCTCCTCTGGAACGTCGCTGCCGACCTGGCTGGCGGCCCCAGGACCCATCCTGCTCCGAAAGCATGTGCGGGCACATAAGGCGGACCCGTTGGTCGAAAGGGTTCACCTCCTCCACGCGAACCCCCAGTACGCCTACGTGGAGTACCCTGACGGCCGACAGGACACGGTCTCCCTGCGGGATCTGGCGCCCGGCAGCACCACGCACAGCCCCCCGACACCATCAACCCAACCGCCCCCCTTCCTGCCACCGCCGCACCCCGCGACCGCCCCCTTCCCAGGAGGATCAGTCCCCCTCCCCTTTGCACCGACAGCTGAAACCGTGCGGCTCCCGGAGGCGACAACGCTGGTACAAGCACCACCACCACCGCCGGGGCCGAGGCGATCGACACGGACGACCAGACCGCCCGACCGACTCGTGGCGTCGATGTAAAACAAAGATGGACTGTTCAATGAACATTTTGTTTTTCCTATACCCTCTGTAAATAGTTGTAACAGGACGATACTGTCCAATACTGTACTACCATGTAACTGTTCTATCCTCCCAGGACCAGCCCTGTAAACCCTTACCACCATACGAAGCATCACCCCGCCGGGTTCATTTTTGACAAGGGGTGAATGTGGTAGTATGTATTGGGGGTCATGTGGGACTGGAAGCCCTAATGTCATTGGCTGACAGATCCCGGGTCCTGGTTGGCCGTTGACCTCATACTCCGCCCTGAAGGCGAAGTATAAGAAGCCGGTGCCTTCCCCCGCAGGCCAGTTTACTATCGGGCTGCTGGGGAACAGACACGCTTAATAAAGCCTCATCGACTTCACTCTATTCATCTCATGGAGTCTTTGTGCGCTACAACAACACAAGCTTTCTCTTCACTGAACACCCTTGGATTCGATACCTTTTTAAGAGAGTATCTTTCTTTATTGAACTATGTCCCTGTGTGGGCGCTAATTTCACTCTGTCCCAAATCTGCTTGCATCTTCCTCAGAATTGCTAACAATCTCCTGCATTCCAGAAAATACTAATTACCAAGGATCCAATCATGCATTCAGGAGAGATGGCAAATGTGACTAGAATGTGACAAATGCTTATAGCAACCTCATAACAGGCATTCAATTCTGTTGACAGCTGCATCTGTGTATTCAGGTCATTAGGGTAAGGGACTCTATTTCCTTAGAGCATGGAGGGTTAAGGGGAGATTTAATGGATGGTGTTCTATATAAATGAAGGGCTTTGATAGAGTAGCTAGAGAGAAACTCTTTCTACTGGCAGGAGTGCTGACAAACAGAGAATTGGTAACCAGAGTATACAAATATAAGTTAATTGGGGAAAAAAACAAGGGGCAGGCTGAGATTTATTTTACTTAACGAGTTATGATTTCGAATGCATTGCCGGAAAGAAGGCTGGCATCAGATTCAATAGTAACATCCAATAGGAAATTAGATTTATTTTTTTAAAAAATATATTTTATTGAAATTTTTTTCCCTGAGCAACATTTTTCCCACTTACAAAACAAGCGAAACGATAACAGTAACAAAACAGAAATTTTTAAACTTTCTAACAATAATAATAATAGTAGTAATAATATACAAGTAACAAAACCTCGTACTCTATTGACCTATACTCAACTGCCTCCCCCCCTCCCCCCCCACCCCCCCTCCCCCCTGGGTTGCTGCTGCTGGTCATCCGTCTTCCCTCTAACGTTCCCCTAGGTAGTCGAGAAATGGCTGCCACCGCCTGGTGAACCCTTGAGCCGATCCTCTCAGGGCAAACTTTATCTGCTCCAGTTTAATAAACCCCGCCATATCGTTTACCCAGGCCTCCAGTCCAGGGGGTTTCGCCTCCTTCCACATGAGTAGGATCCTGCGCCGGGCTACGAGGGACGCAAAGGCCACGACATCGGCCTCTTTCGCCTCCTGCACTCCCGGCTCTTCCGCAACTCCAAATAGAGCTAACCCCCAGCCTGGTTTGACCCGGGCCTTCACCACCTGCGAAATCACTCCCGTCACTCCCTTCCAATACCCTTCCAGTGCCAGGCACGCCCAAAACATATGTGCATGGTTTGCCGGGCTCCCGCCACACCTCCCACATTTGTCCTCCACTTCAAAGAACCTGCTCAATCTTGCCCCCGTTATGTGTGCTCTATGTAGCACCTTAAATTGAATCAGGCTAAGCCTGGCGCATGAGGAAGAGGACTTTACCCTGCTTAGGGCATCAGCCCACATACCCTCCTCTATCTCCTCCCCTAATTCTTCTTCCCACTTTCTTTTTAGTTCGCCCACCGACTCCTCCCCCTCTTCCCTCATCTCTCTATAAATCTCTGACACCTTGCCCTCTCCGACCCACACCCCTGAAAGCACCCTGTCCTGTATCCCCTGTGTCGGGAGCCGCGGAAATTCCCTCACCTGTTGTCTAGTAAACGCCCTCACCTGCATCTCTCTCAAGAAATTCCCCCGGGGTAACTTATACTTTTCCTCCAGTGCTCCCAAGCTCGCAAAAGTCCCATCTATGAATAAATCTCCCACCTTCCTAATTCCCAACTGGTACCAGCTTTGAAATCCTCCATCCATTCTTCCTGGGGCGAACCTATGGTTGTTCCTGATAGGGGACCCCACCAGGGCTCCCCGCACCCCTCTCTGTTGCCTCCACTGTCCCCATATGTTCAGTGTTGCCGCCACCACTGGGTTCGTGGTGTACCTTTTCGGTGAGAACGGTAGCGGCGCCGTCACCAGCGCCTCTAGACTCGTCCCTTTACAGGACCTTCTCTCCAGTCTTTTCCACGCCGCTCCCTCACCCTCCATCATCCATCTGCGTATCATTGCCACATTGGCGGCCCAATAATAATCTCCCAAGTTCGGTAGTGCCAGTCCTCCTCTGTCCCTACTGCGCTGAAGGAAAGGAAATTAGATTTATACTTAAAGAGGACAATTTGCAATGATATGGGGACTGGAGCAGGGGAAGCGGACTAGTTTTGCTGGCTTGTGTTTTTTTATGTGTGACCTCTGTGTGAATCGAGGTGACGAATACCTGTGCCAGGGAAATGACAGTGCCAAAGTCAGTCTTGAGTTCAGTTTGAGATGGAGTAGGAGCACATTTCTTCCTCAGGCTCTGCCCTATCACTGGACCTTAACCTAGTCCCTTGAACATTGCGAAGTTCCAGGCCAGCAGACATTGCCTGTAGTAACATACCAACTTGCTCCACCAACTAATGCTGCACAGTTTGAGAGCAGTATAAAGAACTGGCTAATCAGAAAGCTCACCAATGCAATGGCTATTCTCCTTAATATTTTTGACAACCTCATGATTGTTCTTTTTTCCTGAGATGGAACGAACTTACTGACATCCTGCCAGCTAATATTATAGGTGCACTGCAGGGTGGTCCTAATTTGCTATGCATTATGATGTGTATGCTGGGACCTTGCCAAAAAGCATTGCCGGACAAAATGGCATAAGACAGCAACCTTTACTGCTAATATTCAAAAAGATGTGTCCAATTAAAGGCAAGTGAGACCAGAGCAGGAAAATTATTATCCCTCTCCAAATATAACCATCATTTATCCTTTCTGAAGGTTGGATGGGATGAAGGAAGAAATAGCTTGTGTAATCCGTTGTATATCAAAATAAATGTGGAGGCAGGAAACAGGACCGGTGGACAAGTGATGGAGTCCTGCAAACCTCGTGTATGATGGGTGGCAAAGTGACGATGTATGATGTGGGTGCCAGGACGGTTGCTCCGTTTGGCACATCAGGGCATCATAACCACAGGATATCATTGGAGCATAGCTGTCAGTCGACACCAGGATACCTCAAGGTTGCACATTATCCTCACAACTTGGGAACATATCGAGTAGAAGATGGCACTCCTTTAATGCAAACCAAGTGTAAACCACTCGACAGTCTATTTCCACCAGGCGAATATCAGTGCATGCATGCCATCAAATCCTGCCTGTTAACCTGTTTCACACACTGAACAGGTTCTCCAGCAATGTTATAGCTTTTATTTCTCCTCGTGCATATTTTTAATAGGGCACATCTTCAATTGTATACAATTGAAAGCCTTGGCACACTCATGTCTTCAAAGGTCATGATTCATTACACGATCACAACAGAACATTGGTGGATGAGTCATGGCCCCTTTGACATAGGGATGGGCTGTCAATTATGTGTGTGCACTGTGTACACTGTGTACATCCTGATGTAATTAACCTCTGAAGCCCACTTCTCTATCCAGTTCAAGCTGAATTTTCTTCACCATTGAAGAAACGGAGCAGGGAGTGAAAATGCTGAGTGCTTTACAAACATTCCAACTTTCCAAGAATCCATCGGCAGAAATTGTTCTATTATTTAGGAAATGGAGAGCTCCAGTCTTTCATCCCCAATACTGAATAGTCCGGTCCACCTACCTACATGCTCATTTATAACACAGATCTCAACCAAATCTGTAACTTTGGATCACACAAGTGTCATCCATATTTAACTGAGAAAAGGATTACAGTTTTGAAATGAAGAAAGGTGGGTGGGGGGGTGTTGAGCGCTGCCTGCAAACTCAGTATTCAGAATTCAGTTGCAATGTCTAGTACACAGAGGAGTCCAATTGCAATCAATAAAATGTTTTAGTTTGGGGGCACGCAGTGCTTCCACTTTGCAAAGACACTTTGTTAACTAAATTGAGTAAGAGCAGTGAAAACATGAATCATTTCAGATTCAATAACACCTGGGTAATACTCTTCCACCGTAATCAACAGGATTTAGAGTGCCCAACTAGGGCAAACATCAAAGTGTATGAGTTTGAATGCTTGCATATTGATGGGATTGCCTCAGGTGCGAGTATCACATCAGAGTAGAAATCTGTCTTGGTTAATAGCACAGACCAAACAATATTAAATCTGCCTTCTGCTGTGCTCCTTATCTAATATTTAGTTTGTTGACAACAGAACAGAATATCAGGGTGATGCAATGCTGCCTGTTTAGTGCTATCATCCAGTATTAATTTCGACCCACAAGCCCATGGTGGGTCATTCGATGGGACACCAAGGGTGGAGAAAAGACAACAATGCTTATTCTTCTTTCCCTTGCTGACCTGAGTACTGCGCTCACCAGTCCATGGATCAACCCCAATTCCATTCAACTGCAGCTCAGCTCAGTCCTGACCACTGGGCTCAAAGGAGCTAAATATTTTATGGAAAGGAAGCCAATTAACATGAGAAAGAAGCTGTGGTATATTTCTGCCACCTGAGATAGCTCCAAGTGCAAGAGGCCGTTTTAAATTCAAATGCTTGCCTCAGTTGGTTGATTATGTCATAAGAAATGGATGAAACAGTCTGTGTTACAGTTCTGCTGCTGCTAAGGTCTGGAAGGTTCTCACTGAGGCCCAGCAATACCACCCTCTCTCCACCACTCTCTCTCCACTTCCCACCCCTATATATACTTTGGAAATTGGCAGGGCCATGAGTCTGCTGCTGTTGCAATGCACAATTCTAGCTGTTTTTCATCTCTTGTTTCCTATTTATTCGGCTACATTGCACACCCAGTGTTTGTATCAGCATACCTGATGCAAAGTCTGCTGGTTTAAAATTTAGTCTGTTGACGAGGGCAACATGGTAACACAGTGGTTAGCACTGTTGCTTCACAGTGCCAGGGACCCGGGATTGATTCCTGACTTGGGTGACTGTGTGGAGTCTACACATTCTCCCGTGTGCGTCTGCGTGGGTTTCCTCCGGGTGCTCCGGTTTCCACCCACAAGTGCCGAAAGACGTGCTTGTTAGGTGAATTGGACATTTTGAATTCGCCCTCAGTGCATCCGAACAGGTGCTGTAGTATGGCGGCTCAGGGATTTTCACAGTAACTCCTTTGCAGTGTTAATATAAGCCTACTTGTGACAGGAATAAAGATTACTATAAAAATGCTGTCTTGTGCTTATAAATGCGAATGATCCATAGGGGGCGGGATTCTCCCCTACCCGGCGGGGCGGGGGGTCCCGGCGGGATGGAGTGGCGGGAACCACTCCGGCGTCAGGCCGCCCCAAAGGTGCAGATTTCTCTGCACCTTTAGGGGCCTCGAGGGGCTAGGCCCGGGCCGGAGTAGTTTCCGCTCCCCCGCCGAATATCCGGTGCCAGAGAATTCGGCTACCGGCGGGGGCGGGATTCACGTCAGCCCCCGGCGATTCTCCGACCCGGCGGGGTTCGGAGAATCCCGCCCCTGATTCCCCTACTTCTCTCAATACAATGGACAATGCATATCCTACTTCTTCCCAAAGAAGCTCTGCATGGATTTGAATGAAAACACCCCTTTTCTTGTGATTTATATTTAATGTATTGCTTAGAAATATTGGGATACCTGTGTATGGCTGTCATTAAACTGCCAGGATTTATTTTCCAGGTTTCTCCACTGTCATAACCGCCAGAATAGGCGGCGTCCTGGACGCCCATTGTGACTACCTATGGCAAGGGGACTGAGTATATAGAGATTCCCATAGTCCTTCAGACCGTAACGATAAACATTCGGAGTCCAAAGTGGAGACCGAGGAGATTGATCCTCTCCTGGAGTTCAGCACTGAAGACGAGCCTCCGTCTGTGGCCTTTCCATGCTCAACAAGTGAGCTTCACGCCCCTCAATCCGCACCACCTGCCGCAGACTCAAGACCTTGTGCGAAGCGATGAAAGAGGCCTTATTGCTGCGGGGGTGAGGGAGATGATTCGAACCTTCACGAGGACTACGAGGGATTGCTGATTGATCTCCCTGTGGGCTTCATAGAATACAAGTTCCCGTGGTGAGCGAGCGGAGGCCCGCCGAGCTGGGGCTTGTTAGCGGGACCTTTAAATGTAGCTCCCAGACCTGGACCGGCAGTTCCGATAATCCCGGGCTGGGGCGTTTGTTTTGTGAACTGTGATAACGGCTTTATTTTCAGTTTCAAATAAACCAGTTTGGCCTTTCACTCTGCGCCTCCAGGAATGATTACCGGTGCTGGTCAATTGGATACAGAGCTTGATATATCATGTGAATTTTAGAATATTTTTAGACCAAAGGTTCCCTCCTCTTCACTGCCTGTGAATATTGTAAAAAGCAGATGACAAGGAAAACAAATTCCTATGGTGATCCAGAAATCTCTACTCCTCAGGAAAACATTTTCCATTTATCACCTGCTGATTACTTTTGTCAACCCAATTTTCACTGCACCTAGTTCTTTTGTCATTAATTCTCGCACCTTTCTTTAAAAGCCACAGGTCCAAAACCTTATCAAATGTTTCTGAAAATCCAACATTGCCACTGGCTATTCCTCAACCATTAATTTTTTTACTCCTTTACAGAACATTGGGATGTTTATATCGATTTTGCCTGATTGCTGACTTTTCTCTGATAGCTTCAGTGAAATTGATGTGAACATTGATAATCTCCAGTTAAATTGCATAGGATTACACAGAACATACAGCATAGAAACTGATTGGACAACTAAACAGGCCTGTGTCGGTGTTTATACTCCACACCGACTTCCTCCCATTTCTCTTCATCTAATCCTATCAGCAACACTTGCTATTCCTTTCTCCTTTATGGCTGGAGTTTTTGGGCCATTTACGCCGGCGGGATATTCTGGACCCACTGACAGCACCTTCCCACCGCGGGTTTCCCGGCAATGACAGGTGCACTCAAATGCGGGAGTGCGCGCAGAAGATCCTGCTGCCGGCCATTGGGAGCTGCCTTCGCGTGCGAAACACGTGGTGAGTTCTGTGGAAAATCCTGCCCCATATATTTACCTATCTTTCTCTCAGAGCCAATAATGCTATTCACCTCAACTATTCCTTGTAGCAGGGAGTTCCACATTCTCATTGTATACTGAGTGAAGAAGTTCTCTCTGAATTATCTATTGCATTTATTACTGACCAAATAATATATAATCTTTATTAATGTCACAGGTAGGCTTATATTAACACTGTAATGAAGTTACTGTGAAAAACCCCTAGTCGCCACATTCCAGCGCCTGTTCGGGTACACAGAATGTCCAATTCCCCTAATTGCATGTCTTTCGGGACTTGTGGGAGGAAACCGGAGCACGCGGAGGAAACCCACGCAGACACGGGGAGAACGTGCAGACTCCGCACAGACAGTGACCCAAGCTGGGGGTGAAACCCGGTGCTGTGAAGCAACAGTGCTAACCACTGTGCTACCGTGCCGCCCCATCTTATGCACATGACTTCTAATTTTTAACCTCGCCACAAGTAGAAGAAATTACACTTTGCGATGCACTCAAGTGTTTCATTCATTTTGAACTAATGGATCATTGGTTCCCTTCATCCTGTATTTTTTAATGATCAGGGTTACATGAGACATTGTAAAATCCTTTGGTATAATATTTGCAGGGGAGTGATGCTCTTGATGTCTTTCAGATGAGACATTAAACCAAGGCTGAGTCTGTCTCTTAGGTCTTGTGGAAGATCCCAAGGTTAAGCTAGAAGGAGAACATGGGAGTGTTCTTCCAGTCCTGGCCAACATTTATCCTCCACCCAAAATCAAAAATTGGTTATCTGGCTATTTCATTCTGTGCTATTATGCTGTGTAAAAATTGAATGCAGATTTCCTAAATCCCAAATAGCAGACTACACACTGATAAAGTATTTGAATGGCTTTAAAGTATCCTAGGGTGTCCTGAGGTTATAAAAGGTGAATTTTTAAAAAATAATTTAGAGTACCCAATTAATTTTTTCCAATTATGGGACAATTTAGCATGATCAATCCACCTACCCTGCACATCTTTTGGGTTGTGGGGACGAAACCCATGCAAACACGGGGAGAATGTGCAAACTCCACACGGGCAGTGACCCAGAGCTGGGATTGAACCTGGGACCTCGGTGCCGTGAGGCAGCAGGGCTATCCACTGCGCCACCGTGCTGCCCACAAAAGGTGCTATATAGATGCAATTTATTCCTTTCTTATATCCAACAATTTGTATCGTGGTCTTGCTGATCTTTTAAGGCAC
The DNA here is from genome assembly GCF_047496885.1 of Scyliorhinus torazame. Taxonomy (NCBI): domain Eukaryota; kingdom Metazoa; phylum Chordata; class Chondrichthyes; order Carcharhiniformes; family Scyliorhinidae; genus Scyliorhinus; species Scyliorhinus torazame. The sequence goes on along the minus strand of NC_092707.1, from coordinate 200,054,823 downwards.
TTAAGATTCAACACGATCCGTAAAACGTTCAATTGTCTGTATCCTTAAATATTGGTAAAAACCTTTAAGGCTTTACTGTTGCAAAAATCTCAACCATTTTTATTGTCTGACTTTATCATGGGCAGTCACCTATATTTTGGTAATGATGCTCATCATTTCCCTTTACATAAGCGTCAATTATGGAGGCACTGTTGAGAACACCAACAATTTTTGGTCAGCTTAATAGATTTTTCAGTGAATTTTCGACATTATAACAGTGGCTATACTTCATAAAACGTGCTTAATTGATCGTAAAGCACTTTGGGTAAGAATCCTTGGGTTGCAAGAGGCAGTTATCTAAATACAAGTCTTCTTCCTTTACGGCACCTTGCGGAGCCCTTGCGTTTGTGAAATCCTCGTCTTAGTCTTTCGATTCATTCGGCGCAGCAAAATAGAAACATGGCAGGAAAAAGAAGTGAGAAAAAAGGAACATCTGGGGCAAGATTCTCCGACCCCCCCCCGCCGGGTCGGAGAATCGCCGGGGGCTGGCGTGAATCCCGCCCCCGCCGGTTGCCGAATTCTCCGGCACCGGATATTCGGCGGGGGCGGGAATCACGCCACGCCGGTTGGCGCCCCCCCCCCCGCTGCTAAAATGCGTGTCCCGCCGGCGTAGATTAAACCAGCTGCCCTACCGGCGGGACAAAGCGGCGCGGGTGGGCTCCGGGGTCCTGGGGGGGCGCGGGGCGATCTGGCCCCAGGGGGTGGCCTGGTCCGCGATCGGGGCCCACCGATCCGCGGGCGGGCCTGTGCAGTGGGGGCACTCTTTTCCTTCCGCCTTCGCCACGGTCTCCGCCATGGAGGAGGCGGAAGAGACACCCTCCACTGCGCATGCGCGGGAATGCCGTCAGCGGCCGATACCGATCCCGCGCATGCGCCGCCCGAGATGTCATTTCCGCGCCAGTTGGCGGGGCACCAAAGGCCTTTTCCGCCAGCTGGCGGGGCGGAAATTCGTCCGGCGTGGGCCTAGCCCCTTAAGGTTGGGGCTCGGCCCCCCAAGATGCGGTGCATTACGCACCTTTGGGCGGCGCGATGCCCGACTGATTTGCGCCGTTTTTGGCGCCAGTCGGCGGACATCGTGCCGATACCGGAGAATTTCGCCTCTGATCAGAACTATCTGTGAAATCGTCCACTACAGTTAAACCTCTTGCACCGAATATTTGGGGATTTCAGCCTGTCAAGAAACCTTAGCCAGCTGCAGTCTATGAGAGCAATGTGATTAGAAGACTGAACAGCTTTAATACTAAGACAGAAATGGGGAAGATTAACTCTGGGATTGAAGTGAGGAGATTTCACACTGACTGAAATTAAAAAGGAAAGAAAACCTGGCATTTTCAGGAGCAGAGAACGCCCCAAAATATTTTAGAGTAATTAACTATTTTTGAAGTGTAGTCACTGCTTCAGCATAGGAAGCATAACAACTAATGTGTACACTGCAAAAGCTCACAGACAGCATCCCTTTTTATGATATTGATTGACAGATATGCATTGGCCAGCACACCCTCTCCTTTGCTCTGCTTCGGGATAGTGGCGTGAGGGGCGGGATTCTCCAACCTCCCAGCCGAGTGTTTCTTGGAGGCGGGAGGCTGACGCGTTGTTCGCTGGTCGCGGGATTCTCTGCTCCCGCCACTGTCAATGGGAATTCCCATTGAAGCCACCCCACACACCGCGGGAAAACCCGCAGGCAGGGGAGCATTGCCAGTGGGACCAGAGAGACCCGCTGCCAGCGAACAGCTGGAGAATTCCGACCCTAAGATGTTTTAGATGCAGCTCAGAGGGCAGAGAGACATTCTATCTGAAAGACAGCAGCATGGACAGTGCAGCACTCCAGCAGTACTGAACTGGAGTGTCAACTTATATGTTTGCGCTCAAATCCTGGAGGGAGATTGGAACCCCCAACCTTCTGACTATGAACTGAGCCACACAGTTGGCACCATAATGAAATAGTTTAACACTGAGATCAAAATGAGGGAGACTTAACCAATTGTCGTTTAACCGGACACCGGTTATCGAGGACACTGAAATATATTTGATTTTTAGCAATTTGCTACCTTTCAAAGAGTTAACGATTACCTTTTCTAAACTCCTTGCAGAATTTTAATCAACTATATTAAAATAACTTTGATAGAATCCAATCATTAGCATAATCACATTTAGATTTAATGAAGCACACAGTAGAACATAATCACACAAGAGTTTTGACAACATTAATTAGGATCAAGTTGAAGTTATAATTTCAGGGAGGTCGCTTGTTGGTTTAGACACACTCCAATAAACAGCATAGATGCAGGCTGCAACATAACCAGATCAGCAGCCCAGATGACGCCTGTTCACACAACCCCCTGTGCTGCTCTGAAGTTAAATTCTTGCAATTCTTTCAGAATAGATCTGACAAATGTTGGACATTCACAATATTTGCCTAAAGTGTGACGGGGAATAGCTCTTTCCCAGCATGCAGCTGTTGTGTTTGGAATAGAGGAGACTTTGAGGCCAGCTAATTTCAGTTGATTCAAACAAATGGTTTAACATGGCAAGGGATTCTAATCACCAGAACTCAGAGGATAGATTTAAGATAGGAAATTTAGGAGGAATAGTTTTGTTACACAGTGTGTAACAGAAGCCTGCCCAACTAGGGCTCATTAGTAGTATCTTAAGTACAGGCACCCAAACCTGGGCCGGCAGTTCCCGATAGTCCTCGGCTGGGACATTCGTCTTGTGCGCCATGGCTGCGATTTTCTGTTCTATTAAATAAACCAGCTTTCATCTTTCGGCCTGTGCCTCCTGAAATCATTTCCCCTTCCTGAACATGATTTTCTATCTACCTTTTATTTAAATCGTCTGAATTCATATTCCGACTCACTTTGCCGAGTCTCTTAGAGAATCATAGAATCCCTATAGCGCAGAAGGAGGCCATTCAGCCCATTATAAATTTGCTGGCCCAGGAAGAGATAGAGGGGCACCACATCACCTTGGATAAGGAGGAGGTCGAGGAAGCTGGTGAAGAAGAGGAAGAACCTCAGGTGATGGCATGGCCCGGATGGGCTGATGAACTGGGGACGGCCTTGTAGCCCCTCAGTTTGGTGACAAGCAGGACGAGGGAGTCAGAAGCACTCCCACCGTGGGGTGTGACATTTCATCATTATTGTGGTGAATTCCAAAATGGGCTGAGGGCAGAGGGAGCTGCTCCTGCTGGTGAATATGCTCATGCGCAGAAGTAAGGGGGGGAGGGAGGCCGCGGTGCTGCACCCAAAATGGAGGGAGTGCCTGGCAGAAAGGAAGGATAAAACAATGAACTGAGAGGGGGGGGGGGGGGGGAGGGTAAAGGGGAAGTGGAGGTAAGGGGAGGGGGATACAACAGACCCAAGCAACTCCAAGTGAGAATTTTCAGACATCACCATTGAAGAGGCGTCGCATCTGTCACCTGTAACGAGGGAGGTGGCCCAGTCACTGACTGATGGGGCACAGACCCTCAGTGTGGTGGCACAGTCACAGCTTGATGTGGTGCAGTCCCAGATGGAGATGGTCCACTCCTTGTGCTCCATGGCCGTGAGCATGCAGACCCTGGTTGAGACACCAGAGCGCGCCTCCAGGGCAGCATCGCCAAGTGGTGGTGGGGGGGGCTTCAGGGGATGGCGCCGCTCACATCCCTCATGCCGCGGAGTAGACGGAGGGTCTTTAGGCACGCCGAGGGAAGAGGAGGTGATAGGGCCCATGCCGGTGACTTCCACATGGGGAGGTGCCGGAACACCACAGCACCTCGGACTCCTCCCTCCTGTCCCTGGTGCACCTGGTGGGCAGCGGGCTGAACAGGGCAGCACCATGCCACTGCATGGGGTGAAAGGCCAACTTGTTAAGCATGGTGCATACCCCCATGCTCAACCAAGGTCTATGGGCTACACAGTGGCGCCAGTTGGCACTGTGGGCTCCCCCCCACATGCCCTCCACCCCCCCATCGCCTCACCCCTGCCCCGTTGGTGTTTGGCACCGTGGGGTGCCCTGGTCCTAATGCCGTCAATGCTACTAGGGGTACTGATGGCTGGCACTGCCCTCACTGGGGGCTGCCTTGGGTGGTCCCCCTTTGAGTAGTGGCCGGTTGGGCATGGTGTTTGGGGCTGGAGGGGACGTGCTATGGTGGAGGGCTGGGGTGCGGGGGTGGGCTTACCCATACGGTCGATGTCACTGTGTAGAACCTGCCGAGGTGCGTGGTCAGTGGGTGTGCAGCAGGATGGCCACCGTAATGGCAGTCAGTGCCTGGGCATCGCCCCAGACCTGTGGAGGAGCATCCAGGCTACTCGGCCTGTTTCCCCCTTCCCCCGACCCTGTCAGGGGCCCCACCACCCAAGCCAATATGGCCAGTGTTCGGGCCGGCAGCCCGTAGTCACTCCACTCCGTGTCCTAAGTCCTCACTGTCGCACAGCAGCCACGACGCCAGGGTTGTCGTGTTGTTCACCCTGGGGTGACACGGACTGCACCATGATGCATTTAAATGATAAAGCATACACCAAACGTCGGCGTTGGTTGAATAAGATTTATTGAACTCCAGTAACGAAACACACAGCTGCCTGTGGGTTGACTCTCTACTACTCTAAGTAAACGATCACTAACTATCTAGACCAGGCTAGCTCTGATCTACGTGTAGAAGGTGTTGAATGATTTGTACACCCTGACTGTCACTACAGTTGTCACCAGTGGAAAGAGGCAGAGTGCTGATGCCTCGTGTGTTTTAGAGTTGGAAGCCCCCCTCTGGTGTTCTGTCTGGTGATTGGTCGTGTTCTGTTGTGTCTGTTGATTGGCTCACCTGGGTGTCTGTCACTGCCTGCTTTTACCTCATGATGTGCATGGGTGCATATTATGACAACCCCCTTTTTAAAAAACATTGTAGGCTGCTTAGAGCATATACGACATATTTACAAAAGTAACCATTTACAGAAATTGGTGAGTGAATGGATATGTACATGTAAGGTGCATAGCGTGCAGAAACATAACAGTATATATACAAAGGAACTATTTATAAGTCCAGTCGTTGGGGCTGTCGTCGGATTCTTGTGGACCACCTGAGAGGTGGAGGTGGGGATGACGGTGTCTTGACAGGCGGGTATGCAGCCAGATTGGTGGCCTCGTGGAGCGAGGTGTCCGGATAAGGGATAACGACATCTGGGAATGTGAGATCTGGTGGTGGGCAGGCAAGTTTGCATAGTGCCCTTCTACTGCGACTTACAATGGATCCATCAGCTATGCGAACCACGAATGACCTGGGAGCCACGAGGCCACCAATCTGGCTGCATGCCAACTTGTCAAGACACCGTCATCCCCACCTCCACCTCTCAGGCGGTCCCCAAGAATCCGACGCCAGCCCCAACGACTGGACTTATAAATAGTTCCTTTGTATATATACTGTTATGTTTCTGCACGCTCGACACCTTACATGTATATATCGAACAACAACACCTGGAGCTGACGAGCCTCCATCAGGCAACTTGATACAAACAGCGTCCTTCGGAGAGAGCACGGGCAGATCAGTAGCATGAGCATCATATGTCAGCTTCTGCTGGGTTCTGATCTGCTGCATCTTTTGCAGCACCGGAAGGTGATCCAGGTCAGGTACATGAATGGCCGGAACAGTCGTCCGCAGGTTACGATTCATAAGGAGCTGTGCCGGAGACATACCGTTGGACAGAGGGGTTGCCCTGTACGCCAGAAGAGCAAGATTAAAATCCGAAGCTGAGTCCGCAGCCTTACAGAGCATCTGCTTCACGATATGAACCCTTTTCCCATTAGATTGCGGTAATGCGGGCTCAAGGTGATGTGCTGGAAGTGCTATTGCTTTGCGAAGTTGGACCATTCTTGACTATAGAAACAGGGACCGTTGTCGCTCATGACTAGATTCACAGTATAAAAGTGATCCCCTACAGAGCAGACTTTGTTTGCACTGAGTGCTGAATTTGGTGCATTTGAGTGCTATAGTGAGAGTTTGGTGACTGAGGGAGTGCTGAATTTGGTGCATTTGAGTGCTATAGTGAGAGTTTGGTGACTGAGGGAGTTAGGTGAGGAGGGAGTAAGGTGCTCCTTTCATTTTGTTTCCTACATTTCCGCAAAGAGTGAGAAGAGAGCCAGGAGTTTACAGAGAGTGCAGCTGACTGGGAGCAGAGTCGGAGGGCGGAGATCCAGTTGGTCCACAGGGCAGCTATATTCTGTAAGGTAAGAGGGGATGGAGGCTAGGCCAGTTGCATGCTCCTCCTGTAGGATGTGGATGGTGAGGGATACCACCGGTGTTCCCGCTGACTATACCTGCAGGAAGTGCACCCAACTCTAGCTCCTCAAAGACCGTGTTAGGGAACTGGAGCTGAAGCTGGATGAACTTTGGATAATCCGGGAGGCAGAGGGGGCGATAGAGAAGAGTTAAAGGGAGGTAACCACACCCAAGGTACAGGACAAGAATAGCTGGGTTACAGTCAGGGGAAAAAAAAACAGGCAGACAATGCAGGGATCCCTCGTGGCCGTTCCCTTCAAAACAAGTATACCGTTTTGGATGCTGTTGGGGGGGGATGACCTACCGGGGGAAGGCCCTAGCGGCCAGGTCTCTGGCACTGAGTCTGGCTCTGGGGCTCAGAAGGGAAGGGGGGAGAATAGAAAAGCAATAGTTGTCGGAGATTCAATGGTTAGGGGAATAGATAGGAGATTCTGTGGTCGCGAGCGAGACTCCCGGAAGGTATGTTGCCTCCCGGGTGCCAGGGCCAGGGATGTCTCGGATCGTGTCTTCAGGATCCTTAAGGGGGAGGGGGAGCAGCCAGAAGTCGTGGTGCACATTGGTACCAATGACGTAGGTAGGAAAAGGGGTGTGGAGGTAATAAACGAGTTTAGGGAGTTAGGCTGGAAGTTAAAAGCCAGGACAGACAGAGTTGTCATCTCTGGTTTGTTGCCGGTGCCACGTGATAGCAAGGCTAGAAATAGGGAGAGAGTGCAGCTGAACACGTGGCTGCAGGAATGGTGTAGGAGGGAGGGCTTCAGGTATTTGGATAATTGGTGCGCATTCTGGGGAAGGTGGGACCTGTACAAGCAGGACGGGTTGCATCTGAACCAGAGGGGCACCAATATCCTGGGAGGGAGGTTTTCTAGCACTCTTCGAGGGGGTTTAAACTAATTTGGCAGGGGAATGGGAACCGGATTTGTAGTCCAGCAACTAAGGTAGCCGATATTCAGGATGCCAAAGTGTGTAGTGAGGCAGTGGGGAAGGGAACACTGACAAAGGCGAGTACTTGCATGCACGGAGATGGGTTGAAGTGTGTATACTTCAACGCAAGAAGCATCGGGAATAAGGTGGGTGAACTTAAGGCATGGATCGGTACTTGGGACTATGATGTGGTGGCCATCACGGAAACTTGGATAGAAGCGGGGCAGAAATGGTTGTTGGAGCTCCCTGGTTATAGATGTTTCAATAAGATTAAGGAGGGTGGAAAAACGCTAGAAGTGGTAAGATAATGGAGGTTGATCCTTTGTGTGTGGAGGCTGGTGGCTGGAAGGTGAGCCCTATCATGGATCTTGGAGGGAGGGAAGGACAGGAGTGTCACCGATCTTTCAATTCCCTGCCCCACTCACACACTGATCTCTCTGCTTCTGTATCATTCTGAAATCATTGCCTCTCAGTGTGTTTCTATAAACACAGTTACTATACTTGATTGTGTATGGTCTTCATGTCTTACAGTTTCCAATATTCACTACAAAGGAAATGTATCTTTAATTTACACTGTACTTCTTTACATACTGCTGTACGAAACAAAACCTGCATTGTTTCCTGAGTGTGTTTTAAACTTCAATATTGGCCCAGATTTCACTGTGAGCTGCCAAGTGACAATGTTGTCCACTGACCTTGATGAAAGTTACCCTCAAAGATCTGGGTGATATCAGCAGCATGAATTTCACTTTTCTCAACTTCAGTTTGAATCTGGCATCAAGTCAAAGGGGATCTGCAAGTATAAGGAACAGTGGTATTGTCAAGCAGGGTAAGCAGCCAATTACATTGAAGAATTCTCACAGACAGCTGTCCAGGAAGTAAAGTGTACAGACAACCCTTCAATTTTTACAAATCTGGTAGTGAGTGACAAAACACTTGGGACTTAGACATTAGGAGCTGAAATATCATAGACTTTCAATTTTTTTTATTATTTATTAACAAGGAAGTCTTATCGCAATGGAAAAAAATTGACATGACACAAATATAATGTTAGTTTGCCAGGCAGGTTCTTTAGCGATAGTCATGTCTTAGTACACCATTGAAAATCAGTTAAACGTCATTATTAAGGTACAATATTTTTGGGCAGTGTTTTAATAGAGATACGGGGACATTCTCATTAGTTCAGTGATTTCTAATTAATTTCTATCTGTAGAGTCTTCAACATCATATCCAGTGGAGAAATCGGAATCATTGACAGTAATTTCTGATTTCTACGGTTAACTGCACAAGTGTGGATGCCAGAAGCTACTGCCAGTTTCATGGTTGTAATGACAGCGAATGCTGACAGTTTTGCCATCATTACTACTGCAAAATCTGAGCCATGATATGACATTACATAATGCCAATTAGTTTATTCTATTTAATAATCTTTATGTGCTTACCCTTAATCAAACTGATTGAAGCTTATCATAACCAAACTGATTCAAATTCACTGTGAATAGAATGTTTGAAATTCAGAGTAATGAAACCGATTAAACCTTATCGTGAGCAAACTACTTGGAGGGAATGTACAGGACCTATTCCTGGCTCCATCTTCTTGCTGCCTGCTTCCAGTATGCAATTCTTTAACACAGAAATATACGAGTTGCTGGATAAATAAATGCCAAGGCCCATCTCATTTGCCTCCTACCAACCTGGTTGTTGAGTGATGCAACGCTTAAAGTTTCATTGTGTTAAACCCCATGCTAACCTTCGGCAACATCATTCAAAAACACAGTGGGCTGGATTCTCCGCTGATGGGATTCTCCGTTGCGCAGGCAGCGCACCCACGGCCGGGGATTTCCCAACGGCGTGGGTCTGCCCACAATGGAAAATCCCATTGGCCGGTTGGCATGATGGAGGACCCCGCTGCCGGCAAGGGCGCGTTGCACCAGAAAAAGAGTGCGACGGGGCGGAGGATCCCGCCCAGTGTTACTTTTCACCTGTACACCCAGCTCTACCTCATCGCCACCTCTCTCGGCATCACCATTGTTGTTAAACTGTCCGGCATCCAATTGCTGTATGAGCAGAAATGGCCCTCAGTTAAACATTGGACACATCAAAGACATTGGGCTGCATTTTACATGGCCCTGCCAGGCATTTTTCCATCAGAGTGGGTGCATGAAATAGGGTATGTGTGCACCCCACCACCATCCCGCCCAACCCTGAGCTCACCCCCAGAATACAGGGGAGTGGGCAGGCACCAAATTCGGCAGCCCGCCTGCCACATCTAAATAGGTAATCAAAGATCAATGAGGCTTGTCACCAAGCCAATTGAGCCTGATAATACACTGCTCACACCATAAAATGTTTGCAGATTGGAGGAAGGGCGAGGGGGGTGGTAGGGGGAGGGGGCAGCCCCCCTCACAAGTCCCATCTTTTTTCTTACCCACTTGGAGCTTAACCACCCCCCACCCGCTGCCAACCCCCCTCTCCCCCCAACCCCTTACAAGCTACAAGCTTTCCTGAAACCTCCCTGGCCAAGACCCTGGATGTACCAGTCTCTCGGGATCCATGGGCCATCTTTCACTTCTTGCAGTTAAAGAAATAGCCTCTAACATGTTCTTGACACTGTCAGGACTGAGAAAGCTGCTGGCCAATTGGATTAGTGAGGGTGGAAGTTCCATTTGGTGCTGATTTTGCTTTGGGATGGGGAGATGAGCCATCTACCCCCCCGGTATTGTTCAGCCCATTGTCTTTAATCCCTTCCACAAAGTCCATTGTCTAACTACCAACTCTCTCTCTCTTGCTGGCTGTTACATCTCAGGGAGCCTGGTGGTGAAGGATAGAACTGGAGCCAATCTTTACGCACTATTATAAGCTATTAATTACCATTATACACATGACTAAGACCTTGTAACGCAACCACAACAGTTTTAGTTTCTTCCTATTTACAATAACATGAGTGAATTCCCTGTTAATGCCCACCACCTACACATAATTAAATACATTTAATATACATATAACACCGACAATGGTCTAAGGCTTCAATCAGCAGGAGTCGATAATGATCTGCGCACAAAATTGGGTTAATAGTAGTTTTACAATCTCCACAAATTCTTACTGAACCATCATGCTTTAACACAGGACTGACTGGTGTTGCCCAGTCACTTGTAGCAACAGGTTTGATGTCTTCTTTCCTTACTAATCTGTCTAGTTCTTCTTCAACTTTAGGCTTGATGGTGTCTGGTATGGTTCTAGCTTTGAGACATTTGGGTGTGCTGTCTGGCTTCATTCTTAGGTGTACTTCATAGAGTCATAGAGCCTAGTGAATCTTTGAACACCTTCTCATACTTCTTCAGAAGTTGGTGCAAGTTGCTCCTTGAATCCACTAATTGATTGACTGTTTCCCAGTTCAGCCTAATCTTAGCCAACCATGCTCTACCAAATAGAACAAGACATTTCCACGGACAACGTGAAGAGTCAACTTCGCCATCTATCCATTTGCTTCTACTTTCACCATAATGCGTCCTTTTAATGGCACAACCTCTTTTATGTACATCCTCAGGATCTCATTTGATGGTTTTAAAGGCAGATGCCTTAACTTTTGATGATAAATTGTCTGAAGTATTAGCGATTTTGCTACGCCCTTTTCCACTTAGAATTTAATTTAGTGTCCCTGCATTGACATAAAACCTAGTTTTAGATCCTGCTGTAGCATGGTTTCACTGTTGTTTGAGTGATCTTGAACTTCATCCACTAATTTGTAGACATGACAAGATTGTTTACTTGTATTGTTCTTCTTGTATTTTCTTGGCTATGTGGCCCTTCTTACCATAATTATTAGATGTATTTGATTTACTCCAGCACTCCTCTGCTGAATGTCCAGCCTGTGTACAATGGTGACATGATTGCACCTTTGCAGCCTTGTTCCTTAAGGTATCCATCTTGTGGATCTTCGATCCAGCCCTTGTCTATTAAGTTTCTTCCATAGCAATCTTCACAGGTGTGGCAACTTCCACAGCAGCTTTCAGAGTTAAATCACTTACAGTGAGCAGCTTGCCCTGAATTGCTTCACTGCGTAACCCAGAAACCAAGCTGTCTCAAAGTGTATCATCAAGTGTTATACCAAATTCACAATATCTTGCTAATCCTTTTAAAGACGCTATCAAGTGTAAAATGGTTTCACCTTCTTCCTGACTATGGCAGTGGAATTGGAACCTTTCTGCAATCAGTAACGGTTTAGGAGAGAAATGTCCCTCTATGATTTTCATTAACTCACTGAAGGACTTGTCTCCTGGTTTTGCTGGATGAACTAGATTCTGCAGCAGCATGTTACAGCCAACAGAGCTGAGTAATGTCGTGACCTTTAGATCCTCTGGTGTCTGATTAGCTACTAAAAACAATTGGAATCTTTCTTCGTATGAATTCCATGTTTCATTATCCTAATCAAACAGGTCTATGGCGGCCATTGTCCCTGCTATTTTGGGATCCCAGCTCCCAGGGTCTACTCTTCTGACTGTGATGGAAAGTAGGCAAAAACAATCCCTTAAACAAGCAACTAGGAAACCTTTCCCTTTTTATGCCTAAACATTTCGACTTTTCGACCGAGTAGTGGCCTGTGCAGAGTCAACAGACTTCAAAATCCCCATTGCCCGCAGCCTATGTAGCTTCAGTGTGTGTGCAGTCCCTACGGCCCAGACCCTACTCACTTCAATGCAAGCAAGTCTTCCCCAACTGTTGATCCTTTTATTCACATCTTGCTGTTGAAAACTTTTGTTAAAATATCACATCAGCAGTAGTGCTTTGCCTGAAATCTGTGTGTGCGCGCGTGTCGGCTCCTGAGAATGTTCCTTTGCTCCTAATGACGTCGCACAATTAGTCAACAAAAATCTTCTTTCCATCAATTTTTCTGCTGCAATCCTCGTCGCCAATATTCTCTACTGTTAGATTTCTTTGTTGCCGCAAAGAGAAAAGGTATGGAAGTGCCCAAACTCTAGATTGTTGTAAACATGATGAGAGGTTTATTAAGGGTGTTGCACATACAATTAAAATAGTGATCTGCTCAAAGCCCGCGCAAATACTCTGCAGACGTCATTACACATCATGTGACGCATAACCAGCAGGAATGGGTTATGCATAACAGGCATGAAGAGAAGATTGTTCTTTTTCTCTTTTTATTGTTTATTAATAGAGGGCACAGATATTAATATCTTAAGAAATACATATATTCCTTATAGCTCAGCTACAAGTTGATATTCATATCTAAAGAACCTAGCACCACAACAGCGGAAGATCCCATATGCTCTCAACATGGGGTCTGACCTGTTTTGCAAGATGCGATGTCTTCACTGGACCTTAATAAAAGTGGATGGTTTGATAGCTCTTCCGACTTCACACTAAACAGAATGTCACTGTTACAGTTCAATAAGCCTATTATGAATATGGAACTTGGGCACAGATGCATAAACTGAGATGATATCTTGAAAGAACAATGTGTTCTTCTGAACTGTTCAGCAATCTCTAGATGCGATAAAAGGAGCTATCAATTCATTTGACACCTTCTGCCATTGTGATCCTGCTTTATTTTTTGCAGCAGCTAGTTAAATGCAACATTGGGGGTGGGGGTGGATAGGGGGACATGAGTTTTTGCTCCAGAGATATTTGACATGGAGACTTCCACCTTGGATTCACCAACTCCCATTTATAATACTATTGGAAGAGAACCTGTCACGTTGAGGTTATATTTACACAAAACCTCAGACTCTGCTCCAAGGTCAGTTATTAGCGCTGTCAAGTGCAGTTTTTCAAACTCAATTTTTAAAAGAGATTATGTTCCAAAAGCCAACATGCCTCCAGTCAGCGTCTACGCTGCTGCAACCTTCTCCAGCGTCTGGCTGCCTGGACTTCCACCAGCATCATGAGGGAATCCTCTGCAGGACCAATACCACTATCCATTTTGGTATCTGTAATGAATTGGAGAAGGAGATAGAAGGACAATCAGTTAAGGCTTCCACATGAGACCCTCAATTCCCCCAAGCCTCCCCACACTTAGGATTCCCGCCTTCGCTCAGAGTGCCATCCACTGAGCTAGTTGTGCTAGAAAACCCCGTTCTATACATTCACCCCCACCACAGCAGGTGTCCCTAGACCAGAGACCCCGGACGGGAACATTAGGAAGACCGTGCTCAGGTGCCCTCCCCTGATCCACACACTCACCCTTTGGTCGCGAGGATATCCCCACTGCTGAAGTCCAATTCTCCAGGGTTTGGCTGCTGCCTCTATGGTGCTTGCACTTCTAGAGTTCAGGCAAAGTGTGCAGGCTTCAAAGTTTGATTGAAATGCCATGCAACATTCATCGTCTGAGACATAGTACGTGTAGCCATGACAAGCAGCTTGCGAGTTGTGACATGCTCTCACAACTAACAAGGCCAATTCCTTATTAGCGATAGCCTTCAACTGTGAAGCTGGAGGCTGCTCACAGGAGTTAGAGTGAGTTTCAGCACCGAACCAAGAATAGGGCTCTGTCCTGGAGGTTTTGGCAGAACAGACAGGCAGCAACTGTAGTTGCCCATGTTATGGGTATGCACAATGTTTAAAGATGTCTTGAGGGCCTCAAGGATGAAATGTTCCCCCCCCCCTCCCCCCGTGGCCCAGGGATGACCCACAGCCTGGAACGCTTCAGCCCCCTGACCAAGTCCAACCCCCCTGAGGGGTCCCCCACTGCCACCGCGCCCTGGAGTAGCAGCTCCAGTGCCCTTGAGCTGAATGCTGGAAAATGAAAATGGTTACTCACCTCCTCAGTTCCCCTCAGCAGCCATTGCACCAGCTTTACCTTTTTAAAAAGGGGTACTAATTGATGCCCGCATGATTTCTCACTGGGGAGCCGGTTACTTCCCGGGAGGCTGTTAAATTCGACACCAATCCTGCTAATGAGATGGAAATGAATGCAAATGAGGTTAATGATATGCTTGCCATATTTGGGCGTGATCTGGAACTCGCATCGGGAGCGAACTGGTTAGATAGCAAATTGATCCACGCCTGGCATGAATTTCGATTTTGGCATTTCCCGCTATTTAACCAGCACACCCAGGTCTGTGCCAGCCGCAATACGGTGATTAAATTGTGCCACCAATCTTTTCTTCTTGAATATATTAGTCTCTCCCAAATCTATGCTCAGTTGTCTCTCGCCTTTACTCCTTATGCTCTGATGTCTTTGGGTAACAAAAATCTATCAGTCTCCAATTTAAAATTAACAATTGATCCAGCATCGATTGCCAATTGCGCAACAGCCAATGGTACCGTGGGCAGCACGGTAGCAGAGTGGTTAGCACTATGGCTTCACAGTGCCAGGGTCCCAGGTTCAATTCCTGGCTTTGGTCACTGTCTGTGCAGAGTCTGCACATTCTCCCCGTGTCTGCGTGGGTTTCCTCCCACAAGTCCCAAAAGACGTGCTATTAAATAAAAGCAAATTACTGCGGATGCTGGAATCTGAAACAAAAGAAAATGCTGGAAAATCTCAGCAGGTCTGGCAGCATCTGTAGGAGAGAAAAGAGCTAACGTTTCGAGTCCGATGACTCTTTGTCAAAGCGTGTTATTAGGTAATTTGGACATTCTGAATTCTCTCTCTGTGTACTTGTACAGGCACCTGAATGTGGCGACTAGGGGATTTTCACAGTAACTTCATTGCAGTATTAATGGAAATCTACTTGTGACAATAAAGGTTATCATTATTAAGAGACTTCTGAACGTCTACCATCCTTTGCATAAAGAAGTGTTTCCGACTTTCACTTCTGGGAAGTTTGGCTCTAATACTTTGCTGTTCCCCCTCATCCTAGATTATCCAACGAGTATGAAAATATCCAACAAATTAATAAATCCCTATTTATTCCCCTTCATACCTTGAAAATTTCTATCAAACCACTTTTTAAACTTTTAAATTCCAGGGAATACAAACTTAGTTTCCTCATTTTGAAGTGTAGTCCATGCTGTATATGGGAAACTTAGTTGCCAACTGATGCACAGAGGGTACCACAAGCAATAATGAGATAAATGATAAAATAATCTCATGGTAATATTGGCTGTTTTCATGCCTTTCTGCTCTTTTTTTGTTTAAATTTAGGGTCCCCAATTCTTTTTTTCCCAATTAAGGGGCAATTTAGCGTGGACAATCCACCTATCCTGTACATCTTTGGGTTGTGGAGGTGAGATCCAAGCAAACACAGTGGGCGTGAATCTACGAGCCCCGTGTCGGGCCGGCGCGCGATTCTACGAGGTGCGGGGAATCGGCGCCATTTTCGCCGGCGCGTTTGACCTGGGCCCGGCCATGGGCCGCTGGAATCGGCGACGGCGTTCACGACGGCGCGAATACTTGGCCTCAATATGGGAGAAACACGCCCAGGGAAAATGAGAAAACTCCACACGTACTGTGACCCGGGGTCAGGATCGAACGCAGGTCCTTGGCGCCGTGAGGCAGCAGTGCTAACCACTGCATCACCGTGCCGCCCTGCCTTTCTGCTCTTCGAGGGTGTCAGAAAACTTTTAATTGAAAAGGCAAACAATTAACTGCAGGAACAAATTCTGCTGGTCACTGTTGATGCTCGAATGGTAGTGGCCCATCCTCAGCATTAGCAGGCATGAGTGAGTGGTGTTGTGACAATGTCACTCAACTAGTAATCCAGAGGCCCAGGCTAATGCTCCAGGAGCAGGCGCATCATGACAGCTGGTGGAATTTAAATTCAATTAATTAGAAAAAAACTGGAACTGATAGCTAGGGCGAAATTCTCCGTAATCGGCGCGATGTCCGCCGACCGGCGCCAAAAACGGCACGAATCAGTCCAGCATCGAGCCGCCCCAAAGGTGCGGAATCCTCCGCCCCTTGAGCGGCCGAGCCCTAACCTTGAGGGGCTAGGCCCGTGCTGGACTGATTTCCGCCCCGCCAGCTGGCGGGAAAGGCCTTTGGTGCCCCGCCAGCTGGCGCGGAAATGACATTGCCGGGCGGCGCATGCGCGGGAGCGTCAGCGGCCGCTCACGGCATCCCCGCGCATGCGCAGTGGAAGGAGTCTCTTCCCCCTCTGTCATGGTGGAGACCGTGGCGAAGGCGGAAGGAAAAGAGTGCCCCCACGGCACAGGCCCGCCCGCGGATCGGTGGGCCCCCGATCGTGGGCCAGGCCACCGTGGGGGCACCCCCCGGGGCCAGATCGTCCCGTGCCCCCCCAGGACCACAGAGCCCGCCCGCGCCGCCTTGTCCCGCCGGTACGAGAGGTGGGGGGTCGCAG
Source organism: Scyliorhinus torazame (assembly GCF_047496885.1). Taxonomy (NCBI): domain Eukaryota; kingdom Metazoa; phylum Chordata; class Chondrichthyes; order Carcharhiniformes; family Scyliorhinidae; genus Scyliorhinus; species Scyliorhinus torazame. The sequence continues at coordinate 200,038,359 of NC_092707.1, read as the reverse complement.
AATCTCGCCCCACGTCTCAGTAATCATAGAATCCCGATATGCAGAAGGAGGCCATTCGATCCATTGAGTCAGCACCGACTGTCTGAAAGATCACCCTACCTAGACCCAGTTCCCCGCTCTATTCCGTAACCCCACCTAACCTTTGGACACTAAGGGGCAATTTAGCATGGCCGATCCACCTAACCTGCACATCTTTGGACTGCAGGAGGAAACCGGAGCGCCCGGAGGAAACTCATGCAGACACAGAGAACATGAAAACTCCACACAGTCACCTGAGGTCGGAATTGAACCTGGGTTCCTGGTGCTGTGAGGCAGCAGTGCTAACCACTGTGCCACCGCGCTGCCCATGATGACAATGAAACTATTATTGTTTTTGGCAAAAGCCATCTGGTTCACTAAGGCCCTTGAGAGACAGAAATCTATCGTCCTTCCCTGGGCTGGCCAACATGCAACTGCCCCTCTGTAATAGCTGAGCAACCCACTCAGTTCAAGGGCAATTCCAGATGGGCAACAAATGCCAGCCTTGTCAGTTGTGCCCACATTCCATTAAGTCAGACCTATTTGGTGAAATTTAATGAACATGGCAAGTGTGGTGGTGGGGAGGGATAATTTAATTGGATGGGAGGGTGTCGGGTGGGGTCCCTGGCACCTTCCCGCCTCCACACTGATTAGAACATAGATCCCTACAATGCAGAAGGAGGCCATTTGACCCATCGAGTCTGCACTGACCCTCAGAAAGAGCACTCCACCGAGGCCCACCTCCCCGCCCTATCCCCGTAACCTAACCTACACACTTTTGGACACTAAGGGGCAATTTACCATGTTGACATTGCTGACAAAGCCAGCATTTGTTGCCCATCCCATATTTCCCTTGAATTGAGTGCCTTGTTAGGATATTACAGAAGGCATTTAAGTATTTAAGAGTCAACCACATTGCTATGTACCCAGAGTCACATGTCGGCCAGGCTAGGTAAGGACGACAGGTTTCCTTCTCTAAAGGGCATTTGTGAACCAGATGGGTTTAAAGGCAACCAATGATGATTTTATGGTTGCCACTGGCTTTCAGTTCCAGATTTTTTACCAACTGAACTTAAATTGCACCAGCTGCCATGGCGGGATTCAAACCCAGGTCTCTGGATGACTGGTCCATCGACAGCACCACTGCACCTCGTGCAAATCTTAATTTTGAATATTCTTTTACTTTCATCGTTAAATAATAATGAAAACTGCCACTCGCATGGTAAACTGGTCACTCCAGCTGTGTAACTACAGACACGCTGTCTTTCAATAGTGTTGTGAGGTGTTGTGCCTGATCCTGAGCAGATAGATTTACTGTCTCAGCCACAAAACAACACCTGTGGCAATGCAGCACGCTCTCTGTGCTGCACTGAAATGTAAGGTTATGCAACATGCTCAACTCATGGGAGTCACGGACTTCTGATTCAATGGCGAGGATGGTCCTAATTGATACAAAAAGGATATCATTAGTAACTGCTGTGGAGATATCCATGGGGCTGGCAGTGCTCACACCAGTGGTGGGCAATCTGCGGCCCATCTGGCTTCTGAGTGTGGTCCACAAGACATTCTGTTGACCTTTGCCGACACACAAGGGTTCCTGCATTCCGCTGATTCCCATCCGTATCACTTTTTCCCAACTGAAGTGATACACGCGTAAAACAACGGCAAGTGAAGTGAGGTGCGTGCTGATTGCTCACAGCATTGACTGTGAAAGCCGTGCGCTCCCTCTGCACCCAAATTGTAAATATTTATTTTGTTTTTACCATTTGAAGTTGATGATGGTTCTATTAATATACAAATGATTAAGCTTTTTCGATAACTCGTTATTACATACTTGGCATGTATTAAGATATTCAATCTTATTCAAGGACCATAGTGAGTGAACAAGACTGATTTCAATCTTGCAGCCCACCGAGATGAAGGAGGGTCACTCATGCGACCCACCCACTAGCCTATGTTGCCCATCACTGGCTCACGCCATTTAGCTGGGCTATGACAAAATAATGGGCTGAAGCCGCATTAGGGACTTTAGGAGAATCAGAAAGCCACAGTATCGAGGTAAATATTTAAACAAACATGAATAATCCTCAGTTCTTTTCTGACTGAATCTGAGTAATCAAATAGATCAGTGAAGGGATTAAAGCAGTTAAAAATCTGACAGCTTTCAACAAATCCCTTTGACATGTTAAATATTCATTGGTGATTGACTGTCAGTGATTTGTATCTTGACATCTTATAATTGAGTACAAACACTGTAACCAGGTTTGAACACTCAAATGTGAGACTGAATATTTTGTTTACTGGTGCGTGGTTGGTCATAAAAAACAATGGGGATTAATTACAGGTTAATTGAAAATCACAATTATATCTGGATGTCAGCAGTTGTATTGGGAATTGTAACATCTTTAGTCTGCAAATACCCTCAACGATCGTGACAAATGTCAAATCATAAAACCAGAAAAAATGTGAAAGGCACATGTGAACATGACTAGTTTGTATGAGCTTCTGAAAATACAGAATGATGACTTCCCCTATATAGTTGGTAAATGGAGGTTTATAATTGAACTTAATGATAGCATTTAAACACAAACTTTAATACGTACTGGCAGCCCCAGCATCATTGCTGCCCATGACTTTGTGTCAAATGTGAATAAGCTGAAAGATTTACCAAACCTTGGAAGATTGAAGGAAAAGTACCTGAGGTTTTCTTTCTTGGCTCCTTCCAATGTCCTTGTTGAGGCACTGGAACAATCTATTTTTGCTTCCCTCCTGTAGGGTGGATGGCTGTGACTCATTTGGTAATATTCTCGCATTTGGGGTAAATGTTAGCAGTCCACCACTATTTAACACTCTGAGGAGCACTAATTGGCAGAAGACATGACTTCCACCTCCAAGATCCGCCTCTGAGAGGCGCTGACTCATCTGATTAGCTGGCAGCTCTCTGGTCCCAGCAGTCTCTGCTGGGACTACAGACAAACTCTGAAATAGAAGAACCAGTAGCCAGATGATGGGTCAGTTGAGGTGGCGGGTTCTCGGCAGGGCCAGGATAGGCAGCTCTGGGGAGGGAGAGGTGTACGGGTGATATTGTCTGGGTGCACAGGGCAGGAGTAGAGCATACCCAAGGAAGGCAGGTCCGGGGCAGGGGTAGCATTCAGCACCCTCAACCTTCCTACCAGAGGCCCGACCAAGCTTACCTGCTTACCTGGATTTTGTGCCCATTGCCGATCTTGAGGCCAGATGGAAAGTGGCCATGAAGTGGGCATTAATTGGCCATTTAAGGGCCTCAGTTGGTGTCTGGGCAGGTAGGCCATCAGGAACTTTGCTCACTGCCCATTAAATCACAGTCAGGTTGGGGGCAGGTAGGCAGGCATCAGGAAAGACGCCCATGGCATTTTACAGACCTTCACCTGTAAACCTGCCCGCAGGGGACCATAACATTCTATCCATAAAGCCTGAAGCATGATTGATATCTGACAAACTTGTATTCCTTCTTTCGGACGTGGAATCAATCAAGGCTATAAATTATCCAAGGTTTGTTCTTAAGAATGAAAAGTTAGTGCTACTGCCATGAAAAGGTTGACGATTGTAGAAATGTATGCTGGTTGCGAAGCCTGAAGGAAGTATTGACCATAGTGGGTTACCCTGCTCTGTTCCTGTAGAATGCATTGTTTTCAAGAGGTCAAGCCACCATCTTATTGACTGCTTCAGTCCCCTAATTCTAAAACACATGACCTGAAATGTGATTGACACACTATTATTTTATTTTTAGTTTTTATCTCACTCAAGTACAGACAGACAAACGTACAGATTAGGAGCCAGAGTAGGTAATTCGGCCCCTCCTTATTGAGTGCTGTCCACCATTCAGTAAGATCATGGTTGATTTGATTGGGGCCTCAACTTCACATTCCCACCTTACCCGCGATAATCTTAGACTCCCTTGTCAGTCAAGAATCCTGCCGCCTCCATCTTCAAAATATTCAATGACCCTGCCTCCACTGCTCTCCGGGGAGAGAGATGCAGACTCAGGACATTCTGAAAGAAAAAGATTCTTCTCATCTCCATCTTAAATGGGAGACCCCTCATTTTTAAACTGTGTCCCCAAGTTCTAATCTCTCCCACAAGTGGAAACATCAATTCAGCATCTGCCCCGACAAGTTCCCTCAGGATCTTATATGTTTCAAAGTTAAAGGTTGGATTCCATGCAGTTTATACCATTAATTGGCATATATCTTGACTTTGTGTGCATTTCGGCCGCTGTTGAAGAGACAATATTTCAGGCTCCAAACTCAGTGAATATCATCGTGCACCCTGTTGTTCCTAGGGAAACTGGAAGCAAAAGATATTTCTCAAAAATGTGTTCAAAGGGTCAATCTTGTATGCCCCTCCCTCCCACCCTCTGAACCATGAAAGAAGTGGCCAACTTAATTCCACTCTGGGTAACTGAGAGTAAAAGACAACCAAGAAGGCTGCCTTATAGCTGTATGGAATGAAGTTTAAAAAGCTCACTGAACAACTGCCATTAAATACAGCAGCAATATTGAAAAAAGGATGTAATTCTGAACCCACATTGATCATAGGTCAGTTAGCATAACGTCAGCTACGAGAAGGAATGATTAGACCATCACTTTAGAACATCTTGAGAGAAAAACGATTTAGTGAGTCTCCATATGCCTGCTGGAAGACAGAGTACTGTGATATCAACCTGGGTGACAATTTCTCAAGGTTGTCCGAAGGCAGCATTGATATTCAGAAAGGCTTTGAAACATCAGCACACTTAATAAGTGAACCCTGTGGAAAAAGCAAACAGATTTTGGTTTAGATGAGGCATCAGTTGCTTTCTCATAGCAAGAAGGTTGCTATTCATGGTTGTGTAGGTGTAGAGGGGCCAGTTCCTGATGGAACTCTCTAGTATCAGTAGTAGGACTGTTGCTCTTGACCAAATTAACCAACGATCTGGAGGAAACTGCAAGTTTCCATTTGATACAACGATTAATAATGAGTGTTAAGACCTTAGATGAGAAAAATGGATTATAATCTGATATTGACGGAGTGGTGAAGTAGCCCTGGGCCAGGCAGTGTTATTTAACTTGCCCGTCGACCGGGAATTCCTGCCCTAGGACAATGGACCTTTACGTGTGCCTCGTCCCACTTGTGGCGATCTTGCAGCGGGCGAGGCGAAAGAATCCAACCCATAGTATTCTACATTTGCATGAGGGTAACATATCTTGCCGAGGTTCAAATTTAAGAAAGTTAGGGGGCATGGGTACAGGGACATTTGGCTGTCTGGATACAGAATTGGCTGGCCAAAAGAAGCCAGCGAGTGGTAGTGGATGGAAAGTGTCCCGCCTGGAGGTCGGTGACCAGTGGTGTCCCGCAAGGATCTGCTCTGGGACCTCTGCTCTTTGTGATTTTTATAAATGACTTGGATAAGGAAGGGTGGGTTAGTAAGTTTGCCGATGACACAAAGGTTGGGGGAGTTGTAGATAGTGTTGAGGGTTGTTACAGATTACAACAGGACATTGACAGGATGCAGAGCTGGGCTGAGAAGTGGCAGATGGAGTTCAACCGAGATAAATGTGAAGTGATTTTGGAAGGTCGACATTCAATGCTGAATACAGGGTTAAAGGCAGGATTCTTGGAAGTGTGGAGGAACAGCGGGATCTTGGGGTCCACGTACATAGATCCCTCAAAGTTGCCACCCAGGTTGATAGGGCTGTTAAGAAGGCGTATGGTGTGTTGGCTTTCATTAACAGAGGGAATGAGTTTAAGAGCCGCGAGATTTTGCTGCAGCTCTATAAAACCCTAGTTAGACCATGCTTGGAATATTGTATCCAGTTCTGGTTGCCTCAATACCGGAAGGATGTGGATGCTTTGGAGCGGGTACAGTGGAGATTTACCAGGATGCTGCCTGGACTGGAGGGAATGTCTTATGAAGAAAGGTTGAGTGAGCTAGGGCTTTTCTTACTGGAGCGAAGAAGGAAGAGAGGTGACTTGATAGAGGTGCACAAGGTGATGAGAGGCATGGGTAGAGTGGATAGCCAGAGACTTTTCCCCAGGGCGGAAATGGCTGTCAGGAGGGCACATAATTTTAAGGTGATTGAAGGAAGGTATAGGGGAGATGTCAGAGGTAGGTTCTTTACACAGAGAGTGGTGGGTGCGTGGAATGCACTGCCAGCAGAGGTGGTGGAGTCAGAGTCATTAGGGACATTTAAGCGACTCTTAGACGGGCACATGGACAGCAGTAAATTGAAGGGGTGTGGGTTAGGTTGATCTTAGATTAGGATAAATGGTTGGCTCAACATCGTGGGCTGAAGGGTCTGTACTGTGCTGTACTGTTCTATCTTCTATGTTCTAAGCCTGTTGAAGGGAAGAAAGATTTAGATGCCATAAGACATGAATCCCTCTACTGCTCCAAAACTAATGCAAAACAAAAATAAAGATTATATTGCTTGGAAAATTAACTAATATCAAATACTACTATCTCGTGTCTTCGTAAAAGATCTTGGTGCTTCATATAGTGGGTGAAATGTAGGGCCTGGAAAAGTTTTAAAGGAGGACGACTGCATTGGTTTCTCGTTGAAAGGTCTTAAGTTGTCACTAAAATTAGAGAAATTTAGTTTTTTTAGCAAAGCATAGGAAAGTTGTTGAGGTGTTTGAAATACTGTAACGATTAGTTTTGGTCCATAAGGATTACCTAATTGAATTAGATGACCAGGGCTGGAAAATCCTGGCCAAGAATACTTCATTGGCCGCAAAGCATTTTGCAACATACTGAGTATTAATTGCCTATTAATTGAGTGTTTACTGGTACTCAGCTGCGGGGCATTGGCTGGAAACTCACTTGTGCTCCGATATATAGGCGCAGGCTTTCTGTGACCATTGGGTACCATGGGGCTGGGATGCATTGTTGACCCCCACAATCCCGTTTTAATCTGATCTTTGTGAGCTTCCTTTGTGATTTTGTCCTTTTTGTTGTAGGTTCCCCTTTAACGGACTGACCTATAATTTGTTCATTTGATCTTTTGTTAATTTTCCCTGCTTTTTATTTGGTTAATTCAGAAGAGTATTTTGGGCAGACTTTCCGTGACCGGTGGGCACCTCAGGGGCTGTGGTGCATCATTAAGCCCAAAACAACATTTTAATTTGGTTTTGATAAGTTTCCTTTAAGGTTTCTGCATTTCTGTCACATGCCCCTTTAAGGGGCTATCCCCTTGATTTGTTAATTTGTTGACTATTGGATATATTCAAGAATATGTGGGAGCAGATCCAAATTTTGGCATTCACATTTGTAGTGCCAGGAATTGTCCCGACTCGCGATCCTGACCCAGGAGACGGTGCCCTGGGAGGTTGGATTTTTCAGTCCATGGGGAGGTGGAAGGGCAGTGGGGGGTAGGTGAGCCCAGACTGAGCACAGAGGCTGCTGGTTGCAGAGGCATGCTGGTTGGAAGGCCTGCCTTGGTGCCCCAGTGCTGTGTGGAAGCTTAGCAAAAAGCAATAAAATATAAAACAGCCCTCCAACCCCCAGCCATCAACCCCTCTCCCCCACATACTCCCTTTTCCTTATCCATGCTAACCCACGGCATTGCATGCCCCCCCACTCCCATGGCCCGTCATACCCTCCATGCCAACTAATATCCCTCGACCCATCCCCTATGGTCTCTTTATAGGCCCTCTGCCATCATAGTGCCTACTCATTCTAATCATAGAATAGAGTCATAGAATCCCTAAGTGCAGAAGGAGGCCATTTGGCCTATCGGGTCTGCACCAACCCTTTGAAAGAGCATCCTACCCAGCCCCCCGCCCTATCCCCATAACCCAGTACCCGACCTAACATTTTGGACACTAAGGGTCAATTTAGCATGGCCAACTCACCTTCCGGGTGAATTGGCTTCCGGGTCCACCTGGATCTTGGCTTTGGCCCCATTAATTGTGCCCAATCCAGGCTGGAAAACCTCGGGGAGCTTTTCCGGAACCGCATACAGACCGGCAGATCCCACTTGGGGGATATGTTGCCAATCCAACTGCAGCTGATGTAACCAATCGTGGCCCAACTGTCTAGTGCAGTTACCTTGCATGACTATGAGGGGACGGCGAACCGATTGGCACCCATAAACTACCAGAGGAAGCATCGTCCCCACAATATTCAGTCACTTTCCAGTATAATTGGTCAAACGAGCAGCAATGTCAGCCAAAGTCAAAATGTGCACACCCTGGTTAATAAGATAAAGAGCAGGATTCTCCGTCAGCCGAAGCCAGAATCGCGACATGCGCTTGGGCGGAGAATCGGTTTTGACGCCGAATTCGTGACGGGCGCCGAGTTCAGGCCAAATCGCAATTCTCCGGTGCCGCAGCAGCAGCGTCATTGTGTTCCACTGTACACATGGAGTAAACATCATTGGCATATCATTGGCGCGCCTAACCCGGTATTCTCTGGGGCTTCCGCGATCCTCCGCCTCCATCGGGGGAATTCCTGATTGCGAGGCTCACTTGTGCTTTCAAAAATCGTGTAACAGGCACTGTGTCTGATGAGGGAGAGAGAGGGGGTACGGAAAGTGTCCACTATAGTGTGCTGACAGTTGTACCGCCCGCCGGGTAGGCTTTTGCCTGGGCCGAGGGGAGTAGTGGGCAGTAGCCAGGAGTTGGGCTGTTGGGTCGGGGTGGATGGGCATGGAACACCATTGCTGCAACCTGCAGGGCAGCCATGCGGCTGTGCACATCTCTGATTGCCCATTGTGAACATAGTGCCATGGGTCGGATGGGTGCCCCCTCAGACCACTTCCCTAGGTACCCTCTGGTCCCAGCTGACCCATCAACGGGATGGTCGTGCTCCAGCACAATTAGTGCCATCTTCTTGGCTGGGATGAGTGTATGTGGAGAGTGGAGTGTGCTAAACTGCGGCTGAAGCTTGTCTGCCTCTTGAGTGCCAATCTCTTCCCCGGCAAATCCAACACCGTTTCTCATTGGAATTGATCGTGCTCCACGTGGTTTCGGTGCTAGCCCCTTAACGGTCGGTGAATTGATCCAGGTGTGGCGCCAGCTTTGCTATCGTAGAACTTCACTTATCCTGCCCCAGCGTCAACACTTAAGTCTCAGGAACAGAGAATCAGGCCCCAAACGTGCTCTGCACCACCACAGAAGAGGCAGCTTCTGTATCCAATTCCATTTGGAGCATATTGCCATTTTCCTATGTCGGAACTCAAATATGGGCCACACGGGGTGCTGCCAAACAATTTAACTACATCTCAGCCTCATCTTCTCCCTCTTCTGGGTCATCCAGATGTAAGGCCCGGCTCCGGGGCTGAAGCCTACCTTGACTGGGCGCCTAGAGCGCTGGCCCATGGGCTGCCTGCCACCACGCCTAAACCAGAGCCCACTGATGCGCGATCAATTACACAAAGACGAGAGTAGGATGTAATCGAGGCTTTATTACACTGAGATGTGTGGCCTCCTACAGCAGCTGACAAAATGGCTGCTGTACTGGGAGCACACATATTTATACTCCACCTACTGGGCGGAGCCAGCAGGCAGGGATCTACCCCCGTACCTGTAGTACAGGGGCCTTGCCGTAAAGCACCTATATCAACATCCTATATATACAAGAGATACATCAGTGGTGACGACCACATTCACCCCCTGTTAAAAAATGAGTCCGGCGGTGGTGGAGAACTATATACAGAAAGGTGTGTTTTAAAAGTACAGATAATATTACACATTCAGGCGGTCCGGTGCCTTGATCTGTCGTTGGGAGCACCGCAGTGCTGGTGGCGACTCCAGCGGTGGCTTGGTCTTCGGTGACTCCGGGAGCGTGTCGAAATCCTCGTCATCCCCGGGTGTGAGCAAGGGGAGGACGGATTGTCCCGGAACGGGGGCTGCGGTGGGGTGTGCCGGGGGAGGGGAGGGTGGCGCCGAGTCGGAGGGGTGTGTGTGTGTGTGGAACCAGCTGGTGCCAGGTCCCTGAGGGAGACTGTGTCTTGGCGGCCGTCGGGGTAAGCTACGTAGGCGTACTGCGGGTTAGCGTGAAGTAGCTGTACCTTCTCAACCAAGGGGTCCGCGTTGTGGAGTCGGACGTGTCTACGGAGGAGAACGGGTCCTGGAGCTGCCAGCCATGTCGGGAGCGAAACCCCGGAGGTGGACATCCTGGGGAAGGCAAAGAGACGTTCATGGGGGGTTTCATTAGTTGCGGTGCACAGGAGCGACCGAATGGAGTGGAGTGCGTCGGGGAGGACCTCCTGCCAGCGGGAGGCCGGGAGATTTCTGGACTGTAGGGCCAGCTGGACGGCCTTCCAGACCGTGCCATTCTCCCTCTCCATCTGCCCGTTTCCCCTGGGGTTGTAGCTGGTCGTCCTGCTCGAGGCAATGCTCCTGTCGAGCAGGGACTGGCGCAGCTCATCACTCATGAATGAAGATCTCCGGTCGCTGTGGACGTAGGCGGAGAAGCCGAACAGAGCGAAGATGGTGTTGAGGGCTTTGATGACGGTGGCAGACGTCATATCGGGGCATGGGACGGCAAAGGGAAATCGGGAATATTCATCGACCACACTGAGAAAGTACGTGTTGCGGTCGGTGGAGGGGAGGGGCCCTTTGAAGTCCACGCTGAGTAGTTCAAAGGGGCGGGAGGCCTTCACCAGGTGCGCACGGTCTGGCCGGTAGAACTGTGGTTTACACTCTGCGCAGACCTGGCAGTCTCTGGTGATAGCCCTGACTTCCTCGATGGAGTAGGGCAGGTTGCGGGCCTTGATGAAATGGTAAAAACATGTGACCCCCTGGGTGACAGAGGTTGTCGTGCAGGGTCCAGAGTCGGTCCACTTGTGCGCTGGCACATGTACCTCGGGTTAGGGCATCGGGGGGCTCGTTGAGGTTGCCGGAGCGATAGAAAATCTCATAATTGCATGTGGAGAGCTCGATCCTCCACCTCAAGATTTTAGCGTTTTTGATCTTGCCCCGCGGTGTGTTATTAAACATGACAACAGTAAGAAGTCTTACAACACCAGGTTAAAGTCCAACAGGTTTGTTTCAAACACTAGCTTTCGGAGCACTGCTCCTTCCTCAGGTGAATGAAGAGGTATGTTCCAGAAACATATATATAGACAAATTCAAAGATGCAAGACAATGCTTTGAATGCGAGCATTTGCAGTTAATTAAGTGTTTACAGATCCAGAGATAGGGGTTAAAGAGGTGTGAATTGTCTCAAGCCAGGACAGTTGGTAGGATTTTGCAAACCCAGGCCAGATGGTGGGGGATGAGTGTAGTGCGACATGAATCCCAGGTCCCGGTTGAGGCCGCACTCATGTGTGCGGAACTTGGCTATAAGTTTCTGCTCGGCGATTCTGCGTTGTCGCGCGTCCTGAAGGCCGCCTTGGAGAACATTTACCCAGAGATCAGAGGCTGAATGTCCTTGACTGCTGAAGTGTTCCCCGACTGGAAGGGAACATTCCTGCCTGGTGATTGTCGCACGATGTCCGTTCATTCGTTGGCGCAGCATCTGCCTGGTCTCGCCAATGTACCATGCTTTCCTGCAGCGTATGAGGTAGACAACATTGGCCGAGTCGCACGAGTATGTACCGCGTACCTGGTGGGTGGTGTTCTCACATGTAATGGTGGTATCCATGTCGATGATCTGGCACGTCTTGCAGAGATTGCCATGGCAGGGTTGTGTGGTGTCGTGGTCGCTATTCTGAAGACTGGGTAGTTTGCTGCAAACAATGGTTTGTTTGAGGTTGCGCGGTTGTTTGAAGGCAAGTAGTGGGGGGGTGGGGATGACCTTGACAAGATGTTCATCTTCATCGATGACGTGTTGAAGGTTGCGAAGAAGATGTCGTAGTTTCTCTGCTCCGGGACAGGGCATTAAGACGCTCTCTCTCTCACAGGACACAGCTACTGAGGTAGTTAGAGTGCACAAGCCAGTGAGCACCATCTCCATGTGGTAGAGAGCTAGTCTGGTCAAACCAGTAGGAGGTTATCAGTTAGATTAATAGAATGTCAACCCACAGCAGGTTATGTACAGCAATCAGCAAGTTCAATAAAACAGTGTTGGACCATCTCCTGTGTCGGAAGCCTGTTTCTAGTTTCACTGCATCCAGTTGCAGTCGACGTTGAATCAACTCACTTAACACATCATCCGCCACATTAGAATTATACTTTTGAACGATGACTGACGGGGTCTGGTTAAAATGTTGCACCACAAGTGCCATAGGTTGTTCGAATGAGTGTGTATCTGGCGTTGCCAGGTAAGTAAGACTCCTGATCACTCCATACTGTCAACAGTATGACCGTCTGGCATTCATTCTCTGTGATGTTGTTGGCCCAGAAGAAGCAACACATTTTTTCTGCATACTGATTCCAGTCTTTAACACCAGTGTCAAATACATCCAATCACCCAACAGGAGCATGGCAAAATAATTGGGTCCAGAGAAGCGAGCCTCCGCCTCTGAGAAACATGCTCGGGGATTGGGGCAGGGGCGGGGTTGGTGGTCATGGGATGGGGACTGCAGGGGATGGGTGTGGGTAGGGTTGGAACAGCGGGGGGTGAGGGGATCCTGCCAATTAGATTTGAAGCATATGCACTTGAAACATTAGCTCTGTTTCTCTCTCCACAGATGCTGCTCGATCTGCTGAGTTTTCCCAGCACTTTCTGTTTCTATTACATATTTTGGAGGCTTGGAATGGAAATAGTCACTCACGATATTTCAATTGAGAGAGTCTCAATTTACCTGTCCTCAGAATAATTGCCAGCTCCTTTTCTAGCAGCAGCTGCAATACATTAATATTAATATATTTAGTTTCCTGACCTGCCTTGTCAGTTACGTGACAGGTTACACATTGCATCACAGGCAGTTGGAGTTTTAGATTATCCATTCCCCGGAGCATTTGGCAGTTGTGAGCATATTTAGAAGATTAAGATACAGTCCAGCCGCCTTGATAATTGTAGGTTCCTGACAGAAGGAGCTCCAAAGGTAGATGTGTTGATTCCTGCCATTGCAAATGGAGGTTTTGCGAAAAATGACTCTGGCTGAGCATATTGTACTTGTGGAGCACCGAGAAAGATCATGAAATGACAAGAACTGCACACATGTAAACATAGGCAGGAGGGAACGAATGAAGAATTCTTCGTTTGCAGCGTTCCTGAACTGGCACAAGATAGAATCGCAGCACAGAAAACGAGCCATTCAGCCCGAATGATCTATGCTGGGGTTTATGCTCTATTTGAGCCTATTCCTGCTCTCTTTCATCTGCCATATTATCTTCTATTACTTGCTTCCACATGCCTCTTTTTAAAATAAATTTAGAGTACCCAATTATTTGTTTCCAATTAAGGGGCAATTTAGCGTGGCCAATCCCCCTAACCTGCACATCTTTGGGTTGTGTGGGTGAAACCCACTCAGACACGGGGAGAATGTGCAAACTCCACACAGACAGTGACCCGGGGCCGGGACCGAACCTGGGTTCTCAGCGCCGCAAGCAGCAGTGCTAACCACTGCACCACCGTGTCGCCCTGTGCTCATGCTTCTTGAACGTACCTATACTATAGCATCAAGAAACACCATGCTATCGAACGGCCATTTGGGTAGATCAGGGGTCTTAGCGGGGAGCGCAGGCCTGGGACCACACTTAGTCCTGTCTTCTGCACTGAAGATCTCCACTTGCCGGAACTCGTCAGTGTAAGGAAGAGATCGGGACGCCATTTTTAAATGGCATCCCAATCTCTCGACCCCAACATGATCCTGAAACCCCTCCCCAAGCCCCAACTTACGGGGCACCCCGGGGCCCAAACCCCATCGCGCAAACAATGCCTGCCTGGCAGTGCAGGTGGTGCTGGCAGGGGCACCACTCCTGCTTACGTTAATCACAAAGATCAGCTGCCAGCCTCTGATTGGCTGGCAGCTCGTAGCAGGCAGGACTTGGGCCGCTGGAACCTCAATGATGGGGAAGGTCTGAAGGAGGCCAACTAAGTGCCTGAAGGAAACTTGATTCCGTTGAGCTTTCGCCATGGAACTCATTGAGATTCTTTTCCAGTTCTCTGCCAAATTAGTGAAGGCCCACTTGGCCTGTCAAAATCCTGGCCAATATATTCACTGTTCAGGATGCAGTCTGTTTTACACGGGGTAGACAAAATGTAAATTGCTTGATCAATTTGCTAACTTCTCAGTTCAGTCCACAAGCATGACTTGAGCTTCTGGTTTCCTGTCATTTTAATTCTCTGTCCCACTCCCACTCTGATCCCTCTATCCTCGGCCTCCTACACTGTTCCAATCAAGGAACAACACCTCAGGTGGGATTCTCCATCCCGCCAGCCCCGTTTTCTGGCACAGTGCAGTACGCCTACGCCGGCAGCGGGATTCTCCATTCCTGCAGCTGCCCAACAGGGTTCCTCATTGTGGCCATCCGCATGCCGTCAGGAAATCTGGGGGTGTAGGCGCGCTGCCGGTGAGGCGGAGGATACCACCAACGGAGAATCCCGCATCTCATCTTTTGATTAGGCGATTAAGAATGTACACAGTTCCAAATTCAACCTGAAGTTCAAAAGAATCAGATCATAGCTGCTCCTCCTAATTTTCCGCATCATAGGTGCTTTAATATTTCTGCTGTTCATTTAATCTCTTCTACCTTCCTTCTTATCATGGACCCTTCCCTTCTGCTCTTCCCTCCTCTTTCCAACCCTGTTCTCTGCCTTGCAACTTGCGAAAAGCCTATTAAATCTGTAACATTTGCCAGTTCTGACAGAAGGTCACCATCATGAAACGTGAACTGCTTTCCTCTCCCTGCAGGTGTTTCTTAGTCTGCTGGATATCCCCACCATTTTCTGTTTAAAGGCCTGTTCATTTTGTGTGTATTACCCTGAATTAAGACGATAAGACCTGAAGATATAGGAGAATTAGGCCATTCGGCCCATCGAGTGTACGCCGCCATTCAATCATGGCTGATATGTTTACCATCCCCATTCTCCTGCCTACCCCCCATAACCCCTGATACCCCTATTAATCGATAATGTACCTATCTCTGTCTGAAAGACACTCAATGATTTGGCCTCCACAGCCTTCTGAGTCAAAGAACTCCATGGATTCACCACTCTGTGGTTGAAGAAATTCCTCCTCATCTCAGTATTAATTCTCCAAGTTTACTGTAATCTCAATGGTCAAGGGATGTTGTACAGGCCAGCAGCCAAAAAGCTGCTTTGGAGGCCTAGAGGATGGGCTTTCATTCGTGACTGGTTGCCGTGGTCAGAAAAACATGGTGACCTCTGATGTTAAGTGCTTATATCGCTATTAGAGACAGTGGGGGGGGATTCTCCGGTTCCCCAGCCGCCTATTTCTCCGGAGGGGGGCCCAGTTCGCTGACAGCGGGATTCTCTACTATTGCCGCTTTTCAATGGGATTTTCCGTTGAAGCTCTCCCATGCTCACAGGAAACCCATGGGTGGGGGTGCGCTGACAGCAGGAAAGCCCGTGTTGCTGTTGGACCATCACTTCTTCTTGTGGTATTTCAACAAAACCTCTTGTGTCCCTATCTACATTATCATGATTTAGAGCTGACATTGCCAAAAACTACCAGAGTATTAGGAAAATCAGTGTTGAAGGAAAGAGTACAGTTTATTGTTGTTATGGGCCAGGGTTTAGAGAACCCCAAAGTATATCATGGAGTTCACCTGACCTACAACTGTTTATAGATTTTGGTTATGAGGACAGTAAGAAGTCTTACAACACCAGGTTAAAGTCCAACAGGTTTGTTTCAAACACTAGCTTTCGGAGCACTGCTCCTTCCTGCTTTGACCTGGTGTTGTAAGACTTCTTACTGTGCTCACCCCAGTCCAACACCGGCATCTCCACATCTTGGTTATGAGGAGCACAAGGGCCTACTTTCCAGGTTATATTCAACAGAGGCCTTAAGCACTTTCAATCAAAAACAAAGTTTATTCTACAAATTTAGTTAACATTTATAAACGCACACAGTAAGCCTTTTATCAACTACAAACATAAATACCCCACACAGCTACAGTACTCTACATTTAACCCTTAATAACTTTCCTTTACGGTTTCACTCAAGTAACAAGTGATCTGGAGACACTTTTTTTAACATGCCGAGAGACCAGGGAAGCCTTCGTTTGTCTGAATGCAGCTTCCAACTGTCGAAACTGAAAGTAAAACTCAGAGCCACAAACAGCTTCCAGCTCAAAACGAAAGTAAAACTGGAGCCACCGCCCAGCTCCACCCACACAATGACATCATTGCAGCCATTTGAGAAGACAAACATTTCTTAAAGGGACATTCCCATGATACTGTTTAAACTAGTCTTTAGGAGGAAAGCCTTTTCGCTGGGTAAAAACATTTTGGAAACAGCCACATTCTCCTTTGTTGCTCTTTGGTTATCAGTGGAGGGCCATTCAAAGATTAACATTGCAGGATGAAATCTTGGTTTCAACTATTTTTATTAACATCCTTTATTGCTTCACAAAAGCATTCTTAAATTGGTGGGGCAAAAGGAATCAAAGGGAATCAATAATGTAGAACATGGAGAGGTGACTTTTGTGAAGCCGAGATAGGAGACACTTTAATTATGTTTCAGCGAGCGACGATGGTAAAGTGGTGAGCATAGCTGCCTTCCAAGCAGTTGACCCGGGTTCGATTCCCGGCCATCGCAGCAATAGTTTGACCGGATGTTTTTGGGCGGCATGACAGCACAGTGGTTAGCACTGTTGCTTCACAGCTCCAGGTCCCAGGTTCAATTCCCGGCTTGGGTCACTGTGTGCGGAGTCTGCACGTTCTCCCCGTGTCTGCGTGGGTTTCCTCCGGGTGCTCCGATGCAGACTCGATGGGCCAAATGGCCTCCTTCTGCACTGTAAATTCTATCTATGAAGCAGACATAAGCATGTGCTTTGTTTAGCTCATGCATTACGCGATATGGGGAAAGCCTTAAGTCTCTCAGGTGAAGGAACAGTGATTCCATTCAGCACACCTAAAGCTGCCCACAAACCTGTGAGGAGCAACTCATGGAATTATTACTGCTTTATGATTAAATGAGCCAGTATCCACTGCAGCTATGAGTTAATATAATAAATCTTCTGTATCTGCACTTCCGGATCAGAGCTTCATTTATCGAGAGCAAAAATCAAGAGAATTACCTATGACTATAATTTGGTCCTATAATACAGAACTTAGAAAAGACATTCACTAGGTTAAATTTATCTGTGGCGTCCTTGGTGCCGAAACATGTGTCTCGAGTTCAGTGGTGCCAAGAACACGACAGGAGCAACCCAAAGGCTGTGGCTTCAGATCTCACAATATCAAAATGTGAAGCTAATTTCAATGCATCTGATTATTTAAGGAATGACTGATAACCATTCAAATGCCTTTCTAGGAAAGTGAAACTATTAGCCTGGCCGACATGCAATTCCAGTCTCACATTACATTTCTGTACACTCAATGTCCTCTGAAATAGCTTTGTAAGTCACCCTGTCATCCTGTGCCGGTGTTGCCCACATCCTGAAATTCATAGAATGTACAGTGCAGAAGGAGGCCATTTGGCCCATCGAGTCTGCACCGGCCCTTGGAAAGAGCACTCCACATAAGCCCACATCTCCACCCTATCCCCGTGTCCCACTTACCCCACCTAACCTTTTTGGACACTAAGGACAATTTATCAAGGCCAATCCACCTAACCTGCACATCTTTGGACTGTGGGAGGAAACCAGAGCACCCGGAGGAGAACATGCAGACTCCGCACAGACAGTCACCCAAGTCGGGAATTGAACCTGGGACCTTGGAGTTGTGAAGCAACTGTGCTTACCACTATGCTACCGTGATGCCCAGAGCTAATTTTTTTCCTGTAACAGACTGCTAGCATGTCACCAGAGGTGATAGCTTGAGGGCTGTCACTCCACACCAGGTATGGCTGACCAGTAGACTCTCCAATCTGCCATAGGTTGTCACGGTTATGTCGGACAATGGCTCCTGCTTCGCAAGCCAGGAATGGTCCAACTTTGCCAGGCGGTACAATTTTGCCCATGTCAGTCCCCTGTACCCCCAATCCAACGGCAAAGCGGAGAAGGGAGTCCATATAGTCAAACGGCTCCTCTGCAAGGCTGCCGATGCTGGGTCTGATTTCTACCTCGCCTTGGTAGCCTATCGCTCCGCCCCACTGTCCACTGGCCTGTCGCCAACCCAATTGCTTATGGGTCGTACACTGAGGACGACGGTGCCATCCATTCATGTCCCAGACCTCAACCACGTTCCGGTCCTTCGACGGATGCAGCTGTCTCGTGCACAGCACAAGGCGGCTCATGACTCCCGTGCAGCTGATCTCCCTGCTCTGGCTCCAGATGACAACATCCGCATCCATCTTCCGGATGGGGGCTGGTCTGCAACCGCTGTTGTCCTTCAGCAGGTGGCCCCCCCGCTTGTTCCTGGTTTGTCTACGGATGGCTCTATTCTGTGCCGCAATCGACACGCCCTTCGTCTCGTTCCACGCTCGCTACGTGATCCTCCACTGTCGCCTCGCCCTCCTGCTGACCCTGCCATGGACTATGCAGAGCTCCTGTCGCTCTGCATCCCCCTGACTCTGACACAGTCCAGCCCGCTCCTCAGCTGGCGGCTCCCGACCCACTATTGAGGTGGTCAACCAGAATTCGTCGCCCACCTCAGAGACTTAATTTGAGAACTTTGTGGACTTATAGACTTTCTGAATTGTTCTGTTCTTCCGTTTGATCGTTTACATGGTTTGTATATAGTGTTCATCTCGTTATTCTTGTTGCATACTGTTTTTCTGCACCAGGCACCTTCCCATGTAAATAGCTTAGTTCTCATGTACATAGTCCTGTAAATATGTCTTTCGCACACACGTAGTTAGGGACATTCTCACCATACACTATTTATTGCCGCACACGTACATTCTTTTATAAAAGGGGGGATGTCATAATATACACCAGTATATCATGGTGCAGACACACACACTGATGGACACACAGTGGGACCAATCAACACACACAACACCACAGCCAATCACCAGTTAGGGCACACGCACTATAAAGACCGGGGGCATCAGAGTTCCCGCTCATTCGAGCTGCAGCTTCCTGGTAGGACAGAGCCCACAGCCTGCAGCACAGACATTCACCATGTGCTGAGTGCGTCGACTGGTTAGGACAAGGCAAAGGTCTTTAGTTAAAGCTAGTATCGTGTTAACCCACAGTGAGAGTATGTTAAACTGTTAATGACTCAATAAAATAGTGTTGCACTATTTCAAGTGTTGACCTGTATGTGTTCCACGGATCCAGAGCGCCCAACACAACATAGGTGTATTGGAAAGATTTACAGGTTGGTAATCAACCTGTTTGGACGTATTTATGAATACACCTTCCATGGCCATCAAGTCCTGAAGTAGAACTTGAACCCAGAGCTTCTGGCTCAGAGGTAAGGACACTAAGAACACCACCCCTTCACCACTGCCTGAAAAATTCAAACCATTAGAGTCGTTGAACAGCACCAACTGGTATATGGGCTGAGCAATTACCTACACCTTTGTATGTACAACATTAGGGCCTGGGGAAACCATTGGAGGAAGTGATGTAAATAGTTTGCAAAACGTAAAACAGAGTATTCCTCTTTAAAAGTAAGTCCCTGACTTCTCGAATCAGAGAAAGGGTTAAAGCAAACCAAGTTGGTTGAATTGTCCTTCACATACCTATATCCTCTCTCTATATCCAATAATCCAGTTAAATTTGACAACAGAAGACCCTGCTGCATTTTGGTTCAGAATTATACTATTATATTTCTAATTAATTTTCTATTAATTATTTAGATTGAAACATATTTCTAATTAGCATTTTATTTCAAACTGAATGCAACTCTTTTAAAGTACAGAACGAATATTTTAATTGAGCTTTGATTTGAATCATTCCACCATGCTTCATCAGCATTTGATTTAAATTAGCACTTGTGACTAGTTCCTGTCAAAGAGGTGATTAAAATGGTCTCACACTCCACTAATTCCATTGTATTTTTACATTGAGTCTCTAAATCGGTGTCTGATGACTTTACTAATTGAATATCTTATAGATTCTTTTGACAATGACCAGAAAATTCAGAGGCATTAAGTTAGTCAGACAATGGGACACTTTCCTGCTGTGATGTTTGTTTAGCCTCTTACATTTGATGGAGAGGCAGTTGTGATCACGGGAGTAATTTCCACCGATATTTCATATACATAATTTCATCACAGCTAGAGTCAAAGTAGAAGATGACTTCCCTTACCAAATATCAACATGTAGGACTGCAGACACTTTGCACATGAACCAATTAAGTTAAATTTGCGTTCTTAGTTGCAGCTAATAATTTATAAATGTTAATATGTGCAGATCGACAGTGGAATATACAGTGTAATCTCTTTAAATACTAATTCCAATTCAACTGCTCAATGGGACAATGGTTTCAAATATTGTTGATCAAACCAGACAGGCTATTGGAATGTAAGGAAATGTAATATCAGCCTTAAGCTGAACGAATCTCTGACCTTTCACATAAATCACCACTGTGCAAACAAACTGGTAGCTTGGCATCTTGGCAGTGCCAGGCTGACACCCAAGTGGCAGTGCCAGGGACAAGACTGGCAGTGCCTGAAGTCTGCAAGGTAAAGGGGTTAGATCCCAAGGCTTGGGTAGATCTCGGGAACACATGTAATTCTAATATGCAGATTTTCCAGAAATGATCCCGCCATAATCTTGCGAGGCATGGCGAGCTGGGTAGATCCCGGAAGTGGGATATCCCTGCATCTATCAGTCGTGTTGTGCAGCATGCCACGTTGTTTTTTGGGTGCAACGCAACTGGTAGATCCCGTTCTTTGACTATCAGTTTTGTTTCTGTTTGCGCCTTTATTTTTCTAAAAGTTCTTGGTTATTATGAGGATTGTAACACCAGGAGAAGCTAGACCCTGGGCCTGATTCACCTTCCGGGAGAAAATATACAGAAATTAGGATTGCATCCCCACAATTGTAATGTTTAAAGCCATATTGTTGAAGTCAAATAGTGCTGGATGTAGGAATGCTGAATGGTGTGCTTGCCGCCTTTTGGATGAAGTGTTTAACAAAGGCTCACTCCATTTGTTCAAGTGGGTACTAAGAGTGCCAGGCATTTTTTCAGGAAACAATATGGGGATTCCCTCAGTGCCCTGCACAACATTAATCTGATCAGCAGCAAAACAGATTAACTGGTCATTTATTACACTTGGGACTTTGCTGAGCAATGATTACTTGCCCCGTTGCCTGTTTAATGGTAACTGAAAGTACCACATTGGCTGGGAAGCACTTTGGGATGTAATGTGGATGGGATACTCTTTCTTGCCATAGGATAATTAGGTTTTGCCTTGGGTTCGTGTTTGCCAAAGCATGAGAAAATATTGGGTGTCCATGCTGCCTGAAGCATGTCAATGGGCTCAAACCTCACATTGACTAAGAAGTGGTCAGGTCAGAAGCTGCAGAAACTGCTCTGCAATGGAAACTGGGTCCTTTACCAATTGGGACTCGGGTTATTTATATGGAACAGTTCTGCAATGTGGATGAATTGGCAGTCATAGCAGGGATTTGAGTTCTGGTATCAGTTGATATTCTTCTGTGTTAGTGTGATTTTTTTTTTCCATGTTAAACGTTTTCCTGACCAAAGACTATTACCTCCGTATGTTTAATAATTCAACTTGCAATGCTGCTAACAAAATTGTATAAGTAAATTTAAATTTCCCTCACTGGCGGCTGAGAGCATGAATTATTTTCCAGGCTCAGCACTGCACCCCCCCCCCCCCCCCCACCCTACCCCACCCCTGCTTTAATTACTCCAGTGAAATGTTGAATTTGAAACTCTCATACCTGGACAATGGGCTTGCCTTGCTAATGTTTCTGTCCCATAGCATCTCGGTGACCCTGATCTATTGATGTTGGAACCCCCACACAGAGCTGCCCAGCTGATATCCATCATGGGCTCCTCCTGTGACAGACTTCTTTGAAACAGTGGGGATCGAGCATCTTTTCAACCCTGTATGTCAATCTACAGCTGCCAATCATTTCGAAGTTCAGTTCTCCCTCCACAGGGCAATGCTCTCCTTTGAAGTAGCATCTACAACCAATAAATGAAAATGTTACAATTTTCTCGGCCCAGGAGAGGCTGAAGCAGAGTCTCTTTCAATTTTGACTCAGCCTGATGGAAATTGCAACAAATCTATTCTTCCTTTGCAACATTTCAAAATGCCAAACGATTTCAAATTAAATACATTAAATGCCATTATCTTTAGTGCAATCTTTGGTCCAAAAAGGACATTTGATTTGAATAAACTCTTCATTTCTCTATCCTCGGTAGAGCTGGCTCCACATTTTCAATTATAAATTACATGGCAGATGTTCACAGCAGGGGTTCAGTAATATATTTCACGATGATCTCGCTTCCTTTGTTGAAAGGTCACCTTTGGTTGCATTCCTCAAAATGTGGAAGAGTAATCTGCAGCATCATTTCCCAATACGTGTCCTTTCCTATGTTATAATGAATTATGGATACAGTACAATCTTGACACTGGAACTGTTTGAACTATCAGTTCACCTAATCTGAATGATTTGAGTGGTGTAATAGCAGTGAAATGGTATGACACCTGGAGGATTGAGAAAGCAATATTAAATCATTGTCCAAATGTATAGGCATGGAAATTGCTGTGGTGCATTGTCTATCAGCTTCCTTTCTCAATTTCCTTATGACTTCCACTTGAATGTTAAGGGTCCAGTTCTCTCACACTCAATTGAATTCGACTGCATAAAATTAAACTTCTCAAAATTTAGAATGATGCAACGAGCATGTACATTACGAATTAAGATGCTGCTGATTGATCCAAGTACAATGTTTGGGAACAGGGATAGGTGAGAATTGAGGAATTCATTACAATGAACGGGATCTGTATTCTTTGTTTTATCATTGTCATTTTCAAGAGGGTATTCGATGATTATTTAAATAGAAATAATATGCAGGGGAATGGCATTAAATAAAAATGCTCATTTGGAGAGACGGTGCAGACACAATGGGCTGAATGGCCTCTTTCTACAGTGTAATAATTCTGGGATTCTGTGATATTTTTCTCACCTTTCTTCCCTGCAGCTCCCAAGCCTCCCTTCACCTTCTCTTCCAGTTTGCCATCCCTTGCGCCAACAACTTGGATCGTCAACCAGCTTTAATGAAGAGTCACGGACATTGGAGGTTGATCTTCAAATATTGTTGCTGCTCGGCCATCAAGATAGAGTTCATCTCGATTGGAATATCAATTAATGTTCGGCTGATCTGCAACAGTTCAGCTTTCCAACCTGACTGGACATAATCTTATTGTGTCATTGTAAAAATGTATCCCAGAGGCTTTTTAAGTTGAGCAAACAAACTTTATTTACAAGATTTCTTTATGGCACAGTGGTTAGCACTGCTGTCTCTCAGCACCCAGGAGCTGGGTTTGATTCCAACCTCGGGCAACTGTCTGTGTGGAGTTTGCACTTTCTCCCTGTGTCTGTGTGGGTTTCCTTCGGGTGCTCCGGTTTCCTCCACAGTCCAAAGATGCGCAGGTTAGGCGGATTAGATATGCTAAATTGTTCCTAGGTGGGGTGATAGGGATAGGATGGGGGATTGGGCCTACGTTAAGGTGATCTTTCAGAGGGTCGGTGCAGATTCGATGGGCTGAATGGCCTCCTTCTACAATGTAGAAATTCTATGATTCTAGCTGCGTGCTTTGAGCTCGTACATAGTACACTCATTCTAACCAGAAAAACTCCTCTCCTTAGCGAGGCTCCGCGAGCTTGCTGTTGATTGTTTGTTCAGACCGCATGACCTTTACTCAGTAAGACTGACTTTAAAGTGGCAGTCACCACAAACAGTATATGAAGTCCTATCTCCAAACTCTCCACCCCCGGTGCCCCCATCAGACATCCATGTTTGCCAGTTCTGCCTTCCCACAGCCAATCAGAAAGCAAGCAAAAGAATCATACGGACTGAAAGGCTGGAGGGCATTCTCCGTCCGTTCACGGCAACGGGATTCTCCGGCGCACTGAGTGGGAGATTTGTCTGAGCGCCAAATTCTTCGGCCTCGCTAGTAGCGGTAGCGGGGTTGACTCACAATGGAGAATCCCAGCCGTTAACTCCGTTTCACTGTCCAGAGATTCTGCCAGGCCTGCTGAGTTTTCCCAGCATTTTCTGTTTTTATATCTCTTCATTACTCGATTAGATGATTCTTGAATGCCAGCCAAACTGACTTTGATTTTGCCAAATCCAATATTTTTACCACAAATGAAAGCATGCAGAGAAATATTTAAATAAGGACACTGCTTTCAGTGTCCACCAGATCTTTCTCCTGTGTTGCTCCCAGGAGATAAATCTCTAATCCAAGGGCGATTATGAAGGGTTGGCATCCATAACAATACCTGTTTCAAGCCTTGGAAAGCTACCCATGCTGTTTCACCATTGGCACACAACGCATTGGGAATGAATCACCTCAGCACAGGCTGCTGCTAAAACGCTCGGAATTGAAGGAAGTGAGACAAAGAGGTCAAATTCCTTTATGGCAGTCTGGAATCAGAAAATCAATGCATTGGATTTATTGCACTTTATCTTTATTGCAATTGCAAAGTGTGCTCATGGATTTAGATGCAGTAGGAATTGCAATGAGGCAGCCTCAACAGGCATCACACAATCCCTCTATCTATTCAGGTTGAATTGAAAGTCAAATTCGAGGGAAAAGGCTGCAATGGTTCAGACAGTACTATTCCTATCAGTTTACATGTCATTCTGTGCCTTTAAAATGTCAAGGTGGTGGCAGATAGTGTGGGGGTTTCTTTTGTGACCTGTCCTCAGCTTAGTGGAAATTCACTTTTTTACAATTTTGTGAATCCATATTGGCTGGATATTTTCAGAACCCTTTCAAAACACGTGCAGAAACCTTTCAACTTGCAAAATCACATCCTCAGCTCCACCTCCTCCAACATTGACAATTTTGTTTGGTGTGGAGTCGGCTTGGCCAGCTTATAATGTAGGGTCTCTTAATCTGCTCCTGATTTAACTTGAGGCTTTGCTGGCATGCTCCCTCCAAAGGTATGTGAAGGGCTTTCTGATCTTTGTGTTCAAATCCTTCCATGGCTGAGCCCATTCCCATCCTTATAGCCTGCACTGATCCTACAACCCATTGAGATTCTGGCCTCTTGCACATCCCCAATCTCATTTGTTCCAACATTGTGGGTCTTGTCTTCCCCTACCTGTTATGCTCATGTACTATAATAATAAATGAATCAGTGAATGACAGAACATCTAGTTCAAGACTAGTTATTTAATGTTGAATAAACTGTGGGTAAATTAAACTATTGCGAACCAAACTGCGGATCTTGTAACCAGGCTACTAACAGCCTCTGTAATTCTGTCCGGTTCCAGTGTCCTGTTCCTCTTGCATGACACCTAGTGGTAGGAGGCTAAATACACTTGTTATATACACTGGGCGGGATTCTCCGACCCCCCGCCAGGTGGGAGAATTGCCGGGGCGCCGCGCGAATCGTGGCATGCCACCCCGACCCCCGCACGCGATTCTCCCACCCCCCCGAAACCAGCGCTGCGCGAATCGAGCCCGGCCGCTCGGAGAATCGCCGCAAACGGCGAGCGGCGATTCTCCGGCCCGGATGGGCCGAGCGGCCGCTCCGACACGACAGGGTCCCGCCGGCGCCATCCACCCCTGGTTGCTGCCGGTGGGAACTCTGCGGGAATGCTCGTGGGGGGGGGGGCCGGCCTGTGTGGGCGGGAGGGGGGCTCCTTCACCGGGGGGGCCTCTGAAGGGGTCTGGACCGCGATCGGGGCCCA
The DNA here is from genome assembly GCF_047496885.1 of Scyliorhinus torazame. Lineage (NCBI taxonomy): Eukaryota > Metazoa > Chordata > Chondrichthyes > Carcharhiniformes > Scyliorhinidae > Scyliorhinus > Scyliorhinus torazame. Next base: position 200,012,504 of record NC_092707.1, on the reverse strand, counting down.
CTGATCGGTGGCCTGGCCTCTCCCCCCCCGAGCCTACATTCCGCCGTGGCCAGTCCCTGCACACCCACGCCATATTGCGCGGGGCCGACGTGCGTATGAAGTTCCCCGCACATGCGCAGGATGACGTGGCGCAACTGCGCATGCACAGGATTGAGCAGCCCCAACTGCGCATGCGTGGGTTGGCGCAGCGCCCATCTGGCGCCATGTACAGAGGCTGGAGCGGCATGAACCACTCCAGTACTGTGCTGGCCCCCTGTGGGGGCCAGATTAGGACGTGCCCGGGCCCTGTTCCTGCTGTCGTGAAACTCGACGGCGTTCACGACGGTGCGAACACTTGGCTGCCATATCGGAGAATCACTCCCACTGTTATTGCATATCATTACATCCCCTTTCCTTGAGATTTTTAAAACATACTACATATCATTTCTGTGAACAACACATGTGATATGAGGAACAATGTACTTTATACAATTCACAAATTTTATTGTCCAATCACAGATTCAGCCACTCTGATTTCTTTATCTTTCTTGTTGATCTTCTCAAATTTGGTATGCTTGGTGAACCTGTGTTACTAGTTTGAACATGTCGGTGCATCTGATAAGGTTGTGTCACTGTTCTGAACATTGTTCTGTGTATTCAAGTCTGACTCTTCCAATGGTTGTGTTTTTTCAGGTTGATAGAAGTCTTCATTAACACATTGTCTTGCTGTTCTTGAGTAGGATCTTTTGTTTTCAATAGTGCCCGACGATTTCTTCTCAAATTCTCTCCTTGTTCTGTCATTACCGTGTATGATCTTGGACCTGCCTCTTGTAGTACAGTAACTTTTCTAGACCACCCATCGGGATCCTCAATCTTTACAACTTCGCTTGGTAACAAAGGTTTAAAATTCCTGGTTGTTCTATCATAGTCTGTCTTTTGTTTTTGCGTCTGAGATTCCAGCTTACGTCTTGTCTTTTTGTTTTGCCTTGTCTTTGTGTGGAATGGCAATGTGGTAGGTAGCTTGCAATTCATCAGTAACTCTGCAGGTGACAAACCACAGCTTAAAGGTGAAGTTCTGTAACTCAGTAGAGCTAGATATGGATCAGGTTTGCTGTCCATAGCCTTTTTTAATAGTTGCTTTATTATTTGAACTCCCATCTCCACTTTACCATTCGATTGTGGGTATAATGGACTTAAAGTAATGTGTTTAAAATCATACTGCATCATAAACTTTTGCCATTCTTTGCAATTAAAACATAGACCATTATCACTCACCACAGTTTTAGGTATGCCATGTCTTGCAAACGTCGATTTTGTATGCATTATCACACAACTTGCCGAGGATCTTGACAGAAGGGACATTTCTTGAAAATTCGATTAATAGTCAGCGACTATCAGATGTTCCTTACCAATGAGGTAGAATAAATGCATTCCAATTTTTTGCTACGGAACTGATGGTATTTCAACTATGTTCATTGTTTATTTCCTTTGCTGGTGCTGATACTTTTGACTTGTTTCACATTTCACTATCATGCCTTGTGTATCCTTGTTTATACCAGGCCAATACACAATATCTCTGGATCTCCGTTTACACTTCTCCATCCCGGGGTGGTGACCCTGATGAATTTGCTTTAGCATATCGCTGCGTAGCGACTGCGGAATCACAATTCATTCCTGCATTAATAGTAGCCCATTTGCTACACTTAGCTCTGATCTGATTTCATGATGTATTGTGCGAGAACCTTTCGGCCAACCATTGTTAAGGTTTTGTATTACCATCTGCAACACCTCGGATTCTCTGATCCCTGATTCCAAAATCGCGTTTGGCGATGGGGCAGAGAATCCCCGATGACGCAGGAATTGGGGACGGCGCCACGTTCACAATGCTCCGCCCCCTGAAAAGCGGCATACTCAAAGAATACGCTGCAGTCTGTATCCACGGCCTCTGTACGTTGGCTGAGGCACGGCCCCTGATGCTCCGCCTCCGACCGGCCGAGTTCCCGACGGCATGGGACACGTGTGCGGACTCAGTCCAGCGCCGCCACAGTCGGCAGGAGTAGACATATTCGGGGCTGGGGGCAGTGTGGTGGGGCGGTCCAGGGCGCGCCAGCTGGCCGAAGGGGAGGACCATTTTGTGGGCTGGGTCCACGAACGACATCCGCCATGAAGCACAGCCCGGCCGCTGCAGGCCTCTGCCATGCGCACGTGAGCCCACGGACCCGGCAATTTTCCAGGCCTTATCGGCAGCTAGAGCCGTGTGCTCTACACTGCCTGGCAGCTAGCCTCCCCCAGAACGCCGGCGTGGGGACTTAGTCTCCAGAATGGAGAATCCAGCCCCTCATCTTTTGATGTCTCTTCAACAATTCATTTTGACTTTGCGCCTGATGCTGGCAGTGCATCAGTGATCAGCTCTACGTGAGCCTGTACATCTTCTCCAGTAGACCTGGCATTGTGTGCTGTTCGAGCCCTGGGTAACGCATCTGCTACCACTATATGTTTGTCAGGCGTGTATACCAACTCAAAGTCGTATCTTTGAAGCTTCTTCATGAGACGCTGTATTCATGGAGACATTTCGTTGAGATTCTTTTTAATGATTGCAACCAGTGGTCGATGAGGATAGGCCATATATATATGTCTGGAATGTTTCCAAGCCAACTACCAGTCCTAGGCATTCATTTTCAATCTGTGCATATCTGCACTCAGACTCCGTCATTGACCATGAAGCATATTCCACAGGTTTCCCATTGTTTCCATCGTCTTGTTGCAGCAATACTAAACCTAAACCATCTTTTGATGCATCAGTAGATATTTTGGTGTTCATTATTGGATCAAAAAACGTCAGCACGGGCGTGGTTGTAAGAGATTAAAAAAAAAAAAATTTAGAGTACCCAATTCATTTTTTCCAATTAAAGGGCAATTTAACATGGCCAATCCACCTAACCTGCACATCTTTGGGGTGTGGGGACGAAACTCATGCCCGTTATTCGTAGTGCTCCTTTTTTATCCGTGGGTCGAGGCATGTTTAGTATGGCATTAATCTTCATTTCATCTGGCTTCATTCCGTGAACAGAAAGCTTGTTGCCTGGGAATGTAATCTCCTGTACTCCAAACTGGCATTTGGCCTGATTGAGCCTTAGCCCATTCCGCCTGATGCTTTGAAAGACCTTGATCAGTCTGCCATTGTGTTCCTCGAAGGTGGAACCCCATATAATGATGTTGTCTACTTATATCGGGCCCCCCTCAATGCTATGTTCCATTGCTCTGTGGAATATCTCGGATGCAGATATGATGCCAAAGGGCATGCGAAGAAAGCAATATTTGCGAAAAGGAGTATTGAATGTGCAGTACTTGGTACTTTCTTCATCAAGCTTGAGCTGCCAGAATCCCGGCGATGCATCGAGTTTGGAAACAATTTCACACCAGCCATCTCGCTTGTGATCGTGTCCCTCTTTGGCATTTGATAATACTCCCTTTTAATGTTTGCATTCAAATCCTTGGGATCCATGCAAATCTTGAGATCGTTATTCTTCTTTTTCACAGACCATTGAGTTAATCCAATCTGTCGGCTCTTCTATTTTCCTTATGACCCAAAGTTGTGCCATTCTGTCCAACTCTGCCTCGAGACGGTCACGCAATGAAACTCTTCGAGGAGCATGTATCATCGGTTGAGTACCCTCTCTTAATGGTATTTTATATGTGAAAGGCAGGAAGCGAAAGCCTTTGCATATTTCCGGAAAAGGACTGTGCAATGGACTCCATTGAGCCACTGTGTGTACTCAGTGCTTCAGACTCTTCGCACCAATTCCAGTGCTTCACACACTTCATCCCCCAATAATGATTCACGACTTCAGCAACAATTGAGAAGTTCAGCTTGTGCACTTTGTTTTTTCCTTGCAGGTCTAATTCACCAGAAAACTATTGAAAGATTCACCAGTCTTCTGCGTGCACATTCGAAAAATGCACCTATCATACATTTCAGTTTTTTTAGATGAACAATGCTCGTCAAACTTTTTGATCACAGCATCAAATTTCTTACTGTCTTCCTCTTGCTCATATGCGAATGTATTATATATTTCAATCGCCTGCGGGCCTGCTACAATGAGCAATAATGCAATTTTTCTCTCATCTGGCTGTGCCTGCAACCCAATAGCTGAGACATACAGTGTGAAGTGCTGCATAAACGAGCGTCAATTTCCATCCACATTACCGGTAAGTTCATAGAATCATAGAATTTACAGTGCAGAAAGAGGCCATTGGGCCCATCGAGTCTGCACCAGCCTTGGGAAAGGCCACTTAAGGCCATGTCTCCACCCTATTCCTGTGACCCAGTAACCCCACCTAACTTTTTTGGACACTAAGGGCAATTTAGCATGGCAAGTCCACCTAACGCGCACACCTTTGGACTGTGGGTGGAAACCGGAGCACCCGGAGGAAACCCACGCAGACATGGGGAGAAAGTGCAAACTCCACACAGACAGTCACCCGAGGCCAGAATTGAACCTGGGTCCCTGGAGCTGTGAAACAGCAGTGCTAACCACTGTGCTAACATGCTGCCATGAACTGTTGAAGCTGTTCTGGAGTTTTCAGACCTTCCAGTTGAGGAACCACGTTTTTCTTGTAGCAATGTTTCTTCTTTGTTTGACGACTGTGCCGTTCAAATCACTCCTGGTATGATGTTATGTTTGTGTACTATGATAACAAATGAATCAGTGTACGGCAGAACATCTAGTTCAAGACGAGCTATTCAATGTTGAATAAACTGTGGGTAAACTAAACTATTGCTAACCAAACTGTGGATCTTTGAAACAGGCTACTAACAGCCTCTGTAACTCTGATCAAGACTGGCTCTGTCCGGTTCCAGTGTCCTGTTCCTCTTGCATGATGCCTGCTGGTAGGAGGCTATACACACTTGTTATATACACTGTTACTGCATGTCATTACACTCCTGAAATCTCTCCACCTCTCTACCTCCCTCTTCCCTGTTAAGTTGCTCCTTAAAACCAAGCTTTTGGTCACTTGTCTTAATATGGGATTTATTATCTAATTTTGGTGAATAACACTCCCCTGAAGCTCATTGGGATGTTTTACTACATTAAAGGCATTGTATAAATGGAAGTTGTTATTGTTGGACTTCTGAAGATTTTCAACTCCGAGATACATGACAACCATTTTCTGACTCTTCTCTCCTCTACACATTTGGAGTACCATTGGAAATATGGACACCTTCACGCCAAGGTTTCCAAATCACTTGGTACTGACATTTTTGACACATGCCTTCGGAAGCCAGGGTTACTTCCTGAAATGCAAGGTCTGAGAATGAACCCTATGTTCTAATGCTGCTGTCTCACGAACAGGCGCTTACTGGAATGTATGAAATCCACAATATTTGAAAAGCAGAAAGTCTCCATATCCTTCCCCCATAATTCTGTTTATTATTTAGTAATGGAGAGGGACAGGAGGGGGAAATGTGGAACTTGTTCATGGAACAGGTCCTTGATATGTATGTCCCTGTCAGGCAGGGAAGAGATGGTCGAGTGAGGGAACCATGGTTGACAAGAGAGGTTGAATGTCTTGTTAAGAGGAAAAAGGAGACTTATGTAAGGCTGAGGAAACAAGGTTCAGACAGGGTGCTGGAGGGATACAAGATAGCCAGGAGGGAACTGAAGAAAGGGATTAGGAGAGCTAAGAGAGGGCATGAACAATCTTTGGCGGGTAGGATCAAGGAAAACCCCAAGGCCTTTTACACATATGTGAGAAATATGAGAATGACCAGAGCGAGGGTAGGTCCGATCAAGGACAGTAGCGGGAGATTGTGTATTGAGTCTGAAGAGATAGGAGAGCTCTTGAATGAGTACTTTTCTTCTGTATTTGCAAATGAGAGGGGCCATATTGTTGGAGAGGACAGTGTGAAACAGACTGGTAAGCTCGAGGAAATACTTGTTAGGAAGGAAGATGTGTTGGGCATTTTGAAAAACTTGAGGATAGACAAGTCCCCCGGGTCTGACGGGATATATCCAAGGATTCTATGGGAAGCAAGAGATGAAATTGCAGAGCCATTGGCAATGATCTTTTCGTCCTCACTGTCAACAGGGGGGGTACCAGGGGATTGGAGAGTGGCGAATGTCGTCCCCCTGTTCAAAATTGGGACTGGGGATTACCCTGGGAATTACAGACCAGTTAGTCTTACTTCAGTGGTAGGCAAAGTAATGGAAAGAGTACTGAAGGATAGGATTTCTGAGCATCTGGAAAGACACTGCTTGATTAGTGACAGTCAGCATGGATTTGTGAGGGGTAGGTCTTGCTTTACAAGTCTTATTGAATTCTTTGAGGAGGTGACCAAGCATGTGGATGAAGGTAAAGCAGTGGATGTAGTGTACATGGATTTTAGTAAGGCATTTGATAAGGTTCCCCATGGTAGGCTTATGCAGAAAGTAAGGAGGCATAGGATAGTGGGAAATTTGGCCATTTGAATAACAAACCGATAGAAGTCAGAGAGTGGTGGTGGATGGGAAATATTCAGCTTGGATCCCAGTTACCAGTGGCGTACCGCAGGGATCAGTTCTGGGTCCTCTGCTGTTTGTGATTTTCATTAATGACTTGGATGAGGGAGTTGAAGGGTGGGTCAGTAAATGTGCAGACGATACGAAGATTGGTGGAGTTGTGGATAGTGAGGAGGGTTGTTGTCGGCTGCAAAGAGACATAGATAGGATGCAGAGCTGGGCTGAGAAGTGGCAGATGGAGTTTAACCCTGAAAAGTGTGAGGTTGTCCAATTTGGAAGGACAAATATGAATGCGGAATACAGTGTTAACGGTAGAGTTCTTGGCAATGTGGAGGAGCAGAGAGATCTTGGGGTCTATGTTCATACACCTTTGAAAGTTGCCACTCAAGTGGATAGAGCTGTGAAGAAGGCCTATGGCGTGCTAGCGTCATTAACAGAGGGATTGAATTTAAGAGCCGTGAGGTGATGATGCAGCCGTACAAAACTTTGGTAAGGCCACATTTGGAGTACTGTGTAAAGTTCTGGTCGCCTCATTTTAGGAAGGATGTGGAAGCTTTGGAAAAGGTGCAAAGGAGATATACCAGGATGTTGCCTGGAATGGAGAGTAGGTCTTACGAGGAAAGGTTGAGGGTGCTAGGCCTTTTCTCATTAGAACGGAGAAGGATGAGGGGCGACTTGATAGAGGTTTATAAGATGATCAGGGGACTAGATAGAGTAGACAGTCAGAGGCTTTTTCCCCAGGTGGAACAAAGCATTACAAGGGGACATAAATTTAAGGTGAATGGTGGAAGATATAGGGGGGATGTCAGAGGTAGGTTCTTTACCCAGAGAGTAGTGGGGGCATGGAATGCACTGCCTGTGGAAGTAGTTGAGTCGGAAACATTAGGGACCTTCAAGCAGCTATTGGTTAGGTATATGGATTACGGTTGAATGATATAGTGTAGCTTAATTTGTTCTTAAGGGCAGCATGGAGGCATTGTGGATAGCACAATTGCTTCACAGCTCCAGGGTCCCAGGTTCGATTCCGGCTTGCGTCACTGTCTGTGCGGAGTCTGCACATCCTCCCCGTGTGTGCCCTCCGGGTGCCCCAGTTTCCTCCCACAGTCCAAAGATGTGCAGGTTAGGTGGATTGGCCATGATAAATTGCCCTTAGTGTCCAGAATTGCCCTTAGTGTTGGGTGGAGGTGTTGACCTTGGGTAGGGTGCTCTTTCCAAGAGCCGGTGCAGACTCAATGGGCCGAATGGCCTCCTTCTGCACTGTAAATTCAATGATAATCTATGATTAATCTAGGACAAAGGTTCGGCACAACTTCGTGGGCCGAAGGGCCTGTTCTGTGCTGTATTTTTCTATGTTCTATGTTCTATGTTCTAACTCACTGATTAGAATCAATTACCCAAATATTAGCTTTACATTTCTTGTTTTGTTAAATTACAGAATATTATTTGTCCATTAATCTAACAGAGATTGAATGGACCAATGGAATAGTTTATGGTTATCGAGTGAAGCTGACGTACTGTGGATTCATGGATTGCTCGGGAAACTTTCAATCAATATTTAATTACTTTCTGTTTTCTCCTGATTATAGGATTCTGTATGTTGTATTATCATGCCTGTTTTACCACTAACCCAAATCAGATGTGGCCACAGCAATCCCACCTCCACCCAGACACCGTTTCTTAATGGCGAGGCTTTCATCATACCAAGAATCTAGGGCGCGAGCCTTCGGAAAGATTTCTAAGTGTTTTAGTGAGCGGGAATTGCTGTGAACTTCCCGCCGTGAGCTTCCAGTCTGATGCTGAGACTGTGGAACAGAGTTACCCAGAGCTGATGGAGATGCTAGGGAGTGGCCGAGGCGTTCAGAGGGAGATGCCAGCGTCACTCCAGCAGATCTATAGCCGATTGGAGGAGTCCCAGAGGCAATGGGCACAGGAGGTGTCACCGGCAATGCATGGCACCAAGGCCAACACTGCTAGGCTGGCAACTGCAATGGAGAGCCTGATGCACAACATCAGCACCATAAGTGAAGGTGTCCAAAGCATTGCGCAGTCGGTGATGGCCATATTTGGGGGTCTCGGCAGTATGTCCGACTCACTGGGGGATGTTACCCTGTACCAAGCTGACCTTGATGAAGTTCTGTGGGACTTGCCCCGCTCTCAGATGTGAGCGGCCGAGGCGCTGTAGAGCTTGTCCCAGTCACAGATGGGCATTACCGAGGCAATGCAGATCTAGTTGCAGTCACTGGATGCGAAGGGCATCGACATGATGGTGCAGACCATGGGGAACCGTCAGGGTTGGCAGGGCCAGATGATGCAGAGGCATCCGGGGCTCCAACCAGCTGCCCTTCCGTCCCAAAGTGAACCCCAGAGCTCTATGGGCACTGACCAGGAGGAGGAGGGGCTGGTTGCCCAGCTGGACCGATGCCATGAGATGGCGATGGTGGCCACCAGCTCCCCTGAGTTCCATCCCTCTGACGAGTCAGCACATGGGGCAGGGCTGCACGGCTGTGCACATGCCGTCGACAAGTGAGCCGGAGTCCTCCGGCCCCTGAGGCCCCAGGGGATCCTGCAAGAGGCATCAAAGGCCATCGGATGAGTGAAGCAGCTGGGGGGATACCTCGACATAGTTGTAGAGTTCGGAGGGCAAGGCACATCGAGGATCACTGAGGGCACCGGGAGGGGGGTGACGGGGTGGGAGGGGGGTAGGTAGGGGGTGAAGGAGGTGTGGAGTGTGGGGGTTGGGAGGGTGGGGGTGGCACCATCGGAAGAGTGGAAACCTGTATAGACCATTGTGCACAACCAGTAGGATGCCTCTGTCATTTTCTTCCACAATGGATCACTGTGTGCAGGTGATGGGTGTGAGCGAGCACTCAGCAGACAGGCAGGAGTCTGACTATGGCATCGATTGACGAGCAGCAGCACCCAGCTCTCTGTGGGTTATCATCACCCCCCCCCCCCCCCCCTTACCCTCGACAGTGACCCGCTGAAAGTGCCGACAGAGTCCCAGCACCCTGAGTTGGTGTGACACAGACACTGGGAGGGTGAGAAATGGGGTTGGGGTGGTGGGTAAGGTAGCGATGGTGGACTCGGCCACGTCCTAAGTGGAGCAGGTGAGAGTGAGGGCCTCCCTGGCCCGCCATGCTTGCCGGACCCTCACCTCTGCCGCATGTCTTGTGCAGCCTCCAGCTGGGCCTCGGGTTCCTCTTGGCCTCATGCTCCAGCCCCTGATGATCTGGTGCCTCCTCACCATTCTCCACCTCCTCATCCTCGTCCTCCACCTGCTAGGAGGTGGCCACATGTTCCTCACCACCAACCTCCAGCATGTCGCCCTGCTGTTGTCCGAGGACACAGCAGACCGCCACAAAGCGGGCGACCCGCGGACCATATACTGGAGTGGCCACCAGAGCGGTTGAGGCATCTGAGCTGCATCATGGGCAGTCCGATTCACCGCTCAATCAGAGCCCGGGTGGCCACATGGCCCTCGTTGTACTAGGTCTCTGCTTTGGTCTCCTGCATCTGTACTAGCATCAATAGCCAAGTCCTGAGCAGATATCCCTTATCTCCCAAGAGCCAACCGCCCATCCTGGGGTGCTCCTCGAAGAGGGCGGGAATGAACCGACTGCCCCAGGATGTAGCTATCAAGCACACTCCCCAGGAAGCATGCAAGCACGTGCATGATTTTCATGTGGTGGTCGCACACAAGCTGTATGTTGAGGGAGTGGAACGCTTTTCTATTAACATAGGGCACCCAAGATGGCCCGGTGAGCGCAGAGTAACATGTGTGGCATCTATTACCCCCTGGACCTGGGCATCCTGGTGATGGCGGAGAAACTTGCTACCTGGGCATCTTGCTGAGCCTGGTCCATGTCAAAGACGATGTAGTCTTCCGCCCAGGCATACAGGGCATCCGTGACCTGTCAGATGCACCTGTGGGCTGTGGTCTGTGAAATACCACACAGGTCCCCGCTCGAGCCCCAGAATAATCCCGAGGCATAAAGGTTTAGGGCTGCGGTTATCTTGATGGCCACCAGGAGCAGGCGTCCTCCTACTCAATGTGGTGCCAAGTCCGCGAGAACATGGCACAGATGTCGCACCATCTCCTTGTTGAGGTGGAGCCTCCTGCGGCACACGCTGTCCGTCATCTGTTCAAATGACCATCGCTGCCTGTACATCCTGGGCCTTCATTGGGTTCCCCCTCTGGGTCGCTCCCTGGCCCACTGGGGGGGCTGGATCCCCAGGGTGTGAGGCGGGGTCCGGCACATGGGCTGTTGCTTCGAACATCTGCTGTCGCTGCTGCTGCCCCCGTCTCCACTGTCTGTCTGCATCGCGTAGCACCAGCACCACTCGGGCTACCTCTGTGTCCAACATCCCTGCCATAGCGTCCAATATCTGTAAGGAATTGGGAGAGGGGGTTAGACTGACAAGCAGCAGTGGCTCTCAACCCGGGACCCTCCATTCCCCACTGATTCCCCTCTCCACCCCCAACCCCCGCCACCCAGAATGTTCTGCCCACGCACATCCAGCCACAGCGGGCCCCCCTCACGGGACCCCAGACCCTGTACTCCAGACACCCGCTCACAAGGTCAGCTGGACCAAGCACTGGTCCCCTCCCCGTGGCACCCACCCACCCTCCGGCCATGGACATGTCCCCGGAGCTGTGTCCCATCCCCTGGGTATTTGGATGTTGGCCACTGCGTGTATGGTGTTGCCTCCCGCAGTGTTCAGGGGGTATCCAGGCATCACATTCTGATTGGGATGCTGGGCAATTACCCCCACATGCTACATGGGCCGCCTACCCATGGGGGTCCACTTGGGATGTGGGCAGTGCTCACTTAACCACGTGCCAATTCCTTCTAAGCAATAGCCTTCAGTCGCTTGGCCAGAGGCCTCGGCAGACGGCGGAGGTTATGCGAGGTCGGTGGGGCAGACAGGCAGAGACAAAAGTTATCCCCGGAACGGGTACACATGCTCCAGTGGTTGCCTATCGGTTGCCCCCCCAGTTCCTTACCCCCCAGCCTCCCATGGCAGCCCACCACCAGCCGAGGGTTCACCACTCCCTGCTGAGTACTGGGGCAGCAAGCCCAGCGCCCCCGGGCTCTTAGCCTGTGAGCAAAGATTGCTGCTCAGTTCCTCGGCTCCTCATAGAAGCCCTTCCGCCAGGAGCAATAATCGGCGTCAGTGTGACCACTTGCTGGGGAGGTCGCTGAAGATGGGAGGCCGTTGGATATGGGATCGCCCTTGTTTATGTTATGGAAATAGGGCTTAAGTGGTGATAATTGGTTTACGGCGACATCCCGATTTCGCCTAGGAGAGCAGGCCGGTTGCATCGCAAACTGTTTGGCGCCTGGCATGGTACCCGTTTTTGGTCTATCGCACTATTCACCGGCCTCATTTTGCTTGAGCGAGAGCGTAACGAGGCCGGTGAATCGCACCTCTAATATCTAAAATCACTTAAAGGGTTTGTGCTTCTTTTGAATTATTACATAATCCTTAGTGCTATATTTGGAGGCATAATTAACACCATCAAGTATTTAATTTGTTCCTGTGTTTTATATTTTCAACTGGCTGGACAGCCAACCTGGAAAACCATTTGTGCATAAACATCTCTTCACTGGCCTGTGAACAATCCCCTGACACAAGTGAACTTGTGATATGAGTCTATCAATTATCTCCATCTATCTCTATTTTGCTTTTCCTCTCTTTCTTTCTATCTTCTCCTGTCTTATTCTTTCTTTTTCTCCCACTATCATCTGTAAAATTAAGCATTTTAAAGGTAGAGACTGAGTCCATGTGATCTGTTGCGCTCAGTGAAAGACCTAATTTAGTTTCATACCTCATTGTTTCCTTCATAAACTTACAATTTAGTTGTCTCAAATATCAAATTTCCTTTTGAAATTTCAATGGAATCTGTTTCCACAACTCCTCAGGTACCTTGCAGATCTTAACAGATTTTGGTGAGAAGAAATGTATTCTAATTTCCCTTCTGGTTTCTTTGCCAGTCACTTTCAATCTCTGGTTGCTCAGCCATTTGCCAGAGGAAGCAACTACTCCCTACTTGCTCCATCAAAACTCCTCTTCATTTTGAACAACTCTATTACAGTTCCCATTAACCTTCTTTGCCCCAAGAAGAACAATCCCAGCTTCTCCAATCTCTCCATGTAGCTGGAGTCCCTTATCCTTGATGTTACCTGGCAAATCTCATCTGTACTCTTTCCAAAACGCTGACATCTTTCCCAAAGAGTGGTGTCCAGCGATTGTGCACAATACTTCAAGTGAAGCAGAACCAGAGATTCGTAAAGGCATAACATGACGTTATTGCTTTTGTATTAAATGGCATATTTACAAACCCAAGAATTCCAAGTGCTTTATCCACCACCTTATCCATTTGCAATGTCACCCCTAGGTTACTCTGCTCTTACACCCCTCTCAAAACACTATTGTTTGAATTGCACTGCCTTTCCATTTTGTACCTTACTTCACATTTATCCAGAGAAAATTGTATCTGCATGTCTCTTCTCATTTCACCAGACTGTCTATGCCTGCCTCCCGGAGCCTGTACTAGCTTCCTCACTATTTCCTACCTTGCCACTTGCAAATTTGGAAACTATAATCCTGATACCCAAATCCAGGTTATTTATATATCACAAGAAAAGGGATGGTTCTCATCTAGATCTCTACACAACTCCACTGCAAATTCACAGTTCCTCAGTAAAACACCCATTTACCATTACTCTATGTCTCCCTTCCATTATCCAATTACAAATCTATTTGTTTGTCGTTAGAGGTTTTGAGATGGTCCTGCTGACCTATGGGTTCTAGACGTGGCTCTTGATCATGGGGCACATTTAGTCGACTCTGGTACTTGCTTAACACTTGTTTATTAGTACTGCATCTAAACAGGTTACAGATTAGGTATGTTGCTCCTGAGCATGGTTTCCAACCCATCTCCCTCTCTCGCCTAACAAATGACTAACCGATGACTGTGATAGATCCTCAACCTATAACCATTCTATTAACTGCTTTATACTACATCTCCTCCCCAGCTATGCAATTTACTTTTTAACATCAATATGAAACTACGGGCGGAATATTCCCAAAAAATGACTAAATATCATTTAGGGTGAAGAAATTGACACAAATCGCACTGGCTGTTCAATCATGATTCCCATCGCGATCCTCCTACACTTAGGAGAGGGGCATGATTTGCACTGGCATTGAGAGGAGTGGGGCCTAAACACACCAGCAGGTCCGGCTCCTCAGAGATCGGAAGGGCACCCCGATCTCAGAATCACACTACAGACCGCATCCACCATCTTCTTGGTTCTCTCCCACAGTCTAAAGATGCGTAAGTTAGGTGGATTGGCTATGATCGGTTGCCCCTTAATTTTCAAAGATGCATAGGTTCGGTGGATTGGTGATGATCAATGCGTGGGGTTACGGGGATACTGCGGGGAGTGGGCCGAGGTAAAGTTCTCTTTCAGGTGGTCGATGAGGACCCGATGGGCCGAATGTCCTCCTGCACTGTAGTGATTCTATGGATTGTCCAGTGAGGCAGGGCTCACGTGGTATTTTCCTGACATAATGGGATTTGGGCTAGGCGCAACGCGGCTGGAAAATCACACCCTCAGTCTTTAATTATTTCCATTGCATTTCTGCAACTCCTTTTTTAAAAGTAAAGCTCCTACCCAACGCCAATTCCTATGCTGCATCTTCTCCAAGTTACAGTTGCGAGGGATTTAGTATCCCACGCTGTTCTCAGCCCTTCAGAAAGCAGTCTTGGAGATATGAGGGTTTTCTTCAATCTCCATTGGAGTACATCATTATCATCAGAATGGGACAGCAATGCAGCAGCATTACTTGGGAGCAAAGTGTAGGGATCAAGATGACTGACGTGCAAGGACAACGAGGACTCTGCAACAAAAGACTTGTTCAAGAGACAAGACTGAAGAGCATCACGCTTTGGACTCTGGAGGACTGGAGGAGAAGAACTCAGGGCTCTCTGAGGAACTTGTTGGTCCCTCAAAGCACATAGGAAAATAACTTCAGAAAGGGAATGATCTTCAGCTCCAGGGAAGACTGTCACAGCCGAATCATTTACTGATGTCATGAAAACTGAACACATCTTGAAGATTGGAGATTTCAGTGAACTTAACTGATGAAGGAAAAAAATGAGAAAATTCCTGTAAACCTTTCAGCAAAAGATAAGGAGATGATTTCCCGATAATATTTCGAGAGGACTGTAAGGGAGCCACACTTTTTTCTGTGTGAAGCTGCTCCACCCTGGACACTGGGAAGAATTGCTGAGGATATGGAGACAAGACAGCAGCATCTTCTGCAAAGAGGCAAATTTCAATGACAAAATTATGTTGATTTTCCTGCGTATAAATAGCTTGGAGACACGTTTTCTATACAGGACTTCAAAGCTTTAGAAGTGCTAAATACTTTGGCACAGCTTCTGTGTTGACATACAGCTCTAAAAGGAAGAGGATTTTCAGGCTGGACTGAAGGACTGGGTTTCAATTGACTATTACCCCTGGAAATAGGTGCTACCAATTCTTTGGCCGTGTGATCGCCCATGGGCCCTGACATGGAATCAGGCAAGGCATTCTATTTGGAAGACTCTTCATGGACAACCAGCGATAGACTAGGTATCGCACAGGAACAAGAAACTTAATGCTGCTTAGTTGCCACAAACATAGCACCATCGTGCCAGAAACATAGCGTCAAGAAATGCGTCAGAGGCTTCATTTTGTGTGTCGATTGAAACAATGGACCAACCTCCAGGATCTCGTCCTCCAAATTCTTACTTAGTGATTCAATTGCTTCTTCCTCATCACCTTCTATTTTGAAGAGCCAATTCAGGTCCAGCAGATCGATCTTCATGGGGATGGCCACAGTCTGCTGCAGTGCCTTCTGTATCCACCATTTCATGGAGAACTGAGAGATTCGTAACTTCCATCTCCACCCAGAGTCTAGTGGATGGTGTCTCTGTGAAAGAAAGGAACTCACTTCTGATTGAATCAGCTTCCTCAGCTGCTGTAGGCTGAGGTTCCTCTGGTTCCAAATAAAAGGTTGAAGATTGTTCCATGAAAAGCAGTTCAAATGGTGGACGTCACCTGGTTTTTCTGGAATCCCTAGAAGCACGGCAATATCTGGAGAATCTGGAGTAGCTCTCCTTAGCACAGAGAGGAGATTAGTGGTGTGGTGTTCAGAACCAGGGATCGTTTCCATATAGTAAATGAAGAGAAACTGATTTCGGTGACAGAAGGGTCGATAGCCAAAGGTCACAGAGTCAAGGTGATTGGCAAAAGAACCAGAGGCAACATGAGGAAAATCCTTTTAGCACAATACATGGTTCGGACTTTGAATGCCCTTCCTGACAGGATGGTGGATACAGATTCAGTAGCAGCTTTCCAAAGGGAATTGCTTAGATATTTGCAGGAGAAAACAAAATTGCAGTGTTACTGGGAAAGAGCCAGGGAGCAAGTGCAGACTTGATGGGCGGAATAACTTTCTTCTGTGATGTGCTATTCGATAATTTTTTTAAAAGGCAAAATGATTTTCCATATATCACTCATGTTTGTAACTGGATTAATTCATGCATCTATTAAAAATGAAGAAAGATATTTTAAACATATCCATCTGGTATATAATAAGAAATCGTTTTTCATGTGCTCAGTGAGTTGGCCTGAAATGGTAGGAAATTGAAATTTTAATAGTTCCCAATGGTAAATTCCACCTGTTTAATGCATTAGCGTTTTATCTCACTGATGATCTTTTATATCATCTAGCTGTTTTCCATTAAGCAGTTTGCAGGTCATTTAACACATTAACTCCTCTGCTGTGATTGTTTTATGTGTTGATTCTCTCCTTTCCTGTATCCTTGATGTGGAGATGCCGGCGTTGGACTGGGGTGAGCACAGTACGAAGTCTTACAGCACCAGGTTAAAGTCCAACAGGTTTGTTTCGATGTCACTAGCTTTCGGAGCGCTGCCTGTATCCTTTCATTGCTCCACTTTTTAAAATTTCTGAAAGGCTTTGTTATCTTTCAGCCCTGAGTCTGAGGAAGAACTCGCAAGCTTGCCTCTCTGTAGGTGTTGACTGACCTACACCGTATTTCCAGCAATTGAACATGTTCCTTTTTCCATTAGAGCGTTCATGGAGAAAGGTTTCAATTTCATTGTGCTTCCCCTGTTAACACTGAGTAAATAGCTTGTGTTCCAGATAACTAACAACTGTCTCTTGCAGTTAGTATTGTTCGTATGTCTGTTAAAAGGAACTGAAGAAACTCTCCTACTCTTTCTCAAAAAAATATTACTTTACAGGAAATGAACAAGCAATAATAGTGTCAATAACCATTAACCATAGATGATTATCCTTAGCAAGAACATATTTAGGCATGCGTATTCATGAACACGTAAGTGTGTGCACGCCTCTGTGGCATTGATCACAATTAATCGGGTGATATGCTGGTCCCTTTACTTCTGTCTTTTACTGACAGCACAACATTCAGCATGGAGTGGGTCAACTGGTAACTAATTGGTAATTGGCATTCAGGAACACAGGCAGGCAGAATGCCATGTGATTGGGTAGAACTTGTGAGAAGTTTGGGCTTTGGGCATTAGTGGGTGGTCTAGTGGTGTTTGGGAGAACTGAGTGTGAGTCATGATACCACTTGCTTCAGATGCACCATGGGAGAGAAGGAGTGTATTGTGATGAATGTAAGAAATTGTCAAATTTTATATGTTATGTTTATTTGTAGTAATGTTATTAAAACCTGGGTTAAGATGCAGACAGACAGTATGACTGCTAGAGCAGTGACTAAGGTGTCATAAAAATAAACATTTACTTGTTTACAGATAGCTAGCAAATAGAATATTGTTTAGGTTTGAAGGACCTCTGTGGTGTAGTTAATTTAAATGGGGTATTGTGTTTGATCCTGGATAAACAAGTCCAGGGGCATTTTGTAAGAAGAGACAAAATAATGCCTAATGCTTTGGGTACAGATGATGCAGTTAGTGGGAGGAGCCAGATCTGTCCTTGAACAGGAGGTCCTCGAACTGAAATCTAAACAGAGGTGTTGCACTTTGGCCCTGAAAGGTTCTCTCTCCAAATATTCTGCACTGTGAAAAGCAACTAGTACCTTGGTTGTTAACTTTATTCAGGAGTGGTTTTCAATATATATTGGTTTACGTAATTGGAATATAGTGGCAGGTTGAGGAAGTAAGTTAAAGATTCTTCTTTCACTCAAGAACTGTTGCAACTGTTTATTGGAAAGCAATTTATTTGTTGCTGATGTAGTTAATTTTGTGTTGAAGTTAAAGTTTGTTTAAAATAAAAGATACGTATTGGTCAGTGTTACCACTCTTGTGGTGCAGTAACATTTTGTCACAGATCTACAGGGGCTGTTTAGCACAGGGCTAAAGCGCTGGCTTTGAAAGCAGACCAAGACAGGCCAGCAGCACGGTTCGATTCCCATAACAGCCTCCCCGAACAGGTGCCGGAATGTGGCGACTAGGGGCTTTTCACAGTAACTTCATTTGAAGCCTACTTGTGACAATAAGCATTTTAATTTCATTTCATTTCATTTTTCATTTACAAGATGAAAATAGTTAGGTTCCCAGAGGAGAACGCAACAGTATGAAGGTTGTTTCTTCATTAAGCGGGGTGGTTCTTTTAAAAAAAAATTTATGGGATGTGGGCATTGCTGGCTATGTCAGCATTTATTACCCATTCTTAACTGAGAATTATGGAATCAAAGGATTGATACAGCGCAGAAAGAAGCCATTAGGCCCATCGTTTCTCCACAGCTATCTAAATGAATATTCCCATCTTTTCCCCATACTGATTCACATTGTTTTTATTCAAGTAATCATCTAATGCTCTCTTGAATTCCTCGACTGAACCTGCCTCCACCACACTTCCAGACAGCGCATTCCAGATCCGAAAGACCACATTAGTGGTGGTGGTGAACTGCTTTCTTAATTGTTGCAGTCCGTGTTGTGTAGGTATACCCAGAGTGCTGTTAGGGAGGTAGTTCCAAGATTTTTACTCAGCGATAGTGAAGGAACAGTGATACATTTCGAGGTCAGAATGGTGAGTGACATGGAAGGGAACCTTCAGGTGGTCACGTTCCCATTTATCTGCTGCTCTTGTTCTTCTAGGTGGTAGTGTTTGTGGGTTTGGAGATGCTGCCTAAGGACCCTTGGTCAGTTGCTGCAGTGCACCTTGTAAATGTACACATTGCTGCTACTGGAGGGAGTGAATGTTTGTCGAAGGGATGCCAATACAACGGCCTGTTTTGTCCTGGATTGCGCCAAACTTCTTGAGTGTTGTTGGGGATGCACTCCTCCAGGCAATTGCGGAGTATTCCATCACCACTCCTGACTTGTGCCTTGCAGGTGGTGCACAGGCTTTGGGAGTCAGGAAGTGAGTTTCTCACTGCAGGATTCCTAGCCTCTGATCTGCTCTTGTAGCCACAGTATTTATATGGTTAGTCCAGTTCAGTTTCTGGTCAATGGTAACCCTCAGGATGTTGATAGTGGGAAATTCAGTGAAGGTAATGCCATTGAATGACATGGGGCAATGGTTATATTCTCTCTTGTAGGAGATGGCCATTGCCTGGCACTTGTGTGGCGCAAATATTACTTGCCACCTCTCAGCCCAAGTTCAGGTCTTGCTGCATTTGCATGTGGATTGCTTCAGTGTATCAGGAGTTGTCAATGGTGCTGAACATTGTGCAATCATCAACGAGCATCCACACATCTGATCTTATGTTGTAAGGAAGGTCATTGATGAAGCTGCTGAAGATGGTTGAGCCTCGGACACTGCCCTGAGGAACACCTGCAGTGATGTCCTGGAACTAAGATGACTGACGTTCAACAATCACAACATCTTCCTTTGTGCCAGGTTTGACTCAAACTAGTGAAGAATTTCCCTCCTGATTCCCGTTGATTCCAGTTTTGTGAGGGCTCCTTGATGTTATATTCAATCAAAATGTTGCATTGATGTCAACGATAGTCACTCTCACCTCACCTCTGGCATTCAGCTCTTTTGTCCATGTTTGAATCAAGGCTGTAATGAGCTCAAGTGCTGAGTGACACTGGCGGAACCCAAACTGAGCGTTAGTGAGCATGTTATTGCCTCTTGATAGTACTGTTGATTATCCCTTCCAACAATTTACTGATGATCGGGACTGATGGGGCGGTTATTGGCTGGTTTGTATTTGTCCTGCTTTTTGTGTACAGGACATACCAGGCAATTTTGCATATTGCTGGGTAGATGCTTGTGTTGTAGCTGTACTGGAACATCTTGGCTTAGGGGCGCGGTAAGATCTGGAGCACAAATCCTCAGGAGTATTGCTAGAATATTGTTCAGGCTCATAGCCTTTGCAGACCAATGCCTTCTACCATTTCTTGATATCATGTGGGGTGAATCAGATTGACTGACGACTGTCATTTGTGAAACTGGGGACCTCCGGAAGAGGCCGAGATGAATCGTCCGCTTGGCACTTCTGGCTGAAGGTTGGTGCGAATGCTCCAGCCTTATCTTTTGCACTGATGTGTTGGGCTCCTCCATCATTGAGGATGGGGATATTTGTGGGGCCTCCTCCTACAGTGAGTTGTTTAATTGCCCAGCACCATTCATGGCTGTGTGTGGCAGGACTGCAGAACGTAGATCTGATCAGTTGGTTGTAGAATCACTTAGCTTTGCCTTTACTTTATGCTTGTGCTGTTTGGGCACAAGTAGTCCTGTGGTGTTGCTTCACTTGGTTGACACCCCATTTTTTAGGTATGCCTGGTGCTGCTCCGTGCATGCTCTCCTGCACTCTCTATTGAACCAGGTTTAATTCCCTGGCTTGGTGGTAATGGTAGAAGTGGGGGATATGCCAGGCCACAAGGTTACAGATTGTGGTTGAGTACAATTCTGTTCTTGTTGCTGGCTCACAGCCCCTCATAGATGCCCAGTCTTGAGTTGCTGGATCTATTTGATGCCTATCCCATTTAGCACGGTGGGAGTGTCACACAAAATGATTGAAGGCTTTCCCAATGTGAACACAGGACCGTGTCTCCACAAGGACTGTGTGGTGGTCACTCCTACTAATACTATCATTAACAGATGCATCTGTGGCAGACAGGCTGGTGAAGATGAGGTCATCTATCCTTCTTGTTGGCACCACCACCACCTGCTGCTCTCCCAGTCGAGCAGCTATGTCCTTTAGGACTTGGTCAGCTTGGTTTGTGGTGCTGTTACAAAGCCACTCTTGGTGATGGGCATTGAGGTTCCCCTCCCAGAATAGATTCTGCCCCTTTGCCACCCTTAGTGCTTGCTCCAAGTGGTGTTGAACCTGGAGGAATACTGATTCATCAGCTGAGGGGGGACGATACATAGTAATCAACAGGAAGGTTCCTTACCCATGTTTGATCTGATGCCATGAAACTTTAATGGAGTTGATAATGAGTACTCCAAGAGTAACTCCCTCCTGACTGTACACCACTGTGCCACCACCTCTGCTGCATCTGCCCTGACAGTGGGACAGGACAGACCAACAAATGATGATGGTGGTGCCTGGGACATTATCTGTAAGGTATGATTCTGTGAGCATGATTACGTCAGGCTGTTCCTTGACTAGCCTGGGGGACAGCTCCTCAATTTTGACACAAATCCCCAGACATCTGTAACAAGGGGCTGGATTCTCCGCCGGCAGCCCAGGGGTTTCCTAACGGCATGGGGCTGCCCCACAATGGGAAACCCCAGTGACCCGCTGGCGGGGCGGGGCGGAGAATCCAGCCTGAGGGCTTTATAGGATCACAGAGCTGAATTTGCCATTGTCATTTCCGGTGCCTGGGTCAATACCGGTTGGTCTGTCTGGTTTTATTCCTTTTTGTTGACCTTGTAGCGGCTTGGTACAACTGAGAGGCTTGCATTGTTGTGGGTCTGGAGTCACGTGCCTGCCAAACCAGGTGAAAGCAGCAGATGTCCTTCCCTGAATACTTTGGTGAACCAGATGGGTTTTTCTGACAGGTGACAATGGTTTCATGGGCATCATTAATCTTTCAATTCCAGATTTTTATTGAATTCAAATTCCACCATCTGTTGTGGTGTCATTCGAAGCTGAGTCCCCGGAACATTACCCTGGGTCTCTGGATTACTTGTCCAGTGACAATACTACCTCCCACCACCTCTAAATGTGTGCTTGGGTTTTTCACCACAACATGGCATTGACACTTGGTGCCAGTGGTTTATGAGCCATGTGGTGTTGATATCGGGTTTGGCAGTGCTCGGGTGGGAGTCCAGTTGTTAGATAGCACTGTGGCGATATCTTGGCATTAAGAATAAATTGTCTGCCCAAGGTGACAGGTGCTGTAAGTTCATAACAATGGAGATAACAGTCCATGGGACTTTTGCCTAACGGAACTTTGTTATGATTGCTGGACATTTCCTGGAGAACAGATAATTTGAGACATTGGGTGGGATTCTCCGTTCCCCGACGCCGATTTCGTAATCAGCGAACGGGCAGAGAATCCCATTTTATGATGAAATCGGGGGGGCGCCTGTTTTTGGATGCTCCGCCCCCTCCAAAATGGCACCATCGAGGAGCACGGCGAATGCCGTTGGGACGGCCTCAGGTCATTACCTGAAGACCCTCCCCCGATGTTCCGCCCCCAATGGGCCACGGTCCCGGCCGGGAGGTTGACTCATGGCCTCAGTGGTCGGGAACCCGGCGTGGTGGGTGCGGACTGTGCCCAGTGCTGCCGCAGTCAGGCGGGAGCCGTGCTGCTGGCCAGGGGGGGGCTTCGGTGAGGGCTGGGGGGACTGATGGCGGGTGGCCCAGGAGTAGCGCGGGGGTGTGTAGGGGGGCACTATCTGGCAGGTCGTTCCCATGCATGGCCGGCACCATGTTGTACAGCGCAACGGCTGCAGGTTGTTGCCGTGCATATGCGTGGCCACGGACCCGGCAATTCTCCAGGCATTTATATCGGGAAGTCTGCACGTTTTATGTATCACGGCTGCTAGCCCCTCACTGGTCGGAAGATTGGTGCTGGGGCCTTGCCGATTTTTCCCACGTAAAAGGCCTCGGGACATAGCCCCAAAATCAGAGAATCCAGCCCATTGTGTTTAGACTTAGGTAAGCAGATCATGGGATCTGAGTGGGATAGAGATTATGTAATTAATGGGAGGAACTAGGTCTGTCTGTAGTTTAGCAGTCTGATAAAGGTTTGGCAGTCTGCCAGGAGTTTCTAAGTTTCTAATGCTGTCAGGTTGAGCAGGAGTCTGGCAAAGATAGAAGGAACTGCAAGTTGTGCCTGAAATGGTCTCTCTCTCGTTTGCTGAAAGCGTCTCCCTACACAGAGGACAGCAAGTAACCCTGTGTTTGCTAACTTTATTTACTAGTGGCTTTTGACCTGTAATGGACTTTCTTTAATTGGAGCTAGAGAAGGTATGGGGTCGCAGTTAAAGTGTTTCCTTTTATGCTCAGAATTGTTTCGATTTTTTCCTTGATGTCACTGTAGTCAGTACTGTGTTAATAAAGAAGTTTGTTTCAATACGAACAATTCCGATTTGTCAGTGGAATCACCCCTGGGGCGAAGTAACCTTTCCTCATAGTTTTACAAATTGAAATATTATTGGCAGTTCTCATCCAGTTTCCTAACATAAATTATGGTCTGGTCATGTACCGAAACAGTGCGGACACCCAAAGCTGCTGCCAGTGTCAGTGGAGTTATCAGAGCAAAATCCAGGCCATTATAAATAAAAGAAAATCTACATGTGCACCAGGTATGTGGTATGCTGGATGCAATAACAAGGTGACTGGTAGTTTCGTGACAGGAAGAGAAAGGTGGTTGGAGGTTTCGAATATTTGAAATTAGGGTAAATACAATTTAATACAAAACGGCAAATGGAATGCACATCAGAAAAGATAAAAGAGAGAATAGGCTTTATGCACAACTGATGGATGGCGAAGAGTGGAGAGAAATGTATTTATCTCACTCAAGCACAAAAAAAAACCAAGTGCAGATCCTTTTAGTTCAAGCTTCAAAACATTCCCTTACCAGAGAAGAAAATGCAGTCACTGCTACTTGGCTGAATCTCATAATGTCACTCCTGGGAATTCGATGAGGCAATGTTAACATTTGTGGATATGTGAGTGTGCATGCTGGAAGTAAATTCTTCACACTTCACAAATATTGCAGTAGCAACTCTAATCACATCACAGCAACATCATGTGGAGATATTGAAAAGGTAATATCTGCTTATTTTTCCAACTGATGCAGGGACGGTGAATGAGAAAAAACATGAGACAGAGACAATAATGAAATTGTGAGAACCATGGTGAGAGAGTGAACGAGACGAGTGAGGGAGTCGAGCACAGGCACAATTAAAATGAGACGAAATACAGTGGCTAGGAATTTTCTTTGTCAGCGGTGGAATTTAACGCGGGTGATCGGGGTCTCGCCCAAGGGCTTGCCTCCATCAGGGAAAGTCGGCCAGCATTCAGTGCCTAGTTCTCAGGAACTTAAGTGGTCAGCAGTAAAACCTCCCCAGGATCAAGGATCAAGAAATCCCGCCTCTTGAGAGCTGTCGGCCAATCAGAGGCCGACAGATCTCCATTGCAAGCAGCACTTGGGGCAGTGGCAGTTACCGGCAGTGCACCCAGTGAGAGGCCAAGGATTAACTAAGGGTGAAGGCAGGATGGGGTTGCGTAGTCAACTTTGCAGGAGGTGGGAAATTCTGCAGCATGGGTAAAGCGATGGCTCTTGGTGTGTCCCCTTTACCGATACCAAATTCTCTAGTTCAGACAAAGTGTCTCCTATTGAGGGGCCCTCCCTGGGAACCTGCAAGCGAACATGGCAAGTTTGCTTTTAGGGTTTCCTATGTGGCAGATGCCACATTCACCACTGATTGGATACAAGCAGTGGTGGGATGAAGCCCGTAAGAAGGCATTAATAATAATAACATAATAAAAATCACTTATTGTCACAAGTAGGCTTCAATGAAATTGCTGTGAAAAGCCCCTAGTCGCCACATTCCGGTGCCTGTTCGGGGAGGCCGGTACGGGAATTGAACCCGCGCTGCTGCCTTGTTCTGCATTACAAACCAGCTATTTAGCCCAGTGTGCTAAACCAGCCCATTAACTACACACTTAAGGGTCTCAGTTGGCAGTGGAATAGGAAGCCAATTTATGAGCTTTCCTGGCCTGGACATAGTCACCACCAAAACCCTCCCACCTGTTAAAATGTCCCACTTGCCTCCAAACTCATCTCAGGGGAGGGCATTAAATTCTGCCCAGGGTTTCTGCCATACTTTAGCCAGGTTACTGCAGCTGATTGGGGGAAACAATCGCCCCCTGCCCCCCCACCTTCCAACTCGCCCCCACCCCCCACACACTCATAGACATTTCTGTCAATTTTGCCCACAAATAGTGGTAAAGAGATCAATTGGTAATATACTGTTTTCATTAAATTATTCCTTTGCTTCCTAATGTGACAACCATAATGGCATCATCATCACAACTTTTGGGACAATAATGAACAATATGATTTGAATTGTGAAAACTCACCAAATACACACACATGGAAGAAGAATACAGAGGGAAATAGATCCGTTGCAAGATTCAAGATCAGGAAGGTCCTATTCTATGAGGTCCGACATCATGTTTGATGTGTTACATCAAGAGTTTATATTGTTTGAAGTCCTCCATTACATAGGCAATATCCTACGTGATGAAAGTCCCATCTTGTAGAGCAATGTTTTTAAAACCTTTTTTCTCGGGACCCACTTTTAGCAACCGGCCGACCTTCGTGACCCCAATTATTTAATGTGACAGGTGAGCCAGTTTGGTCCTCATGATCTCACTTGCTTTTTCATTCAATATTACATTTGTGCTGAGGACTTCAGCTAATGATTTAAGTTCTCGCTACATTCTTTGAAAAAAATCAAGAGGTTTGCCCTCGAATTTTCCATGCTTAGTGTTCAAATGTTTTGAGGTTTTGTGGGTTTTAAACTTTCGTTTGCCAGTACTTCCCTGCATATAACATACATGGACTTTGCATCTTGATTTGCATTGGTACAATTAACAAAGCCATACCTCAAGAAATCAGCTTTATATTGCTTTGTTCCCGATTTCAGTTTCTTCTGAATGAGCTGTTCATCAGAGGCCCTGGAGCTCTATATGTAGCTCACACCACCACTGTTTTGTGCTGATGTGGGCTTTCTTGAGCAGCTCTCTCTGGCAGATTCAGTTGTGAGATCCTGGCCTATTTGTGTCTCTGGACCTCTCTTCCTTATTACGAAATGATCCATCTTCAATTCTTCACAGTCCTGTTGCCTTGCTTGCTGGCAGTTACAAAATGGAGGAATCTCTCCTCCATGATTTTGTGTCCAAAGCACAGGCATGTAGGGTACATGACGTCAGTGTATGTGCCAGATGCGTGACCTGCTCTCTGCCACCGCTTTTGGCAGGAAGACTCCATCATTTGTAAAAGGCCGGTCACAGCCGGCATTCGTAACTTAAAAGCCAGACACGGCCAGCGTTCTTTTTTTCCCCAAAAACAATTTGGTACTAGGACAGCGCGCTGACGTCAGGAGGAAGCGATCTGCCACATTGGGCTCTGGGCCGTTCTCCGGGTTATGGAAGAATGCACACAGGAGCCGCCTTGAGATGAGCTGCGGTTTTGAGAGTGGGGCCGGGACGACCTGGGACGGGATGACCCGGGCTGCTGGGGAAGGGCAATGCAATGGTTGAGTGGATGAACAGAGACAGCAGAGGGAGGTCCTCATATCTTGGGTCTGCGCACTGCCGGATCCGCATGTGTGGGGCAGCCGGCATTCTTAAAAGCTGGTCACGGCCATTGGACGCTTCTCCCGCGATCAGAAATGCCACGACCAATTGCTCCGCGACCCTCCCGAAGTGGCCCATCCACGGGTCACGACCCGCTGTTTGAAAACCCTGTTATAGCGCAACATTTCATTGAAAACGCTTGTCACATCACAGTAACTCACTATTGGCAATACCATTGAGCATGCTGCACAGGGTAAATAATACTGGATGGCTGTTGATAATCTTAATGTGGTATTCCATGCTCCCTGCTGAGAACTTTCATCTATGGCCACATAAAGAAAACACAGGGAAAATTGTACCTGGTTTACAGATAAAGACTAGTGACAATATGGGAATGGTAACTGGAGAGTTTTTATATCTTGGATTGTAGAATGAGAATCCTGCAGACGTGGATTAGCCATTGTAACCATGGTGGCCAAATCAATGGCTACATTCATCATATCATTAATTGGTGTCAATTTCCACGGTCATGTTGATTGTTTTTGAAATACCGGAATATCTATAATAATGCTGTGCCAACATTGGCTGGGGTAGAAACCAAATAAGTGAGACTGTACGAGTTGTGTTTAATGTAATAAAAATTGGTATTTATTAAAGCAATCACTTTTCACCTTAG
This sequence comes from Scyliorhinus torazame, assembly GCF_047496885.1. Classification (NCBI taxonomy): domain Eukaryota; kingdom Metazoa; phylum Chordata; class Chondrichthyes; order Carcharhiniformes; family Scyliorhinidae; genus Scyliorhinus; species Scyliorhinus torazame. The sequence goes on along the minus strand of NC_092707.1, from coordinate 199,985,569 downwards.
TCACAGCACATGGTTTTAAGAAAGAATTCCTGGCATTATCATTGATAAATAAGACCAGAAGACCCAGGAGCAGAAGTAGGCCATTCAGCTCGAGTCTATTCTTCCATTCAATTAGGTTGTGACTGATCTGATATGATAATCCTCAACTCCACATTCCTGTTTTATCCCCATGACCTTTGATTCCTTTTCTGATTAAAAATCTGTCTGTCTCAGCCTTGAACATACTTAAGAATTTTATTAAAGGTTTTCATACAATATCAATAACAAAATGAAAAAGGAACCCAACAGGGTTAAGTACAAAACACAGTCCAGAGAAACAACCCTCCATACCCCCTTCCCCTCTGTACATAAATAATAAATTAACATTAACACCCCGACTTAATACAACAAGTATATGCAAACCCTCAGACCCTCCAGTGTAAATAACAAAAAAAATAAAAATAAAGTGAACCCCCCCCCCGAGGTGCTGCTGCCATTGACCAATGTCTACCGCCCTGCCAGGAAGTCTAGGCGGTGGCAACCGTTCTTAAAGAACCCTTGTACCGACCCACTCAAGGCGAATTTCACCCTCTCCAACTTAATAAACCTCGCCATATCGCTGATCCAGGATTCCACGCTTGGGGGCCTCGTATCTTTCCACTGAAGAAGAATCCTTCGCCGGGCTACCAGGGACGCAAAGGCCAGAATTCCGGCCTCTTTCGCCTCCTGCACTCCCGGCTCCTCTGCCACCCCAAATATTGCGAGCCCCCAGCCCGGTTTGACCCTGGATCCTACCACCCTCGACACCGTCCTCACTACGCCCTTCCAAAATTCCTCCAGCTCTGGGCATGCCCAGAACATATGGGTGTGGTTTGCTGGGCTCCCTGAGCACCTAACACACCTGTCCTCACCCCCAGAAAACCGACTCATCCTTGTCCCGGTCATGTGTGCCCTGTGCAGCACCTTAAACTGGATGAGGCTGAGCCTCGCGCACGATGAGGAAGAGTTCACCCTCCCCAGGGCATCTGCCCATGTCCCTTCCTCAATTTCCTCTCCCAACTCCTCCTCCCACTTACATTTTACCTCCACCACCGAGGCCTCCTCCTCCTCCTGCATCACCTGGTAAGTTTCTGAGATCTTCCCCACTCCCACCCACCCCCCCGAGAGCACCCTGTCCTGTACTGTGTGTGGCCGGAGCCGCGGGAATTCCACCACCTGCGTCTGGCAAACGCCCTTACCTGTAAGTACCTGAAGGTGTTCCCCAGGGGGAGCCCGTACTTCTCCTCCAGCTCACCCAGGCTCGCGAACTTCCCGTCCACAAGCAGGTCCCCCAACGTTCGTATCCCTGCCCTGTGCCACCCCGCAAACCCTCCACCTGTTCTTCCCGGGGCGAACTGGTGGTTCCCCCGTAATGAGGTCCCCGCCGAGGCCCCCATTTCCCCCCTGTGCCGCCTCCACTGCCCCCAAATTTTGAGGGCAGCCACCACCTCCGGGCTCGTGGTGTACCTCTTTGGAGGGAGCGGCAGCGGCGCCGTTGCCAGCGTCCCCAGACTCGTACCCACACAAGACGCCATCTCCAGCCTCTTCCATGCAGCCCCCTCCCCCTCCATCACCCACTTGCGCATCATCGTCGCATTGGCGGCCCAGTAATATCCACAGAGGTTGGGCAGCGCCAGTCCCCCCCTATCTCTACTCCGCTCTAGGAACACCCTTCTCACTCTCGGAGTCCCTCGCGCTCACACAAACCCCATTATACTCCTGTTAACTCGCCTGAACAAAGCCTTCGGGATAAACATGGGGAGGCACTGGAACAGGAACAAAAACCTTGGGAGTACCGTCATTTTGATTGACTGAACCCTACCCGTCAAGGACAGCGGCAACACGTCCCACCTCTTGAACTCCTCCTCCATTTGCTCCACTAGCCTTGTAAAATTAAGCCTATGCAGGGCCCCCCAGCTCCTGGCCACCTGGACGCCCAAATACCTGAAGCTCCTCTCCGCCTTTTTTAGTGGGAGCTCACCAATCCCCCTCTCCTGGTCCCCTGGATGAACTACGAACAGCTCGCTCTTCCCCATGTTGAGCTTGTACCCCAAAAAGTCCCCGAATTCCCTAAGAATCCTCATTACCTCTGGCATTCCTCCCACCGGGTCCGCCACATACAGCAGCATAAAGTGACACCCTATGCTCCTCCCCACCACGCACCAACCCCCTCCAGTTCCTTGACTCGCTCAGTGCCATAGCCAGGGGTTCAATCGCCAGTGCGAAGAACAGGGGGGATAAGGGACACCCCTGTCTCGTCCCTCAGTGCAACCGAATGTACTCGGGCCTCCTCCTGTTTGTTGCCACACTCGCCATCGGGACCTCATACAGCAGCCTAACCCACCTGACAAACCCCTCCCCGAACCTGAACCTTTTCAGCACCTCCCACAGGTACCCCCACTCTATCCTAACGAAGGCTTTCTCAGTGTCCATCGCCACCACTATCTCCGCCTCCCCCTCCCTCGCCAGCATCATGATAACGTTCAAAAGCCTCCGCACATTCGCGTTCAACTGCCTCCCCTTCACAAACCCCGTCTGGTCTTCATGGATGATCTGCAGCCCACAATCCACAATCCTCACGGCTAAGACCTTCGCCAGCACATTGGCATCTACATTTAGCAAGGAGATCAGTCTGTAAGACCCACACTGCAGGGTATCCTTGTCCCGCTTCAGGATCAAGGAGATCAGTGCCCGGGACAATGTCGGGGGCAACCCCCCCCCTCCCTTGCCTCATTGAAGGTCCTAACTAACAGTGGGCCCAACAGGTTCAAATATGTTTTGTAAAATTCAATCGGGAAACCGTCCGGCCCCGGTGCCTTCCCCGCCTGCTTGCTTCCTATCCCTTTGGTCAGCTCCTCCGGCCCAATCGGGGCCCCCAATCCCGCTACCAGTCCCTCATCCACCTTTGGAAACCTCAATTGGTCTAGGAAGCGGCCCATCCCTCCCTCCTCCCGTGGGGGCTAAGATCGGTACAATTCCTCGTAGAAGTCCCTGAAGACCCCATTGATGCCAACTCCACTCCGCACCACACTCCCTCCCCTGTCCTTAACTCCCCCGATCTCCCTAGCTGCGTCCCGCTTCCGAAGCTGATGCGCCAGCATCCGGCTTGCCTTTTCCCCATACTCGTAAATCGCCCCCTGGGCCTTCCTCCACTGCGCCTCCGCCTTCTTGGTGGTCACGAGGTCTAATTCGGCCTGGAGACTGCGCCTCTTCCTCAACAATCCTTCCTCGGGCTCCTCTGCATACCTCCTGTCTCCCCTCACCATCTCCCCCACCAGCCTCTCCCTCGCCCCCCCCCCGCTCCCTCCGCTCCTTGTGGGCCCTAATGGAGATCAGCTCTCCCCTCACCACCACCTTCAGTGCCTCCCATACCATCCCCACTCGGACCTCCCCGTTGTCGTTGGTCTCCAAGTACCTCTCTATACTTCCTCGGACCCGCTCGTTCACCTCCTCGTCCGCCAACAGCCCCACCTCCAAGCGCCACAGCGGGCGCTGGTCCCTCTCCTCCCCCATCTCCAAGTCCACCCAATGCGGAGCGTGGTCCGAAATGGCTATTGCCGAATACTCAGTACCCTCTACTCTCGCTATCAGCGCCCTACTCAAGATGAAAAAGTCGATTCAGGAATGAGCCTAATGAACATGTGAGAAGAATGAAAATTCCCTAGCCCCCTGCCTTGCAAATCTCCAAGGGTCCACCCCTCCCATCTGGTCCATAAACCCCCTCAGCACTCTAGCCGTTGCCGGCTTCCTACCCGTCCTAGACCTGGAGCGATCCAGTGCAGGATCCAACACCGTGTTAAAGTCTCCCCCCATTATCAGGCCCCCCACTTTCAAGTCTGGGATCCGACCCAACATACGCCACATAAAACCCGCATCGTCCCAGTTCGGGGCATACACATTAACCAGTACCACCCTCTCTCCCTGCAACTTACCACTTACCATTATGTACCTACTGCCATTAACTGCCACAATGCTCGACGCCTCAAACGCCACCATCTTTCCCACCAAGATCGATTTTTGGCATCCAGCCCCGAGTGAAACACCTGACCTACCCACCCTTTCCTCAATCTTACCTGGTCTGCCACCTTCAGGTGTGTCTCCTGCAGCATAACCACATCCGCCTTGAGCCCCTTCAGGTGCGCAAACACGCGGGCCCGCTTAACCGGCCCATTCAGTCCCCTTACATTCCAGGTTATCAGCCGGATCAGGGGGCTACCCCCCCCCCCCGCCAGCCACGCGCCCGCACCCCACACCCGGCCCGTTCCCCACAGCGGCATACCCCCGTCTCGACCCCCCCCACTCGCTCCAGCTCCTCCTTGACCATAGCAGCAGCAACTCGATTCCCCCCCACCCTACCCCCCCCACCCAACCCCCCCCCCCCCCCCACCACCCAAACCGCCCCCCCCCCCGGCTAGGACCCATCCTAGCTGATTTACACCCCCCATTGCACTTCCGCAAGTCAGCTGACTCCTGCTGACCCCGGCCACTCCCGCCTCTCCTTCGATTCCTCCCATTGTGTGGCGCACCATCCTCTCCCGTCCCCATCCAAAGGCTCTCCCCCTCCCCCTTCTGTGTGGTGGTATGTATTAGGGGTAATACGGTACACCACGTGTCGACAGGCTATTGGTGGAGGGATGCCAGGTCCTGATAGGATCTGCCACCTACTGGACTCCACCCAGAAATGCCGGTATAAGAACCCAGCTTTTCCCTCCATTTCCCTCAGCAGTTGCATTCTGTAACCACACTGCTGGGGATAAAGTTCTGCTTAATAAAGCCTTCAATTGACATTACCTCAACCTGCCTCGTGTCATATTGACGGTGCTACATTCTGTTCTAAGCGCGGGAAGCAACCCTCGCTTCCCCGCCCCGCCCCCTCCAGTCTTCAGCGCGGGAAAAAGGCTGCGCTTTCCACCCACCAAGCCCCGCCACCTCTGACGCAGCTCCTTTTACAGGCCCGGTCCCCTCACCCCTGACTCGGGCCTCACCCCCCCCCCCCCCCCCCCCCCCCCCCCGCGGGGCCCCATCTCACCTCCAAGAGCCCCCCCCGACCAACCCAACCAAGACTGTGCCAAACCCGCCCCAGCCACCCTCACCGACCCAAAAGAGAAAAAACACAAAGAAAAGAAACCCGGAGCAATACAAAGGCAGCCCTCGAAACAAAAATAAACATAGCATATCAACCGCAGTCCCCAATCGCCCGTCCCGACCATCATATCTGTGTCCAACTTCTCGGCCTGAACAAAGGCCCACGCCTCCTCCGGGGACTCAAAATAATGGTGCCGGTCCTTGTAGGTAACCCGCTGTCGTGCCGGTTGCAACATGCCAAACTTCACCCCCTTCCTGTGCAGCACCGCCTTCGCTCGATTGTACCCAGCCCTCCTCTTCGCCACCTCCGCACTCCAGTCTTGGTATATCCGAACCTCCGTGTTCTCCCACCTGCTGCTCCTCTCCTTCTTGGCCCACCTGAGCACACACTCCCGATCGACGAACCGATGGAACCTCACCAGCTAACGGAGGCTCGTTAGCCTTGGGCCTCCTCGCCAGCACTCTATGGGCCCCTTCCAGCTCCAGGGGCCCCTGGAAGGACCCCGCTCCCATCAGCGAGTTCAACATGGTGACCACATTGGCCCCCACGCTGGCCCCTCCAGCCCCTCCGGGAGGCCCAGAATCCGCAGATTCTTCCGCCTTGACCGATTCTCCATCTCCTCGAACCGCTCCTGCCATTTCTTGTGGAGCGCCTCATGCGTCTCCACCTTTACCGCCAGGCCTAAAATCTCGTCCTCATTGTCAGCGATCTTTTGTCGAGCCTCGTGGATCGCCACTCCCTGGGCCGTCTGTGTCTCCAGCAGTTTATCAATAGATGCCTCCATCGGCTCTAGCAGGTCCGTTTTAATCTCTCTGAATCAGCGCTGGATACCCTCCTGCTGCTCTTCCGCCCATTGCATCCACGCTGCCTGGTCTCCGCCCGCCGCCATTTTGTCCTTCTTCCCTCGCACCTTCTTCTGGTCCACCACCACCTTTTTTGTCGCCCCGCTCCTAGTTGAAGCCATATACTAACGGGGAGCTGTTGTAGACTCCTTCCCACACCGGGAAATGTCAAAAAAGTGCCCTTGGGGGCCCTGAAAAGAGCCCAAAAGTCCATTTTCGCGGGAGCCGTTGAATGTGCGACTTAGCTCAGCATAGCCGCAACCGGAAGTCTGCCTTGAACATACTTAACGACCCAGCCTCAACAATCCTCTGCAGTAAAGAAATAAAGAACAATAACCTATTTCTTTGTGATAATTCCACTGTTCTTAAAGTTGTTGATCTCTTTTTTATGAGGCTATTGTAATTACTGCTTTCATTCATTTGTGTTTATCAAGGTGGCATAGTTTAGACGCATGCCGAACTCGGTGCTTGCACATGCTCACTTTTGTCCTTCAGCTTTTGCCACCATTATGTCTGTGCTACCAGGTGCATGTAACTTTAATTTTGGTGAGAAATTAAGGTTTTAAGGGTCAAGCTCTACATCAAGACCACCATCAAGGTTGAAAAGAATAGGACAAAGGTGGGTAGCATTGTGGCACCGTGGTTAGCACAGCTGTCTCATAGTGCCAGGGACCCGGGTTTGATTCCAGCCTTGGGTGACTGTGTGGAGCTCTCACATTCTCCCCGTATCTGCGTGGGTTTCCTCCGGGTGCTCCGGTTTCCTCCCACAGTCCAAAGAAGTGCAGGTTAGGTGGATTGGCCATGCTAAATTGTCCCTTAGTATCCGGGTATGTGCAGGTTAGGTTACGGGGATAGGGAGGGGGAGTGGACCTCAGTGGAGTGCACTTTTGGAGGGTTGGTGCAGACGTGATGGGCCAAATGGTCTCCTTCTGCACTGTAGGGAAGCTGAGGTGAATCAAGACGTTTTAATTTAGTAATACTAAACGGGTTCTAATTACAAAATTTGGGACGATTAAGAGAGTTAAGGAGTTTGCAAATTCCAATTCCTGTGAAAGGGCATATTGAAAACAGAGCAGAGATTTTCAACCTAGTGCACCAAGGAGGGAGAGTATGTAATTTGGCATGTTTGAACCTTAGGTGGGGTAGCCAAAAGTCTAGTTCAAAAAAGCTACAACCTACACAACATGCAAAATACCAATATACGAACAAGACACTGCTGGATCTTGAAGCCATCTTGGATCCCATTGAGTCACTCAAGAAATTGATCTAAAAGTTTCTGTTGTCACATGAGTTTAACAAAAACTTGCTACCTTTGCCCTAGTAATTAAAGCCAGTTTAGAATGCCCACAGGACAGTAAATCAAGCTGCAAATCCATGTCTTTGGGCATCATTAGTCAATGTTATTGTCAGATGGCCTGATTTATATGACAAGAACTTGTAGCTAAAGCTATAAACTATTTATTAACATTAACTGTGTGTCAAATATGTACATAACAACAGATGAATAATAGCATGATCATGCACAAGCAACCTCTCTCTTAGCTCCCTTGACAGTCTGAGGTCACACGACTCTAACATTCACTTATATACTAACGGGGCTCCTAGTGGTCAGTCGGTGAATTACAAAACAACCATGATACACTATAATTAGATTAAGGTGCTTCCCAGGGTCTTCTACCTCCACTAATGGAGTGAGAGAACATAGGAATTGATAGACAAAAAAGGACGAAGGTCCATCTAGTTTGTCTTTGGCAGCCCTGGTAGTTGAATGGTGCAATGATAATAGAGTTGCCAATTAGAGGAAGCCTCCCTGAAATGATACACACATAATCCAAGCATACTTAAACCAACACGTAAAATACAAAATGACGGATTAAATAATTATTCAAACTAGCAGAACAGAAACAATGCAGAAAAACCATGAATGCTCACAAGGTTTGTCTTCGCAAATCACCTTTCACTTGCTGAGCTGCAGCCTCACATCCTTGGTCCCTTCAGCACACATTTTCTAAATATTTCTCTTGGTTATTTAGCCACTCATTTTGCTAACTATGTATTTTACCCCTGCGTTCTTTCTGACAGTTCGCCAAGCTCCCCAATTTGGAATCATCAGCAAACGTCACTATTGTTCCTTACGGAGGGCAGCATGTGGCTTAATGGTTAGCATTGCTGCCTATGGCACTGAGGACCCGGATTCGAATCCCGGCCCTGGGCCATTGTCCGTGTGGAGTTTGCACATTCTCCCCGTGTCACAACCCAAAGATGTGCCGGTTAGGTGGATTGGCCATGGTAAATTGCCCCCTAATTGGAAAAAAAATAATTGGGTACTCTAAATTTATTTTTAAAAATACTGTTCCCCGCATTGATGTTCAAATCATTTTTTTGTCAATAGTAAATGAAAAAATAACGTTTCAATGCAGATTCCTGGGAGCCACAACTACCCACCTTCCAGCTAGAATATATCAGGCAATGCACTTTTGGCACATTTTCAGGTTTTGTACTTGACTCAACACCTGTCATTGATGTGTTGGAGTGGACAATCTGTTCTTAAGTGACTTGTGCTGTGCAGGTATTGTAATCTAATCAAATTAACCAGACAATGGCTCTCAGCCCCTGTTTAATTAATTCACAGCACATTGTGAAGTAATTGAAATACTCTCAATCCCACACAGCTGCAGTAAAATAAGTTGTTTGATGGTTTCCTGACGAACTGCTGTGGGGGTGGAAGTAAGTGGTAGCTTTAATTGTTAGTGATTTATTGTCAATTTACATTTGTCTTTCAATTTTCAATTTTATACAGCAAGGTTAGAGTCTGTCTGGTATTGTGCACATTCACCATATTTGCAGGTAAATGCAATGAGACTCATTTCTCACATTATATCATTCAATGCACTTAATGTGTTGTATACAGCTTTGGTGAGGCCTCAGCTGGAGTACTGTGTGCAATTATGGTCACTACATTATAGGAAGGATGTGATTGCACTGGAGGGGATGCAGAGGAGATTCACCAGGATGTTGCCTGGGATGGAACATTTAAGTTATGAAGGGAGGTTGGATAGGCTTGTGTTGTTTTTGTTGGAGCAGAGTGTGGTAGTCACCACTGATGTTTATATTGTATATATAGGATGTTGATATAGGTGCTTTATGGTAAGGCCCCTGGACTACAGGTACAGGGGTAGATCCCTGCCTGCTGGCTCCGCCCAGTAGGCGGAGTATAAATATGTGTGCTCCCAGTACAGCAGCCATTTCGTCAGCTGCTGTAGGAGGCCACACATCTCAGTGTAATAAAGCCTCAATTACATCCCACTCTCGTCTTTGTGTAATTGATCGTGCATCAATTTATTACACTGAGTTTTTCAGAAGATGGATCTCCGCATCAAGCCGGATCGCCTACAGCTGCATCCGCAAGCAGACACCGCCAAAAAGGACTTTGTACATTGGCTAGCCTGTTTTGAAGCGTACATCGGATCTGTGGCAGATGAAATTCCAGAAGCACAGAAGCTTCAGATCCTTTACACGCGGCTGAGCTCCAATGTCTTTCCACTTGTCCAGGACGCGCCGACCTACGCAGAGGCCATGGCGCTACTGAAGGAAAACTACGCTCAGCGGACTAACACACTCTGCGCCAAGCACCTCCTCTCCACGCGACGTCAACTTCCCGGTGAGTCGGTGTAAGATTTCCGGCGCGCCATGCTCCCCCTAGTTAGAGACTGTGACTGTCAGGCCATTTCGGCCACGGAACACTCGAATTTGCTAATGAGAGACGCATTTGTTACGGGCATAGGGTCTGACTACATCCACCAGCGTCTCTTAGAGGGGGCCACGCTCGACCTCGCGGTGACCAAAAAACTAGTGCTTTCACTTACGGTCGCATCACGCAACATTCAGGCCTATGCCCTCGACCGCGCGACCCACCCCCATGTGCATCGTGGACTCCGCAGACGGCCGCCCCATTGTGGACCCCATTAGTGACTGCCCTCAACCAATCCCACGCCTGTGCCGCGCGGAAGCCAACCAACCCTGGGGGGCCCAAATGCTACTTCTGTGGGCAGTCAAAACACCCCCGACAGTGCTGCCCAGTGTCGAGCGCCCTCTGCAAGGCCTGTGGCAAGAAGGGACATTTCACTGCAGTGTGCCAGGCCCGCTCAATCGCCGCTATTGTCCCGGCACTCCCCACGTGCAACCAGTGGGCGCTGCCATCTTCCCCTCCTAGGACCACATGCAACCAGTGGACGCCGCCATCTTGCTCAACTCGCTACATGTGCGGCCCGTGGGTGTCGCCATCTGGTTCTTCCCAGGACCAACGGGCGCTGCCATCTTGCTTTCCCACGACACGTGCGGCCCGTGGGCGCCGCCATCCTACCCGACTCAGGACCCATGCCCGTCGGGCACCTCATCCGGCCGTGCATAGCCTGCAACCGCCAATGACCAGCCGCGTCTCGCCTTGGTCACGATTGACCAGTCTCGACCACACAACCTCGTGTGCGGCCTCGCGACCCTTAAGGTCGACCCACCTTCCCTTTTTGCAAATCTAACCCCGGATTGCAAACCCGTCACCACCAGGAGCAGACGGTACAGTGCCACCCCCCCCACCCCCGACACCCCCCCCCCCCCGCCACCCCGCGCACCCCACTGCAGCCCCCGTTCCGGGACAATCCGTCCTCCCCTTGCTCACACCCAGGGATGAAGAGGATTTCAACATGCTCCCGGAGTCACCGAAGACCAAGCCGCCGCCAGAGTCGCCACCCGCACTGCGGCGCTCCCAACGGCCGATCAAGGCACCGGACCGCCTGAATTTGTAATATTATCTGTACTTTTAAAACACACCTTTCTGTATATAGTTCTTCACAACCCCCGCCGGACTCATTTTTTAACAGGGGGTGAATGTGGTAGTCACCACTGATGTATATATAGGATGTTGATATAGGTGCTTTACGGTAAGGCACGGGGGTAGATCCCTGCCTGCTGGCTCCGCCCAGTAGGCGGAGTATAAATATGTGTGCTCCCAGTACAGCAGCCATTTTGTCAGCTGCTGTAGGAGGCCACACATCTCAGTGTAATAAAGCCTCGATTGCATCCTACTCTCATCTTTGTGTAATTGATCGTGCATCACAGAAAAGACTGAGGGGCAACCTGATTGTGGTGTACAAGATTAAGAGGGGCATGAACAGGGTGGATAGGGAGTAGCAGTTTCCTTTAGTTGAAGGGTCAGTCATGAGGGGACACAAGTTCAAGGTGAGGGGCAGGAGGTTTAGGGGGATGTGAGGAAACCTTTTTTACCCAGAGGATGGTGACAAGCTGGAATACACTGTCTGGGAGGGTGGTAGAGGCAGGTTGCCACACATCCTTTAAAAAGTACCTGGATAGGGCGGCATGTGGTGCAGTGATTAGCACTGGGACTGCGGCACTGGGGACCCGGATTCAAACCCGGCCCTGGGTCACTGTCCATGTGGAGTTCTGCACGTTCTCCCCATGTCTGCGTAGGTTCCACCCCCATAACTCAAAGATGTGCTGGTTAGGTAGATTGGCCACGCTAAATTGGCCCTTAATTGGAGAAAAAATAATTGGTTATTCTAAATTTATAAAACAAAAGTAAAAAGTACCTGGATGCGCACTTGACACATCATAACCTTCAAGGCTATGGGCCAAGTGCTGGCAATTGGGGTTAGGTAGGTCAGGGGTTTTTCATATGTTGGTGCAGGCTCGATGGGCCGAAGGGCCTCTTCTGCACGTTATTTTCTGTGATTCTGTGAAAATTAGGCCACTCAGTGATAAGACGTCAGTGATCCTCGGTCAGTGTTTGGGGAACTCTTTTGCCATTTTTAGAGTAGGGGCATCGCTGGTAAAACTAATTTATTACTCATCCTTAGTTCTCCTGAGAGCGTGGTGCCAGAATGCAGTGAAGGATCAATCTCTTCAGAATTGAATAGAATCACTGCAGTGCAGAAGGAGGCCATGCAGCCCATCAAATCTGCACTGACTATTTGAAAGACCACCATACAAAGACCCAGTCCTGACCCTATCCCTGTAACCTCATCTAACCTTTGGAAACTTGGGGGCAATTTAGCATGGCCAATCCACCTAACCTGCACATCTTTGGACTTTGGTGTGGGACTGGAGTCACATATAAACAGATGGGAAGAAGCTCTGCTGTGAATGGAAGAATGGCTACCCAAGAATTTACCTTGGATGTTGTTGAATCTGTGGTAAGCAAGACGCATGGAGGATCGGTATGAATTAATAAACAAGGTTAAGTACGGTACAAATCTGTTTTAACTTGACAGGAGTCCCCGAAACCTCACCTGAATACAATTTACCCAGCTGAGGGGGTGGGCTAACCCAACCCTCTTTTCCGAGGACTGCTGGGATAAAAATACACCGGCCCAGGTGTGGAAGACCCTTCGGGAAGTAGGAGGAGTATGTAGTAAGGAGAATGAAAACAAACTTTTTTACACCATCACTTCCGAGTTAGAGGGTCAGTTCATATTCCGGGGAGGTCATGGGAGATCGTATGGTCCTGATCCCGGGACCTACATTGGGGTTATAACTGATGTACAGTGAATTAATTAGACAGGGCTCCGGCAATGTGAGGGCCATTCCATGCTTGGTTCTTTACATCTCCCACCAGAGTTACGGTGGGAGGCACGAAGCTCAGTAGATTTTGATAGCAAATATTTCAAGGTCTGAAATGCTGCAGCATGTGAGGATGCATGTGAGGGAGATCAAAAAACAGCAGGGTTAGGCTGTCCAATTGGAAGTGGCTGAAGACCACATCTTTCTGCACTCCCTCCAAACGCTGATGTGCAAGGGTATCCAAGATATCCAGGGTTTAAAATCTGAACGCCGACCTGAAGTTTGTTCATTTGAATTCCATATTCTCTGCAGAATAATCTTGAAGTCTTATAAATTGAAGGAACACAGTTAAGCAACAGAGTTGCAGTCCGCCCTATGTCAATAAGTGACTATGGATCACAAAGCCAGTTGATTTTGAGTAATACGTGAACCCTGAATGTGCCAATGTTTTTCAAATGTAAGTTGCAACTTCACAGCTTGGATATTAGCCAGAAGCGAAAGAAAAATGTGGTTAAGTGAAGCCCCTAGCATGGTCCTGAAATTAATATTCAACGGGTGTCAAGCAACACCTTGTGGCATACAACCTTAAGTCACTAACCTGCAAATCTGTACTGTTCCCAGGAGTAGTGTTTATAGCATTAACTTGCCTGTTACCTCCTGTCAAATGTTCTCCACCCCTATTCTCAAATGACAGTGTAATTGAATGCTGAACTGAAGCTAACACCCAATTTTGCAAGCCATCAAACTCATTGCTTGCCAACGAACTCTTTACCTGCATCCATGTTTGAGTTGTCAAACAATGATTTTATTATCTTAACCCGATAGAACCACTGGAACGGTTAAGCCAGTTTGCTCTCCACATGTGCTAATTTAACATTAAGTGGCCACATTCCTGTAAATGTGAACTGCAACTACTGAGGGCCTATGATGTGTCAGGCTCCCTTCCCCCTTTGAGTCCTGAGTATTAATCCAAAACAGGAGATCCTTTAAATGACAACTTTATTCTTTCATGGGATATGGGCTAGAGTTTATTGCTCATCCCAAGTTGCCCTTGGGAACGTGGTGGTCAGCTGTCTTCTTGAACCGTTGCAGTCCATGTGGTGTAGATACACCCACAGGGTGGTTAGGAAGGAAGTTTCAGGATTTTCATCAGGCTGGTGAGTGACTTTATGCATCTGTTGTCCTGGTTTTTCCAGGTCAAAAGGTTTGGAAGATACTGTCGAAGGAGCTTTGGTAAGTTGTTGTAGTTCATCTTGTAGATGGTACACATGGCTACCACTGTGCCTCAGTGGTAGAGTGCCTGTTAAAGGTGGTAAATCGGGTACTGATCAAGCAGGCTTCCTCATATTGGATGGTGTCGAGCTTCTTGTGTGTTTTTGGAGCTGCACTCATCCAGGCAAATGGAGATTATTCCATCACACTCCTGACTTGTGGTTTGCAGATGGTGGACAGGCTTTGGGGAGTCAGGAGATGAGTTACTGGCAACAGGATTCCTAGCCTCTGATCTGCTCTTGTAGCCATAGTATTTATATGGCTAGTCCAGTTCAGTTTCTTATCAATGTTAACCCCCAGGACTGACATATGGAGAAAGACTGGATCAACTGGGCCTGTACTCACTGGAGTTTAGAATAATGAGCGGGGATCTCATAGAAACGTATAAACACCTGATGGAACTGGACAGGCTAGATATGGGAAGAACGTTCCTGATGTTGGGGATGTTGAGAACTAGGGGTCACAGCTTAAGAATAAGGGGTATGCCATTCAGGACTGAGATAAGGACGAACTCTCAGAGAATTGTGAACTTGTGGAATTCTCTGCCACAGAAAATTGTTGGGACCAGTTCATTGGATATATTCAAGAGGGAGCTGGGCGTGGCCCTTGAGGCTAAAGGGATCAAGGGGTACGGAGAGAAAGCGGGAGTGGGAGACTGAATTTGCATGATCAGCCATGATCATATTGAATGGTGGTGCAGGCTCAAAGGGCCGATTGGCCTGCTCCTGCATCTATTTTCTATGTTGATAGCGGGGTATTCAGCAATGATAATGTTATATGTCAAGTGGGTTGGTTACATTCGCTCTTGATGGAGATGGTCATTGCCTCGCACTTGTGTGGCACCAATGTTAGTTGTCACTTGTCAGCCCAAGCCTGGATGCTGTCCAAGCCTTGCTGCATTTTGACATGGGCTGCTTCAGCATCTGAGTCGTGCATGGTGCTGAACATTGTGAAATTATCAGCGACCATCTTCACTTCCGATCTTGTGATGGAAGGGAGATCATTGATGAAGCAGGTCATTGATGTTCCGGGATTGAGATGGTTGACCTCCAACAAGAACCTCTTTTTGGTGCGAGGTATGACTCGAACCAGTGGAAAGTTTCCTCCTGATTCCCATTGGCTCCAGTTTAGCTAGGCCTACTTGATGCCACACTCATTCAAATGCTGCCTTGATGTCAAGGGCAGTCACTCTCACCTCACCTCTTGGGTTGAGCTCTTTTCGCCATGTTTGCACCAATGAGACCAGGGGCCGAGTGGACCTGGTGGGAGCTAAACTTAGCGTCAGTGGGCAGATTATTGTTGAGTAAGTACTGCTTGATAGCACTGTTGATGATCTATTCCCTCATTTAGCTGATGAATTAGAGTGGACTGATGGGACAGTAATTGCTTGGGTTAGATTTGTCCTGCTTTATGTGCACAGGATGTACCTGGGCAATTTTTCACAATGCTGGTCAGATGCCAGTGTTATAACAGTACTGGAAAAGCTGGCTATTTCTGGAGCACAGGTATTCAGGACTATTGCTAGTATATTGTCAGGTCCCATAGCCTTTGCAGTATCCAATGCCTATTGGTGTTTCTTGATATCACATGGAGTAAATGGGATTGGCTGAAGACTGGCACCTGTGATGTTGGGGACCTCCAGAGGAGGCTGGGATAGATCATCCACTCGGCACTTCAGGCTGAACTTGTTTGGCTTCAGCACTAAATTAGGCCTCAGGACGTGCCGGAACTGTTCTGTCAAATTCTCCAGGTGCTGCTCAGCTGGGCAATTGGTTCTGGATCACTGTCCACTCTGGTTGGCTATTTTTTGTTTAACTTTTGAAACTAATATTTATTTAGGGGAAAGAAACAAGAGCCATGATTGTACAGAGCCTGAAACAGCGTTGCTATGACATTAGTTATTATACGGAAATGCATATTGTTTTGTAAAAGAAAAACAGAAATCATAATTAGGTTTTTTGCACCTTATTACTTTCCAGGTAACTATTCATAGAATTTTGGGGTGTAGTTATTCCATTCAGCCTGGCAGTATGTCCCTGCAACTGGTACGCACAAGTTGTACGTCTTATGGAATGCTGTAGTTTTGAATGCCCCACCTGATCGATTGGCCTGCAGTTATTCCTCATACTTCAGTGGCTGCGATTGTTCATAAGACAGCAGGATATAACTGGTGAAGGCCAGTTCCATCTCTCCAATATTAACGTCATTTCTTTTCATGTTGGTTGCAATGAAGTGGTGACATGAAATGAAAAAATGAAATGAAATGAAAGTCGCTTATTGTCACAAGTAGGCTTCAAATGAAGTTACTGTGAAAAGCCCCTAGTCGCCACATTCCGGCGCCTGTTCGGGGAGGCTGTTACAGGAATTAAACCGTGCTGCAAGCCTGCCTTGGTCTGCATTCAAAGCCAGCGATTTAGCCCTGTGCTAAAGAGCCCTATACATTCCCTGAATCGCGGTGCCTTCCTGTTTTCCGATCATCGATTACGGCTGCTAGTTACCATGAGCGATTGTGACCCAGATCATTTGAAATTTACACACATTTGTCACGTAGACTGTGATTTAACATCTGGTTTACATCATTGATAATGATTATTATTGGGACAGGGTTTGGACCTGATAACAGTCTCTTCTGGAAGAAACCAGAGAATGAGCAGTAGGAGGGCTGCAGGGGGAATTTAACCTTGGAAATGCAGACTGCTTCTGCACAGCAGAAGGCCATTCAGCCCATTGTCTCTGTGCCAACTCTTGCTAAGAGCTGATTAATCTCACACCCCTGGGGCGAAATTCTCCCCCAACGGCGCGATGTCCACCGACTGGCGCCAAAAACGGCGCCAATCAGACGGGCATCGCGCCGGCCCAAAGGTGCGGAATGCTCCGCATCTTTGGGGGCCGAGCCCCAACATTCAGGGGCTAGGCCGGCACCGAAGGGATTTACGCTCCACCAGCTGGCGGAAATGGCGTTTGTTGCCCCGCCAGCTGGCGCGAAAATGCGGCGCATGCGCGGGAGCGTCAGCGGCCGCCGACAGTTTCCCGCGCATGCGCAGTGGGGAGAGTCTCTTCCGCCTCCGCCATGGTGGAGGCCGTGGCGGAGGCGGAAGGGAAAGAGTGCCCCCACGGCACAGGCCCGCCTGCGGATCGGTGGGCCCCGATCGTGGGCCAGGCCACCGTGGGGGCACCCCCGGGGTCAGATCGCCCCGCGCTCCCCCCAGGACCCCGGAGCCCGCCCACGCCGCCTGGTCCCGCCGGTAAATACCAGCTTTGATTTACGCCGGCGGGACAGGCAATTTCTGGGCGGGAGAATTGAGCGGGGGGGGGGGGGTCCCGCCAACCGGCGCGGCCCGATTCCCGCCCCTGCCCAATCTCCGGTACCGGAGACTTCAGCGGGGGCGGGGGCGGGATTCACGGTGGCCAACGGCCATTCTCCGACCCACATTTCTGCAAATTTGTCTCTTTCAAATACATGCCTATTTTGTGAATTTCCCTTGCTGTTGTTATCCACTGTGCACTCAGTGGCACGGTCCACATGATTTTCCAATCATTTCATTTAACTAAATGCTTCCAGAAATATTCCTTTAATTCGAACATGGAAAAGGTCATCCGTCCAAGTGTCTGTGTTCCTTACCTAAGCCGCGTCGCTCTGGGAACGTTTGCCAGAAGCCTCTGATGTGTTGGCTGCTCTGGATCCGTGGAACACATACAGGCCACCAACACTTAAAATAGTACAACACTATTTTATTAAGTTAGAAACTGTTGAACATACTTTCACTGTGGGTTAACACGATGGTAGATTAAACTAAAGACCTATGCCTGTCCTAACCAGTCTATGCACTCAGCACATGGTGAAAATCTGTGCTGTAAGCTGTAAGCTCTGTCCTTGTAGGAGGCTGCATCCCGAATGAACGGGAACTCTGATGCCCTCTGTCTATATAGTGAGTGTGCTCTAACTGGTGATTGGCTGCGGTGTTGTGTGTGTTGATTGGTCCCACTGTGTGTCCATCAGTGTGTGTCTGCACCATGATATACTGGTGTATATTATGACAGCCTCTACGCGCGTAAGGATCTGCTCACGGTGCCCGCTTTTGAAGCAACAGCCCGCTTCTCCAACATCCTCCCTGTAACTGGAGCAGAATGCAGGAACTGCTGTTTGGAGGGAGGGAAATTATTCGAAGAAAACAAATTAATAACCTCCGCATAAGAAGAATAAAGTGGAGCTCGCTCTCTGGCAGCGTCACAGCCTTAGCCACACAACCCCCTTGGCCGCATGCACTCTCATAGAGATCCAATCCATCACATCTCCCCCAAGATGAAACTATTCCAATTGGAAATGTGATTGCCTAGGTGTTTCCATGGCAACTTCAGGTCCAGACTGCTGTCGTTCTGTATGCCTTTTTCTCTGGGTGGTTGCCATGATTGGCAGATGTCTAATTGGAAGAGTAAATTAGCAGATACGATCTGTGATTCCTTTTTGTGGGAGTGGTTGAAGTCACGTCGCGAATTTAGGGAGCTACAAATAAATATATAAATGACAGGCCTCCTTCTCAATAGAAATTCCCACATTTTACAGGGAAAGTTAAATATAGTGAGAAAATAAAATAGTTTCCATCGGGCAAACAGAAGAAAAGGTGGTCTGGCTGTTCTGTGACGGCATGACCCCCATTGAAAATATGTGTTAGCAGGGTTTCCATCAATATGGCAGTAAGGGATAGAAATTGGTCCGTGCTTGTTTTCAGCCTGTGCCCAAACATCAAGATATAAGGACTGCCTCAAACTGGGCCTTGGGCCTCATTAAATATTCCAGACAAGTTGTCTGTGCTATAGGTAGCTCACTTGACTACAGGACTGACCCTTGGCCTGTTTGCTATGCTGGCAGCAACCCTCGGGTTACTCCCCCAAGAGTTGGGGAGGAGAATGGAAGGTGTGAGAGAAGTGGATCGTGGGCACCAGGATTCATCAGAAGTGCAGTGGAGCCAGTAGGTGCCCACTTCCTCGCCTGATCCTACTTTAAAACTGCAAGCAACGTTTTTCTTGTCTTTTTCAGTGATGACCATTGGTTAAGCGTCATCCAGGTCAAGAAAACCCAAGGCCTGAGCCCTGCACCATTGAGGGTAGCCCACTGAAAATAATAATTCAACAAGCATTAAGCTCCTCACCAACATTCTCAAGTTCCTTACATCTGCTTTAGGTACACACAAAATTGTTGAAGGATAAAATAAAACCATAGTTATTGTTAGTAAGCACATACAAGCTCTGTTTTAAGGTTAGATAATATAATTGAAATAATAACTGAAATTCACATGCAGCAAGGCAAAAATACGAACTACATTTGCAATATTTTCCAAAGTACAATGCTGAAGGATCATATGCTGCATAATGTAAAATATTAAAAATTCAAGTCCATTTGTCATGTCAATTATCTAGGCATTTTGTCTAATAGACTGGTTCTCAAATATGTTATCTGACCAAGTGAGTGACTGCTGTACTCATTCTTTCTCAATTGACTGTTTGTATTGGGGAGAGATTTTAATTAATTCTGTGGTGTTTATTTTAGTTTCATCTACAGGGGAATTTGCATAATCAGGAAAAGTCCTCCAAAGTCACACAGACCTTGACAGACCACCTTTCGCTGTGATCTGGAACTGACATACTGTAAACCAAATGGCTGCAAGTTTCATCTACGGAGACCTAGTGCTGTGTTGCTACGGTGCATAGCATCGCCGCTAACTCTGGCGCAGATGTGCAGCGCGCCCTACTGGAAAGTATGCCCGCAGAGGCTTCCCTGGCATGCTACCAGAACCCATGATGGAAATCTGTCTTGGCATCAAACAACCTGTCAACCGGCTGTTGTGGTGCCAGGATATCTAATTTGGAGCACAAAGGTCCTGGCAATGAACTTGTGCCTCACTCTACAAACAACAGTCACTTAGCTGAAATTAATATGGCAGCCATCTTTGCTGTGCCTCCGTATTTGCAACAATGGCAGGATGTTGGATCAGAGGCTGTGGAGAGGGCAAGATCTGTTCGATTCTCTCTGTCGAGTTGGAGACTCCTTCCTGCTCCTCGACAGTGACAGAAGACTATCCGGCATGGCAGCCATTACACCCAGCATCTCAGTGCACAATCGCCTCAGAATTCTCCGATGGCCACCTGTTGGTGTCCACTTTCTTTTTCTATTTTGTTTTGTTACTTTGAAAACGAGAGCAGCAAAATATAATTGTGACAACTGCAGAATCAGGCTCGGGTATTTAACAAGTGTAAGGGTCTTTCCTGTTGATTCCCTTATTTCCCCTTTCTTTATTTTTGCTATTATCATTTTGTTCCATGGATGCTTAATGGACACGTATCTCTATGTCAAGCAGCAGAGAGAATAATGAATTCAAGAAGTTATAACGTAGTATTAGTGCTAGTGTTTGAACAGGGGAACTCAGACTTTGTGGCACCCAGGAGATAGGGTGGGACTCGGTTCGATTGGTTGGCTGGTGGCCAGTGAATTGGCCAAAAGGCCCAATTCTGCTCTGTTGTAACATGTGGTGATTAGGTCCTGCCTGAGTGGGGTGATTTTCAGAGAGTCTGGGGAATTTCAGTTTGAATGATGGATTCTTTGGTGAAAGGTGGCCATTATTGTATTTTCTGCAGAAAAGTCACGGTATTTCTGAAATTGACCTGAATGAATCTACAGTGAAAACCATTACAGACTGGAAAGCAGACATCTTGATTTGAAGGCAAGTATGATGGAAACAACCATCTGAAACAAAGACTCTTATCATTTACTTTTACTTATTATTTTTGCTCCTCTCTTCCCCCTGTGTTTGTTTGTCGTGTGTGTAGAGGGTGGCGACAAGTTAAAGTGGGAAATTGGGAATTATATGATAGTTAACCAGTTGTATTTGCTGCATATTTCATTATAGTTCTTATTATTAATAAAAAGTAATTGTGTTTAAATTTACAAAACCTGATGACTGTAGTTATTGGGCAGCCAAGGGCCAAAGACTTCAGGTATTTTTCTAAGAATTATTGGTTAATTCAATTGTTTGCAACACTGGGTCAAGGGGGGCTTGAATTGACTGTGTCATAGCCCAGGGTGTTGTAACACAAGCTCACGTTACACAATCCACAATGAGTACCCAAGTAAATCATGCCACACAATTCCAGTGTGATTATATGATTTTAAAAATTATTAACTTCATGAGTCATGATAAGAATTCCAACTGCATGCTCCACAATTCCAGTTTAACTACAATGAACTCACCAATTCTACCTTTTATCTCTACATTCCATACACAGCAACATAAAATTATAGTACACCAAAAGACACAATGCAGTCATTAAATGTCCATGGAGTCACTCATGTCCTTAATCACTCCCAATAGTTCTATTACCATGGTTATATGGTCTACTTAAGCTCTCTGATCACTTTTTATCATAAACAGTGACCAAATTAACATCCTCAAATCTGTAAAGCCATGGTTGAATGGCCTTCTCATACATCAAGCTCCTCAACCTTACTTTAGATTCCATTTAGTGGAATTGAAAGCAGCTATAACTCGTATGCTGATCCCACAAAGAGATAGATGAGCATTTTAACCCACATTCCCACACAGACCCATCAAAGTCTTCATCTGATTCCCCTGCAGGCAACCTGCCGGTGGCATTGCTCTCCTGTGAGCTAGAAAATGAAACTCCTTTTGCGCAGCCTAGCTGCAACCCACTCATGCCCAGTTCCCACTCACCATGTGCTTATCCCAACTCCATGCTTGCCTCCAAGGTACATGCAGTGCTTGTGTCTGTCAAGAGCAGGTTCAGTTTCCCCATGAAGATACACAGAGAGACAGCATGCATTGCAGCAGGCGGCAATATGCTCCCGAGGCTCCCTACCCTGGGAGAAAACATTCCCTTCTGAGCGAGCTGTGC
Source organism: Scyliorhinus torazame (assembly GCF_047496885.1). NCBI lineage: Eukaryota > Metazoa > Chordata > Chondrichthyes > Carcharhiniformes > Scyliorhinidae > Scyliorhinus > Scyliorhinus torazame. The sequence goes on along the minus strand of NC_092707.1, from coordinate 199,963,870 downwards.
TGGCACAGATGTCGGCTGGAGAGAGATATGCGTTGCTGCTCTATTTCTTTAGAGGAAAGGATGTGTTTTGTTTCAATGCAAATCTATTAAACTTTGAAATGATAGCAAGTGAATACAACCTTTTCTAAATGGGTTATAAGACAAAGGATTCCGGTTGTTTCATAGAGTCATAGAGTTTTACAGCACAGAAAAAGTGCCTTCGGCCCATCGTGTCTGAGCCAGCCATCAAGCACCTATCTATCCTAATCCCATTTTCCAGCTCTGGTGTTTCAACTGCTCACTTAAATGCTTCTTAAATGTTGTGAGGGCTCCCGCCTCTACCACCCTTTCAGGCAGTAAGTTCCAGATTCCCACCACCCTCTGGGTGAAAACGGTTTTCCCCAAACCTCCTCTAAATCATCTACCCATTACCTTAAATCTCTGTCTCCTATTTATTGACCTCTCTACTAAGGGGAAAAGGTTCTATAATTTTGTCCACCTCGATCAGGTTCCCTCTCAGCCTTCCCCGCTGTGAGGAGAACAACCTCAGACTAGCCAGCCTGTCTACATAGCTGAAACGCTCCAGCCCAGGCAACAGCCTCGTGAATCTCCTCTGCACCCTTTTTCATGTAACTATATCCTTGGAACAGATGAGATTAAAGGGTTACTTGATGAAAATCTTTAAAATTATGAAGTGATGAGACTAGAAAATAGATAGAAGAAATTTCAAAGATCCAGAAGAGAGAGGACACAGATGGAAGATTATATGTAAAAATTACATGCAGGCAAAACATTTACACATGGTTGTGGAAAGTACTGATAAGGTTGCATTTGAGACAAAGAACATATCAACATTTAAGCATGGGTTGTTTAATGAAAGTGATATGGGAACAGGACAGAATCAAGGAATTAAACTAGACGGACCACTCAGCAACGACCTAGGCACTCGAAATGACAACGGTAAACTCGGCTCTCTCGAACCTGCAAAGTCCTCCTGCTTTTTAAGTGTCAGGGTCAGACTGAAACCAGAGTAGAGCTCTCCAGCTGCACAGACCAGACTTTGGGCCTCTCTGTGATGAAAAATAAGTGAGTGGACATGGTTTACGTCTTCACTCTGGCAGGCCGGAGACTTCACAGAGAACTGGGCGGCAGCTTTAAAGTGTGCCTCGATAACAGAACTGAAGTGGAACTCCGACACCCCCTCCCCCACCACCACCACTAGCGATTCACTAGTGATTCCCACCACCCCCAGAGACCACTCCCCCCATGCCGGCAAGTTTCCCACTCAGTGCCCGCTTCACTCCACACACACCCCCACCACACCTCTACAAATACCTGGATCTCCCTCCCTCAATGGGCGGGCACAAGAGCCCACTCTGACACTGCCTCTTGGCATAGGTTGGCATTGCCAGGTTGGTGCAGACTTTTAAAAAACCTGTCTTAACCTCGCCGACGTTGTCATGATATTTAGATCAGCATATCATGGTGCAATCAGACACACACTGATGGACATGCAGTAGGACCAACCAACACACACACAACATAGCAACCAATCACCAGTGAGAGCACACGCACTATAAAACAGGGAACACCACAGTTCCCGCTCATTCTAGCAGCAGCCAGCTCAGAGCACAGAGCTCAGAGCCTGCCACTCAGACATTCACCATGTACTGAGTGCCTCACCCAGATAGTGATAGGACAGGGTCCACAGATTAGCTGGTAATGAACGTACCCAAGTTAGCAGTGTGCTGTTATAGTTAAAGAGTTAATAAAATTGAGTTACACCATCTCCAGCCGTGTTGGATCGTTTGTACATCAGAACACCCAACACAACATGACACCAGAAGTGGACGCAAGCCAGCGCCTGTGAGACCTACCTGCAACGTATCAGCAATCTGCCGTCCTACACCATGGAGAACATCAACCCGCCGCCGCCGCTCCGAATCGCTGGCAATCTCGGGGTCAATTGGAAACTGTTCAAACAGCACTTCCAGCTCTTCCTCGAGGCCACAGACAGGGAGAATGCATCGGACACCAGGAAGATTGCCCCCCTTCTCTCCACGGCGGGGCAACACGCCATCCACATCTTTAACTCCCTTACATTTACGGACGGCGAGGACAAAACCAAATACAAGACGGTGCTCCTGAAGTTCGACGAACACTTCAGCGTTGAAGTAAACGAGAGCTTCGAGAGGTACCTGTTCCAGCAGCGCCTGCAGGGTAAGGACGAACCTTTCCAGTCTTATTTAACGCACCTCCACATCCTCGCGCAGTCCTGCGGCTATGGGACCACCGTTGACTCCATGATATGCAACCAGATAGTTTTCGGAGTTATGTCGGACACCCTGCGCCAGCAGCTCCTTCGGGTCAAGCAACTCACCCTGGCGACTGCCGTCGAGACCTGCGTCCTCCATGAGAACGGCACCAGCCGGTACTCACACATCCAGGCGGCCGAAATGGCGCGGCACGGGCCCCACGAGGGTCCAGACGATCGTGTACCTCCCGGGCCGTGGCCTGGAGGAGGCCGGCCATTTTGCGCGCTTTCCGAGGACTCCCGTGCTTGTACGCACCAAAAGAGGGGCGCTGATGCAGAGGAACGTGATGTGCAGGCGCGCACTACGCAAGACCGCACCGCGCATGTGCGGTGGCGCAACGAACGCACTGACGTCACGACGTGCGGCAACTGTGGCTCCGCCCATTTAAAGCAGCAATGTCCTGCCAAAGCGCGACAATGCCTACGCTGTGGCAGGTTGGGCCACTATGCTGCCTGCTGTCGAGCAGCTCACCCTGCCAACTCGTACCCGTTTAACCAGCCTTGCAGAAATGTTCGGGCAATTCAACCCACGTTCACCGAGTCCGATCCCAACGTCACACAGCCCAATGACACTGAGGACAAGGAGCCCTTCCGCGTTGCTGTCATCAACAAGAACAAGCTGTCCCCGAGTCGAATGAACCAGCCGCTGTCAGTGCACAGCATTGATCCGGACGACGAGTGGTGTGCCACCCTGACGGTCAACCGATCCCAGATCGGATTCCACCTGGACACTGGTGCCTCCGCCAATCTCCTCGCATGGTCAGCATTCCAGACCCTGAAGGTTAAACCACCTATTCTGCCATCCAACTGTCAACTAGCTGACTATAATGGCAACGTCATCCCCGCCACGGGATCGTGCCAGCTCGAAGTGACACACAACTCACGTAAAGCCACACTACCATTCGAAATCGTGGGCTCCTCAAAGGACTCTCTGCTAGGCGCACAGGCGTGCAAAATCCTCCACCTCGTTCGGCGTGTACACTCTCTCTCTCCAGAAGGCAGGTCCGATTTCCCAGATGCAGACTTTAGGGCGCAGCTCAACTCAATCCTCGCGGACAACCAGGATGTTTTCGAGGGCATGGGCACACTGCACTACACGTACAAAATAGGGCTTAAACAGGATGCCACCCTGGTAGTTCATGCACCTCGCAGGGTCCCAGCACTCCTCAAGGACCGCCTCAAGCAGCAGCTGCAGGACATTCAGGACCAAGGAGTGATCTACAGAGTCACGGAACCAACTGCATGGGTCAGCTCCATGGTGTGCGTCAAGAAGCCTTCCGGCGAGCTCCGGATCTGTATAGACCCGAAAGACTTAAATCGCAACATAATGAGGGAACATTACCCTTTACCCAAACGTGAGGAGATCACTTGCGAGATGGCTCGGGCAAAAATATTAACCAAACTTGATGCCTCATAGGGCTTCTGGCAGATTCAATTGGATCAGTCCAGCAGGAAGCTGTGCACTTTCAACACTCCATTTGGAAGATACTGCTACAATAGGATGCCATTTGGAATCATATCGGCCTCTGGAGTGTTCCATCGCATCATGGAACAGATGATGGAGGACATCGAAGGCGTGTGCGTCTATGTGGACGACATCATTATTTGGTCCACCACACCGCAGGAGCACATCAGTCGCCTCCAGCGCGTCTTTAGACAGATACGGGACCAGGGCCTGTGTCTTAACCGAGCCAAATGCTCTTTTGGACAGACCGAGCTGAAGTTCCTGGGGGACCACATCTCCTGGTTGGGGGTGCGGCCGGATGCCGACAAGGTGGCAGCCATCACGGCCATGCAGAAGCCCACAGACAAGAAGGCGGTGCTACTCTTTCTCAGAATGGTCAACTTCCTGGGGAAGTTCATCCCCAACCTTGCTTCCCACACTACAGCTCTTCAGCACCTTCTCAGGAAGACAACTGAATTCCAGTGGCTTCCTACCCACCAGCGTGAATGGGAGGAGCTCAAGGTCAAGCTCACTACCGCCCCGGTACTGGCGTTTTTTGATCCTGCAAGGGAGACGAAAATCTCGACTGATGCCAGCCAGTCCGGCATTGGGGCGGTCCTCCTGCAATGGGATGACGCCTCATCATGGGACCCAGTCGCCTATGCGTCACGGGCCATGACCCCCCACAGAGCAGATTGCGCAGATTGAAAAGGAGTGTCTAGGCCTGTTGATTGGCATTGACAAGTTCCACGACTATGTGTATGGCCTTCCCGAGTTCACCGTGGAGACTGACCATCGCCCGCTGGTCGGCATCATTTGAAAGGACCTCAACAATATGACCCCTTGCCTCCAGCGCATTCTGCTCAAACTCCAGAGGTACTACTTTCAACTTGTCTACACCCCAGGTAAGGACCTCATCATAGCAGACGCTCTGTCCAGGGCAGTCAACACACCGTCCAACCCTGAGGGGTTCGTTTGCCAAGTCAACGCACATGTAGCCTTCACTTCTGCCAATCTGCCGGCCACTGATGCACGCCTGGCCCACATTCGATGTGAGACTGCGGCCGACCCCCTTCTGCAACGTGTGATGTGCCACATGACGGACGGGTGGCTCAAGGGACAATGCCCACAGTTTTACAACATTTGGGACGACTTGGCAGTCGTTGATGGTGTCCTCCTGAAGCTGGACCGCATCGTGATGCCACACAGCATGCACCGGCTTGTTTTAGAACAGCTGCACGAAGGCCATCTCGGCGTGGAGAAGTGCCGACGGAGGGCCCGAGTGGCTGTGCACTGGCCGAGAATAAGTGAGGACATTGCTAAAACTGTGCTCCATTGCCCCACCTGTCAGCGATTTCAGCCGGCACAACCCCGTGTGACCCTTGAGCTCCATGAGTTGGTCACGTCCCCCTGGTCGAAGGTGGGCGTGGACCTGTTCCAGGCGCTCAGCAAGGACTACATCATCATCATCGACTACTTTTCCAGCTATCCAGAGGTCATACGCCTGCACGACACTATGTCATCAGCTGTCATCCGGGCCTGCAAAGAGACCTTTGCTCGCCACGGCATTCCGCTCACCGTGGTGTCAGACAATGGCCCCTGCTTCGTGAGTCAGGAATGGTCTTCCTTCGCTAGTGCATACAACTTCACATACATGACGTCCAGTCCTCTGCATCCTCAATCGAATGGCAAAGCAGAAAAGGGCATCCATATCGTTAAAAGGCTCCTCTGCCAGGCTGCTGATGCAGGATCTGACTTCTGCCTCGCCTTGCTGGCCTATCGCTCGGCCCCACTGTCCACGGGCCTATCGTCGGCCCAGCTGCTTATGGGTCGCACCCTCAGGACCGCTGTGCCAGCCATTCACGTCCCAGACCTCGACCATGCTCCGGTACTTTGGCGGATGCAGCAACAGCGTGAGAAACAAAGGGCGATACATGATGCTCGGGCGACTGATCTTCCTGCCTTGGCGCCTGGAGACAATGTCCATATACACCTTCCAGGGGGCGGCTGGTCGGCAACCTCTGAGGTTCTCTGACAGATACCTCCCCGCTCGTTCCTGGTTCATCTGCCTGATGGCCCTATTCGCTGCCGCAATCGGCGTGCCCTTCGCCTGGTTCCGCGCTCGCTACGTGATCCTGCACCGGTGCCACGCCCTCCTGTTGTCCCTGCAATGGACTTTGTTGACCTTCCGGACACCCTGCAACCTCCTCACTCGACTGTGGCCCTGCCCGTTCCTCAGCCGGTGGAGCTTGACCCACCCTTGAGGCAGTCAACCCGAATTTGTCACCCACCTGAGAGACTTAATTTATGAACCTTTTCATATTGGACTCACTAACTTGTTCTGACATACTGTTTCAGACTTTTTGCCACACTGTTTAAGATTTTGTTATTGGTTGTTAATAACATTGGTTTCGTTCTTGGTGTAACATAGTTAGTTTCTGCACCTGGCACCTTCCTGTGTATATAGTATAGCCACATGTACATATTGTTGTAAATATTGCACACACATGATTAGATGCACTCACCACACTTCTTTATTTATTATCATGTAGGCACATATTCTTTGCAAAAAGGGGGGAATGTCATGATATTTAGATCAGCATATCCTGGTGTAATCAAACACACACTGATGGACATGCAGTAGGACTATCCAGCACACACACAACATCGCAGCCAATCACCAGTGAGAGCACACGCACTATAAAAACAGGGGACACTACAGTTCCCGCTCATTCCAGCAGCAGCCAGCTCAGAGCACCGAGCTCAGAGCCTGCCACTCAGACATTCACCATGTTCTGAGTGCTTCACCCAGATAGTAATAGGACAGGGTCCACAGATTAGCTGGTAATGCACGTACCCAAGTTAGCAGTGTGTTGTTACAGTTAAGTAGTTAATAAAATTGAGTTACACCATCTCCAGCCATGTTGGATCGTTTGTACATCAGAACACCCAACATGACAGACGTGATGTCACGTCGGCAAGGTTTGAATATTCAGTGGGGGGGAAATCACGTGGTGGGGAGGCTGGTTAATGATATTTAAGTTTATTCAAATCCATTAAAATAAGGTTCTCACCCTTTGTGGGCGTGAACCTTGTGATGTCACCGGCAAGGGGCATGAAAATTGGGAAATGTGATCTCTCTGGAGAGAACCGCGTTTCCTGGGTTTCTCCAGATTTTCCACCCATTTTCTCTGATGGCGAACGTAGGCGGAAAATCAGCCCTCTCCTTACTAACACCTGTGGTTTGCACCAAAATTGGTAGAGATGTCTCACAGATTAACCAAGCAAAGATGTGACATAATCATACTTACAGTATCATATCTTAAAGATAATGGTAGAAATTTTCCCTAAATTTGGCAAAGTGTCAGATTCAGATCCCACAAGTGTCTCTCAAGAGTCACAGCTGAAATTTCACTCCAGATATTTTGGCACTCCGTGCACAGAGGATCTGGCAGTGTGGTTAGCACCATCACCCTGGCAAGGGTGGGCTAGATACAGGCGGCAAAGCCAACTCGGACAGAGATCTGAAGACCATCTTTAAAGAGATAAAAATAAACTTGCCCCCACCATCACACGGAAATGATGGATCCCCCACAAGCATCGCGGTGTCTCCACCACCACCGGGTAAGCATTGGGGCAATCCACCCCCCCAACCCCCCACCACAATGATGCAAGCATCGAGGTATCTGCCCCTCCCATTAACACTCGAGCATCAGGGGACTCCCATCACAGGCATCGTCCACAGCCATCATGGCGTGTCCACCACCACGAAACATCCTCCCCGTGTGTGCTTGGGTTTCCTCCGGGTGCTCTGGTTTCCTCCCACAGTCCAAAGATGTGCAGGTTAGGTGGATTGGCCATGATAAATTGCCCTTAGTGTCCAAAATTGCCCTTAGTGTTGGGTAGGGTTACTGGGTTATGGGGATAGGGTGGAGGTGTTGACCTTGGGTAGGGTGCTCTTTCCAAGAGCCGGTGCAGACTCGATGGGCCGAATGGCCTACTTCTGCACTGTAAATTCTATGATGATAATGAGATCAATGATCAATGAGACTCCTCAAAGGTCCCACTCAGGTTGGCACTGGCAGGGGCATGTCCCGTACCAGCCTCCCCGAACAGGCGCTGGAATGCGGCGACTAGGGGCTTTTCACAGTAACTTCATTTGAAGCCTACTTGTGTCAATAAGCAATCTTCTTCTTCATGTCAGGGTGCCAGGTGGCAGTGCCGGGCACTGCCTAGTCATGTCCCTCAACACCGGGGGCTATACTTAACGTGTGTGTGTGTGTGGTGTTTAATTAATTTATTTTCATTAATTTTTTAAAAATATACCAATCAGGCTTGTGCCCTTCCTGAACGTGAATCTGATCGCATCATTGGACAGCAGAGGAGAAGAACCCAACACCGACATCTCACTGGCACAAATCTTGTTTAGTGGCCAATACGGGATTTGCGCTAGCGGCTAGTGCTACCGCTTGATCACAGCCAAAGTCCCAGACACCATCATCACCAATCCTGGGTATGTCCTGTCCTACCGGCAGGGCAGACCCTGCAGTGGTGGCGGCAGCCAAGTTATATACAGTCAGGAGGGAGTTGCCCTGGGTGTCCTCAACATTGACTTGAACCCTGTGAATTCCCATGGCATCAGGTCAAACAAAGTGCATGGTAAAATCCTGCTGCTGACCACATATCCCTCGACAAACCGTCAGCCCCCTCAACCGACGAACCAGAGCTCCACCGTTTTGAACACTAATTGGAGGAAGCATTGAGGATGGCAAGGGGACATAATATCCTCTGGGTGCAGGACTTCTATGTCCATCACCAATAGTGGCTCAGTAGCTCCACTACTAACCGAGCTGGTAGAGTCCTAAAGTACATAGCTGCTAGACTGAGGCTGCAACAGGGGATGAGAGAACCAACAAGAGGGAAAAAGATACTTGAACACATCCTCACCAGCCTGCCCCAGATGCATTTGTCCATGACAATATCAGTAGGAATGACAACCACACAATCCTTGGGGAGATGACATTCTGTCTTCACAATAAGGATACCGTCCATCATGTGCAAAATGGAATAGACCTCAAAGAGATGTAGATAAAGACAGGGCATCCATGAGTTGCTGTGGGCCATGATCAGCAGCAGAATTGTACTCGGCCACAATCTGTAACTCGTGGTCTGACTTATCCCTCACTCTACCATTTCCATCAAGCCAGTGGATCAACGCTGGTTCAATGAAGTGTGAAGGAAGGAATGTCAAGAGCAGCACAGGGCATACCTGAAAATGCGGTGTCAACCTGGTGAAGATACACTTGACTTGCGTGCCGAACAGCATAAGCTGCAGGTAGTAGAGAGGCCTAAGCGATTCCACATCAATGGATCGGACCTAAACTCTGCAGTCCTACCACATCCAGTTGTGAATCGTGGTAGACAATTAAACAGTCAACTGGAGGAGGATGGTCTGCAAATAACTCCATCCTGAATGGTGGAGGAGCCCAGCACATCAGTGCAAAAGTTGAGGCTGAAGCATTCGCAATAAAGTTCAGCCAGAAGTGCCGAGAAGATCGTTCACCTTGACTTACCCCAGAAGCCCCCATTATCATAGGTGTCAGTCCTTCACCAATTTAATTCACTCGTGATATCAAGAAACAGCTGAAATCACTGGATACTTCAAAGGCCATGTGCCCTGACAATATTCCAGCAATAATACTGAAGACTTGTGCTCCGGAGATTGCTGCGCCCTAGCCAGGTTGTTGCTCAATACTGGCATCTACCCAGCAATGTGAAAACACCATCTCCAACAAGAGAGAATCTAACCATCGCCCCTTGATACTCAATGGCATTACCATCACTGAATTCTCCACTATCAGCATATTGGGGGTTACCATTGACTAGAAACTGAGCTGGACCAGCCCATATAAATATTGTGGTTACCAGAGCAGGACAGAGGCTTGGAATCCTCCAGTGAGAAATTTGCCTCCTGAACCTTCAAAAATCTGTCTACAAGTCAGGAGTGTAATGGAATACTCTCCACTTGCCTGGATGTATGCAGCTCCACCATCCTGACTTGCAAATATATCATCATTCATTCACTGTCAACAGGGGTGGTACCAGGGGATTGGAGAGTGGCGAATGTTGTGCCCCTGTTCAAAAAAGGGACTCGGGATAACCCTGGGAATTACAGGCCAGTTAGTCTTACTTCGGTGGTAGGCAAAGTCATGGAAAGGGTACTGAAGGATAGGATTTCTGAGCATCTGGAAAGACACTGCTTGATTAGGGATAGTCAGCACGGATTTGTGAGGGGTAGGTCTTGCCTTACAAGTCTTATTGAATTCTTTGAGGAGGTGACCAAGCATGTGGATGAAGGTAAAGCAGTGTATGTTGTGTACATGGATTTTAGTAAGGCATTTGATAAGGTTCCCCATGGTAGGCTTCTGCAGAAAGTAAGGAGGCATGGGATAGTGGGAAATTTGGCCAGTTGGATAATGAACTGGCTAACCGATAGAAGTCAAGGAGTGGTGGTGGATGGGAAATATTCAGCCTGGATCCCAGTTACCAGTGGCGTACCGCAGGGATCAATTCTGGGTCCTCTGCTGTTTGTGATTTTCATTAATGACTTGGATGAGGGAGTTGAAGGGGGGTCAGTACATTTGCAGACGATGTGGAGATTGGTGGAGTTGTGGATAGTGAGGAGGGCTGTTGTCGGCTGCAAAGAGACATAGATAGGATGCAGAGCTGGGCTGAGAAGTGGCAGATGGAGTTTAACCCTGAAAAGTGTGAGGTTGTCCATTTTGGAAGGACAAATATGAATGCGGAATACAGGGTTAACGGTAGAGTTCTTGGCAATGTGGAGGAGCAGAGAGATCTTGGGGTGTATGTTCATACATCTTTGAAAGTTGCCACTCAAGTGGATAGAGCTGTGAAGAAGGCCTATGGTGTGCTCGCGTTCATTAACAGAGGGATTGAATTTAAGAGCCGTGAGGCTATGATGCAGCTGTACAAAACTTTGGTAAGGCCACATTTGGAGTACTGTGTACAGTTCTGGTCGCCTCATTTTAGGAAGGATGTGGAAGCTTTGGAAAAGGTGCAAAGGAGATTTACCAGGATGTTGCCTGGAATGGAGAGTCGGTCTTACGAGGAAAGGTTGAAGGTGCTAGGCCTTTTCTCATTAGAACGGAGAAGGATGAGGGGCGACTTGATAGAGGTTTATAAGATGATCAGGGGAATAGATAGAGTAGACAGTCAGAGACTTTTTCCCCGGGTGGAACAAACCATTACAAGGGGACATAAATTTAAGACGAATGGTGGAAGATATAGGGGGAATGTCAGAGGTAGGTTCTTTATCCAGAGAGTAGTGGGGGCATGGAATGCACTGCCTGTGAAAGTAGTTGACTCGGAAACATTAGGGACCTTCAAGCAGCTATTGGATAGGTACATGGATTACGGTAAAATGATATAGTGTAGATTAATTTGTTCTTAAGGGCAGCACGGTAGCATTGTGGATAGCACAATTGCTTCACAGCTCCAGGGTCCAAGGTTCGATTCCGGCTTGGGTCACTGTCTGTGCAGAGTCTGCACATCCTCCCCGTGTCTGCGTGGGTTTCCTCCAGGTGCTCCGGTTTCCTCCCACAGTCCAAAGATGTGCAGGTTAGGTGGATTGGCCATGATAAATTGCCCTTAGTGTCCAAAGTTGCCCTTAGTGTTGGGTGGAGGTGTTGACTTTGGGTAGGGTGCTCTTTCCAAGAGCCAGTGCAGACTCAATGGGCCGAATGGCCTCCTTCTGCACTGTAAATTCAATGATAATCTATGATTAATCTAGGACAAAGGTTCGGCACAACATCGTGGGCCGAAGGGCCTGTTCTGTGCTGTATTTTCTATATACTATTTTCTATGTTGTTGGGTGACAATCCTGGAACTCCCTTCCTAAGAGCACTATGAGTGTACGTACACCATATGTGCTAAATAAGGAAGCTCATCACCACCTTCTCCAAGGCAACCAAGGTTGAGCAATAAACTCTGGCATAGCCAGTGATGTCCATATTCTGTGAACGAATAGACTTTTAACAATCAATCCAGTGACAAGTGTCATCAGCTTCTTTGATGTCAAAGGAGAAATTAACTTAATGACAATCTATCAAAGCATTACACTTACCGAGGGATTTTCAGTGTGAGCAGTAAACCACTCACTGAGATGTGAGACTCCCACAGAACTGGTAAAGCTTCAGGTAATCTTGCCTCAGTTTGTTATTCTTCATTCAGGAATCTTCTATAATAATCCGCATGATTCTCAATAGGGACAATTCTCAATTGCAAATATGGAACAAACATATGGGCACTGTTTACCCCGATGTTGCATGTGATAAGAGAAGGTTACCTGTAGGAATGGGAGCTCCTCTTGTCTCCTTTACTTGCTATCTGCATTGTCACAGCTGTAGATCTGGTAATGACTATGGTTTCACTCAGCAATAATATGCACATGAGTGGAGTTCAGTCATTGATCCTGGGTGACTGCAGGTCTCTATTAATCTATGTGCGTAGACTGGCTAGGGCTCTATTGGTGATTGCGGTTAGACTGACCAGGGTCCTTATGATGAATAACCTGTTGATGACTATATGCATCACATTGATAACTGTTGTTAACAAGCCTGGTTGTTGGTTAGGCATTTGGGGCAAGGTTGTGTTGATTACAATGGATTGGCCAGCCAGGATCCTATTGCCAATTCATATGGACTGGTCAGGAGTCTCTTCGTGATTCAGAATAGATCAGGCAAAGTTTGATTGGTAAGTTTGAGTACAGTACATTTAACTATGAATGAATAAGCCAATTTAGGTGTTGCTCTTATGGTGTTGATAGATATGGCACTCCAATGGTAACTGTGGGTAGAGTTGGGGACTGTGGGTAGTTGCAGAGCTCCAGGAATTGTGAGTGTTTTGGGCAGAGCTCAGTGTCATATTTGTCAACAAACTGTTGACCACAAAATCCTCTCCATCACCAAGGCCATCTAAATCCATCTCAGTGATTTCATTCGCTTCTTCCCCTGTCACAGCACTGCCTGATCCATACCCACGTAACCCATAAACGTGTCTATTTTAATGCTCTCCTGGCCAACCTTCTACCAATCCTGAACGTCAGACTAACTAAAATGTTGCCGTCCATACCTAACTTGTAAGGAATCAGCCTATGTTCACTAACTACATTGGCTCCCAGACTAGAAACAATTTGATGTTAAATTTTCATCTTTTTTTTCAAATCCCTCCATGACCTCACCTAATCCTACCTTTGTAGCCTCTACCAGCCTTAAAACCTTCCAAAATGTCTGCGCTCCTCCAATTCTGATCTTTTGGCGTAATCCTAATTTTCATTGGTCCCACCATTGGCTACCTCTGCCTGGGTGCTAGATTCTGGAATTCCTCGTTCAATCCTGTCCACTTTTTCCACAGCTATATCCTCTTCAGTTCTTCGAATGACAGGAGGATCCGATCCACAGTGCCATAAACTCCTCCACAGGAAAGGCAAGGGGGGAGAGCCAGAATTCACCCTGGCCAGAACAGAGATCAAACCCTGTGGTGTATTTTTTTTTTTTTCAAAAAAATATACTTTATTCATAAAAATTTATCATGAGCATTACAGAAACATTTCAAATTGTCTTGACTGTACATTTCCGGCAGGGTTACATGTTGCCTTGACTTTCTTTCATTCAATTTTGATATTGTCATACACATATCACTCTTTACATTACAACTCCATCTTAAATATTTACAGTGCCATGTTTGTTTTTGTACATTGGAGTGTTGGTTGCCCAGACCGAGGGGCTTTACACTGTTACCCGCCCCTCGGTGTACATTTGCTGGAAAGACTTTACACAGTGGTCTTTCCCCATTGCGCCTTGGCGGCAGCTGCCCCAAGCTTGAGTGCGTCCCTCAGCACATAGTCCTGGACCTTGGAATGTGCCAGTCTGCAACACTCGGTCGAGGACAATTCTTTGCACTGGAAGATCAGCAAGTTTCGGGCAGACCAAAGAGCGTCTTTTACCGAGTTGATGACCTTCCAGCAGCAGTTGATATTTGTCTCGGTGTGTGTCCCTGGAAACAGTCCGTAGAGCACAGAGTCCTGTGTCACAGATCTGTTTGGGATAAACCTTGACAAATACCACTGCATCTCTCTCCAGACCTTCTTTGCAAAGGCACATTCCACAAGGAGGTGTGTGACCGTCTCATTTCCCCCACAGCCACTCCGAGGGCAGCGTGCATTGGTGCAGAGCCTTCGGGTGTGCATGAAGAATCTGACAGGGAGGGCCCTTCTCACCACCAGCCAAGCTAGGTCTTGGTGCTTGTTTGAAAGTTCTGGTGATGAGGCGTTCTGCCAGATGACTCTGGCAGTCTGCTCAGGGAACCATCCAACGTCCTCCACGGTCTCCTTTTCCCTGAGGGCCTCGAGGACATTACGTGCTGACCACTGCTTCATTGCCTTGTGGTCAAAGGTGTTTTCCTTCAAAAACTTTTCCACGAAGGACAGGTGGTACGGTACGGTCCAACTACTTGGAGCGTTCCGCGGCAATGAGGCCAGGCCCATCCTTCGTAACACCGGGGACAGGTAGAACCTCAGTATGTAGTGACACTTGGTGTTTGCATACTGGGGGTCCATGCACAGCTTGATGCAGCTGGACACAAAGGTGGCCAACAGGATGAGGGAGGCGTTGGATACATTCCGCCCTCCCTTCTCCAGAGGTTTGTACATGGTGTCCCTTCGGACACGGTCCATCTTGGATCGCCAGATAAATTTGAAGATGGCCCGGGTGACTGCTGTGGCGTAGGGTCGGGTTATTGGCCAGACCTGCGCCACGTACAGTAGCACCGAGAGTACCTCACACCTGATGACCAGGGTTTTGCCCGCAATGGAGAGGGAGCGTTGCTCCCACCAGCCCAGTTTCTGTCTTACCTTTCCTATGCGCTCCTTCCAGTTTTTGGTGCACGCCCCAGCAGCTCCGAACCATATCCCCAGCACCTTCAGGTAATCTGACCTGACAGTGAAGGGGACAAAGGACCGGTCAGCCCAGTTCCCAAAGAACATGGCCTCGCTCTTGCCCCGGTTTACCTTGGCTCCCGAGGCCAGTTCAAACTGGTCGCAGGTGGTCAAGAGCCTGCGTACAGACGCAGGATCCGAGCAGAAGACGGCAACGTTGTCCATGTACAGGGAGGCCTTGACTTGCATGCCTCCACTGCCTGGGATCGTCACTCCTCTTATACCCGGATCCCTCCTGATGGACTCGGCAAAAGGTTCTATGCAGCACACAAAAAGGGCAGAGGAGAGAGGGCAGCCCTGCCTGACTCCGGATTTGATCTGGAACTTTTCTGATTCCCACCCATTGATTGAGACTGCGCTATAGATGTTTGTGTAGAGCAGTTTGATCCAATTGCGAATTCCCTCCCCAAACCCCATTTTGGAGAGCACATCCATCATGTAGGTGTGCGATATTCTGTCAAAAGCCTTCTCCTGGTCAAGGCTGATGAGGCAAGTGTCCACCCCCCTATCCTGCACGTAGGCGATCGTATCCCTGAGTAGCGCGAGGCTATCCGAGATCTTCCTGCCGGGTACAGCACAGGTCTGGTCAGGGTGGATCACCGACTCCAGAGCAGACCTGACCCGATTGGCGATGACCTTGGCTAGAATTTTGTAGTCCACATTCAACAGTGAAATGGGTCGCCAATTTCGAATTTCTTCCCTTTCCCCCTTCTGCTTGTAGATGAGGGTGATGATGCCTTTCCTCATGGACTCTGACATGCTGCCTTCCAGAAGCATACTCTCGTACACTTCCAGCAGGTCTGGGCCGAAACCCTGTGGTGTATGCTCCACTCTGACGCAAGTTGGCCTTCCAGCCATGTCCTCCCACCTCCAAGCAGTCTGAGGTACTGTCGCAACCTGCACTTTTACCTGCATGTTGTAAGTCCAGAGCTCTGAATAGTGATGGAAGAGCCTCCAATTTTCTTTCCTTTACTTGGCTGACCAGGAATCGCTCCTGCCATTCCTGCCTGCCATTGGGGTGTGTTGAAAGATTTGCAAGTTGATCAACCTGTTTGACCGGGTTATGAACGTACCATTCTTAGCCATCAAGCCCTTGGGGTGGGACCGACCCTGGACCTTCTGGCACAAAGGCAAGGACACTACCCACTGCTCCACAAAACCTCCTCCCTTCCAAAATACAAAGGAGAAACTCTACAGATGTTGGAAATCTGAAATAAAAACAGAAAGTGCTGCAAATACTCAGAAGATCAGGAGGACCTGTGGAGAGAAGCAGAGTTAATGTATCATGTTGACCCTTCATCAGAACCCTGTCCACTTCTTTCCGGCTTTAAATCCCTCACCAACATCTACCTCTGATCAATTTGTTGGTCATTTGTCCTAATATTTCTTTACGTGGCCGGGTGTCAAATTTTGTCACATAATTCTTCTGGGACATTTGCATTTTCTTAAACGTGCTTTATAAATGCATACTTTTATTGGTGCACCTCACTAGCTGTATCACTATTGATCAAATTGACCTTTCATTTGTTCATTGTAATTGCTCACTTACATTCATACAAAATAACGATTACACTGACAATGAACTCCAGATGTTGCGGTGAATTAATTATTATGCTGATCCTGAAAAAGAATAGAAACTTTATATCATTGTAAGAAAGTTCATCACCATGTTTACATTTGAAATTCCAATTAGTCTTGTACAATTCTGCTTCAATATTTATAACTTCACGTCATTCAAAAAGCAGATTTGAATAAACTTTAAAGGTTATCTGAATCCTTCCCTAATCCACTCGTCTCAGGAAACAGTCTTGCTCTCGTTCAAGCTATAAGACTGTGTGCTAATACCTTTCTATCAGATCAATAAATATTCATGATGCTGTACTCTCATTCTCTTCAGGATGGAACAGCGCAGGATCCAGTGGACTCCCTGTTAAAATCATATGAGAGTTTTGAATACCAATCGTGTTTATTAACATAGTGCTCGATCATATTGTCAGAGCAGTGCTTTGAACAATTATTAAAGATGCTTACAGCTGGTTTGAATCTTGAAGAACAGGCAGGTGTGAAGCAAATTAATTGACGAGAGGCAACAATGTTGAGGAATAAAACACTTTTGCAGCTAATGTCAGTGCTGAACACTTCCAGTGCTGCTGAGCAGGGGTTTGGTGAGCTGTGGGTTGGTGGAGAGGCTTGGTGTTTAACTATGTACACGAGACAGGTAGCAACAGAACCGTTTTCACCCAGCAACTGCTTTTGTTCTACATTGGGCCCTCCAGACCAGGAGAATTCTCTGTGCATGCTTAGCTTATGTACTGTGCACCTCAGATGCTGGATTTCAAATATATGTAGAGTTATACACCTCCTGTTTGGGACTTTCTCAAGGGGATAATGAGGTGTGACTAAAGAGAGTCCATTCACCGAAGGAGCAACTTCTAGTGTTGGAACGTGGCAAAATACTGCTACGATTGTGGAGATTTACCTGTACAATGCTGTACAGACCAGTTGCTCAGGAATGGAGTGGAAACTCACTCTGTTCCTCAGTGCTGTGTATCATGGGGGTTAGGGCTTATATAGCCACATGCTTGCTAGCAACAACTGGCTGGATTTTACTGCCACAGGTCAGCCAGCAAACCCCTCCACGCTTTATGTAGATTACGGCGTAATGACGTTGGGTCAGTAATCCTCACCAGTCTCCGATATTATGGAGGGAGAGTAAGCGCCAAAATCAGAAGACTGCCCAACATTTTGAACAAAAACCATGAGTAAGCTTTGGAACTTGTTAAAGATATATTGCCCACTCCATTTATCGGTTGTCGCACGGGCGGAACGGAGGATTGTCCTGCTGACGTTCGCCACAGACAATAATCTCGGTGGCGAGATCTTGTGCTCCGATTTTATTCCGCACCTGTCACCAGTGAAATAAAGTTCTGGTCAGGAACCTCATTCAAATTCATTTTAATAAATTAACATATGCTGAAGGGGCTTCTCTGCCACATGTTCTCCCCCAGATAAGGAATTCCCGATGAGGTTTACAACAGGTATTTAAAAACACGAAGAAGTTGAGGGGAACCTGCCAAGGTAGGTACAGCCCCCATGGGAGAGGGACATGGCTGTGCAAACCTGGCATTGACAATCTGGCAGTGCCAGGGTGGGGCCTCTGTGGAAATCCATTTGGGGGGGGGGGTTCCCCATATGTGTTGGAGGGAATCTGGAGAGAAAACTCAGCTGGCGAGCTATACGTCAGTTTATAGAATTTATTTACAGTGGAGAAGGAGGCCATTCAGCCCATCGAATCTGCACCAGCCCTTGGAAAGAGCACCCTATTTAAGCCCACACCTCCACCTTATCCCCGTAACCGAGTAATCCCACCTAACCTTTTTGGACACTAAGGGCAATTTATCATGGCCCAATCCACCTAAAGTGTACATTTTTGGACTGTGGGAGGAAACCGGAGCACCCGGAGGAAACCCACGCACACACTGGTAGAATATGCAGACTCTGCACAGACAGTGCCTCAAGCCAGGAATCGAACCTGGGACCCTGGAGCTGTGAAGCAACTGTGCTGACCATTGAGCAACCATGCTGCCCATTTCTGTGCCCCAGCCAGCACTCTGTGTATGGAGTGCAAAATTCTGTTCGTTTGGAATGATTAACGCCAGGTGTGGGGAGGTGGCACCAGGAAGAATATAAAGGCTTGAAAACAGGACCAAGACTGCATGTAGCAGCAGAGTATCCTGCTGGATTTGTCAGCATTTAGTAGACTTTTGTCTCCAATGCTTTTAGGCTGACATTATAAATAAGGATAAAGCGAGGGGGCTTTTAATGTGAGGCCATGGCCTACTTTCGGTTTATGGCCCAACTCCACTTTTGGCAGACCTCTGGCCTACACGCCTTATTGGGTGCGGAACCCCCTTTCCCAACGCTAATGTACCAGCCTACTCACCAGTGGCTGCTAATTGGCTAGCTGAAACTTGATTCAATTCATCATGCTTAAAAGGTGGAGCAAGGAGTGAGTGGATTTTCTGGCCCTGCCCACTGCTGGGATCTCCTAGCCTCATCAAAGTTCAATGGTCGTTAGGCTGACCCGCCGCAGCACCCACAGTGGGTCCCGCCACGGCGGAATATCCCATCCCCAGTTCCACCTCTCTCCCCTGCTAACATCCCAGCCTATAATGGGCGAATAGTGACCCAGAAAAAAAGGCAATGTTTTGTCAGGCCGCAGCCTACTTTTTGTGAGGTCAATAATCAAACATTATCCTTGGTAAATGTAGAAATGAGTCACCTACTTTGTTCCTCAGTGCACCGCAGCCCAAGTATTTGATCATCCCTGGCTGTTGCTTGAAAGAATTCAGCATTTTAGAAGGAAAAAAGACTGCAGTCACCTTAACACCCTGACACATAGCTGTTGTCCTATCTTGAAACCGGACTAAAGATCTGGGGCTGGATTCTCCCAAAATGGGGCTATGTCCCCACACCAATGTAAAAACGCTGATGTTGCACTCCCCAGTTTCCTTCAAAAAAAATGTCAATTCACTTACCCTCAGGGGGCTAGCAGGGGCCCGGAGCGGTTCACACAGATTTGGCTGCGGACACGGGCCCCCACACTTCCAGTTCCAAGTCCGCGCATGTACACGGTGACAGCCTCCAGCGTTCGCGCCGAGCGCCATGGCGGACTCGGACCGTGGACCAAAACCAACAAACTAGGCCCCCCCGATCGGCCACATGCCCGAGGATCCTTCTGGCCTGATCGCTGTCCTAGCCACCCATAAAGCCGCCCCCGGTGCTCGATCCCCCCGCCCTCCCACCAGGGCGGCCGTGGGCTGAGTCCGCAGCCGCCATGCGAGAGCCCCGACCGGCCATACCACATTAGTTCCACACCGTCGGGAACTCGGCCGGTCGGGAGCGGAATATCGCAATCCAACCGACGGTTTCAACACTCCTCGTACTGGGAAGGTAGCTGGCTACAACGACTTCAATATCAGAAGCAAGGATACTCATCTCACTTTTTCCATTTTAATCCCTCTCATTTTACCCCTTTCCCTTCCTCTGTGTGTGTCTGTCTTGCATGTGTCTGGGTAGAGGGTGGGATAGTAAAAGTAGGGAAGATTGGCTGGCTGCTATCTTGTTACAGTTATTGCATGTTTCAACTTTGTTCCTGTTATAAATAAAACGTTTATTGTGTTCAGCTTTCAAACATGCCTATAACCTATCGAGCAGTCAAGGGAAATGAAAAATGAAATGAAAATTGCTTATTGTCACAAGTAGGCTTCAAATGAAGTTACTGTGAAAAGCCCCTAGTCGCCACATTCCGGCGCCTGTTCGGGGAGGCTGGTACGGGAATCGAACCGTGCTGCTGGCCTGCCTTGGTCTGCGTTCAAAGCCAGCGATTTAGCCCTGTGCTAAACAGCCGCAAATTTTATACAAATTATTGGTTACTTCACTTGTGTTGGGACTCCGAGGTCTGTGGAGCTGGAATTGACCGCGCACTAGCCCCGGGTGTTGTAACAACAGGGAAGACTCACCTTCTGAGAGCGGAGACAGCTAAATCTGTGAGGGACACCTCTACACGGGCAGAGGATAAATGCAGCGCAAGGCTCGGGGCCTTCACTTACCTCATGGGAGCTAATGAAGCTGGAGCTGCGAGGGAGACCTCGACTTCGGCGGAGGATAAAAAAGCGTGAAGCCCGGGGCCTTCACTTAGCTTCCGGGAGTGGAGACAGCCAGAGCTGCAAGGGAGACCTCTACTCGGGCAGAGGATAAAAAAGCATGAAGCCTGGGGCCTTCACTTACCTTCCAGGAGTGGAGACAGCTGGAGCTGTGAGGGAGACCTCTTCTCGGGCAGAGGATAAAAAAGCGTGAAGCCTGGGGCCCTCACTTACCTTCTGGGAGTGGAGACAGCCGGACCTTAGTGGGAGACCTCTACTCGGGCAGCCAGCTGTGTTTGAAAAACAATTAGGAGTAACATCACAGGAAATTGGTAAATTCATTGGTTGGTAAGTAACTGCTAAGTTGCATTGTCTATTCAAAATTGCTTTCAAATTAATGATAAAAAGGAGAAATAATTTACAAATTACAAAAATTAAAACCAGTTGGAAGTTAAAAAAATAAAATAAAGTAGAGATGCAGGGCCAGGTGACATGTTGCACTTACATGATATAGGAACTAGTGGACCTCTTTGTGGTTCCTAGTGACCATTTCTG
This sequence comes from Scyliorhinus torazame, assembly GCF_047496885.1. NCBI lineage: Eukaryota > Metazoa > Chordata > Chondrichthyes > Carcharhiniformes > Scyliorhinidae > Scyliorhinus > Scyliorhinus torazame. Next base: position 199,942,919 of record NC_092707.1, on the reverse strand, counting down.
TAGAAGCTGTTGGTTGCTTGAGGAACTTCGGCTCAGAGTTGATGAGCTGGAGTCTGAGCTTCGGACACAGTGACACATCAGGCAGGGGGAGAGTTACCTGGATGCTGTGTTTCAGGGGGCAGTCACATCCCTTAGAATTATATTGATTTTGGCCAGTGGTCAGGGACAGGAGGAGGTGTGACTATGAGTGAGGCAAGTAGAGGGATCAAGGAGGTCGGGTTGCAGGAGCCTCAGCCTTGTCCTCATCCAACAGAATTGAGATTCTTGCTCCCCGTGTGGCCGAGAGCGAGAACTGTAGGGCGGATGAGCAAGGGAGCCATTCAAGTGGGGAGAGAGAAGAGAAATGAAGTTGTAATCGGGGATGGTATAGTTAGGGGCATAGACACTATTCTCTGTGACCAGAATCGAGAGTCCTGAAGGTTGTGTTGTCTGCCTGGTACCAGGGTTCCGGATATCTCACCTGGGCTGCAGGGGAACTGGGAGGGTAAAGAGCCAGGTAGAACAAGGTTAGAGGTTCTGCTGAGGGAATATGAGCAACTTTGGGCCAAATTCAAAAGCAGAACCGAAAAGGTAATAACCTCCGGATTACTACCTCAGTCACAAACTAATTGGCAAAGGGTCAATAAGATTAAAGAGGTAAATGCGTGGTTCAACGGTTGGTGTGAGAGAAATGGATTTGAATTCATGGGACATTGGCACCAGTACTGGGGAAGGAGGAAACGGTTCTGATGGGACGGTCTTGGCCTGAATCATGCTGGGGCCAGAGTCCTGGCGAATCGCATAACAAGGGCTGCAGATAGGGCTTTAAACATAATAGTGGGGGACGGTGGGGGGGTGTTTCATGGAAAATTTGAAAATCAAAGTTAAAAGGAGAAGGTAGGAGTGGAGGTTAGTGATAAGGCTGATTGTTAGTAGAAAATAAAAGGAAGGGCAGAACGTGCGAATGTCATAGTGCACCAAAGAATCATCCAAGAGCAGGAAAATTTGATAATCATAAAAAAACTTGAAGGCTTTGTGTCTGAATGCATAAAGCATTCAAAACAAAATTCATGAGTTAACAGCACAAATAGAGACAATGGGGTATGATTTGGTTGCAATTTCTGAGACATGGTTACAAGGAGACCAGGCCTGGGAGTTGAATATCCAAGGGTACACAGTATTTTGGAAGGATGGACAGAAAGGAAAAGGTGGTGGTGTAGCTTTGCTCGTAAAGGAAGGGATCAGTGCTGTAGTGAGAAATAATATATGAACTGGAAATCAAGACATGGAATCAGTCTGGCTATAAATAAAAAATAGCAATGGAAAGAAGTCCCTGGTGAGACAGGGCAGCACGGTAGTACAGTGGTTAGCACTGTTGCCTCACAGCTCCAGGGTCCCAGGTTCGATTCATGGCTTGGGTCACTGTCTGTGTGGAGTCTGCACGTTCTCCCCGTGTCTACATGGCTTTCCTCCAGGTGCTCCGGCTTCATCCCACAAGTCCCGACAGACGTGCTCTTAGGTCATTTGGACATTCTGAATTCTCTCTCTGTGTACTTGAACAGGCGCCACAATGTGGTGACTAGGGGCTTTTCACAGTAACTTCAATGCAGTGTTAATGTAAGCCTACTTGAGACAATAAACATTATTATTATTATTATTATTATTAATCTGTAGGTCCTCAAACAATAGTTCTGCAGTGGGGCACATTATTAAACAGGCAATACTGGGGCAATGACAATAATCATGGGTGATTTTAATTTGCACACAGGCTGGAGTAATCAAATTGGCAAGGGGAGCCTCGAGGGAAAGTTCATTGAATATATTAGAGATTGCTTCCAGGGACACGGTGACACAGTGGTTAGCACTGCTGCCTCACAGCACCACGGACCCCGGTTTAATTCTGGTCTTGGGTGACTGTGTGGAGTCTACACATTCTCACCATGTTTGCGTGGATTTATTCTGGTTGCAAAGATGTCCAAAGATGTGCAGGTTAGGTGGATTGGTCTGCTAAATTGCCCCTTAGTGTCTAAAGAGGTGCAGATTGGTGTGGGTTACGGGATTACGGGGATAGGGTGAGGAGGTGGGGATGTGGGCCTAGGTGGAGTGTTCTTTCAGAGGGTCGGTGCAGATTGATGGGCCGAACGGCCTCCTTCTGCACTGTAGGAATTCTATCATTCTATACTTCTTGGAGCAATATGTTTTCTGGATTTGATATTGCGTAATGAGGAGGGATTAATTAATGACCTCATAGTTCAGAATCCTTTAGAGAAGAGTAATCACAACATGTTAGAATATCAAATTCAGTTTGAAGGCGAGAAACTGAATTGTATACTGGAGTTAAACACATCTTCTTCTTGTGCAGTCTTTCAGCGTCGAGGATGACCTGCTTCCACTCCGGGGAGGTGGATTCTGCGATGGCTGAATAGTCCAATCCTGGATCCGCAGACTCTGCCACAGGTTTGGCTGGTGGTGTCTGACAAGATGAGTGGGTGAGACGCTCTGGATTCTGCACTCTCCTTCCGCTGTTTACACTTGACCATGTGCTAAACCCTGTGATGCACGAAGTGATTGGCGCCTTCCCGGATGCTTTTTCGCTAGTTTGTGTGTTCAAAGGCAAACGATTCCTACGTGTCGATGGGGATGTTGCATTTATTTAGGGAGGCTTTCAGGCTGTCCTTGTGGTGTTTCCTCTGCCCCCCTTGTGATCACTTGCCATTGCGAAGCTTGGAATAGAGCATGTGTTTTGGATGTCTTGTGTCGAGCATGCAGACACTGTGGCACACCCATCGCAGCTGATCGAGCGTAACCAGTGCTCCGATACTAGGGATATTGGCCTGGGAGAGGATGCTCACGATGGTATGCCTATCCTGCCAGTGGATTTGCAGGATTTTGCAGAGGCAGCGTTGGTGATATATCTCCAAGGGTTTGAGGTGTCTGAACGAAGAACAATACAGCACGGAACAGGACCTTCGGCCCTGCAAGCCTGTACCGGTCATGATACAACCCTATGGCCAAAACCCTCAGCACTTCCTTGTGCCATGTCCCACTGTGCCCATCCTATCCACGCACTTGTGGAGATGCCTTTTGAACGCTATTAATGTATCTGTTTCTACAGCCTCCCCTGGCAACGCTTTCCAGGCACTCAACACCCCATGTGTAAAAAACCTGACTCGCACCTCTCCTCTAAACTATGCCCCGTAGACCTTAAACCTATGGCCCCAGGTGATTGACCCCTCCACCCTGGGAAAGAGTCCCTGCTCATCCACTCTATCCATGCCTCTCATAATCCTGATTGCATTGCACCTCTCAACCCGCTGCTGCTCCTCCCACCCCGTTGCTGCTCCTCTCCCACCGCTGCTGCTCCTCTCTCCCCGCTGCTGCTCCTCTCTCCCCGCTGCTGCTCCTCTCCCCCAGCTGCTGCTCCTCTCTCCCCGCTGCTCCTCTCTCCCCGCTGCTGCTGCTCTCCCCCCGCTGCTGCGCCTCTCTCCCCGCTGCTGCTCCTCTCCCCCCGCTGCTGCTCCTCTCTCCCCGCTGCTGCTCGTCTCTCCCCGCTGCTGCTGCTCTCTCCCCGCTGCTGCTCCTCTCTCCCCGCTGCTGCTGCTCTCCCCCCGTTGCTGCTCCTCTCTCCCCGCTGCTGCTGCTCTCCCCCCGCTGCTGCTGCTCTCCCCCCGCTGCTGCTCCTCTCTCCCCGCTGCTGCTGCTCTCCCCCGCTGCTGCTCCTCTCTCCCCGCTGCTGCTGCTCTCCACCCGCTGCTGCTCCTCTCTCCCCGCTGCTGCTCCTCTCTCCCCGCTGCTGCTGCTCTCCCCCCCGCTGCTGCTCCTCTCTCCCCGTTGCTGCTCCTCTCTCCCCGCTGCTGCTGCTTTCCCCCCGCTGCTGCTCCTCTCTCCCCGCTGCTGCTCCTCTCTCCCCGCTGCTGCTGCTCTCCCCCCGCTGCTGCTCCTCTCTCCCCGCTGCTGCTCCTCTCTCCCCGCTGCTGCTGCTCTCCCCCCGCTGCTGCTCCTCTCTCCCCGCTGCTGCTGCTCTCCCCCCGCTGCTGCTCCTCTCTCCCCGCTGCTGCTCCTCTCTCCCCACTGCTGCTCCTCTCTCCCCGCTGCTGCTCTTCTCTCCCCGCTGCTGCTGCTCTCCCCTCACTGCTGCTCCTCTCTCCCTGCTGCTGCTCTTCTCTCCCTGCTGCTGCTGCTCTCCCCTCACTGCTATTGTCTGTCCTGCAGCCTCCGGCTGGGTCTCGGTTCCTCCTCGGCCTCATCCTTCAGCTCCTGCTGGTCCGGCGCCTCATCATCATCCTCGTCCCCATCCCCCTCCTCCTCCTCGGTGGCCACATGTTCCTCGCCACCAACCTCTAACGCATTGCCCCGCTGCTGTGTGAGGTTGTGGAGGACACAGCAGACCGCCACAAAGCGGGCGACCCACCAGGCGGTGCACTAGAGTGCACCTCCAGCGTGGTTGAGACATCGGAACCACATCTGGAGGAGTCAGATGCACCGCTCAATCACAGCCTGGGTGTCTGCATGCACCTAGTTGTGCAGGGTCTCCGCTTCGGTCTCCAGCCTCGGTATTGGAATCAATAGCCAGGTGCTCAGCAGGTGCCCCTTATCCCCTAAGAGCCAGGTGCCCATTCTGGGGTGGTCCTCAAAGAGGGCAGGGATGACCGACTGTCCCAGGAGGTAGCTATCGTGCACATTCCCCGGAAAGCGTGCACACACATGCATGATCTTCATCTGGTGGTCGCACACAAGCTGTATGTTGAGGGAGTGGAACCCCTACAGGGCAGCAGGCATGATATCTATTATCTCCTGGACCTGGGGTGTCATGATATTCAAACACACACATCATGATAGACACACCAACAGACAAATCAGAACACACAACACCACAACCAATGACAGAAAGATATAAAAGCACAGACACGACACCCGGTGGTCAGTATTAGCTGCAGAGGAGAACCAGGACACATCTATTGCCAAACACACTTAGGGAGACAGCACGTGCAGAGTATCCAGAACGAACTGTATTATAAGAGTTATAATAAAATAGAGTTGTACCACATACAACTGTGTTGGCTCATCTGTGCACCAGAGCACCCAACACCACATGGTACAGGAGTGGATCGATACCTGCCGGCATACCTCAGTGTACACAGACAACCAGCAGTGCCCAGGCATGATGTACGAACTCCCGGTTCCGCAGGCGCTCCAGTGCCACGGCGACCTCCGCGAAAACTGGCGGCGATTCCGGCAAATGTTCGAATTGTTCCTGGTGGCAGCTGAACTCAAAGACCTGGATGATAGGGAAAAAATTGAATTTCTCCTCACCATCGCCGGTGCAAGGGCAAGAGAAATATTCAGAAGGTTCAGGTTCTTCAGGAGGCAGCAAAGGTACGATTACCAGGCAGTCCTGGGCAAATTCTCCAAGTACTGTGAAGAAAACGCAATCCAATCGGCACATAAAGGTAAGAAAAGCTGCAGTACTCACCTCGTGGCTGGGATCCCGGAGCCCGAATTCCCAGAGTCCGAAATCCCGGGCCTGAGAGAAGGCTGGGTCGAGGTCGGCGGCCATCTTGCTAAAGGTATCACGCTAGCACAGTTGCGCGAGAAGTGCGCAGAACCGGAAATATCGTTTGCGCATGCGCGAGATGCTGCGCATGCGCAGTCAAGAAAACGGCCATCGGTAAAGGAACAGCGATCTGAGCATGCGCAGTCGCTTCCTACGTGCTACATACCGAGCGTCAGGATGTCAGAGGCCCCAGACTGCACCAATTTAAAAGGGAAATGTCCCAAATCCAATTTAAAAGGGAAACGTCCCAAATCAAAAAAACAAAAATCTGTTAAAGCTGTAAAACAACTTTCCCTCACCTGGAATGACAGCACAGTGCCGCAAATTGACCCAGGAGATGAATTTGACCTCCGAAGAACCCTCCGACAAGCAGTTACCTACGCACAAGCCGATGATTCCGACCTTGAATACTTCGATGACGATCTTTACAGTGTTTACGGACCTCGCAAGCCCAATGATAGCTCCGTGGTCCGAGATGACTATGACTCGGACGAACCTTTCGTGTTGCACATTGGCGGCCCCCACATTGAATCCGACGCAGATGCGGATTCATTTTTCGGATTTGAGGATCTTCAATCCAGCAGATATGACGTTCCAACTTATCAGTACCGGATGATGCTGCAGCCTGACATTAACAGACAGGGAGCGGTGCAAGCACACGGAGAGTGCCCTGCTGCCACACAGAGCGTGGTCCACGTCCCGCTCAACGTTCCCGACTCTATGAAAGAAGACATGCAAGACTCCAGAGTGCAGTCCTCGCATGAACCAGAAGTGACTCCAGTGTCACAAGCTTCCACAGCAAGCTCGTGGACAGACTCCACAATTGCAGAAATGCAAGACTCCAGAGCGCAGTCCTTGCACGGACAAGAAGTGACTCCAGTGTCACAAGCCTCCACAGAGAGCTCGTGGACAGCCTCCACGATAGAAGCAACGCAAGACTCCAGAGCGCAGTCCTTGCACGAACAAGAAGTGACTCCAGTGTCACAAGCCTCCACAGAGAGCTCGTGGACAGCCTCCACGATAGAAGCAACGCAAGACTCCAGAGCGCAGTCCTTGCACAAACAAGAAGTGACTCCAGTGTCACAAGCCTCCACAGAGAGCTTGTGGACGGACTCCACGATGGAAGGAACGCAAGACTCCAGAGCGCAGTCCTTGCAGGAACAAGACCATGAGGGTCTAGCAACCTCTCCTGACCAACCAGCGGCAGACGATGCAAGTCTGCCATGCTCACGTGAACAGCAAGAAGGCTATAACAGCCTACCATGCTCCACTACACAGCAGCATGAACATGACGGTCTCTCATGCTACAATGAAGGGCACAGCACTGAAGACAAGCCAAAGGAATCGCCTCGTCCAAGCCCAAAGAAAAAAGGTTTATGCGCTGACCTTCAGGATCATTATAGCCGAACAGAGATTAATAATGCTGCACGGCCACAGAAGGATGCTGAGGATTTGCTAACGAAATTAATTGAATGTTTAACTTGCAAGGAGCAGACTGAGAATTGCCAGTGTTTTAGTACGGATCAAAAAAATGGACAAGACATTGATCCTCAGGTAATGGAAATAACACAACCTGAATCATATCTACAGCAGGGACAAATGTCTCCCTTCAACACAACACCGCAAAATCCCAACTTCGGAGACCAGCAGTTAGTCAGTAATGACTCTTCAAACCTTGAGGGGAACATTAATTGCATTGAACCTATACACGCTCCACTGATTATTGAGCAGAACATTAGAGCAAGAATCCTGAGGACACCGACATCGAGTAGCCAGATAACGAATTTAAAACCCACAGCAGTTTCAAGTGAACCAAGTGTGCTTTCCACTAATGGTGAAGATGCAAATAAGGTCGACCCAATTATCCATTGTACCACACTAACCCCAGTGATTAAGCAGTTATGTATGGGGAGTATAATGTGGGCAATTGAGAACAGTAAAAGAGAGACTGTGACCATGCCAGTCCCAGCAAAATCAGACCCAGAGACCATGAAGGCATGTACATTAGACAAAGATACATATGAGGCACCTGAGAAGAAAAGTGAAACGGAATGTTCTTTGGAAAATAGTACAATGTCGATAGAAACAGTGGATCCTATATTCGAGACCATACCTATGGGAGAATTTGGGGGTAATAAACAAGGTTCTGCAATGTCTGGGGGAAGATTCAAAATTCCAAAGAAGAAAAGCCCAAATGAAGGACAACGGCAAGACAATGACAGTCCACCGACATGGTGTGCACCACCAGATGAAAACTCTGACAATTTACCCAACCCTAGTAAACAGCAAGCTGCTAATGAGGATCTATCCACGGGATGTGAGACGAGTGACGACAGCATCCCACTTCCCATGCAAAAGGTGCAAGGTGACTGACCTCGCCTAGTGCGTACCGAGGCACTCGACGATCACGGTGGGACCACTGACGACTGCGGTGGCAGCGCACCGCTTCCACCCTCGATGGCTCAACCCTCTCCACTGGTTGGTGCATTCCTGCATGTTCCGACTCCAGAAGTGCAGCTTCAGGGAATCTCGGCTGCCTCCAGTGAACCTGTTGGGACTCCGGACGGGGGGCATCGACGGAAGGCAGACCGGACTCCAGATGGGGAGCAGCCAAGCGCCGACTCTGATTTGCGCACGCCAGACCTTGCTCCGGACGGGCGGTGTCGCGGCCTCGGTGATGGCACGCTCAGGGTGACGGCGGATGCCACGGCGACAGGGAATGGATCGCGTGGCAGTCCCACTGGGTCGGCAGTGGCAACAAGCACCGGCGGTCCAAGATGGACACACCAATTCGCGCCATCGCCAGACGTTGATGCGAGCAACAATTCTCTCTCCAAGGCGACATGCTTCGACGTTTCTCTGCGGAGTCGCCCTTCCGGCACAGCAGGTGGCCGGAACCAGCGTACACGGTCTCGGCCAACTTCCACATCTGGCACAGTCATCGCCTTGCATGATATTAGTGATGGTGCTACTTCGATGGCAACGACCCATCGGCTACAAGATGCCATCCACCACAAACATAAAAAGAAAACAGACTCCACCTTGTTCCTGGCATGCAGGGCGGATGGATTGGTGCGTAGGCGCAATCAGCGGGCTTTGTGCCGCCTTCCACGCTCGCAACTGAACCGTACGCACACGCCGGATCCTCCACTGGTTCCCAAGGATGACTTCGTGGAGATGCCACGGATCATGCCCCTTCCATCGCCACCAGAACCAAACCACAGCCAAGGCACCACTAACAAAGATGTTGAATGTTATATTTGCACGAATTAAAAAACCAAGCACTGCACGAAGTACAACAAATGGTAAAGTAGAGACTTCGGCAACAGCATCACCTCCAACAGTCCAAGGTGAACCAGTGTGACCCCAAATCTCCACAGCTGAACCGGCTTGAGGACCAGCCCATTCTTGAGGCGGTCACCCATTAGACTGGACTTATAACGCTGTTCATACGTTCAAAAAGTCAAACACTTCTGTATTATAACCTGTTGTTGTTTATTGTTCCAGATATCGTCTGACCGGACCAATGTTCAAGTTTTTTTTCTCTCGCATCCAAGTTTTGTTATGGTACAACCTTGTTAGTGTGACGCACCCGACATCGCCCCATGTAAATAGTTACGTCATAAACACACGCTGTACACAACACACACACACACTCTTAGATGCACTCACGACACAATTGTATTTATAACCACGTAGGCACTTATCTTTGTAAAAAGGGGGGATGTCATGATATTCAAACACACACATCATGATAGACACACCAACCGACAAATCAGAACACACAACACCACAACCAATGACAGAAAGATATAAAAGCACAGACACGACCCCCGGTGGTCAGTATTAGCTGCAGAGGAGAACCAGGACACATCTATTGCCAAACACACTCAGGGAGACAGCACGTGCAGAGTATCCAGAACGAACTGTATTATAAGAGTTATAATAAAATAGAGTTGTACCACATACAACTGTGTTGGCTCATCTGTGCACCAGAGCACCCAACACCACATGGGGCATCCCGGCGATGACGGAGAAACCTGCTGCCCGGGCATCTTGCTGGGCTTGCTCCATGTCAAAGGCAATATAGTTTTCCGTCCAGGCAAACAGGGCATCCGTGACCTGTCAAACGCACCTATGTGCTGTGGCCTGTGAGATACCACACTGGTCTCCGCTCTGGAATGATCCCTGACATAAAGGTTCAAGGCTGCGGTGACCTGCACAACCACCAGGAGCGGGTGTCCTCCTCCTCCACTTGGTGCCAAGGCCATGAGGACATGGCACAGGTGTCGCACCATCTTCTTGTTGAGGTGGAGTCTCCTCCGGCACACGCTGTCCGTCATTTGTTCGAACGATCAGCGACGCCTGTACACCCTGGGCCGTCGCAGACTCCCCCTCTGGGTCCCTCCCTAGCCTGATGGGCGGCTGGTTCCTCATGGTGTGGGTGGGGGTCCGGCACATGGGCTGCTGACTCGAGCATCTGCAGCCGCTGCTGCTGCCGTCTTCGGCATCTGGCCGCATCGTGTAGCAGCAGCACCACTAGGGTAACCACTGCATCCAACATCCCTGCCTGGAGTTCAATATCTGTAGGGAGAGGGTGATAGACTGATAAACAGCAGTGGCTCACACCCGGATCCTCCATTCGCCCACTGATTTACGCGCCCCCCCCCCCAACCCCCCTACCCAGAATGCCCTGCCCACACACATCCAGCCGCAGTGGGCCCCTCTCACCGGACACCAGGCCCTGTACCCCGGACACCCGCTCACAACATCTACCAGACTGGGCGCTGGCCCCCTCCCCGCGGCACTCACCCATACTCCGGCCGTGCACATGTCCCCCGGAGCTGTGTCCCATCCCCTGGGTGTTCGGATGTTGGCTGCTGCGTGTGTGGTGTTGCCTCCCGCAGTGTTCAGGTACACTGTTCAGATATCACGTTCTGATTGAGATGCTAGGCGATGACTCCCACAGGATGCTACATGGCCCACCACCCACAGGAATCCACTTGCGTTGTGTGAAGTGCTCACTTAACCACGATTGCCAATTTTCTACAAGCTATAGCCTTCAGCTGCATGGTCAGAGGCCTCGGCAGTCGGTAAGGGTTAAGGGTGGTCATTGCGGCAGACAGGCGGGGACAAGTGTGCCCCCGGAATGGGTACAAACCCTCCAGGGGTTGACATAGTGGTGCTGCGAGCGGTTACCCCCCCAGCACCTTTACCCTACCCTCCCATGATGGCCCACCCTCAGTTGAGGGTCCCTCACCCCACGCCAAGCACAGGGGCAGCAAGCCCGGTGCCCCCGGGCTCTTTGCCCATGAGCAAAGATGTCTACGCATCTCCTCAGCTCCCCACAGAAGCCCTGCCGCGAGGTTCACATTTTTCAAAAGGAGTACTAATCAGCACCAGCGCGATCACTTGCTGGGGAGACCGTTGAATGATGGGAGGCCGTTGGAAAAGGGGTGGCCTTCGTTAATTGTATGGAAATGGTACTTAAGTGGTGATAATTGGTTTATCGTCTCGCTACAGCGAAGTCCCGATTTTGCCTATGGGAGTGGGGCCGTTGCATTGAGAACCGTTTGCCGCCTGGTGCGGAGCACATTTTTGGCCTCTGCCGCTATTCACCTGCCTTGCTTTTCTTGAGCGAGAGTGTAACAGAGCCATAAGATCATGTCCCTGGTTTATTTGATGCAGATAAATTGTGTTCAATCATAAGTTCAGTGAACAGTGTTTGTTTGGTACGTGACTGTTTGACCTCTTGTGTGAACACAGAGACCAGAGGTTCAACAGCTGCATTTGAGGCAGTTCAGAGGAGGTTCACTCGATTGATTCCAGAGATGAGGGCCTGCCTTATGAAAAGAGATTGAGTGGTTTTGGCCTAGAATCTCTCGAGTTTAGAAGAATGAGAGGAGATCTAATTGAGGTTCATCAGGTCATAAAAGTTAGTGACAAAATAGATGTAGAGTGGATGCTTTCTCTTGTCGGGCAATCGAGAACAAGAAGTCATAGTTTTAAGATAACAGACTTGAAATGGAACTGAGGAGAAATTACTTCTCTCAAAGGGTTGTGAATCTGTGGAATTCACTACGCCAGCGTGAGGTGGGCGCCGGGACATTGAGTACATTTAAAGAGGAGATAGACAGATTTGGGGCAAAGTAGATATTGACAAATTTGTCCTGGACATAAGACAAAGAGGACTATTCGTGGTGCCATTAAGGGATGAAGAGTGCTACCCTTGGCAAAAGGTGAGATAGCAGAATCTTCTGAGCAACCAGGGATAGATGGCAAAGTGGGAGCAAGAGCAGCAAATATCTGGGAACTCCGCCACCTGGAGGTTCCTCTCCAAGTCACTCACCATCCTGATTTGGAAATATGTCATCGAGGTCCACTCCCCCACCCTCTCCCCAAAACGCCACCTAACCGGCATATCTTCGGAAACTAACGGGAAATTTATCATGGCCAATCCACCTAACCTGCTGATCTTTGGACTGTGGGAGGAAACGGGAGCACCCGAAGGAAACCCACGCAGACACAGGGAATATTTGCAAACTCCACATAGTCACCCAAGTCTGGAATTGACCCCGGTCCCTGGCACTGTGAAGCAGCAGTGCTAACTATTGTGTCACCAGGAATGCCAGAACTTGGGGGGACGATTAAAATCAGGGATGCTCAAGAGGCCTGAATTAGATGAGCGTAGATATCTCAGAGGATAGTGGGTCTATGGAAGATCACAGAGATTGGGAGGAACGAGGCCATGGAGGGATTTGATACAAGTATAGGAATGTTAAAATCAAGGTTGACCGGGAGCCAATATAGGTCAGCAAGCGCAGGTATAGTTGGTGAACAGGACTTGGTGCAATTTAAGACAAAAGTTGGGGATTATCTAGTCCCATCAACAGCAGGCATCAGCGTGGGGAGGATGGGAAAATTTGGAGAGCCCGCAAAAGTCAGCTGACTCTCCAAATCTTCCCAGCCTGCTCGCGCTGATGCCCGCTGCTGGCGGGACTGGAAAATCCCAGTCAAAGGCAGCTGGGTTTTGGATGCCATCAATTTTACAGAGAATGTGGGAAACCAGCCAGGATTGCATTGTAATTGTCAAGTCTAGAAAAACAGAGGTATGAATGAGGGTTTCAGCAGCAGATGAGCTGAGGCAGGGGCAAGACAGGCAACTTTACGGAGAAGACCAATCGTGTTTATTAACATAGCGCTCGATCATATTGTCAGAGCAGTGCTTTGAACAATTATTAAAGATGCTTACAGCTGGTTTGAATCTTGAAATTTGGGTGATTTTAATTTGCACACAGGCTGGAGTAATCAAATTGGCAAGGGGAGCCTCGAGGGAAAGTTCATTGAATATATTAGAGATTGCTTCCAGGGACACGGTGACACAGTGGTTAGCACTGCTGCCTCACAGCACCACGGACCCCGGTTTAATTCTGGTCTTGGGTGACTGTGTGGAGTCTACACGTTCTCACCATGTTTGCGTGGATTTACTCTGGTTGCAAAGATGTCCAAAGATGTGCAGGTTAGGTGGATTGGTCTGCTAAATTGCCCCTTAGTGTCTAAAGAGGTGCAGATTGGTGTGGGTTACGGGATTACGGGGATAGGGTGAGGAGGTGGGGATGTGGGCCTAGGTGGAGTGTTCTTTCAGAGGGTCGGTGCAGATTGATGGGCCGAACGGCCTCCTTCTGCACTGTAGGAATTCTATCATTCTATACTTCTTGGAGCAATATGTTTTCTGGATTTGATATTGCGTAATGAGGAGGGATTAATTAATGACCTCATAGTTCAGAATCCTTTAGAGAAGAGTAATCACAACATGTTAGAATATCAAATTCAGTTTGAAGGCGAGAAACTGAATTGTATACTGGAGTTAAACACATCTTCTTCTTGTGCAGTCTTTCAGCGTCGAGGATGACCTGCTTCCACTCCGGGGAGGTGGATTCTGCGATGGCTGAATAGTCCAATCCTGGATCCGCAGACTCTGCCACAGGTTTGGCTGGTGGTGTCTGACAAGATGAGTGGGTGAGACGCTCTGGATTCTGCACTCTCCTTCCGCTGTTTACACTTGACCATGTGCTAAACCCTGTGATGCACGAAGTGATTGGCGCCTTCCCGGATGCTTTTTCGCTAGTTTGTGTGTTCAAAGGCAAACGATTCCTACGTGTCGATGGGGATGTTGCATTTATTTAGGGAGGCTTTCAGGCTGTCCTTGTGGTGTTTCCTCTGCCCCCCTTGTGATCACTTGCCATTGCGAAGCTTGGAATAGAGCATGTGTTTTGGATGTCTTGTGTCGAGCATGCAGACACTGTGGCACACCCATCGCAGCTGATCGAGCGTAACCAGTGCTCCGATACTAGGGATATTGGCCTGGGAGAGGATGCTCACAATGGTATGCCTATCCTGGCAGTGGATTTGCAGGATTTTGCAGAGGCAGCGTTGGTGATATATCTCCAAGGGTTTGAGGTGTCTGAACGAAGAACAATACAGCACGGAACAGGACCTTCGGCCCTGCAAGCCTGTACCGGTCATGATACAACCCTATGGCCAAAACCCTCAGCACTTCCTTGTGCCATGTCCCACTGTGCCCATCCTATCCACGCACTTGTGGAGATGCCTTTTGAACGCTATTAATGTATCTGTTTCTACAGCCTCCTCTGGCAACGCGTTCCAGGCACTCAACACCCCATGTGTAAAAAACCTGACTCGCACCTCTCCTCTAAACTATGCCCCGCGGACCTTAAACCTATGCCCCCAGGTGATTTACCCCTCCACCCTGGGAAAGAGTCCCTGCTCATCCACTCTATCCATACCTCTCATAATCCTGATTGCATTGCACCTCTCACCCCGCTGCTGCTCCTCTCTCCCCGCTGCTGCTCCTCTCCCACCGCTGCTGCTCCTCTCTCCCCGCTGCTGCTCCTCTCTCCCCGCTGCTGCTCCTCTCCCCCAGCTGCTGCTCCTCTCTCCCCGCTGCTGCTCCTCTCACCCCGCTGCTGCTCCTCTCTCCCCGCTGCTGCTCCTCTCCCCCAGCTGCTGCACCTCTCACCCCGCTGCTGCTCTTCCCACCCCGCTGCTGCTCCTCTCCCACCGCTGCTGCTCCTCTCTCCCCGCTGCTGCTCCTCTCTCCCCGCTGCTGCTCCTCTCCCCCAGCTGCTGCTCCTCTCTCCCCGCTGCTCCTCTCTCCCCGCTGCTGCTGCTCTCTCCCCGCTGCTGCTCCTCTCTCCCCACTGCTCCTCTCGTCCCGCTGCTGTGCCTCTCTCCCCGCTGCTGCTAATCTTCCCCCGCTGCTGCTCCTCTCTCCCCGCTGCTGCTCGTCTCTCCTCGCTGCTGCTGCTCTCTCCCCGCTGCTGCTCCTCTCTCCCCGCTGCTGCTGCTCTCCCCCCGTTGCTGCTCCTCTCTCCCAGCTGCTGCTGCTCTCCCCCCGCTGCTGCTCCTCTCTCCCCGCTGCTGCTCCTCTCTCCCCGCTGCTGCTCCTCTCTCCCCGCTGCTGCTGCTCTCCCCCCGCTGCTGCTCCTCTCTCCCCGCTGCTGCTGCTCTCCCCCCGCTGCTGCTCCTCTCTCCCCGCTGCTGCTCCTCTCTCCCCGCTGCTGCTGCTCTCCCCCCGCTGCTTCTCCTCTCTCCCCGCTGCTGCTGCTCCTCTCTCCCCGCTGCTGCTGCTCTCCCCCCGCTTCTGCTCCTCTCTCCCCGCTGCTGCTCCTCTCTCCCCGCTGCTGCTGCTCTCCCCCCGCTGCTGCTCCTCTCTCCCCGCTGCTGCTGCTCTCCCCCCGCTGCTGCTCCTCTCTCCCCGCGGCTGCTCCTCTCTCCCCGCTGCTGCTCCTCTCTCCCCGCTGCTGCTCCTCTCGCCCCGCTGCTGCTCTTCTCTCCCTGCTGCTGCTGCTCTCCCCTCACTGCTGCTCCTCTCTCCCTGCTGCTGCTCTTCTCTCCCTGCTGCTGCTGCTCTCCCCTCACTGCTACTGTCTGTCCTGCAGCCTCCGGCTGGGTCTCGGTTCCTCCTCGGCCTCATCCTTCAGCTCCTGCTGGTCCGGCGCCTCATCATCATCCTCGTCCCCATCCCCCTCCTCCTCCTCGGTGGCCACATGTTCCTCGCCACCAACCTCTAACGCATTGCCCCGCTGCTGTGTGAGGTTGTGGAGGGCACAGCAGACCACCACAAAGCGGGCGACCCACCAGGCGGTGCACTAGAGTGCACCTCCAGCGTGGTTGAGACATCGGAACCACATCTGGAGGAGTCAGATGCACCGCTCAATCACAGCCTGGGTGTCTGCATGCACCTAGTTGTGCAGGGTCTCCGCTTCGGTCTCCAGCCTCGGTACTGGAATCAATAGCCAGGTGCTCAGCAGGTGCCCCTTATCCCCTAAGAGCCAAGTGCCCATTCTGGGGTGGTCCTCAAAGAGGGCAGGGATGACCGACTGTCCCAGGATGTAGCTATCGTGCACATTCCCCGGAAAGCGTGCACACACATGCATGATCTTCATCTGGTGGTCGCACACAAGCTGTATGTTGAGGGAGTGGAACCCCTACAGGGCGGCAGGCATGATATCTATTACCTCCTGGACCTGGGGCATCCCGGCGATGACGGAGAAACCTTCTGCCCGGGCATCTTGCTGGGCTTGCTCCATGTCAAAGGCAATATAGTTTTCCATCCAGGCAAACAGGGCATCCGTGACCTGTCAAACGCACCTATGGGCTGTGGCCTGTGAGATACCACACTGGTCTCCGCTCTGGAATGATCCCTGACATCAAGGTTCAAGGCTGCGGTGACCTGCACAACCACCAGGGGCGGGTGTCCTCCTCCTCCACTTGGTGCCAAGGCCATGAGGACATGGCACAGGTGTCGCACCATCTTCTTGTTGAGGTGGAGTCTCCTCCGGCACACGCTGTCCGTCATTTGTTCGAACGATCAGCGACGCTTGTACACTCTGGGCCGTCGCAGACTCCCCCTCTGGGTCCCTCCCTAGCCTGATGGGCGGCTGGTTCCTCATGGTGTGGGTGGAGGTCCGGCACATGGACTGCTGACCCGAGCATCTGCAGCCGCTGCTGCTGCCGTCTTCGGCATCTGGCCGCATCGTGTAGCAGCAGCACCACTAGGGTAACCACTGCATCCAACATCCCTGCCTGGAGTTCAATATCTGTAGGGAGAGGGTGATATACTGATAAACAGCAGTGGCTCACACCCGGATCCTCCATTCGCCCACTGATTTACGCGCCCCCCCCCCCAACCCCCCTACCCAGAATGCTCTGCCCACACACATCCAGCCGCAGTGGGCCCCCCTCACCGGACACCAGGCCCTGTACCCCGGACACCCGCTCACAACATCTACCAGACTGGGCGCTGGCCCCCTCCCCGCGGCACTCACCCATACTCCGGCCGTGCACATGTCCCCCGGAGCTGTGTCCCATCCCCTGGGTGTTCGGATGTTGGCTGCTGCGTGTGTGGTGTTGCCTCCCGCAGTGTTCAGGTACACTGTTCAGATATCACGTTCTGATTGAGATGCTAGGCAATGACTCCCACAGGATGCTACATGGCCCACCACCCACAGGAATCCACTTGCGTTGCGTGAAGTGCTCACTTAACCATGATTGCCAATTTTCTACAAGCTATAGCCTTCAGCTGCATGGTCAGAGGCCTCGGCAGTCGGTAAGGGTTATGGGTGGTCATTGCGGCAGACAGGCGGGGACAAGTGTGCCCCCGGAATGGGTACAAACCCTCCAGGGGTTGACATAGTGGTGCTGCGAGCGGTTACCCCCCCAGCACCTTTACCCTACCCTCCCATGATGGCCCACCCTCAGTTGAGGGTCCCTCACCCCACGCCAAGCACAGGGGCAGCAAGCCCGGTGCCCCCGGGCTCTTTGCCCATGAGCAAAGATGTCTACTCATCTCCTCAGCTCCCCACAGCAGCCCTGCCGCGAGGTTCACATTTTTCAAAAGGAGTACTAATCAGCACCAGCGCGATCACTTGCTGGGGAGACCGTTGAATGATGGGAGGCCGTTGGAAAAGGGGTGGCCTTCGTTAATTGTATGGAAATGGTACTTAAGTGGTGATAATTGGTTTATCGTCTCGCTACAGCGAAGTCCCGATTTTGCCTATGGGAGTGGGGCCGTTGCATTGAGAACCGTTTGCCGCCTGGTGCGGAGCACATTTTTGGCCTCTGCCGCTATTCACCTGCCTTGCTTTTCTTGAGCGAGAGTGTAACAGAGCCATAAGATCATGTCCCTGGTTTATTTGATGCAGATAAATTGTGTTCAATCATAAGTTCAGTGAACAGTGTTTGTTTGGTTCGTGACTGTTTGACCTCTTGTGTGAACACAGAGACCAGAGGTTCAACAGCTGCATTCGAGGCAGTTCAGAGGAGGTTCACTCGATTGATTCCAGAGATGAGGGCCTGCCTTATGAAAAGAGATTGAGTAGTTTTGGCCTAGAATCTCTCGAGTTTAGAAGAATGAGAGGAGATCTAATTGAGGTACATCAGATCATAAAAGTTAGTGACAAAATAGATGTAGAGTGGATGCTTTCTCTTGTAGGGCAATCGAGAACAAGAAGTCATAGTTTTAAGATAACAGTCTTGAAATGGAGCTGAGGAGAAATTACTTCTCTCAAAGGGTTGTGAATCTGTGGCATTCACTACGCCAGCGTGAGGTGGGCGCCGGGACATTGAGTACATTTAAAGAGGAGATAGACAGATTTGGGGCAAAGTAGATATTGACAAATTTGTCCTGGACATAAGACAAAGAGGACTATTCGTGGTGCCATTAAGGGATGAAGAGTGCTACCCTTGGCAAAAGGTGAGATAGCAGAATCTTCTGAGCAACCAGGGACAGATGGCAAAGTGGGAGCAAGAGCAGCAAATATCTGGGAACTCCGCCACCTGGAGGTTCCTCTCCAAGTCACTCACCATCCTGATTTGGAAATATGTCATCGAGGTCCACTCCCCCACCCTCTCCCCAAAACGCCACCTAACCGGCATATCTTCGGAAACTAACGGGAAATTTATCATGGCCAATCCACCTAACCTGCTGATCTTTGGACTGTGGGAGGAAACGGGAGCACCCGAAGGAAACCCACGCAGACACAGGGAATATTTGCAAACTCCACACAGTCACCCAAGTCTGGAATTGACCCCGGTCCCTGGCACTGTGAAGCAGCAGTGCTAACTATTGTGTCACCAGGAATGCCAGAACTTGGGGGGACGATTAAAATCAGGGATGCTCAAGAGGCCTGAATTAGATGAGCGTAGATATCTCAGAGGATAGTGGGTCTATGGAAGATCACAGAGATTGGGAGGAACGAGGCCATGGAGGGATTTGATACAAGTATAGGAATGTTAAAATCAAGGTTGACCGGGAGCCAATATAGGTCAGCAAGCGCAGGTATAGTTGGTGAACAGGACTTGGTGCAATTTAAGACAAAAGTTGGGGATTATCTAGTCCCATCAACAGCAGGCATCAGCGTGGGGAGGATGGGAAAATTTGGAGAGCCCGCAAAAGTCAGCTGACTCTCCAAATCTTCCCAGCCTGCTCGCGCTGATGCCCGCTGCTGGCGGGACTGGAAAATCCCAGTCAAAGGCAGCTGGGTTTTGGATGCCATCAATTTTACAGAGAATGTGGGAAACCAGCCAGGATTGCATTGTAATTGTCAAGTCTAGAAAAACAGAGGTATGAATGAGGGTTTCAGCAGCAGATGAGCTGAGGCAGGGGCAAGACAGGCAACTTTACGGAGAAGAAAATCGGTGTGCATGGGAGGTCAAAAGTTCACCCTGGGATTGGGCTGATGAAGCACGTTGCTGTTCATGTGAAGCCCTGGTGTGAGTAGGTGAAGGCTTGGGTTGGATAGAACAGGGCAGACATACACGGGTAAACCTTCCCATCCTGCCCAACGCGGGAATCGTCAAGGGCGGGATGGACAATTTGTGGACCATTTAAAGGTTCGTTGACCATGGGTGGGTATCTTCAGGCACTGGGCCGCGGCGACCTAAAAATCTCGCCCAGAAGCATAGCTTTGCTTTCCTAGCTATCTGTGGCATTGATCTTTTTGTAAATGGGAGGATTTATTCCCCTTTTCCTATGAATCAAGTCTATTTTATTAAAGGACCCCTGGAGAAGCTCATAAAGGGCGAAGAAACAGCATCAATCTTAGAGGATTTGTGTTCTTCTCTGGGGGAAAATTAGCTCCACTAATCTTCACCGTTTTCTTCCCCAACAGCGATTTAAACAGAATCGACCTGCTCCCTGAACCAGAGCAGACTCGACTGAACTGTTAATAATTGTGTTTGAGCTCAATCAAAATGTGTCACTCTCCTTTTACATCCAGTGAAACCCTCAAGTTCTTCAGTCTTGCTGCGTTTGCACAACTGCAACAGATCTGGTGTCTTACTGCAGCCGTGTGCCGGCATGTGTGCCCCTTGTACCTGGTTACCTGCCAGCTTCTATTTATTGTACTGTAAACCAAAGTGCTAAAAATAAAGGCTAATGTAAAAGCTAAAGCACATTGTCCAACAAGTTATTATTCCGCCTTGACCAGGCACGTTTTCATGGCAATGCATTTATGGTTTTTGTAATTTAATTCAGCAATCTGAGAGATGATTAGCACTACAGATACTGCATTATTTATTAATTCTGGTGTGTGATTTAATTTTGTTTAATAAACAGGGAATATTTAAAGTGTGTAATCAAACTGTACTGCTGTTGCCATAAAAATGTCTACTCCCTCTCAACAAGACTTGGGTCGATATTCCTCAGTGTGGTATTTTTAGCCGGCTTGTTAATAAGTTTATGTGGAAATTTTTGTGTGCAGCTTTTAACAGTTGCTAGCCTAATTAATTTAAATTGATTTTTAAGTAAAGTTAATGCACAAAGGGAATTGCAACCCCACAGTCTTCCGAGGCCATGTAGCCAACCTTAAACCCAATTTGGGTGTGAGCATGTTTATTCAAAAAGGGTTTGAAATGCTTTTTTGTTATTCATTCACTGACGGGATGTAGGCATCGCTGACTAGGGCAGCATTTATTGCCCACTCCTAGTTGCCCTTCAGAAGGTGAGCTGCTCATGTTAGGTGGACTGACTGTGATCAATGTTCGGGGGTATGGGGATAGGGTGTGGGGAGCTACGTGCTCTTTCGGAGGGTTGGTGCAGACTCAATGAGCCCAATGGTCTCATTCTGCACTGTATGGATTCTATCGATTCTATCTCTCCACCTCCCCTTCATTGTTCAAGACCTAGCTCTTGGACCAAGCTTTTGGTCATTTGGCCTAATATTTCCTGACATATCTCGGTGTCATATCTTGGTTTATAATACTTATGTGAACTGCTCTGGGCTGCTTTATAATGAAAAAGTGCTATATGAATATACTGTTGTGGACACAAAAGGCAAGGAGGGAAAGAGCACAATTTGACGAGAACATTAATTCCCCCTCCTGTCCATTCTATGGTCTGATTGTCTCCTTTCTCTGCCTCTCATTCTCTCTGCTAATCCTATCACTGACACTGATGAAGAGCAGTAAGGAACCAACTTCTGCCATGTCAAAAGGGAACACCGTAATTATCCTGCTTCCATTTCTATATGAGCTGCACTTTATGAAGAGATTAATTCCATGCGACGATATGTTGTGTAATTAAAATAATACGACTTTGAAGGAACTTTTGTGTTATGTGTCTGCGTGGCCACCCCATAACCCAACAGTTCCCTCGCAGGCCGCCCATAACTCACTCCTTTAGGTTACCACACGGGCTTGGCAGTGCAGAGCAATTTGAAGAATCAACACATGTTTAAACAAATCCCTCAGGAATGACAAAGAAACAATGTTGAAGGAGTCCATTAGGCCCATTGTGCTTTGAAACGGCTAGTCACCCCGTCCCACTGTCCTGTTCTTTGCCCATAGTTTAGCAGGTTTCCCTCCTCCAGTGTTTATTAAATTCTCTTTTCAATGATATCATTGTATCTGCTTTCACCACCCCTGATTGTTAGGGTCCTGTGAATGCCTTATCAGGAAGGACAAGTCGCCTGTCCAAAGAACCTTCACCTCAATCTCGAACAAAATGCTGGAGTAATAAGTGTTAAACATAACTGTATAATACATGTTCGGCACAAAGGCTGCATAGATATATAGGTGGATAATCACTGTAAAAATCTCTTTCCCATAATTGCATAAATTGGGAACAAAAGCTGTGCAATATCTTGTCTGCTATGTTGCTGTGATAATTATGTCAAAGCTGAGAGTGTCACCAAGGGTCTCCAACCATCTGCTGCGAAAGCACAGTTACTTTCTAATTATGAATACTGGCATCTTGTGTCCTCTGTGTTGTCCAAATTGATTTTGAAGGATATTAGAATTTTATATTAGACTCTCGCTTCCCAAAATCCCATCCCTGGTGATATCGCCGTCAAAGCTTGAATGCTGTGTCGCTGTGCTTTTGTTTTAACAATCAAGGCTTTGGCTGTAATGAGCATTTTATCAGACAGAGTGCTGTATAATTGTTTGAGTGATGAGGTAACAAAAGCACTCGAATTAGAAGCTTAAGAGATTAAATGAAAGGTATAGCCAGGTTTAATAATTTTGACGCTATTTTCTGAAATTGTTTTGCTGCATTCACTTGTCAATGGTGGAATAACAGCCAAGTAATTTCCTGGCATCTGCTCAGAACGTAATGAAACTGGGAGCAGAGTTTCCTTCAAAATAGACATTCAAGAAGGATTATTTTTTTGTTTGTGTTCTCTTTGTGTGCATGCTAGTGCTCATCAAGGTTAGAATTAACAGCTCAGGAAATAAGGGAAACCATTTTTTTTCAATTTTGGTGACGACTAAATGTTCTGCAGCAAGTGTGATATTGTCAAGTGCAATCAAGACCTTCCCTCTAAGTTACCCAGAAGAGAAGTTCCGATCCAAATATTCAGAGTAGAGCCGTTACTTTGCCATGTGGGTCCAGTGTTGGGCGAGGATTTGATTGTGTCTTGAGTTTTGTGACTGATGAAAAGGAATCAAAATCTTGAATGATGAATGCCAAAATGTTGTGGGGCCTTTATTTTCAACAAAAATTAACAGTTTTTGGGTTCTGAGTGAGGTTTGTAGAAATTTCCTGTCGCATTCGAAACTGTCCAGTTGAAAACTTGATGCGGAACAATCCGGCACAGAATTCCAATCACAAATGCAGCATCTCATTTACTAATGTCCTTTAGGGAAGGAAATCTGCCACCCTTACCTGGTCTGGCTTACATGTGACTTTATATCCGCAGCAATGTGGTCGATTCTTAAAACCCCTGTGAAATGGCCTACCCATTCAGTTCAAGGGCAATTAGGGTAATAAATGCTGGCCCAGACAGCGATGATCACATCCCATAAAAAAACCTGGCATTTCGAATTCCACATTCTTTGTCTTATGGGAAGCATGTTGTGCTTATCAGTTGAACTGCATTTGTGATGTTAACTTGGTAGTCGGTAGGCGAATGAAGAATAAGATCTGTTGGCCGACTCTGCAGCATTGTACTTCATGTTCAGGGACACATAGAAACTGAAGTGAGTGCCCAAGTTAAAGCTGCATTCGTCACAAATCAAAAAATATTCAATATCCTTTATAGTTGTCCTGATGTAGGGCTGGTTTCTCCGTTTGCTCGACTATATTCCCCTGCTGGAACTGAATTCGTTCTGTTTCACAGTGGGAACCGCATCCAGAAGCAATTCACTATTCCTTGCCATGCAAATGACTGGGATCGCAAGGGGTTATGTCGCAAACCCTGCTATCAGGCCGCCATTTTAAATGGGTAGCCCGACAGTGAGGTCAGGCGGCTGGCATCCTCTACCTGCAAAGGAAATCTTGCCCCCCCTCCCCCGACAAATAGGGACACCTCCCCCACTCCCCACCACAGGAATTGCTGGATCACCATCCCACCACAGAACACACACATGAGGGTGATATGACCCCCCGCCTCCCCACTGACCGTCCACCAGAGTCTTTGCAATGTTTAGAACCATCTAGCTATGATTGACAGCTCATGAACACATCAAAAGCAGTTAAGTGATTTCTGCTGAGGAAAAGGGAAAGAGACAACACTTAACTCCTACATGTTTATGAACATTGTGGTTAATTTCATAGCAGGAAACTTGAGATCCATTCAAGCATGAAGGGAAACAAAGATAATCAATCCAGACATCTGGCTGTCAATTACTGGTTACTAAAAGCTATTTCTCTTAAGTGATTAGAAGCCTTGTAGAACAAAGGATTTGTGGGTGTTTAAAGCCTTGTTATGTGCTTTAGGCTTTCGATTCATTTACAGATGCTGCTTTCTAGACATCTGTCTGAGGCAGCAGATGTAAGAGACAAGATGTAAAAACAGCGATTTGCATTGTGGGAGGGAGGGGGCCCTCCAAAAGACTTAGGGGGCGCCTACCTTAATACTTAACCCCTTGGCCCACAGCGAGATCTACCATGTCAGGGCCACGCTGACAAAATTTTGCACCAATCCTCGCCCATGTGAATCCTGGCCCAGAGGACCAGAGAGTATTGGAGGCATGGAAAACCCCATGTCAATCCCATTCAGCCCAAACCTCAATGCCAGCACTAGTGGGGGACAGGAGCTTCGGAAATGATCAGCGCCGAGGGCCAATTCCATTTTTCCCCCGATGCTAGGCTCCCCGCCACATTGGAAATTCCACTACCGGTGACAGCCAACAGAGAATCCAGCTCATAAGCTTACAATAATTGTCTTTAAGAGTTCAGTATATTTAAATGTTTGTATCCCATCCTCTAATATCTAGTGGATGACATGCAATCAGCAGATAATAGTGAGATGTTTGCTGATGATTGAATAGAGCTCAGTTCCATTTGCAACACTCATACTGAAGCAGTTTGTGTCCATGAGCAAAAGGATCTTTGCCCATATCTTCCGGTCTTGGATAGTCAGACACTGGACGTACCTCCGGAAGATGTGCTGTGGGAGCCCTCGGAGGTCCTAATCAAGGACACTCTGAAAATTGCCCAGGAAGTTTGAATTTCCAGTTCTGCAATTCCCCTGTTCCCTGGCATCCTCTGCAAAAAGTTTGCAACTATGTGTTTGAGTTAAAGAATTTGGACAGTTCTGAATTACTTACCTGGATAGTTACCCACTTAAATGTTAAAAAGGAAAAAAAACCGAGGACGGAATTTTCCGCACAAACAAAGAACAGCAAAGAACAAAGAAAAGTACAGCACAGGAACAGGCCCTTCGGCACTCCAAGCCTGCACCGACCATGCTGCCCGTCTAATCTAAAATCTTCTACACTTCCAGGGTCTGTATCCCTCTATTCCCATCCTATTCATGTATTTGTCAAGACGCCCTTAAACGTCACTATCGTCCCTGCTTCCACCACCTCCTCCGACAGCGAGTTCCAGGCACGAACTACACTCTGTGGAATAAAACTTGCCTTGTACATCTCCTCTAATCTTGCCCCTCGCACCTTAAACCTATGCCCCCTAGTAATTGACCCCTCCACCCTGGGAAAAAGTCCCTGACTATCCACTCTGTCTATGCCACTTATAATTTTGTAGACCTCTATCAAGTTGCCCCTCAACCTCCTTCGCTCCAATGAGAACAAACCAAGTTTATTCAACCTTTCCTCATAGCTAATGCCCTCCATACCAGGCAACATTCTGGTAAATCTCTTCTGCACCCTCTCTAAAGCCTCCACATCCTTCTGCTAGTGTGGCGACCAGAATTGAACACTACACTCCAAGTGTGGCCTAACTAAGGTTCTATACATGAATTGCCAATTTTTATACTTAGTGCCCCGGCCAATGAAGGCAAGCATGCCGTATGCCTTCTTGACTACCTTCTCCATCTGTGTTGCCCCTTTCAGTGACCACCGTGTGTTTCTTGACAGTGGAAATGGCCCACCATTGGCTGGTGACTGGACCTTCTGATTCCACCGTTGTCAATGGGGTTTCCTGTTGAATGAACCCTCACTGCTGGGACACCCACGGCGGGGGTAAACCTACGCCTGCAGCCAGACCAGAGGATCCCACTGGGATGGACAGCCGGATAATTCTGGACATAGTCTAATTTATGCGGAACGGTACACTAACCTCACCCGGCCCCACTCCTCCAACTGCACCCTGACCCCCCAAATCTCTCCCTGATCTACCGACTACTGCACAATCTGACCTGACTATCCCACAACTTCCAGCCATACCTGATTAACCTCTGATCCGACTTACCCACTTAACTTATCCACCCTACCCTCCTAACCTACATACCTTAAACACTTCCCTCCTCTCCATAGCTGTACCCAAGTTAGCTTTGGGAAATTTAAACTCTTTACTTACTGGGATATGGCAGCTAGCGCTGTAAGAAAGGCGTATGGCTTCTGCATGGATTCTCTCCGCTGCTGTCTACGAGCTTTGTGGCACTGAGTGGGATGTGAAGGATCCTCCATTGGATTATCGCTCAGAACAATTGAAGGAAAGTACATGTACATTTCCTTGTTTGATCAGGGCTCGCAATAGGCTTTCCGATCCTGATTGGAAGATCTAGGCCCTGGACAACATTCTGGCTTGGATTGGTGAAAAGCAGTAATATACGAGCGACACAATTGCCGGGCAATGACCATCTCCAACAAGAGGGCTCAAACTACTTCCCTTTTACATTCAATGACACTATCATCACTGAATCCCCCATCATTAACATCCTGTAGAGTCATCTTTGACCAGGAACTTAACTGGACCAACTACGTAAAGACTGATACCAAGTCAGAGTCTGGATATTCCAGAGAGATTAAATCACTTCCTGACCCCTCCAAAGTATTTCCACCACCCACCAGGCACTAGTCAAGAGTGTAATGGAATACTCTCCACTTGCCTGGATGGGTGCAGCTCCAACAACTCAAAAAACCTGACACCACCCAGAATAAAACCGCCAGACTGATTTCCTCTTGACATTCAATGGCATTACTATCACTGAATCCCCCACTATCAACCTCCTGGGGGGGGGGGGGGTCATCATTGAGTAGAAATTGAACTGGACTAGCCATAAAAACACTGTGGTTAAGAGAGCAGGTCAGAGGCTAGGAATCCTGCAGTGACTACCTCACCTCCTGACTCCCCAAAGCCTGTCCACCATCTACAAGGCACAAGTCAGAAGTGTATTGGAATATTTTCCACTTGCCTGGATGAGTGCTGCTCCAACACCATTCAAGAAGCTCTACACCATCCAGGACAAAGCAGCCCGCTTGTTTGGTACCCCTTCCACAAACACTTCCTCCCCCCACCACTGAGGCACAGTGGCAGCCATGTGTACCATCTACAAGATGAAGTGCAGGAATTCACCAAGGTTCCTTCGGCAGCACCTTCCAAACCTACAATGATTACCATCTGGAAGGACAAAAGCAGCAGATATCTGGGAACACTAACACCTGGTGGGTTCCTCATCATCCTGACTTGCATTACAAGCCACTCACCATCCTGACTTGCAAATATATCCTCATTTCTTCACTTAAAGTCCCCTCCCTGGCAGCACTTTGGTGTGCCTACACCTCAGGGACTGCAGCTATTCAGGAAGGCAACTCACTACCACCTTCTGAAGAACAACTAGGGTTGGGAAATAAATGCTGACCTAACCAGCGACGCTCACAACCTGCAAATGATGTTTTTAAAAAATTCACTCCCATTGATGCACAGTGGCAGCAGTGTGTGCTGTCTACAAGATGGACTGCAGTAAATTAACAAAGCTTCCTTGGCAGCACCTTCCAAATCGCAACCTCCATGGCCTTGAGCAAGGGCAGCAGGCACATGGGAGCACCATGATCTGTGTGTTCCTCTCTAGGTGACACACCATGCCTGATTTGGAAATTTATTCCTTTTCTATTGCTGGGTCAGAATGCTGAAACTCCCACTCTAATATCTCTGTATGTCTGCCTAGGCCAGATGGTCCCCAGCGTTTCAAGAATGTGGCCCACCACTTTCTCAAGAACAGTTATAGATGGGCAATCAATGCTGGCCTTGCCAGCGACACACTGGTCCCATGAATCATTAAAAAACATGTTGCCCAGTATGTTGGTGCTCTGGAGGTGCGGTGTAGATTTCATCAACGTCTTGACCTTCAACCTTCAGTCATTGGGGAGAACTAAATCAATAACGGACAACTCCCTACAGAGAGGAAAAGCAACGATATTGTTTATTTATATAGCACCCTAAACATAATAAAACAGCCCAAGGCATTTTACGGGAGCATTATAAAGCAAAATTTGATATCAAGCCTCCTAAGGCCACATTAAGACCCGATTACCAAGGTGACTCAGATGCTTTACACGATGGCGGTCTGGAGTCACTGGAGGACAGATATGATTAACTCTGTCGTTTTCTTTAATGCGATGCAGTCATACTCTAAACTTTGCTACTTGCTATCCACAGATAGATCTCACAGTGACTACCAGGTACGGATTTCAAAAGAACTATCTGAATCAAAACTCAAAATGACAAGATTTAAGAATAGTTCAATTGTATCTCATCCACACCATGAATAAATTCTAATTGCTAATAATCTTTGAACAAACATAATTACCCTAATCTAATGATCTGTGCATTGTTTAGCACTGCTCTGTTTATCCTCTTCTGTAATTTTGTATTTTATTAGGAAGTTGCAGTCCTTTGCCATCACGGAAGTTGATTTTAAAATAAATAAAATAAAGTTTTGAAAATTAAATTCGGGAAGATAGCCATGGGTTTGGTAATGCAGATAATTTTAAGAAGGAAAGGAGGAGAGCGAGGTAGCTTGGGGAGAGGTTCATTGAGAAAATTATGGAGCTGAGGGAGTTGGAGATGTGGTCCAGTGGTGGCGGGATTAAAATCAAGAATGTTCAAGAGACTAGAGTTAAAGGAGTGCAAAGATCTCATAGGGTTTCATAGGACGTAGATGTCACCAATACCAACAGTTGTTGACCATTCTTAATTGCCCTTGAGAAGGTGATTGTGAGCTGCGTTCATGAACCGCTGCAGTCCATGTGCTGTAGGTACACCCACAGTGCTGTTAGGGAGAGAGTTTCAGGATTTTGATCCAGTAACTGTGAAGGAATGCAGAGAAATGTCCAAGACAGGGTGATGTGTGATTAGATGGAGAATGGCAGGTTGTGGTGTTCCCATGCATTTGCTGCTCTAGTTGTACTAGGTGGCAGATCTCACACTCCTGACTTGTATTTGTAGCTTTTGGGGAGACAGGAGGTGAGTTTTTTAAAATTTGTTCATGGGACGTGGCATCGCAGGCTGTGTCAGCATTTATTGCCCATCCCTAATTGCCCTTGAGCTTAAGAGTCAATCACATTGATGTGGATCTGGAGTCACATGTAGGCCAGACCAGGCAAGGGAAGCAGATTTCCTTCCCTGAAGGACATTTGTGAAGCAGATGGATTTTTACGACAATCGACAATGGTTTCATGGTCATCATTAGTCTTTTAATTCCAGATTTTATTGAATGCAAATTTCACCATCTGCAGTGGCGGAATTTGAACCTGGGCCCCAGAGCATTACTCTGTGTCTCTGGCTGGCTAGTTCAGTGACAATACCACTATGCCACCACTTTCCCATGCTTGCTGAAGAATTCCCAGCCTCTGACCTGTTCTTGCAGCCACAGTATTTGATCAATGGTAGCCCCCAGGATATTGATCTTGGGAGACTTAGCGATGGCAATGCCGGTGAATGCCAAGGGGAGATGGTTAGGTTCTCTCATGTGGGAGATGGTCATTGCCTGGCACTTGTGTGGTGTGAATGTTACTTGTCACCTGAATGCTGTCCAGGTTTTTCTGCATATGGATACAGGCTGCTTCAATATCAGAGGAGTCATGAATGGTGCTGAACCATAGAAAGAAATCACCTCGGTTGACGAAGGGCAGAATGTGGGAGAGCAGCAAGGAGTGCATTGTAATGGTCAAGACTGAAGGTAACAAAGGCAGGAATGAGGGTTCAGTAACAGATGAGCTGTGGCAGAATGGAATCAAATGAATCTCTGGCTACGATTAGAAAGATTGGGAATGGAATCAGGTGCGAGTAGTCTCACCCAAGTGGACGACAGTGGAAAAGGTTTGAAGGAGGATGATGTGGTCAACTTCAGCAAAGGCTGAAAATGGATCAAGAAAGGTGAACAGGAAAAGTTTACTTATGTCACAGTCATGTAGGATGCCATTTGTGACTTTGATAAGAGCTGATTCAGTGGCGTGGCAAGTGCATAAACCTAATTGAAGAGATTCAAAGATGGAGGGCGGGATTCTCAAAAAATGGTGTTATGTCCCCACGCTGCAGGGAAAACCGGCGCGAACGGCTCCGGTGTCAATGGCCCCTGAAAGTGAGGAATTCTCACCTTACTAGGGGACTAGGTTGTCGCCGGAGTGGTCCACGCAGCTCCAGCCGGTGGGGAATGGCCCGCACGAGCATGCGCGGAACGGCCGGCGTGATCTTGCGCATGCGCGGAACGGCCGGTGTATTTCCGCGCATGCGCGGGGGTTCCCTTCTTTGTGCTGGCCCCCGGCCAATATTGCGGAGCCCTACAGGTGCCCAGTGCGGAGTAAAGTAGGCCCCCACGGAACCAGCCCACCCGCCGATCGGTAGGCCCCGGTCACGGGCCAGGCCACCGTGGGGGGCCCGCCCAGGGTCAGATCCCCCCGTCCCCCCCCCTCCCCAGGACGGCCCCCGTACATCTACCTTCCAGGTCCCGCCGTGTGTGAGATGAGTAATTCACGCCGGCGGGACTGGGCAAAACTCGTCAGCCAGTCGACCCATCGGGGCCCAGAGAATCTCCGGGGGCGCTGTCAATGGCCCCTGACCGGCGTGGCGGTGATCCCGCCAGCCCCTGAAAAATGGCGCCAGAGAATAGGGAGGCCGGCGGCGAGGCGCGGGATTCTCCGACCTGGCGCAGGGTCGGAGAATCCCGGCCGGAATTCTAGGGCAAAAAAGAGAGAGAAAATGGGGCAAATCTTCCACCTCCCCAGCCGTGTGTTTCTCAGCAATGCATCGCCGCTGGCAGTGGGATTCTCCATTCCCGCCGCTGGCCAATGGGATTTTCCATCGTAGCCACTCCAATGGAGAATTCCGCCGGCGGAGAATTCACCCTAATGAAAATTATACATCCCATTCATACCTTTCTCATGCTGCTGATTAGAAACCAGCCAGCAGCACATCTGTACGCTTTTATCATTTAGAGGGATGATGTGAGGAACAAAAAACAAGGAGACTTAAATCAAATAAATGTGTGGTTGGGGTACAGGTTTTTAAAAATGTTTATATTCTTGACCTATATGCATCTCACCACGGATTTCAAACTCATCAATGAATTGTGGAGACGAGATGAGACAAAATAATTCTGATGATTCCAAAAACACTAAGCTTGTCTCCATGGAAGAACTTGGGATCCTTGAGATGTGATAGAAATTTGGGCAAGTCTATTGTTATCTCCAGCTGCTATTCATCCGGCAACACTTTGTTGAATTGCATTTTCCAAATAGTCGCCAACCACTCACTGTCAACCATCCAAAACTATGTTCATCCCGCCTTGAACATCCAACTTGCTTCAATGAGAAGCAAGCCTTACCATTTCACTACAATGATTAGTGCTGCCAGTCTACCCTGGCAAAAAGAGCATAAGATAGGATTTAATGACCTGTCAGGTGTGTTTCCCAATGAGCATGGTCATCTGCATTGCAGGTGAGTTAAAAGTTCTGAAAAGAAAGGAAGGCGATTTACTTTGTGAATTTCTCCCGGCGGGTCGGAGAATGGCCGTTGGCCGCCGTGAATCCCGCCCCCGCCGGTTGCCGAAGTCTCCGGTACCGGAGATTGGGCGGGGGCGGGAATCGGGCCGCGCCGGTTGGCGAGCCCCCCCGCTCGATTCTCCGGCCCGGATGGGCCGAAGTCCCGCCAATAAATTGCCTGTCCCGCCGGGACAGGGCGACGTGGGCGGGCTCCGGGGTCCTGGGGGGGACGCGGGGCGATCTGACCCCGGGGGGTGCCCCCACGGTGGCCTGGCCCGCGATTGGGTCCCACCGATTTGCGGGCAGGCCTGTGCCGTGGGGGCACTCTTTCCCTTCCGCCTCTGCAACGGCCTCCACCATGGCGGAGGCGGAAGAGACTCTCCCCACTGCGCATGCGCGGGAAACTGTCAGTGGCCGCTGACGCTCCCGCGCATGCGCCGCCCCGACATGTCATTTCCGCGCCAGCTGGCGGGGCAACAAAGGCCGTTTCCGCCAGCTGGCGGGGCGGAAATCCCTCCGGCGCCGGCCTAGCCCCTCAATGTTGGGGCTCGGCCCCCAAAAATGCCCGATGCCCGTCTGATTGGCGCCGTTTTGGGCGCCAGTCGGCGGACATCACGCCGTTTGGGGAGAATTTCACCCCTGAGGTGGGATTCTCCCCTACCTGGCGGGGTGGGGGGTTCCGGCGTAATGGAGTGGCGGGAACCACTCCGGCGTCGGGCCGCCCCAAAGGTGCGGAATTCTCCGCACATTTAGAGGCCAAGCCCTCACCTTGAGGGGCTAGGCCCGCGCCGGAGTGTTTTCCGCTCCGCTGGCTGGCGGGATAGGCCTTTGGCGCCACGCCAGCCAGCGCCGAAAGGTCTTCGCCGGGCGACGCATGCGTGGGAGCGTCAGCGGCCGCTCACGGCATCCCCGCGCATGCGCAGGGAGGTGGTCTCTTCCGCCTCCGCCATGGTGACGACCATGGCGAAGGCGGAAGAAAAAGAGTGCCCCCACGGCACAGACCCGCCCACGGATTGGTGGGCCCCGATCGTGGGTCAGGCCACCGTGGGGGCATCCCCCGGGGCCAGATCGCCCCGCGCGCCCCCCCAGAACCCCGGAGCCTGCCCGCGCCGCCTTGTCCCGCCATTCAAAAGGAGCTTTAATCCACGCCGGAGGGCAAGGGTTGACAGCGGCGGGATTTCGGCCCAGCACAGGCCGGAGAATCGCCGGGGGTGGGCCCACTGACGGGCGCGATTCCCGCCCCCGCCGAATCTCCGGTGGCAGAGAATTCGGGACACGGCGGGGGCGGGATTCACGCCAGACCCCGCCGATTCTCTGACCCGGTGGGGGGTCGGAGAATCGCGCCCCAGGTCACAGAAGCAAAGAAACAGCGTTGAAGCCAGTGGACTGAAATAACCTCAATAAAGAATTTCCAAAGTGCTGTTATGTGCAACTGTTTGAAGTAGCTCATTAATTTCATGACTGCAGACTCTAAATTAACATTAGGAACATTCCAAGCTCATTTTTGCAACAATTTGTTTATAAGACGTATCTCCCGCATCCCAATGGTGTAATGACCAGCTATGCCATGCAGTTCAAACTGTGCAACGGAACTCATTTGAACCTAGGTTGAGTGTGGGGCAGACGACCTTGAATTAAGTGGCCCCACACGAGCTCAGCTTCAAAATGTAACTACAACCACTGCAAAGCAGACAAGTCCTGTTTGATGCCCTAACTGTGTCCAGATATGGTAGGATTGGGCTTGACTTTGATGGCTTTTCTTTATTCTTTCATGGGACATGGGAGCCACTGGCAAGGCCGGCATTTCTTGCCCATCCCTAATTGCCCTTGAACTGAGCAGCTTGCTGAGGGCAGTTAAGAGTCAACCACATTGCTAAGGATCCAGAATGTAGGCCAAGTCGGGTAATGATAGTAGTTTTCCTCCCCTGAAGGAAGTAATCAAATGGGTTTTCTGCACAATTGATGGCTACCATCACTCACTTTATAATTCCATATTTGTTCATTTATTCAAATTCCACCAAGTGCCAAGGTGGGATTTGAACCCAGTTCCAAAGAGCGTTAGTCTGGGCCACTGGATTACTAGCCCAGTGACAATATCACTATGCCACCATGACACTCAGGTAGCCTGCTGAGACTTAGTGTTTCGAATCACATGTGAAGAATGACCACAGAGGAATGGTTTTGGAGGGTTTATGGCACTTTATGGGCCCTAACCTGAATGAGTCAGTGTCTACAGGAGAAAAGGATCGCCCTAAAGAAGAAGAAAAATGGTTCAATCACTTATTTAAAGGTGAAAAGGATTTTCTTTTCTGAAAATTGATGAAAGAAACATGTGAAATTAATGGTTGCATTATTGATTGCTATCATTTGTCACAATGTATTTGAATGTAAAATGTTGTAATTACTGGATATATTATACTATTCGTAATAAGAGAAAAGCCTGATGAAATATGAAAGCATTTTAGATTAATGGTTTCAATTAGAGATGAGGGAAAGGACTCCTAACAAATTGAAGACAGTTCAAACTGTTAAATGTCTAATCTCTTCCTCCTGTTCAATGTCAACACAACGACTTGGCTGACCTCTAAGGTTCAATCTTTCCATCAGGAAGGGAGGAAAGGGAATATCCAGTGAATGGTAGAACCCTCAAGAGATTGACAGTCAAAGAGATCCAGGTGTACAGGTCCACAGGTCACTGAAAATGACAACACAGGTGGAGAAGGTAGTCAAGAAGGCACATGGCATGCTTGCCTTCATTGGCGGTGGCATTGAGTATAAAAATTAGCAAGTCAAGTTGCAGTTGTATGGAACTTTAGTTAGGCCACACTTGGAGTATAGTGTTCAATTCTGGTTGCCACACTGCCAGAAGGATGTGGAGGCTTTGGAGAGGGTGCAGAAGAGATTTACCAGGATGTTGCCTGGTATGGAGGGCATTAGCTATGAGGAGAGGTTGAATAAACTCGGTTTGTTCTCACTGGAACGGCGGAAGTTGAGGGGCGACTTGATAGAAGTCTACTAAATTATGAGGGGCATAGACAAAGTGGATAGTCAGAGACTTTTTCCTATTGTAGAGGGATCAATTACTAGGGGGCATAGGTTTAAGGTGCAAGGGGCATGGTTTAGAGAAGATGTACAAGGTAACTTTTTTACACAGAGGGTAGTGGGTGCCTGGAACTCGCTACCGGAGGAGGTGGTGAAAGCAGGGACGATAGTGGCGTTTAAGGGGCATCTTGACAAATACATGAATAGGATGGGAATAGAGGGATACGGACCTCGGAAGTGCAGAAGATTTTAGTTTAGACGGGCAGCATGGTCGGCGCAGGCTTGGAGGGCCGAAGGGCCTGTTTCTGTGCTGTACTTTTCTTTGTTCTTTGTTCTTTGTTTTAAGGCCGCCACCCGACCCTTCAATGCCGAGGTCCCGCCGGCTCAGAGCAGGTTAGAACGGCGCCGGCAGGACTCGTTTCTTTTCTTACGGCCGCTCGCCCCGTCCGGGCCAGAGAATTGGCGGGCCGGCCGCGTAAAGCGGCCCGTGACCGGCGCCGCGCCAACCACGCCAGCATCAATGGTGCCAATTCTTCGCTCTGCAGAGAATGGCGTGCCGGCGTGGGGGCGGCATGGCCCGGTCGCGGGGATTCTCCGGCTCAGTCCAGTGCTGGGAGAATCCCGCCCGGTATTTTTCAGGCTGTACCAAAGCACTTCACAGTCACTGGCATACTTTTGTATTGTCACAATTTGACTATTGTTGAAAAAAGGCACATGCTGTTGAAGCATTGGGTCTTGCACTCATCAGGACAGATTTGCAAGAACACCAATTGTTAAAGGAACAACAATTTATACTGCACGGGAAGAGAGTGCTGAATGACTGGCAAGTGTCCTCTGATTGATAGCGGTGTTGCCATGTCAATTGCAACACAGAACTGTTAACTGTTCAAACCAGCACTCTCTTGTCGTGCTATATAAATTTTTGCTCACTTTACAGTTGGTATACTTGCAAATCTGTCCTGGGTACAAGATGAAAAGCTTCAACAACATGTCTTGTTTTTCAGCAATACAGAATTTCTGTATTACCAAGTGACCATTAGTAGTTTTAATGATAGTACCACCCATGGGGCAGTAGCCTCATCTTCAAGAATTGCACAGCAGTCACCCTGGGCAATCTAAAATGAAGGTACTGGTCAGGAGTTAGCTTTGGTGGGCAGCGATTATCAAGGACATAGAAAGCATGGTCAATCGATGTGGCCACTATCAATCACAATACAACCTGCCGTCTGCAGCAAATTTACATCCTTGGGAATGCCTTGGGGCATCCGTGGACGAGGCTCCATATTGGCTTTGCGGGTCCCTTTTTGGGTATGATGTTTTTGATTGTCGCAGATGCCCACTTGAAGTGTCTGGAAGTCCAACCTCTGCCTTCGACCACATGCCGCAGCCACCGTGGACAAGCTGTGCCAAATCCTTACCATACATGGCCTAGCTGAGGTGATTGTCTCAGGTGATGATACTGCCTTCACAGCAGAAGAGTTTCAACTCTTTGTTTAAGTGCAATGGAATTCAACATGTAAGGACAACCCCGAACCCCCCGCATCAAACGGTACCACCCCTGGGGTAGTAGCCTCACCTTCAAGGCTGAAAGAGCGGTCCAAACTTTCAAAGCATCAATGAAAAAAGAAACTAAGAGGCCACAACTGCTTCACTTAGCGGACTTCTTGCTCTTGTACAATTTAACCCCATATACCAACATTGGGGCATGTGGAGCCAATCCTAGCTACCAGTATACCACATGTTGAGGCGGTGGTGTAGAGCCGAGATCCTCTCACGGGGATTCATCCGGGGTCACAGAAGGAGTTGAAGAGGTAGTCAATACTACCCCTGTTTTGGACTCTAACAATTTGCCTGCCCTTCTGTAGACTCGGATGCATCTAATCTGGAAGGGCCAGTGGCCAAGTTGACATATTCAGCAAGAGTTAGTAAGTCGCCTGATGGACTTACCTTCTGAACTTTGTTTTGAGCTCCCTTACTGTAACTCTCTTTGTCTGTATATAACTGCACATTTCTGTTTTTGTATCTCAGGGATCTGTAAGGGAACTTAAGAAGGGAGGAATGTGGTAGATTGGGCCCTGTAAGGGTCGATACTTCGTGGGCCACGTGACGGGCCCTAAGCCCATGGGGATAGAGCGTGTGAACATTAGCCTATCAGGTGCTTAGATGCAGATCTGGCTGTTGGGGTTTGGCCAGAGTTAGCCCGGGAGTTGTGGGAAGAAGACCTGTGTAGTAGTTTTGCTGTCCTGTGTATATAGTTTTTCTTAGTTCAATAAACCTCAGTTGTGTTTTAACATTGCCTCCTCAATCGTTCCGCAATATAACAAAAAATGTGAGAAACAATGATAATTTACTGACTACATGCCATTTTTGGCATTTGCTATGTGCTCTGTAAACTTCAGAAGGTGTATTAAACGAATAGAGAGAGTGAGAGTGAGACTAGGGAGGAAGTTGAGACCCGATTGAGAGGAGAATGTGTGCGGAGAAATACGAGAGAGTCTTTATTAATGCTAATTGCTCAATTTTCAAAATAAATACAGATTTATCTCATCTGTATGTTGCTCACTGCTAGAAAAGGTCAATGAGACACCTCCGAGACTCAGGGGCGTTGACAGGTTGTAAGAGAGTCAAGCAACTATCTGCCTATTCTAATCTGATTTTTTTGACATGTAAATCGAATTATGAAAGCAAAACAAAGTTTCTTTAAGGAAATCGGAGAGGTTGGGGGGATAAGTTGGAGGGGGTGTGGAAGTTCAAACTGTATTGAAGATGCAGCGATCTCGGGTCTCTTGTGGTGGATTATAATCCGAGCGCCCTTTTGGGTCAATCTCAGATCAGGTGTGACTCTCAGATGATTCATTTCAACTTTAGGTTAAGAAAGACAGATCATGAAGGCATCAAATGGGTCTGAAGTACTAATTCATAGGAAATGCTGAGAGTATTAGCGTCTTCCAGATCGCCTTTTTAACACAGATCCTGGATATTATTACGGTCCAGGAACAATTTTTCAGTAATGTACACTCCAATAATTAGTTAGAGAAACAGAAAGCTTTGGCAGACAATATAAATTATACATTACTTATGTTTATTAAATAAATGGATCGAAGGATTGCATGCTTTCCATACTGAAAATGAACAGATAATTTACAGCGCTGTAAAACACTCAATCGCAATGTTAAGAGGATCTAGGAAAAGAGGGAAAATAAAATCTTACTTTAAAAAGATAATCCAGTTTTCTAATTCAATTATTGTTACAATAAAAAATTTAAATAGGATATCCATCAATCATTCAGTAGTATTTATCTTAATACCCAAGCAGAAGACTACAGAGTTGGCGAGATGTTAAGGAGAGAATTATCATTGCCTTACCCGTAATGGTCATAACTTTATCTTGAGAGATGCTCAAACAAGTTAGGTGGATCAAAAAATTCAGTGTATGCTCTTAATATTTATAGTATTTCTTGGGGCTGCATAACCAATTTCTAACACATAGGGGAGAATTCTTAATTTTAATTAGGTTTAACATCATGAGCTGGATTCTCTGAAAATGGAGCTATGTCCCCACGCCGGCGGGAAAACCCGCGCAAATGACTCCGGAGTCAATGGCCTCCCAAGGTGAGGAATTTTCACCTTTCTAGGGGGCTAGGTTGCCGCCGGAGTGGTTCACGCTGCTGCACCCGGTGCCGAAAGGCTGGTGCGAGTTCCCGTATGCGCGGAACGGCCAGCGTGATCTCATGCATGTGCGGAACGTGCGGCGTATTTCCACGCATGCGTGGGCGTTCTCTTCTTTGCGCCAGCCCCGGGGGGAATATAGCGGAGCCCTACAGGGGCCCGGCGCGGAGGAAAGAAATCCCCCCATGGAACAAGCCCGCCTGCAGATCGGCAGGCCCCGATCGCGGGCCAGGCCACCATGGGGACCCTCCCCCCGGGGTTGGATCACCACGTGCACCTCCCCCCCCCCCCGAGGACTGTCCTCCCCACACTCAACAAACAGGGCCGGAGAATAGTGTGTGGCGGGAATCCCGGCGCCGCCCGAAAAACGCGCCGGAGAATAGGGCAGCCAGCGTCGGGGCGGCGGGGCGGGATTTGCCCCTCCCCCTGGGGATTCTCCGACCCGGCGGGGGGTCGGAGAATCCCAGCCCATTTTTTGTTTTTAATACAAATTTAAGGTACCCAATTCATTTTTTTCCAATAAAGGGGCAATTTAGTGTGGCCAATCCGCCTACCATGCACATCTTTGGGTTTTGGGGGTGAGACCCACGCAGATACGGGGAGAATGTGCAAACTCCACATGGATAGTGACCCAAGGCCGGGATCGAACCCGGATCCTCAGCACCATGAGGCAGCAGTGCTAACCACTGAACACCATTTCTAAGTAGGCCCGGTCCTGTTTCCGAGGAAGTTTATCTAATTGCTAATTTCTGAGTAAAGTCTGGGCTTGATTGATTCTAGAGAAGCAAAGTTGCAAGGACAAATTTTTATCAGTCCCAATCTGTGTTTTAAGATTATATTGTAGTTCTTGGATTGGATGAGCTTCTAAAAATTCCAGTAGACTGTTGTCTCGGATTCTCAGTAAAAACTCATCTTTTCAAATTGTACACTCTGATGGCCTTCCTGACATTTTGCAATATAAAGGGCTCGATTCAACAGATACCCATGCTGAGCGCATTTAGCCGGTTGTTTCTCGGTGCCAGCAGCACCAAGAACGAGACTCTGCTTCATTTCGGGGCTTCAGCGAGGAACGCCCACCTGCATGCCATGGCACTGTCATGTGAGAGTACCTTTAAGAAATGGGTGTTTAAGAAATGTACCTTTAAGAAATGGGTGTTTATCAGTGATGTCAGAGTGTGGGTGGAGCTGGGCTGTCTGTTAGCTTTTTACTTTTGCTTTAGGCTGTTTGCTGCAGTTTCGTTTTCGTTAAAAAATCCATCTTAGGTGCACATGAACTAGTGCCTGAAGCCTACAGACAAAGGTTTAGAAATTTAAGGAAAGAATTTGGTCAACCATACATGGCATTTGAAAGGCTCAAACAGAGTAATTTTGATAGGTGGATAAGGGCTTTGAAAATAGACCAAACGTATGAAGCTCTCAGAGAAATTATGCTTTCGGAGGAGTTTAAAAATTCAATTCCTGATATAGTGAGAATTTGTGGAAGAGCAGAGGGTTAAAACTGCGAGGTTAGCAGCAGAAATGGCAGATGATTATGAATTAGTTCATAAATCAAAGTTTGATTTCCGACATCAGTTTCATCCGGTGAGGGATAGAAACTGGAGACATGAGAAATACTCAAGTGGTGAAGGTAAAGGTGATCTGATGGGAGATAATAAGGAGAGTGTACCTCAGACTAACAAAGAAATCCAGGCCGGTGAAAAAGAAATGAAAAATTTCAAATGTTTTCACTGTAATAAACTAGGCCATGTAAAGTCACAGTGTTGGTGGTTGAAGAAAAGCACTGGGAAGGCTGATGTGGTAAAACAGGCTAAGACAGTGGGGTTTGTTAAAGGAGTTTGTTAAAGTGGTAAAGGAAAGCCCAAGTGAAGTGAAGGAGGTGCAAAAGCTTGTACAGACTGATCAAGAGGTGATTGATAAGAAGGTGCCAGATTTCTTGAAAGAATTTACTTGTGTGGATAACATTTACTCATGTGGATCAGGAGACGCAGGTAAAGAAGTCACTATTTTAAGAGATACGGGAGCTAGTCAATCTTTAATGGTAAGAGATGAGGAGTTCTGTAGTTTATGAATAATATTGCCAGAAAGGGTGGTAATATGTGGAATTCAGGGTGAGAGGAGTAGTATTCCATTATATAATGTAAGGTTGGAAAGGCCAGTGAAGAGTGGTGAAGTTGTAGTAGGAGTAATAGATAAACTATCTTGTCCAGGAATACAGTTTATCTTGGGTAATGATATAGCTGGATCACAGGTGGGAATGATGCCTATTGTGGTTGATAAGCCAGTGGAAAATCAGACAACTGAAGTGTTGAAGGACGAATATCTTGGGATTTTTCCAGATTGAGTAGTAACAAGGTCACAAAGTCACAGGTTAAGACAAGAGGAGAAATCAAAGAGTGAAGATGAAGTGGAAATTCAATTATTAGAAACGATTTTTGATCGGATGGTTGAAAAAGAACAAGAACAGGTGGAGGATGAGGCGGATATTTTTCATTCAGGAAAATTGGCAGAGTTACAACAGAAAGATGTAGAAATAAACCGGATGTATCAGAAAGCATACACAGAAGAGGAATCAAGTGATGTCTTGATGAGAAAATGGAGCCCTTTACACATGCAGGCGGATGAAAAGTGGGCAGAAGTTCATCAAGTAGTATTGCCGGTAGGGTATGGAAAGGAGGTGTTGCGAGTTGCACATGAGATGCCAGTGGGAGGTCATTTGGGAGGAAGGAAAACTCAAGCTAAAATACAAAAACATTTTTATTGGCCTGGACTACAAAACGATGTAGCTAAATTTTGTCAATCATGTCACACATGTCAAGTGATAGAGAAACCTCAAGCAGTGATAAAACCAGCGGCGTTAATATCCATTCCAGCATTTGAGGAACCTTTTACAAAAGGGTGCTAATTGATTGCATAGGGCCGCTTCCTGAAACAAAAAGTGGGAATCAATATCTTTTGACTATAATGGATGTTTCTACTAGGTTTCCAGAGGCCATTCCAGTACGTAATATTACAGCTAAAAAGATTGTGGAGGAGTTACTTAAATTCTTTACCAGCTATGGACTACCCACAGAAATACAATCGGATCAAGGATCAAATTTTATCTCAAGGTTATTCAAAGAAGTTATGGATAGTTTAGGAATAAAACAATTTAAATCAACTGCGTACCATCCAGAATCGCACAGAGCATTAGAAAGGTGGCATCAGACATTAAAGACAATGTTGAGGGCTTATTGTCAAGATTATCCAGAGGATTGGAATAAAGGAGTTCCATTTGTACTGTTTGCAATTAGGGATCCACCTAAGGAGTCAACCAAATTCAGTCCTTTTGAACTAATTTTTGGTCATGAGGTAAGAGGACCACTTAAATTGATTACGGAAAAATTGATGAGTGAGAAATCGGAAATTACATTATTGCATTATGTGTCAAATTTTGAGGAACGATTAAATAGAGCAGTTGAATTGGCTAGACAACATTTAAAAGTTGCACAAAATGTGATGAAACGGGTAGCGGACATGAAATCCAAAGTTCATAGTTTTGCCAGTGGAGATAAAGTTTTAGTGTTGTTACCAGTGGTAGGTGAACCTTTAAAAGCAAGGTTTTGTGGACCGTATCAGATTGAAAGGAAATTAAGTGAGGTGAATTATGTGGTAAAAACACGAGATAGAAGGAAGAGTCACCGAGTGTGTCATGAGAATATGCTTAAAAGGTACTTTGAGAGGAAAGGAGAGTAAAAGGAGGTTTTAATGATTCTAACTCAAAGTGACGAACCAAATCCAGATGACTGTGAATTTGACATACATCAAATTAAATTGGAAAATGAGGATGTTCTTAAAAATTTGGAAAAATTGTTGAGTTACCTTCCAGAGGAAAAACGAACTGACCTGAAAAAGTTATTGATATCACATGGGCAAGTTTGTAGAGATAAATTAGGAAGTACTAAAATGGGTATACATGATGTAGATGTGGGAAATGCTGTTCCAATAAAACAACATCCATATAGACTTAATCCTTTAAAATTGGCACAAGTTAACAAGGAGATTGAGAGTATGCTTAAAAATGGCATAATTGAAGTGGGTTGCAGCCAATGAAATGAAAATTGCTTATTGTCACAAGTAGGCTTCAAATGAAGTTACTGTGAAAAGCCCCTAGTCGCCACATTCCGACGCCTGTTCGGGGATGCTGGTACGGGAATTGAACTGTGCTGCTGGCCTACCTTGGTCTGCTTTCAAAGCCAGCGATTTAGCCCTGTGCTAAACCAGCCCATGGAGCTCACCCATAGTGATGGTACCAAAACCAGATGGTACCCAATGGTTGTGTGTGGACTATAGAAAGGTTAACGTAGTTACAAGAATGGACTCTTATCCTATCCCACATATGGAGGATTGCATTGAGAAAGTGGGACAATTAGCTTTTATTTCCAAACTGGATTTACTTAAAGGTTACTGGCAGGTACCTTTATCCGAAAGGGCGAAGGAGATTTCAGCTTTTGTGACTCCAGATGGTATATACCAATTCAAAGTTATGCCATTTGGCATGAAAAACGCCCCAGCCACATTTCAACGGTTAACTAACAAAGTCATTTCAGGATTATCCAATTGTGCGGTACACATCGACGATCTGGTAAATTTCAGCCAGACGTGGAAAGAACATTTGAAACATCTGATGGAGTTATTCGATCGACTTCAGGAGGCGGGTTTGGTGATAAACCTAGCCAAAAGTGAATTTGGAAAAGCCCAAGTCACTTTCCTTGTCCATACAATTGGATGGGGTTGAATGGTCCCACGGGATGTGAAAATAAAAGTTATTGGGGAGTTAACCAGTGGTCCTGTGTTAGCCATCCCTAATTATACAAAACCATTCAAAGTGGCGGTTGATGCGAGTGATGTGGGTGTAGATGCAATGTTTCTACAGGATGATGATGAAGGGTTAGAGCGGCCTATTGGTTATTTTTCAAAGAAATTGAATGCTCACCAGAACAAATATTCAGTGATTGAGAAGGAGATGTTGAGTTTGGTGCTAGCTTTGCAACATTTTCACATTTATGTGACCAGCAATCTGTCTGACACCATTATATATACTGATCATAATTCGTTGACGTTTTTGGAGTGATTCCGGAATAACAATGCACGGCTGTTTGCTGGAGTTTATTGTTACAGCCATTTCATTTTAAAATAGTACATGTGGCAGGACGAGAAAACGTGATCGCCGATGCTTTGTCACGAATGTGATGAATGGAAACAGTTTCAGTTGGAGGAAGGACAACGAAAAAAAATGGACTATATTATTATACCTGTTTGCGTGTGTTGTTTTTTGAAACGTAAAAGTCTATTTACTGTGTGCATTTCTTAAAGGATAGTGAAAAGGTGAAAATTGAAACCATCTTGTTGATGGTTTATTTTTTTGGGGGGGGAGGTGTCATGCGAGAGTACCTTTAAGAAATGGATGTTTAAGAATTGTACCTTTAAGAAATGGGTGTTTATCAGTGATGTCAGAGTGTGGGTGGAGCTGGGCTGTCTGTCAGCTTTTTACTTTTGTTTTAGGTTGTTTGCTGCAGGGTGTATTTTAGTTTCATTTTCAGAGCTGGATAGCTGCAGTCACAGCCAGAAGGAGTATTAGTCCCTCTCTCTGTAATCTAAAAACTGTAAATCGATCCTTTGGTGATTTAAAACTAATAACTGCTCTCAGTAGTGACTTTAACCTGATGTGTTTCTGTTAAAAGTTCTTTTTTTAAGTCTTATGGGTGTTAAAAGGACAGCTTAAGGATTACTTAGTGTTGTATTCTTTGGGGGTTATATTTGAATTGATGGTTGCTAGGATGTTCACTGTATGGTTTAAAAAGGTCAACTTGAATTCATAGAATAAACATTGTTTTGCTTAAAAAAATACTTTTCCATTTCTGCTGTACCACACCTGTAGAGTGGGCCGTGTGCTCCCCATACCACAATTTATTAAAAGTTGTGGGGCAGGTGAACTCTATGATACACTTTGGGGTTTTATAAACCCTGGTCCATAACAGCACTGACAGGGTGCCCAGGTGCACCGCACCTTACCCCTTGATGTTGGTTGAGGGATGCATTAGGGCAACGATAAAGACTCCTCTGCTGTTCTTCAAATAATACCGTGGGGTATGTTCCATCTGAGGGATAGGAGCTCTGTTTACCTTATCCAAAAGATGGCACTGCTGGCCATATAGTATTCCCTCACTCAGGATGGGCACGGTGGCACAGTGGTTAACATTGCTGCCTCACAGCGCCAGGGA
Organism: Scyliorhinus torazame; assembly: GCF_047496885.1. Taxonomy (NCBI): domain Eukaryota; kingdom Metazoa; phylum Chordata; class Chondrichthyes; order Carcharhiniformes; family Scyliorhinidae; genus Scyliorhinus; species Scyliorhinus torazame. The sequence continues at coordinate 199,898,726 of NC_092707.1, read as the reverse complement.
CCCGGGTTCAATTCTCGCCTGGAATCTGGGTGACTGTCTGTGTGGAGCTTGTACCTTCTCCCTGTGTCTGCGTGGGTTTCCTCGGGCTGCTCCAGTTTCCTCCCAGAGTCCAATGATGTGCAGGTTAGGTGGATTGGCCATGATAAATTTGCACCTTAGTGTTCAAAGATGTGCAGGTTCGGTGGATTGGCCATGTCAAATTACGCCTTAATGTCCAAAGAGGTTGGGGGGAAGGGGGGAGGATAAGGCTAGGTTAGGGGCTCTTTTGGAACTTAGGTTGGGTGCTCTTTTTGAGGGTCAGTGCAGACTCAATGAGCCAAATTGCCTCCTTCTGCACTGTAGGATTCTATGATTCAATAGTACGCAGAAGCCCCAGCTACGGGAGGTATGATGGGGCAGTAGTTAGCACTGCTGCACCATGGCCTCGAGGACCTGGGTTCGATCCTGGCCCCAGGTTACTGTCCGTGTGGAGTTTGCACATTCTCCCCATGTCTGTCTGTGTCTCACCCCGACAATCCAGCGATGTGCAGGATAGGTGGATTGCCCATGCTAAATTGCCCCTTAATTGGGGGAAAAAATTGGGTACTTTAAATTTATAAGAAATAGAATCGAAGCCCTAGCTAAGAAGTGTTAAGGTGTCTCTGGGTGGGGTTTACGGCCACGGCTTTGTGATTCGGAGGCAACAACCAGGCTAAAACTGATAATGAATATCTGGGACCACCTGTCTCCTTCCCTTGTTGAGGTTGAGTTTTAGCTCAAGGAAAGAAGTCCAGTCACTGAGACCAATAGTGGGTCCTGACCCCAAGCAGATAGTTAATGGGACAGGGTGACAGTGGGAACAATTTTACTTGTGGCAGCCAATTTAAGAGGTTGCCACTGGGGCTGCCATCCAGTTGAGGGTGGCGGCCCTATCAGAGGTGGAAGGGATTGTAAAATAGTGGGAGGTGTCCGGAGAAAGCCCGAGATATTCCAATTGAAGTTGTTGCTGCGGAGTTGACAGGGGTAAGGAAAAGGTTCCTCCATCTCCCGACATCTTCAAAAGTTGGGCGGTGGCTAGGGGGTGGGTAAAAAAACCTTTTTCATATGCCCGGACCAGGCAGTCAGGCCCTGCTGATTGGAGAGGTGGTTCCATCAGTGGGTGGGTAGAAAGGAAGATCCTCCCCTGGGAAGCTAATGGGAGGCGATCTTGATGGCCCTGATATATTTGTTGGTCTCCCCATGAGGTGGGGACCATGCCAATGGCATTAAAATGCTGCCAAGACCTTAAAATGGCCGTTAATTGGCCAGTTAAATGAATTGATTGGTTATCTGCCTCACTTTTAGGAATACCTTGTGGCAGAGAGAATATGTCAATCTGAACCCACCCACTTCCCAGGCAGAGCTGATAAAATTCAGCCGCAGGAAATCCTGGAGAACATTAGATTTCAACAAAGCCTTTGACAATGTCTCACATGGGAGATTTATAAAGATGGCAAGTGCACATGGGATTCAGGGTAATTTGATAAGTTGTATTCAAAATTGGCTTAGCGGTAGGAGACAGAGGGTGATGACAGACGGCTGCTTTCTTGACTGGAAGCCAATGTCCATTGACGTACCACAGGGATCTGTGCTGGGTCCCCTTTTATTCGTCATTTATGTAAACAACATAGATGACTATGTGGGGGGGGGGTAGGATCAGTACGTTTGTGGATGACACAAAGATTGGTTGGGTGTTTGGATTGGATTGGGTTGGATTTGTTTATTGTCTCGCGGTACAGTGAAAAGTATTTTTCTGTGAGCAGCTCAACAGATCATTAACTACATGAAAAGAAAAGAAAAGAAAAAAATATACATAATAGGGCAACACAAGATGCACAATGTAAATACGTAGGCACCGGCATCAGGTGAAGCATACAGGGATGTAGTGTTAATCAGGTCAGTCCATAAGAGGGTTGTTTAGGAGTCTGATAACAGCAGGGACGAAGCTGTTTTTGAGTCTGTTCGTGTGTGTTCTCAGACTTTTGTATCTCCTGCCTGATGGAAGAAGTTGAAAGAGTGAGTAAGCCGGAATGGAGGGGTCTTTGATTATGCTGCCCACTTTCCCCAGGCAGCGGGAGGTGTAGATGGAGTCAATGGATGGGAGGCAGGTTCGTGTGATGGACTGGGCGGTGTTCACGACTCTCTGAAGTTTCTTGCGGTCCTGGGCCGAGCAGTTGCCATGCCAGGCTGTGATGCAGCCCGATAGGATGCTTTCTATGGTGCATCTGTAAAAGTTGGTCAGAGTTAATGTGGACATGCCAAATTTCCTTAGTTTCCTGAGGAAGTATAGGCGCTGTTGTGCTTTCTTGGTGGTTGCGTCGACGTAGGTGGACCAGGACAGATTTTTGGTGCTGTGCACCCCTCGGAATTTGAAGCAGTTAATCATCTCCACCTTGGCCCCGTTGATGCTGACAGGGGTGTGTACAGTACTTTGCTTCCTGAAATCAATGACCAATTCTTTAGTTTTAAGAGTCAGGTTGAGTGTCTTGAGTTTTATGAAGACATATACGGGATGTTCAAATGGGCAGATACGTAGCAGATACATTTAACCCTGAAAAGTATGAGGTAATACGCTTTGAAAGGAGTAATTTGACAAGGAAGTATTCAATGAATGGCCTGACACTGGGAAGTTCCGTGGAAGAAAGCGAACTTGGGAGTGTTTGTCCATAGATCTCTGAAGGCGGGAGGGCAGGTTAACAGGATGGTGAAAAAGACATATGGGACACTTGGCCTTTATCAATCGAAGCATAGATTACAAAAGCAGGAGGTCATGTTGGAGCTGCATAGCACTTTGCTGAAGCCACAGCTGGAGTACTGTGTGCAGTTCTGGTCGCCATATTGGTGACTGCACTCGAGGGGATGCAGAGGAGTTTCACCAGGATGTTGTCTGCGATGGAACATTTAATTTATGAAGAGAGGTTGGATTCGCTTGGTTGTTTTTGCTGCAGTAAAGAAGACTGAGGGTCAACCTGATGGAGATAGAACAAAGAACAAAGAAAATTACAGCACAGGAACAGGCCCTTCGGCCCTCCCAGCCTATGCCGATCCAGATCCTTTATCTAAACCTGTCGCCTATTTTCCAAGGATCTAGTTCCCTCTGTTCCCCGCCCATTCATATATTTGTCTAGATGCATCTTAAATGATGCTATCGTGCCCGCCTCTATCACCTCCACTGGCAAAGCGTTCCAGGCACCCACCACCCTCTGCGTAAAAAACTTTCCATGCACATCTCCCTGAAACTTTCCCCTTCTCAACTTGAAATCGTGACCCCTTGTAATTGACACCCCAACTCTTGGAAAAAGCTTGTTGCTATTCACCCTGTCCATATCTCTCATAATTTTGTAGACCTCAACCTCCGTCTTTCCAACGAAAACAATCCTAATCTACTCAACCTTTCTTCATAGCTAGCACCATCCATACCAGGCAACATCCTGGTGAACCTCCTCTACACCCTCTCTAAAGCATCCACATCCTTCTGGTAATGTGGCGACCAGAACTGCATGCAGTATTCCAAATGTGGCCTAACCAAAGTCCTATACAACTGTAACTTGACCTGCCGACTCTTGTACTCATAACCCCGTCCGATGAAGGCAAGCATGCTGTATACCTTCTTGACCACTCTATCAACCTGCGTTGCCACCTTCAGGGTACAATGGACCTGAACTCCCAGATCTCTCTGTACATCAATTTTCTCCAGGACTCTTCCATTGACCGTATAGTCCGCTCTTGAATTGGATCTTCCAAAATGCACCACCTCGCATTTGCCTGGATTGAACTCCATCTGCCATTTCTCTGCCCAATTCTCCAATCTACATATATTCTATTAGATTTGTAAAACATGACCTTCCCTGCACAAAACCATGCTGCCTATCACTGATAAGTCTATTTTCTTCCAAATGTGAATAGATGCTATCCTTCAGTATCTTCTCCAACAGTTTGCCTACCACTGACGTCAAGCTCACAGGTCTATAATTCCCTTGATTATCCCTGCTACCCTTCTTAAACAAAGGGACAACATTAGCAATTCTCCAGTCTTCCGGGACCTCACCCATGCTCAAGGATGCTGCAAAGATGTCTGTTAAGGCCCCAGCTATTTTGTCCTCAAGGTTATGCAAGATTATGAGGAGCATGGACAGGGTAGATATGGTGCAGCTGGTTCCCTTAGTTGAAGGGCCAGTCTTGAGGGGACACAAATTCAAGTTGAGTGGCAGGAGGTTTAGGGGGGATTTGAGGAAAAAATGTTTTACCCAGACGGTGGTGATGGTCTGGAATGCACTGCCTGAGAGGGTGGTAGAGGCGGGTTGCCTCACATCCTTTAAAAAATACCTGGATGAGCACTTGGGACATCATAACATTTAAGGTTATGGGCCAAGTGCTGGCAAATGGGATTAGGTGGGCAGGACAGGGACTTTCATGTGTCGGTGCAGACTCGATGGGCCGAAGGGCCTCTTCTGCATTGTATTCTCTGTGATTCTGTGATTGCAGCCCTTTCATTTGAACAGAATAGATATCTGTTTGAGCAGCTTTATGAAAGGCAGGAAGTGGATGGTAAACAAAGTGGATGGTAGGGCAGCATGGTAGCATTGTGGATAGCACAATTGCTTCACAGCTCCAGGGTCCCAGGTTCGATTCCGGCTTGGGTCACTGTCTGTGCGGAGTCTGCACATGCTGCTCGTGTGTGCGTGGGTTTCCTCCGGGTGCTCCGGTTTCCTCCCACAGTCCAAAGATGTGCAGGTTAGGTGGATTGGCCATGATAAATTGCCCTTAATGTCCCAAATTGCCCTTAGTGTTGGGTGGGGTTACTGGGTTATGGGGATAGGGTGGAGGTGTTGACCTTGAGTAGGGTGCTCTTTCCAAGAGCCGGTGCAGACTCGTTGGGCCGAATGGCCTCCTTCTGCAATGTAAATTCTATGATAATCTATGATAATCTATGAAAAACAAGGTGCTTGTACAAATAATGGCTGACGAATATCATGTCTTATTGATGCCCGCTGAGTGCAATCAGGCAAAAACACAATACATTGTGTCATTTCCAATGGAGACTGAATTCATTCCTAATTCTGTTATATTTGTAAGAGCGCAGTCCTAATTCTCTACAGATTGGAGCTAAGCGAAGACTGTCCTCAACTTTCACCTTACTGAGCATATTTAAAGCTCATTACAAAAAGTGATATTTCATCCATAATAGAATGGAGATGAATTCTGACTGCAATGTGTACTTGTGATTTTCTCTTTTGTTAATGTTTTGGCCAAGTTTTCAGTAGACACTATTCAATATTTGCAGGTTACACTGAAGAAGAGGCAACAGTGACCAAACTTCATAACTTGAGGGCAGCACGGTAGCACAGTGGTTAGCACAATTGCTTCACAGCTTCAGGGTCCCAGGTTTGATGCCCTGCTGGGTCACTGTCTGTGTGGAGTCTGCACATCCTCCCCGTGTGCGCGTGGGTTTCTTCCGGGTGCTCCGGTTTCCTCCCACAGTCCAAAGATGTGCAGGTTAGGTGGATTGGCCATGATAAATTGCCCTTAGTGTCCAAAACTGTCCTCAGTGTTGGTTGAGTAGGGTTACTGGGTTATGGGGATAGGGTGGTGTGGGCTTGGGTAGGGTGCTCTTTCCAAGAGCTGGTGCAGACTCGATGGGCCGAATGGCCTCCTTCTGCACTGTAAATTCTATGATTCTATGATAACACCGCTAAAGCAGGCCAGAAGAAAGTACTTTCACTCACAAGGCAGTTTTATCTCTTTCTTAATTTAGGAGACTGAGAATCACAAGTAACACCATCCCACCCTGAATTTATTGAGAGTGTGATCAAAACCGTTTCAGTTAGCTCATGCGGTTATCCCACAACAGGTCAACCTGAGATGACCGCAGGGTGCTTGGGAGCATTCTTAGACCGAGACTTTCCTGCTTGGTTCACTGGCACCCTTCCCAGCAATAATTCTGTTTTCTTTCTGGAGTGTTTCTCTATCAGACCTTTCAGGAGTTTACGCACAGAAAACAACTTCTGAAAGAGCTTATGCACAATTCTTCTTCGAGATGCAGATTGATTAGTTGGATGCATAGTTGGTTGTTGGTTGGTTCGCGTATTCCCGAGTTGCCTTCCATTGGCGGACCTATTTCAGGACTTCTTCCTGTTCTTCTGTGATTACTGTCACAATGATGGAGAAAAGCCTGGCTATACATACAGACATATTGAACTTCTAAATAAGACATGTATTTTTAAAACTACAAGTCAAAAATGGCCGAGGATGTAAATTCTGAGGACATAAATTGAGCCACTGTCTGAATTGCTCCATTGTGGATAAAGCTAAGTGAGAGATAATGGGATCTCACACTCTTTGGGCAAAATCCTACCAAAATTTGGCAGTGTCGGTTCCAGTGAGTAAACAGATGCAAATCCTGGCTACGTCAATGGTGTGAAATCTGAAGGAACCCTCTTCAACAATTTTTTTCTCACGTGAATCACGCCGCGCTTGTGGCAGCCTCCCGCTGATTTGCTCACCCAAGGACAACTTACTCTCTGTAATCAGTTAGGAGCTCCATATAAACTTGCGGCACGGTGGCACAGTGGTTAGCGCTGCTGCCTCACAGCACCAGGGACCCAGGTTCAATTCCGGCCTTGGGAGATGTCTGTGTGGAGTTTGCACGTTCTCCCTGTGTCTGCGTGAGTTTCCTCCTGGTGCTCCGGTTTCCTCCCACGGTCCAAAGATGTGCAGGTGAGGTGAACTTCCGTGCGCTCGATGGGCCAAATGGCTTCCTTTTGCACTGTAGGAATTCTATGGTTCTTCTATGGTTCCATTCGGGGGGGGGGGGGGGGGGTGAGTGCTACCAGGAAGCCAGGACCATGTTTCATGGAGAGAGCCCTCACCAGTTTCTGGATTGTGTGGAGCGGAGCCATAACATCTGTACCCGCAATCAGCTGTACGTCCAGCAAGCACGGTCACCAACCCGCCTGGATGCTGTAGCTGCGATAGTGAATGCCAGCTCACTTCATAAGAGGATGGGACTGCAGTGCTGAAAGAAGATGAATGACCTTCTTCAGTCTCCTATGCTCCAAAGAGGAGATGATGTATGAAGGTGGATAAGCCTGTCCAATCTCTCCCTGTAACCCAGTCCCTTGAGTCCTGGCAACCTCCTTGAAAATCTCTTCTGCACTCTATCCAGTTTAATAGCATCTTTCCTATAGCAAGGTGACCAAAATTGAACACAATACTCCAGGTGCAGCCTCTTTAACGTTCTGCACAATTGCAACATAACTTCCCAACTTCTATACTCAATGCCCGGACTGATGAAGGCCAACCTGCCAAAAGCCTTCTTCACCTTCCCATCTACCTGTGACTCCAACTTTAGAGAACCATGCAGCTGAACTGCAAGGTCCCTCTGTTCCACGCTAAGATCCTAAGGTCCTACCATTCACTGTGAAAGTCCTACCTTGATTTGACACCTCACACTTATCTGCATTGAACTCTATGTGCCATTTCTCGGCCACTTTCCCAGCTGATCAAGATCCTGCTGCAATTTTCGATAACCTTCTCACTATCTACAATACCACCTATTTTAGTGTCATCTGCAAACTTACTGATCATGCCTTGTACATTCGCATCGAAATCATTGATATAGATAACAAACAGCAATGGGCCCAACACTGACCCCTGAGGCACACCACTGGTCACAGGCCTGCAGTCTGACAAGCATCCTTCCACCATTACCCTCTGCTCCCGACCATCAAGCTAATTGTATATCCAATTTGCCAGCTCTCCTTGGATTCCATGTGATCTAAGCTTCCAGAGCAGCCTACCATGTGGAACTTTATCAAAGACCTTACTGAAGTCCATATAGACTAAATCTATCACCCTGCCCTCATCAACATTCCTGGTCACTTCATCAAAGAACTCTAACAAATTTGTAAGGCATGATCTCCATTGCTCAAATCCGTGCTGACAATTCCTAATCAACCCCTGTCTTTCCAAATGCCTGTATATCTTATCCCTCTCTGGTAACTTACCCACCACAGATGTTAGGCTTACCAGTCTATAATTCCCAGGTTTGCAGTCCTTCTTAAATAAGGGCACAACATTTGCTACCCTCCAGTCTTCTGGTACCTCACCCGTGGCTAACGATGATGCAAATATCTCAGCCAGGGATCTCGCAATTTCTTCTCTAGCCTCATGCAGTATTCTTGGATATACCTGGTCAGGACCAGGAGATTTATCCACCTTCATACATTTTAATACGTCTATCACCTTCTCTACTGTAATGTGAACTGTCCTCAATATATCATCACTAACATTCCCTGGTTCCCAAGTCTTCATGTCTTTCTCCACGGTAAGCACAGAGGAGAAATATTCATTGAGAACCTCACTCATCTCATGAGGTTCCACACTTATGTGTCCACTTTGGTCCTTGAGGGGTCCTATTCTCCCTCTAGTTATTCTTTTTCCTTTAATATACTTAAAGAATTCCTTTGAATTCACCTTAATCCTCTCGGCCAAAGCTACCTCAAGCCCCCTTTTTGCCCTCCTAATTTCCTTCTTGAGTATACTCCTGTATCCCCTGTACACTTCCAGGGAATCCCTTGAGTCCAGTTGCTTGTACCTGAGCCATGCCTCCTTCTTTTTCCTGGCCAAAACCTCAATATCTTTTGTCATCCAGGGTTCCCTACACCTGCCAGCCTTGCCCTTGACCCTAACAGGAACATATAGACCCTGAACTCTAACTATTTCACTTTTAAATGCCTCCCACTTGCTGGAGGTCGCTTTGCCCTCAAACAAGCTAATCCAATCAACCCTTGCAAGCTCCTATCTAATTCCATCAAAATTTGCCTTGCCCCAATTTAGAACTTGCACCTGTGGATTAGTTTTGTCCATTTCCAAAACTATTTTAAAATTAATAGAACTATGGTCACTGGTCCCAAAGTGGTCCCACACCATCATCTCAGCCACTTGCCCTGCCCTATTTCCCAAGAGTAGGTCAGGTTTTGCCTTTTCCCGAGTAGGATCCTCCACATACTACCTGAGGAAACTTTCCTGAACATACTTAACAAATTTCACTCCATCTAAGCCCTTAACACAATGGCAGTAACCCTGTTACTCCTGCAAGCTCCCCAATCTCCCTGCATATTTGTTGTTCTAATTCCCGTTGACTATTTGGGGCCTATAGTACAACCCAATAAGGTCACCATCCCCTTCTTATTTCTTAGTTCCACCCACAAAGCCTTGTTGGATGGTCCCTCGGTTATTTTGTCTCTGAGTACTGCCGTGATGCTCCCTTAATCAAAAATGCAACTCCCCCTCCTCTCCTTCCTCCACCTCTATCCCGCCTAAAGCACCTGTACCCCTGGAACATTAAGCTGCCAATCCTGTCCCTCCTTAGCCATGTTTCAGTTATGGCTATAATATTCCAGTCCCACTTACCTATCCTTGCCCTGAGTTCATCAGCCTTACCTGTCAGCCCTCTTGTATTGAAATACATGCAATTTAATCCAACACGTTTTCTCCGTTCCCTGCCATGCTCCTGCCTATCATGGCTATCCAGCTTGCTGTTGCTGAGTACTGCATCTCCTTTGAGCCCCTCATTTGCTTCCATGTTGCTGAAGATCCCACACACCCCTGCCAATCTAGTTTAAACCCTCCCTTGTAGCAGTAGCAAATCTGCCCCCCAGGATATTGACCCCTTCCAGTTCAGATGCAACCCATCCCTCTTAAACAGGTCACCTCTGCCCCAGGACAGATCCCGATGATCAATCCCTGCTCCCTGCACCAATTCTTTTGTCATATTCTCCTGTTCTAACCCTCAGTAGCATGTAGCACTGGAGGTAATCCAGGGATTACCACCCTCAAGGTCCTGTCCCTTAACCTTTTTCCTACCTCTCTATAATCACTCCTCGAGACCTCATCCCTATTTCTATTTATGTCATTTGTGCCAACGTGCACAACCTTTGGCTGCTGCCCCTCCCCCTTGAGAATGTTCTGCAGCCGCTCCAAGATATCATTGACCCTGGCACCTGGGAGGCAACACACCATCCTGGACACAGAATGTCTAGTCTCCCCCTAACTATCGAGTGTCCTATCACTACTGTCCTATTTACCTTTACCCTTTCCCACTGTTCCCCAGAGTCAGTCGTAGTGCCACAGATCTGGTTACTGCTGCTTTCACCTGAACAGTCAATCCCCCCCCACACAGTATCTAAAATGGTACATTTGTTTATGAGGGGAATGGCCACAGGGGACTCTTGCATTCTCTGCCGGCTCCCTTTGCCATTCCTGGTGGTTATGTCCAAGACCGGTTTGTGGAATTTCACCTTCCAGGAACATACAAGAGACTGGGATGAAAGCCAACTGCACAACCTGGTCAGTGTGGACTAATGATTGGGTGTGTCAGGGTGTGTGACACAGAACCAAAACGATAGAAGAGTCACCCCTGCTGCTCTGACAGGTGTGGTAATCTGTGTTGAGGTATTATGGTACCTGTTAATGCTGGAACACCATTGGTAGATATTGTATGTTTCCTATTGGTCAAGCTGTATGGTAGCTCCACCCTGCAAGGCGGAGTATAAGAGCCCGTGCCGTCCCAGCAGCCTTCATTCTGTACCTGAGCTGCTGGGGGAAACATCTAGCTTATTAAAGCCTTCAGTTGGGCTACAACCTCCCTTCAGTGGTCACTGATCGTGCATTAATTTAATAAGCTAGATTTAAAAGGATGGAGCTCCGAATCAAGCCGGAGTGTTTGCAACTCAGCCCCCACGCGGCGAACTCAGCGGCAATTTTCAAGCACTGGCTGGCGTGCTTTAAAGGATATCTCGGAACGGCCGAAAACACACCCACGGGAGAACAGAAAATGCAAGTCCTGCACTCGAGGGTGAGCCCGGAAATTTACACCCTCATCGAGGACGCAGAAGACTTCGATGCAGCAATAGAGCTGCTAAAAGGACATTATATTCGCCCGGTAAACCAGGTCTACGCCCGACATCTGCTAGCAACGAGGCAACAAATCCCTGGGGAATCGCTGGAAGAATTCTACCGTGCGTTCCTGATGTTGGGGAGAAACTGCAGCTGCCCGCAAGTTTCGGCGAGCGACCACACAGAACTCTTGATCTGGGATGCCTTCGTGGCAGGTATGCTGTCCTCCCAAGTCCGCCAGCCATTGCTGGAAAAAGACAGCCTAGACCTCAAGGAGGCAAGGGCCCTTGCAGGTTCCCTGGATGTGGCCTCCAGAAACGCCCACGCTTACATTCCCGACCGCGCGGCAGCCCCGTGGTCAGCGTGGAACCCCTCCGCAGCCGACCCCGAGACAACCCCCATCCCCCCACAAGCTTGTGCTGCAAAGTGGCCTGGCACCCCGGGGGCCCCACTGCTACTTTTGCGGGCAGGCCAAGCACCCCGGGCAGCGCTGCCCGGCCCGCGCATCCACCTGCAAGGGATGTGGTAAAAAGGGCCACTTCGTGGTGGTCTGCCAGGCCCGTGCGGTCGGCGTGGTCTCCGGCGGCAAATGCGGACCGCCACCACAAACCTCTCCACGGTCCCTGTGCGGCCAGCGGGCGCCACCATCTTCCTACTCCAGGGCCACGTGCGGCCACCGTGCGCCGCCATCTTGTCCCGCGGACGCCATGTTCGATGGACGGGCACCGCCATTTTGTGCACCCCCAGCCATGTGCGACCAATGGGAGCCACCATCTTGGATGGACTCCCAGGACCCCAGCTCAGCTGACCACACACCGCCCGAAGAGAACACTCAACTGCTGAGATTAGCCTCGGTGACCCTGGATCAGTCCCGGCCTCGGACACTCTCAACTGCTACAACAACTGTACTAATCAACGGGCACGAGACGTCCTGCTTAATCAACTCTGGGAGCACGGAGAGCTTCATACACCCCGACACGGTAAGGCGCTGTTCTCTCCTCGTCCACCCTGTTAATCAAAAAATCTCCCTGGCCTCCGATTACCACTCAGTAGAGATAAATGGATTCTGTGTAGCAAACCTCACAGTCCAGGGAAGGGAGTTTAAAAATTACCGGCTCTACGTCCTTCCCCACCTCTGCGCGGCCACACTCCTAGTTTTAGACTTCCAGTGTAATCTCCAAAGTCTAATTTTCAAATTCAGCGTCCCTATACCCCCCCTCACTGTCTGCGGCCTCGCGACCCTCAAGGTCGATCCGCCTTCCCTGTTTGCGAACCTCACCCCGGATTGCAAACCCGTCGCCACCAGGAGCAGACGGTACAGTGCCTAGGATCGGATATTTATTAGGTCAGAGGTCCAAAGGCTACTGAGGGAAGGAGTCATTGAAGCTAGCAACAGTCCCTGGAGAGCTCAAGTAGTGGTGGTAAAGACCGGGGAGAAACATAGGATGGTCATCGACTACAGTCAGACCATCAACAGGTTTACGCAGCTGGACGCGTACCCTCTCCCCCGCATATCCGACCTGGTAAACAGGATCTCGCATTACAAGGTCTTCTCCACGGTGGATCTTAAGTCCGCCTACCACCAGCTCCCCATCCGCACTAGTGACCGCAAATACACTGACTTCGAGGCAGACGGGCGGCTCTCTCACTTCTTAAGGGTTCCCTTCGGTGTCACCAACGGGGTCTCGGTCTTCCAGCGCGAGATGGACCGAATGGTTGACCGGTACGGTTTACGGGCAACATTCCCGTATCTCAATAATGTCACCAGCTGCGGCCACGACCAGCAGGACCACGACACCAACCTCTGAAAATTCCTCCAGACCGCAAAGATCCTTAACCTTACATATAACAAGGATAAATGCGTGTTTAGCACCGACCGCCTCGCCATCCTCAGCTACGTAGTGCGAAATGGAGTTATAGGCCCCGACCCTGAATGCATGTGCCCCCTATTGTTCCCCCTCCATCACTGTTCCAAGGCCCTGACGCGCTGCCTAGGGTTTTTCTCCTACTATGCCCAGTGGGTCCCCAACTATGCGGACAAGGCCCGTCCCCTGATCCAATCCACAGCTTTTCCCCTGTCGATAGAGGCCCGCCAGGCCTTCAGCCGCATCAAAGCAGACATTACAAAGGCCACGATGCACTCCATCGACGAGTCCCTCCCCTTCCAGGTCGAGAGCGACGCGTCTGACGTAGCTCTGGCGGCCACCCTCAACCAAGCAGGCAGACCCGTGGCCTTCTTCTCACGCACCCTCCATGCTTCCGAAATCCGCCACTCCTCAATTGAAAAGGAGGCCCAGGCCATAGTAGAAGCTGTGAGACATTGGAGGCATCACCTGGCCGGCAGGCGATTCACTCTCAACGGTCGGTTGCTTTCATGTTCGATGATGCACAGCGGGGCAAGATAAAAAACGATAAGATCTTGCGGTGGAGGATCGAACTCTTCACCTACAACTACGAGATCTTGTATCGTCCCGGGAAGCTAAACAAGCCTCCTGTTGCCCTGTCCCACGGCACATGTGCCAATGCACAAGTAGACCGCCTCCGAGCCCTCCACGAGGACCTCTGTCACCCGGGGGTCACTCGCTTTTTCCATTTTGTCAAGACCCCCAACCTGCCCTACTCCATCGAGGAGGTCAGGAGAGCCACCAAGGACTGCCAAATCTGCGCGGAGGGCAAACCGTACTTCTACCGGCCAGAGAAAGCGCACCTGATAAAGGTTTCCCGTCCCTTTGAATGCCTCAGCATGGACTTCAAAGGCCCCCTCCCCTCCACCGACCGCAACACGTACTTCCTGAACATGATTGACGAGTACTCCCGGTTCCCATTCGCCATCCCCTGCCCCAACATGACCGCAACCACCATCATCAAGGCCCTCCATAGCATCTTTGCACTGTTCGGGTTTCCCGTTTACATACATAGTGATAGGGGGTCCTCCTTTATGAGCGACGAACTGCATCAATTCCTGCTCAGCAAGGGCATCGCCTCGAGCAGGACGACTAGTTACAACCCCCGGGGAAACGGGCAGGTAGAGAGGGAGAACGGAACGGTCTGGAAGACCGTCCTACTGGCCCGACGGTCCAGGAATCTCCCAGTCTCCCACTGGCAGGAAGTCCTCCCGGATGCCCTCCACTCCATCCGGTCACTGCTTTGTACCACAACCAACCAAACACCTCACGAACGTCTCCTTGTCTTCCCCAGGAAGTCCTCCTCTGGGACCTCGCTCCCGACCTGGCTGGCAGCTCCCGGACCCATCCTGCTCCGAAAACACGTGCGGGCGCACAAGTCGGAGGGTCCATCTTCTCCACGCTACCCCCAGTATGCCTACGTGGCGTACCCCAATTGCCGACAAGATACGGTCTCCCTACGAGACCTGGCACCCGCCGGAGCCCCACGCACACCCCAGCCACCAATCCCACCCTCCCCTCCACCAGGGCACCTTACAGGAGGATAGGTCCTTCCGCCGGCCCCATCTAGGACCCCCACCCACCGACGCACCCCGCAGACGCTCCCTTCCCTGGTCAATCATTTTCCCCACCAGCGCTGTCTAGGGGTGTCGAAGCTGCCACAGAGATCGAGGCCACGCTCCCGGAGACACAGACACCCGAGCCTCCATCGGAGTCACCACTGAAGCTTCAATGATCACAGAGGACGACCAGGGCCCCCGATCGACTGATTGCTTAATTTCAAAGTGTATAGTTAATTATGAATCATAAGTTGTAAATAGTAAATAGAATTGTAAATAGTTACAAAATGCTGTACGGAGGTATTACGGTACCTCCATAACTAATTCTACCACGTTACCATGTTGTAATATCAGGCCACCACCCCGCCAGACTCTTTTTTAACTGGGGGTGAATGTGGTAGTCTGTGTAGAGGTATTACGGTACCTGGTAATGCTGGAACACCGTTGGCAGATATTGTATGTTTCCTATTGGTCAAGCTGTATGGTAGCTCCGCCCTGCAAGGCGGGGTATAAGAGCCCGTGCCGCCCCAGCAGCCTTCATGATGTACCTGAGCTGCTGGGGGAAATATCTAGCTTATTAAAGCCTTCAGTTGGACTACAACCTCGCTTCAGGGGTCATTGATCGTGCATCAACAGGTAAAAATACAAGTCTCGCTCTCTTACCGATTGCTGAAGCAAGCCAAGTCTGCAAAGTCACAGCTGAAAAGGAAGCAAGTAAACTTTTCAGCTAAACTGCAGGACCCTGCAATTCTGAAACCAACTATTCAACTGTTGAAGTCACTGCTACTGCAATCTCAAATGGCTGCAAAGTTTCATCATCTACTCCTCACGGACAAGTCAAAGACTGATTTGTGTATCTTTCGGTTATTTATTTTTGGACTCAATTCTCATTTTTCATCTGTGCGATTGAATATGCAAGTGTTTTATTATTTTTCTCACATGTAGTGGCTAATAAACTCACTCTTTAACTCAAGGAAGCCTGCTTAAGTTGGCTCCTTTTAAAATATAAATACATCGGGGCTGGGAAAAGGTATGTACAAGAGAAGATATCCTGTTACAACCAGCTGAGTAGTTGAATGAAGAAATGGTGCCAGATCATAACAATTTGGGAGCGTCGCACCCGGAATTTCAAAAATTGAGGGATCTCATCTGGGAGAACAAATTTGGGGGACGTCGCCTGGGGACCACCTATAACATTACCAATATGGCTTTGATCAATTTGCTGCGTTTAACTGTTCTATTTCAATGTCAATTGCCCTATTTAGTTCAACAGTATCACTGCAGTAAACAATATCAATGTAACTAGAAGTACCGCATCCATCCACATAACAAACACAGCTCTGAATGTGTAGCCAGTCCATTAACCCTTTCCTTACTCAGCTTTCATCATCTGAGGTGGCACGGTGGCACAGTGGTTTGCTCTGCTGCCTTACGGCGCTGAGGACCCGGGTTCGATCCCAGCCCTGGGCCATTGTCCGTATAGAGTTTGCACATTCTCCCAGTGCCTATCATCCCCACAGCGCAAAAGATGGTTAGGGTTAGGTGGATTGGCCACGCTAAATTGCCCCTTAATTGGAAAGAAATAATTGGGTACTCTAAATTTATTTTAAAAAAGCTTTCATCACCTTTGGACATCTCAAAATGCTTCATAAACAATGATGCTCTTTGTGAATGTAGACTCTGTTGTTATTTGGGAAGATAACCTGGAACCTTCTGCCTAACTGCAGGAGTACCTTCACTAGATTGACTGCCTGCAGCATTTCATGAAGAAGACACACCTCCAATTGCTCAAGGGAAGCTAGCGATGGACAGTAAATGTCCACTTTACTCATGACGCCACATTCCTAAAATAATTTGTTTTTAAGTCAAGGAGATCATTGGAGTTCTTGCACACAAAGAGCAGAAATAGATCTGAGTGGTACAATATTAAAAAGAGGAGGAGGTTACGGTGCTGAGGACCCAGGTGCGATCCCGGCCCTTGGTCAATGTCTGTGTGGAGTTTGCACATTCTCCCAGTGCCTGCGTGGATCTCCACAGCGCAAAAGATGTGCAGAGCAAGTGGATTGGTCATGCTAAATTGTCCCTTAATTGGGGGGGAAAAATTGGGTACTCTAAAAATATTTATTAAAACAAAGAGAATGAGGTGGTCCATGATCCCTGGTAGCTTGGTTCATTGGTTAATATTCCTGTCTGTGTGTTAAAATTCTCACCCATGTAGTGCATATTCTGGGCCAATATTTCAATGGACGACTGAGGAGGTATCACAAAGCTGAAGATGACACCCTTCAGGTGGTATATTAAACAGAGGGACAAAGATTTAATATTTCTGGTCTTTGTTCTTATGTTAGAACCAGATCACAAATATTAGCCTGGATTTTCACTGATTTTGACTAATTGAAGGGCGAGCTTTTAAAAAGTGGTGAACAGGTCCCGATTTTGAGATTCCCAATCCCGTCCATGGGATGTGCGGTTTTTGGGAGTGTCTATAAAGGGTGCTGGCTGTTTCTTGTCAAAAGCCTGCATCCGGCATTCCTATCCTGCCTGGCTTCATTGTAGAAAAAGGCATCTCCTACTTCTCCACTAATCTTAAAGGATTGTGGTTCTTGGTCCCTTCAAGGATTCATGAACCTTAGTGTGCATGAGAGGGCTTTTTAAAAGAACTGCTTTTTGTAATCACTGTCTGGGCTCTGTATCTTCTGTGCACTTGGCTGAGAGTCCAGACAGCTTAGGAGTACAAGGACACCCACTCCCCAGATGAAACATTGTTGAATTGACAGTTGAGGCTCTCTGATCTCTGTGGCCAATTTTACAGTATTTGTTGACATGAAGTGGTTTCAAGTGTTTGTGGTTTTTGAAATATCCAAAGGCCTGGATAATTGACATTTTTGTTGGACTGTCATCCAGACTTTATTTGATAGGAGAAATTTATCAATGGATTACATTTTTTCAAAGCCATTTTTTTAAAGGTATACTAAACCCTATGTTGTTCATTGGTTCAAGAGAGTGTACAGTGACTCAATTGGTATCAAAATGTCAGAGCTTGACATGGGGGCACAAGGGTCCTGAGGGTGAAATCAGAAGGGTGGAGCTTGGCATGACGTTGAGGTGGGTGGGGGGCATAAGGTGGCAAGGATGAGGCAGGGAGAATGTTTGGGGGGAGTGAAGGAAATGTGAGAGGTGAGAGCAGGAGGGCCTTTCTATTCTTTTCGTTTATGGGGCAAAGCCCCTTGACTTTGACGTCACTCTCAAGGTGCCACCACATTTTCTGTGTTGCTCTTTCCTGTAGATAATGTTTCTTATTTTAAAGATTCAAATGGACAAAGATGTCTGTTCTACCATGCAAGTACTCACAACTGTGGTGTCAATATCAAATCTGGTGGTGTTCTTAGATTGATGAGCTAAATCTTGCTTTATTGTTTTTTGATCACTGTCCTCATTGATTCAGACATTCACCCTGATGTGTCCAAACAATTTTTTTTCTCAAAAGACCCATTTATTTCCTTTTGATGGTTTTTCAGTCTGTGTAATTAACATATTTTAAGATGGAACACCTTCTTTGTCCCTGTGAGACAGGCGTGACAGTTCCTTGACTGTATTATGGAAGCCACACGGCAATGTTAGTTGATGATCAGCACCCATTTTGTCGACTTTAATGACCAAGGTTGCCAGCGGTAGGAATGACAAAGGATTCATTTAACAGAAGATAAAGTCTGCCCATGGCAGTGTTTAATGATGTATTGGGTGTTCTGGATCACATACAGGTCACCAACACTTGAAGTAGTGCAACACTATTTTATTAAAGGGTTAACTATTTAAACATACTTGAACTGTGGGTAAATACAATACTAGCTTTAACTAAAGACCTTTGCCTTGTCCTAACCAGTTGATGCACTCAGCACATGGTGAATGTCTGTGTTGCAGGCTGTGAGCTCTGTGCTCCTAGCTGGCTGCTACTCGAATCAGCGGGAACTCTGATGCCCCCTGTCTTTATAGTGCATGTGCTCTCACTGGTGATTGGCTGCGGTGTTGTGTATGTTGATTGGTCCCACTGTGTGTCCATCAGTGTGTGTCTGCACCATGATATACTGGTGTATATTATGACATTCCCCTTTTATATTAAAAAATGTGCCTGCGTGACAATAAATAGTGTGTGGTGAATGTTCCTGACTACCTGTGTGCAAAATATTTACAGGACTATGTACATAAAACTAAGCTATTTAAATGGGAATGTGCCTGGTGCAGAAAAAACAGTGTGTCACACAAATAACGAGATGAACACTATATACAAACCACTTGAACGATTAAACGGAAGAACAGAACAGACCGGAGAGTCCATTAGTGCACAAAGTTCACAAATTAAGTCTCTGAGGTGGGCGACGAATTCTGGTTGACCGCCTCAAGGGTGGGTCAGGAGCCACCGCTTGAGGAGCGGACTGGACTGCGTCACCTGCCGAAGAACCACGCAGTTGCAGACCAGCCACCATCCGGAAGATGGATGCGGACGTTGTCATCTGGAGCCAGAGCAGGGAGATCAGCTGCACGGGAGTCATGAGCCGCTTTGTGCTGTGCACGAGACAGTTGCATTCGTTGAAGGACCGGAACATGGTCGAGGTCTGGGACGTGAATGGATGGCACCATCGTCCTCAGGGTGCGACCCATGAGCAGCTGGGCTGGCGACAGGCCAGTGGACAGTGGGGCGGAGCGATAGGCCAGCAGGGCGAGGTAGAAGTCGATCCTGCATCGGCAGCTTTGCAGAGGAGCCGTTTGACTATGTGGATGCCCTTCTCCGCTTTGCCATTGGATTGGGGGTACAGGGGACTGGATGTCACATGCACAAAGTTGTACCTCCTGGCAAAGTTGGACCATTCCTGGCTTGCGAAGCAGGGACCATTGTCCGACATCACAGTGAGTGGGATGCCGTGTCGAGCAAAGGTGTCCTTACAGGCACGGATGACTGCAGATGATGTGATGTCGTGCAAACGTACCGCCTGCAGGTAGTTTGAAAAATAGTCTACAATCAGAACATAGTCCCTGTCCAGTGCGTGGACAGGTTGATGCCGACTTTGGACCAAGGGGACGTGACCAACTCATGGGGCTGTAGGGTCTCACGTGGTTGGGCCGGCAGGAACCGCTGACAGGTGGGGCAGTTGAGCACTGTGTTAGCGATGTCATCATTGATGCCGGGCCAGTACACTGCCTCTCGGGCCCGTTGGCGGCACTTCTCCACGCCAAGATGGCCCTCGTGTAGCTGTTCCAAGATGAGCTGGCGCATGCTGTGCGGGATAACAATGTGGTCCAGCTTCAGGAGGACACCATTGACTACTGCCAGATCATCTCTGATGTTGTAGAACTGCGAGCCCTTGAGCCACCCGTCTGTTAGGTGGCGCATGACACGCTGTAGCAGGGGGTCAGCCGCAGTCTTGCGGCGAATTTGGACGAGGCGTTCATCCGTGGCCGGTAGATTGGAGGCCACGTAGGCCACATGGGCGTCAACCTGGCAGACGAATCCCGCTGGGTCACACGGGGTGTTGACTGCCATGGACAGAGTGTCGGCTATGATCAGGTCTTTGCCCGGGGTGTATACCAGCTGGAAGTTGCATCGCTGGAGTTTGAGCAGAATGCGCTGAAGGCGAGGCGTCATGTCGTTCAAGTGTTTTGTATTATATAGACCAGCCGGCGATGGTCGGTCTCGACGGTGAATTGGGGCAGACCGTACACATAATCATGAAACTTGACGACACCGGTCAAAAGGCCCAGGCACTCCTTTTCTATCTGCGCGTAGCACTGTTCCGTGGGGGTCATGGCGCGTGATGCATATGCAACGGGGGCCCATGATGAGGCCTCATCACGTTGCAGGAGCATTGCCCCAATGCCAGATTGGCTGGGATTGGTCGAGTATATTATGACATTTACAATGCCCGTTGGGACAACCAGCATGCCGGTCCCTGTTTGGGCCGGCTTTTATGCTTCATCTTACAAGCCCCAGCTGGATGGGCCTTGACCCACTTCAGAGGAAGCTCGTATTCCACGAGCCTCATGGGGAGATCAATTATAGTTCCACCGTGGGTCTCATGGGGGTTATTACACCCATCCCGCCCCAAGTCCAAAGGTTCCTCCTCTGCAACCATCCGAGAAGGCCTTATGTATCTTTTCGCATGTGGCTGTTAACAAGTTAGGAAGAAACAGTATGTGCAGATGTATAAACGAAGCACAAGGCAATGCAACATTCAGTCTATAAGTTCAGTCTCTGTGGCGGGCGACGAATTCTGGTTGACCGCCTCAAGGGTGGGTCAGGGGCCGCCTGCACTGGAATGGGCGGCGCTTAGTCCAATGTAGACGGTGGCAAAGGAAACGGCAGATCGGTGACCTCTTGGAAGGGTGTGTCCTGAGGAATCAGCAGGCGAGGCGGGACATCACGTTCAGGTGGCGAGCGTAGAAGCAGCCGCAGTGCCCGCCTATTACGGCGAAGGAAAGAGCCATCATGCATGCGAAGGAGAAATGATTTGGGGGCCACTTGCTTGACCACCACAGCTGTGGCAGACCAGCCACCGTCAGGTAGCTGAACACGAACTCGGTCAGCAGGGACCAAAGCAGGGAGATCTGTGGCGTGGGCATCATACGCCGACTTGCATTGGGCCCGAGACAGGTGCATTCTTTGCAGGACTGGAAAATTGTCAAGGTCCGGTACGTGGATAGCTGGCACCGTCATCCATAGTGTGCGGTTCATAGGCTAGCAGTGCCAGGTGAAAATCTGAACCCGAATCAGCAGCTTTACACAACAGTCGCTTTACAATGTGTACCCCATTTTCTGCTTTCACATTTGACTGGGGGTAGTGGGGGCTTGAAGTGACGTGCGTGAAATTGTACTGTCGGGCAAAATCCACCCACTCCTGACTGAAGAAGCACGGGCCATTAACTGTCATGACCGTAAGTGGAATGCCATGATGGGCAAAGGTCTCTTGACTGTTGCTGATGTGAGGTCATGCAGTCTGACCACCTCGGGGTAATTTGAAAAATAGTCCACGAGGAGGACGTAGTCCCGGCCTTTTGCGTGAAAGAGATCAATGCCAACCTTGGTCCATGGAGACGACACCAGTTCATGCGGCTGCAAAGTCTCTTTTGGCTAAGCTGGCTGGAAACGTTGGCACATTGGGCAATTTAGGACAGTGTTGGCGATGTCGTCATTGATGCCAGGCCAATATACTGCCTCTCAGGCTTGCCGGCGACACTTTTCCACCCCCAGGTGACCCTCATGGAGGTGGCCGAGGACGAGCTCTCGCATACTCTGTGGTATTACTATCCTGTCGAGTTTCATTAGTATACCATCGACCACTGCCAGGTCGTCTTTTATATTGTAGAACTGTGGGCACTGACTCTTCGGCCAACCATCTGTGAGATGGCGCATGACCCATTGGAGTAAAGGATCACTGGCTGTCTCTTGACGAATCTGCACGACCCTTTCATCAGTGGCCGGAAAGTCTTTGCTCCGGAGTGGTGGGGGGGGGGGGGGGGGGGCAAAAACAGGATCCACTCTGACCTGCCAATCCCAGAAGCAGGCCCTACGCAGTCATGGGGGTGGAGAAGTGCCGAGGTGGACTAGACAGAAGACCAGATTTAGTTTCACGAGACATCTTGCCAATTGTTTCAGAAGCAGTTGCGCACCCTATTCCTCACCCCTCACATCTCCTTTAACACCCATCTTCCCTGCCTGGCCCCTGCATACCAACTCATGTTCATTACCCCCGCTCCGCCCCTTAGCCTCTGCATACCACCATGTCACTTTATAACCACTCATTGCATATCCACAATGGATAGATCTCAGGACTATGTTGTGTTGACAAAAATACATTTCTAACAATATAAGACAGCTCTCACTCATGCACACCTGATAGTGAAAAATACTCCCATTTGCGAAACTATTCAAAACATTTAAATCTCCTACAGTGTTCAATAACTTATGAAATCAAACAACCTACTATTCCGACCCCACATCAAAGACAGCTAATCCTTCAGTAACCTATTTAAACTCCCAATTAAAATGTGAACTCCAAACCCTAAGCTAAAATAATTGTAGCTTTCTAAACTCAGCCAAGCATTAATAGTGGCATAATAATAGTCCTTGGCGGCATGGTAGCGCAGTGGTTAGCATTGCTGCCTGACAGCGCCAAGGAGCTGGGTTCGATCCTCGCCTGGGGTCACTGTCCATATGTAGTTTGCACATTCTCCCCATGTCGGCATGGTTTTCACCCCCACAACCCAAGGGTGTGCAGGGTAGGTGGATTGGCCATGCTAAATTGGCCCTTAATTGGAAATTTAAAACAAAATAATAGCCCTTTGGAAATGTCAACAAATGACTTTACTAAACAGCAAAAATAGATACTAATGCTTTTTTCTAACCTTTACCAAATGGCCTATAAATCAAAGCCAACTGGCAGACTGGATTATTTTAACAGTTTGAAAGTGTTCTTTTATCAAATTTAAAGATCAGGGAATATAAAAATATCTAGCTCATGACACTTAAAATGAACCTATACCCCCATCAAATTCATCTCCACCTACACCATCAATTCATGACCCCCACATTGTATGGCTGGTTTAGTAACAGAGGCTGGTTTAGCACAGTGGGCTAAATAGCTGCTTTGCAATGCAGAACAAGGCAGCAGCGCGGGTTCAATTCCCGTACCGGCCTCCTCGAACAGGCGCCGGAATGTGGCGACTAGGGGCTTGTCACAGTAACTTCATTGAAGCCTACTTGTGACAATAAGTGATTATTATTATTATTATATTGAGGCCCTTGGAACAGCCAAAATGGGGTCTGTTTGAACTCAGCGTTTATATCAAATAGCTCAGTTTTGTTCGACTATCCCTCCTGCCTCCTTCTTCCTGCTGGCAAAATTGGATCTGTCAGAAATGTCACCCTGACTCCGCAAAACTCTGTCCCTTACTCATTGTATCCGAATGTTGGAAATTATTACACAAGCTTAGTTCAAGATGGGTAGCCGCTCAAAGTGAAAATTAGTAGGGAACGCATTTAAAACATGGCAGAGGGACTAATTCTGCAGAATAAAGGTAACTATGATGGTGATGGAGCAATGACCATATAGACCACATCCCGACCAAATGCAGATAGACCAATCATGTTGCTGTTTGCTCAGTCCTAGCTTCCACTTCACCAATGGCAAAATGAAAAAGAATTCTAATTGAATTTCAGTTTCCATCGGCCTCAAGAGCAAAGTATTCCACTGATATCTGGTAGGTGTGGTCACATACACAGAATGGAGAGGCTCAGCTGAGCGCTGCAGACTCTGAGGAACATCTGTTGAGTAATGGGGACCTGGGAGTAATCCAATTAATTAAATTAGTTTGAGACTGTGATAATGCCAGTCACAGAGAGAGAAAAGGAGGAGGAGGCTCCAGCACTTTAGAACAATCAGCAAATTCCTTTGATTAGTTACTAGAGAAATGTAATCACTCTCTTGTTGCTGTTAGCGAGCAGCCTTTCCAGCTTGAGATAGGGGGATTGCTGGTGTGTGTTCACTGTGTGCTCAGAGGTGTCAATTCTGTTTTTACCTCTGTGTCCCTGATGGTGAGTTTCTGTCTCTCTGAGGATGTGTGCTGAATGTATTAGAGAGGGTTTGTATACCTGTGAGTGTGAATGAATTTGACAGTGTTAGGTCAGCGTTTATAGCCCATCCCTAATTGCCCCTGAAAAGGTGGGAATGAGTTGCTTTCTTAAATCTCTGCAGCCTCTGAGCTGTAGGTACACCCACAGTATTGTTAGGGAAGGAGTTTGAGGGTTTTGACCCAGCAGCAGTGAAGGAACAGTGATATATTTCCAAGTCAGGGGCAGCACGATGTGCAGTGGTTAGCACTGCTGTTTTACGGCGCCGAGGTCCCAGACTTGATCCCATTCTGGGTCACTGTCCGTGTGGAGTTTGCACATTCTCCCCGTGTTTTCATGGGTTTCACCCCCACAACCCAAAGATGTTCAGGGCAGGTGGATTGGCCACACTAAATTGCCCCTTAATTGGAAAAAAAATGAATTGGGTACTCTAATTTAAAAAATATATATATTTCTACGTCAGGATAGTGAGTTGGTTGGAGTCCAGATTCCCATGCATCTGTTGCCCTTTTCCTTTGGATGGTAGCTGCTGTGGGTTTGGAAGGTGCTATCTGTGGAGCCTGAGTGAATTCCTGCAGTGCATCTTCTAGATGGTACACACTGCTGCTACTGTGGGTCAGTGGTGGAAGGCATGAATGTTTATGAATAAGGTCCCAATCAAATGGGCTGCCTTGCCCTGGATGGTGCCAAACGTCTTGAGTGCTTTTTGTAAGGGGAGAGTATTTCATCACATTCCTGACTTGTGACTTGTACATGGTGGACAGGCCTCTTGGGAGTCAGGAGAGGAGCCGCCACAGGTTTCCTGGCACCTGATTTGCTCTGACAGCCACAGCATTAATATGGCTAGTTCAGTTCAGTTTCTGATCAATGGTAACGCCCAGGATGTTTGATAGTGGGGGACTCAGCGAAGGTTGTGTCATTGAATGTCAAGAGACTATGGTTATATTCTTTCTAGTTAGAGATGGTTATTGTCTGGCATTTGTGTGGCACAAATGTTACTTGCCACTTCTCTTCCCAATCCTGAATATTGTCCAAGTTTTGCTGCATTTGGATATGGAGTGCTCAGTATTTGAGGAGCTGTGGATAGTGCTGAATATTGTGCAATTATCAGCAAACATCACCACTTTGACCTTATGATGGATGGAATGAAGCAGCTGAAGATGGTTGGGCCTAGGACACTACCCTGATGAATTCCTGCTGTGATGTTCTGGAGCTGAGGTGATTGACATCCAACAACCACAACCATCTTCCTTTGTGTCAGGTATGACTCCAACCAGTGGAGACCTTCCCCCCTGATTCCCATTGACTCCAGTATTGCGAGGGCTCCTTGATGCCACACTCTGTAAAATGCTGCCTTGATATCAAGCGCAATCACTCTCACCTCACCTCCGGAGTTCAGCTCATTTTCCTTGTTTAAACAGTCCGAGATTGCTCATCCGCTTGGTACTTCAGTCTGAAGATTGTTGTGAAAGCCTTATACTTTGCACTGATGTACTGGGCTCCTCCATCATTGAGGATGGAGATATTTGTGGAGCCTCCTTCACCAGTGAGTTGTTTAATTATCCACCACCATTCACAACTGGATGTGTCAGGACTGCAGAACCGAGATCTGATCTGTTGGTTTTGTGATCACTGAGCTCTGTCGATTACATGCTGCTTATGTTGTTTGGATGGAACGGGGGCCTTTGTTGTCTCTTCAACAGGTTGACACCTCATCTTTAGGTGTCCACATGTCCTCCTGACTTTTCATTGAACCTAAAGTGATCCCCTGGCATAGAGGTAATTGGGTTATGTTGGGCCATGAGGTTATGGATTGTGATTGAGTACATTGCTACTGTTGCTGATGGCTTACAATGCCTCATGAATGCCCAGTCATGAGTTGCTAGATCTTTAGAAATCTATCCCATTTAGCATGGTGGTAGTGCCACACAACCAGATAGAGGGACTTTTGCAGTGGTTTTTCAGACCGATGCTACCATCAACAGATTAATTTGCAGCAGGCAGGTTGGTGAGGATGATGTCAAGTATATTTGTCCCTGTTGTTGGTTCCCTCACCTACTGTCACAGATCCAGTCTAGCAGCTGTGCCCTTAAGGCCTCAGCCTGCTCAGTCTGTGGTGGTGTTCCTGAGACATGCTTGGTGATGGACATTTAAGTCCCCTGCCCAGAGAACATTCTGTATCCAGGCCACTTCCTCCAAGTGGTGTTCAACATGGCGGGCGCGATCCAACGGCCACGTTGTGCCTGGAAAGCAGCTCGCTGCGGCACAGCGTGGCTGTTGAAAGCCGGGAGACCCCGCTCCCGGGATCTACCGGCTCACTATGTCTCATGAGATTCAATGCAACCTTCCAAGACGTTACGATGTGAATCCCACTCACAAGGGGCAGGATCACTTTTTAGTTTATCTCCCTATTAGAGGGAGTGCAGAGTCCGAGGTACCTGAGGTTTTGGGATTCAACTTTTTCACCTTAGAGACCTCAGGCGAGCGCCGTTCAGCACGAGTCCCCAGAAACGGGAACCCGATGGAATGGCACTTGTGGGGGTCTCCCCGGGGACCAGAGGCCCCCAGCTGCATGCCCTTTGGGAAGAGTGGTGCACTGGCACTGCTGCTGCCACCTGGGTACCCTGGCAGTGCCACCTGGGTGCCAATCTGGCATTTTTTGCATGCGATCAGGCCGAGTTGCTTGACATGGACGTTGGGGGTGTCTGGGGGGAGACAGGGACCCTTCTATACTGCATTCAGGCTGGAGGGGAAGTTGGGGATCGATTAGGGGGCCACAAAGTAAGGGATGCCATTTAACAATGACGTCCCGATCTCTCACTACAATGGGAAGTTCCGACGAGCGGAGATCCCCACAGTACAAAATGGGGCACAATGTACGGCCTCGGCTGCGCATTCCCGTTCAGGTTCCTTATTCAATGCGAGTCGCGTTGAACAGCCATGTATTTCGCGGCACTGCAAGCACTGGGAAACAGGCGACTAAACGCACTCGTTAGGGGACTTTGTTCCCTTTTGGGAGAATTGAGTCCAGAGTCGCCAGAGATTACATTGCGTCTCTGATTTGCCAGTACAGTGAAAGTACCACTATGACGCCACTTACACTTACTATGCATTACCACCCCTATATGTATTAGAGTGAGTGAGTCTATCTGTGAGAGTGTGTTTATGTATTAGAGTGAATATGTTTATCTGTGAAAGTGTTTGTTTATGTATTAGACCTAGTGTGGTGTATGTGACAGAGAGATTGTGTGTTTTCGTATTAGAGCAAATATGTTTATCTTTGAGAGGGTGTGTTTTTATGTATTAGACTGAGTGTGGGTATCTGCGAGTGAGTGCATCTTTATGTACAAGAGTGAATCTGTTTATCTGTGAGAGTGTGTGTGTTTATGTATTAGAGTGACTGTGTATATCTGTGAGAGTGAGTGTGTGTATTCATGTATTAGAGCGAGTGTGTATATCTGAGAGTGTGTGTGGTTATGTATTAGAGTGAGTGTGTGTATCTGTGAGAGTGAGTGTGTTTATGTATTAGAGTGAGTGTGTGTATCTGTGAGAGTGAGTGTGTTTATGTATTAGAGTGAGTGTGTACATCTGTAAGAGTGAGTGTGTTTATGTATTAGAGTGAGTGTGTGTATCTGTGAGTGAGTGCATCTTTATGTACAAGAGTGAATATGTTTATCTGTGAGAGTGTGTGTGTTTATGTATTAGAGTGACTGTGTATATCTGTGAGAGTGAGTGTGTGTATTCATGTATTAGAGCGAGTGTGTATATCTGAGAGTGTGTGTGGTTATGTATTAGAGTGAGTGTGTGTATCTGTGAGAGTGTGTGTGTTTATGTATTGGAGTGAGTGTGTGTATCTGTGAGAGTGTGTGTGTTTATGTATTGGAATGAGTGTGTGTATCTGTGAGAGTGAGTCTATTTATGTATTAGAGTGAGTGTGTGTATCTGTGAGAGCGAGTGTGTGTATCTGTGAGAGCGAGTGTGTGTTCATGTATGAGAGTGAGTGTGTGTATCTGTGAGAGAGTGTGTGTTTATGTATTAGAGTGAGTGTGTATATCTGTGAGAGTGAGTGTGTGTATTCATGTATTAGAGCGAGTGTGTATATCTGAGAGTGTGTATGGTTATGTATTAGAGTGAGTGTGTGTATCTGTGAGAGTGAGTGTGTTTATGTATTAGAGTGAGTGTGTGTATCTGTGAGAGTGAGTGTGTTTATGTATTAGAATGAGTGTGTGTATCTGTGAGTGAGTGCATCTTTATGTACAAGAGTGAATATGTTTATCTGTGAGAGTGTGTGTGTTTATGTATTAGAGTGACTGTGTATATCTGTGAGAGTGAGTGTGTGTATTCATGTATTAGAGCGAGTGTGTATATCTGAGAGTGTGTATGGTTATGTATTAGAGTGAGTGTGTGTATCTGTGAGAGTGAGTGTGTTTATGTATTAGAGTGAGTGTGTGCATCTGTAAGAGTGAGTGTGTTTATGTATTAGAGTGAGTGTGTGTATCTGTGAGTGAGTGCATCTTTATGTACAAGAGTGAATATGTTTATCTGTGAGAGTGTGTGTGTTTATGTATTAGAGTGACTGTGTATATCTGTGAGAGTGAGTGTTTATGTATGAGAGTGAGTGTGTGTATCTGTGAGAGAGTGTGTTTATGTATTAGAGTGAGTGTGTGTATCTGTGAGAGAGTGTGTTTAATATTAGAGTGAGTGTGTGTATCTGTGAGAGTGAGTGTATTTATGTATTAGAGTGAGTGTGTGTATCTGTGAGAGTGAGTGTGTGATCATGTATTAGAGTGAGTGCATGTATCTGTGAGAGTGAGTCTATTTATGTATTAGAGTGAGTGTGTGTATCTGTGAGAGTGAGTGTGTGTTCATGTATTAGAGTGAGTGTGTTTATGTATTAGAGTGAGTGTGTGTATCTGTGAGAGTGAGTGTGTGGTTATGTATTAGAGTGAGTGTGTGTATCTGTGAGAGAGTGTGTGTTTATGTATTAGAGTGAGTGTATGTATCTGACAGAGAGTGTGTGCTTATGTATTACACAGATACATAGAAGATAGGAGCAGGAGGAGGCCTTTTGGCCCTTCGGGCCTGCTCCGCCATCCATCCGATCATGGCTGATCATCTAACTCAATAGCCTAATCTTGCTTTCTCCCTATCACCTTCGATCCCATTCTCCCCACTCCCCATTAGAGTGAGTGTGTGTATCTGTGAGTGAGTGTGAGGCCATGTATTAGAGTGAGTGTGTGTATCTGTGAGAGTGACTGTGTATATCTGTGAGAGTGAGTGTGTGTATTCATGTATTAGAGCGAGTGTGTATATCTGAGAGTGTGTGTGGTTATGTATTAGAGTGAGTGTGTGTATCTGTGAGAGTGTGTGTGTTTATGTATTGGAGTGAGTGTGTGTATCTGTGAGAGTGAGTGTGTTTATGTATTAGAGTGAGTGTGTGCATCTGTAAGAGTGAGTGTGTTTATGTATTAGAGTGAGTGTGTGTATCTGTGAGTGAGTGCATCTTTATGTGCAAGAGTGAATATGTTTATCTGTGAGAGTGTGTGTGTTTATGTATTAGAGTGACTGTGTATATCTGTGAGAGAAGAGTGTGCGGGCACGATTCTCTGGAAAATGTTCTGTCTGTGTTAGCGAGCAGGAACTGTGTGAGTTTACCGGCGCTCGGTCTGGTGATGGCAGCCATCAGCATGTCGTGTTAATAACCCTGGGGTAACACGGACTGCAACTGGATGCAGTTGTACTTGAAAGTAGACTCCAAACGTTGATGTTTGTTCAATACGCTTTATTGAACTTGTTAAGCAGTGCACACAGTTCGCTGTGGGTTTGACACTCTACTAATCTAAGCATGCTCACGATAACTAACTAGACCAGACTAACTCTGAGCCACGTGTAGAAGGTGCTAACTGATATATACACCCTGACTGTCACTACAGTTGTCACCAGTGGAAAGAGGCAGAGTGTTGATGCCTCGTGTGTTTTATAGTGGGAAACCACCTTCTAGTGTTCTGCCTGGTGATTGGTTGTGTTCTGTCCTGTGTGTTGATTGGCTGTACTGTGTGTCTGTCACTGCCTGTCTGTATCTCATTATGTGCATGAGTGCATATCATGACACAGCACCCCCGAGTTCCACCCCTCTAATGAAGCCGTGTCTCGCAGTCAGCAAACGGCACAGGGCAGCACGGCTGTGCATGTGTCGCTGACAAGTGAGCCGGGGTCCTCTGACCCAAGTGTCCCCAGAGGATGCAAGCCAGGAGTACCGAAGGCCACGGGACGAGGTAAGCAGCTGGCTGCCTCCAACTCAGATGTGCATCCTGGGGAGACACCTAGATGCAGCGGTGGAGCTCGGAGCGCCAAGCACATTGATGATCACTCAGAGCATGGGAGAGGGGGGGACATGTGGGGGGGGGGGGGTGTAGGTTGAGAGTGAGGGGAGTTGGGAGGGGGGGCGGGTGGCGGGACCTTTGGGAAAGTGGGGAATTGTAAAACACTATAAACAGCCTTGTGCACAATCAGTATGATGCTTCTGTTACTTTCTTCCACAATGCGGAACCCTTGGCCCATCACTTCAGGCATCTCCCCATCACCCCGGGCATCACACAGCGTGCTGGTGATGGGTGTGAGCGAGCACTCAGCTGGCAGGCAGGGGTAAGACTATGGCATAGACTGAGGAGCATTACTCCCCGGATTATCATTACCTGCCCTCGACAGTGACCCGCTGATGGTGCCGACACAGTCCCAGCACCCTGGAGTGATGTGACACATACACTGAGAAACGGGAGTGGGGAGTGATGGACCAGTCCACATCCGATTTGAAGGGGGCGAGTATAATAATAATAACCTTGCAATGAATTTACTATGAAAAAGCTCTCGTCGTCATATTCCGGCATCTGTTCGGGTACACAGAGGGAGACGTCAGAATGTCCAATTCACCTAACAGCACATCTTTCAGGACTCATGGGAGGAAACCGGAGCACCCGGAGGAAACCCACGCAGACACGGGGAGAACGGGCAGACTCTGCACAGACAGTAATCCAAGCTGGGAATCGAACTTGGGACCATGGCACTGGAAAGCAAAAGTGCTAACCATTGTGCTACAAGTATGGGGGTCTCCCTGGCCCTCCAGGCTTGACAGACCCTCGCCGCTGCTGCCTGTCCTGCAGCCTCCGGCTGGTCCTTCGGTCCCTCCCCCGTCTTGTCTTCTAGCCCTTCCCGGTCCGGCACCACCTCATCATCCTCGTCCTTGTTCTCCTCCTCCTCTTCGGTGGCAACATGTAGCACGGGCAGCATGGTAGCACAGTGGGTAGCATTATTGCTTCACAGCTCTAGGGTCACAGGTTCGATTCCTGGCTTGGGTCACTGTCTGTGTGGAGAATCCACGTTCTCTCCGTGTCTGTGTGGGTTTTCTCCGGGTGCTCCAGTTTCCTCCCACAAGTCTGGTAGACCCAGATGCTGTTAGATAATTTGGACATTCGGAATTCTCCGTCCGTGTACCCGAACAGGTGCCGGAATGTGGTGACTAGGGGCTTTTCACAGTAACTTCATTGCAGTGTTAATGTATGCCTAATTGTGACAATAAAGATAATTAGATTATGTTCCTCATCACCAACCTCCAGCTCGTCACTACGCTCCTGTGCGAGGTTGGGGAGGGCATAGCAGACCATCAGAAAGCCGGCGACCCTCCGGATGGTGTACAGGAGGGCACCACCGGAGCGGTCGAGTCATCAGAACCACGTCTTGAGGAGTCTGATGCACCGCTCAACCACAGCCCGAGTGGCTGCATGGGCCTCGTTGTACCGGGTCTCAGCTTCGGCCTCCAGCCTCCGTACTGGTGTCATTAGCCAGGTCCTCAGCAGGTAACGCTTATTCCCCAATAGCCAATCACCCATCCTGGTCCTCGAAGACGGTGGAGATGACGGACTGCCCCAGGATGTAGTTGTCGTAGACATTTTCCGGGAAGCCGTGCACACACGTGCAATATCTTCATCTGGCGGTCGCACACGAGCTATGTTCAGGGTGTGGAACCCCTTTCTGTTAATGTGGGGCATTCCCAGGTGGCCCGGTGAGCGTGGGGCAACATGCGTGGCATCTATTACCCCTGTACCTGGGGCATCCCGGCGGAGAAACCTGCTGCCCAGGCATCTTGTTGGCCTTGGTCCATGTCAAAGATGATGTAGTTTTCCGCCCGGGCATACAGGCCATTCATGGCCTGTC
Organism: Scyliorhinus torazame; assembly: GCF_047496885.1. Lineage (NCBI taxonomy): Eukaryota > Metazoa > Chordata > Chondrichthyes > Carcharhiniformes > Scyliorhinidae > Scyliorhinus > Scyliorhinus torazame. The sequence goes on along the minus strand of NC_092707.1, from coordinate 199,866,513 downwards.
GGATGCACCTGTGGGCTGTGGCCTGCGAGATGCCACATAGGTCCCCACTCGAGCCTTGGAATGATCCTGAGGCATAAAAATTCAGGGCTGCGGTCACCAGGAGCGGATGTCTCCCTTCTTCATGTGGTGCCAGCTCCACGAGGACATGGCACAGGTGCAGCGCTGTCTCCTTGTTGAGGCGGAGCCTCCTGCGGTACGCGCTGGCCATCATCTGATTGAATGACCAGGGCACCGTGGGCGATTGAGGGACTCCCCCCTGGGTCCCTCTCTGGTTTGATTGGGGGCTGGTGTTCCCAGGGTATGGGGTGGGGTCCGGCACGTGGTCCACTGCCTCGAGCTTTGCAGACGCTGCTCCTGCCACTGTCACGGTGCCTGGCTGCCCGTCCTACCAGCAGCACCACTAGGGAAAGTTTGGATCAAATATCCCTGTTCAATATCCATCAGGAGTTGAAAGAGGGTGTTCGACAAACATCGGTGGCTTCCACCCTGGGACCCTCCATTCCCCCATTGATCCTTCCCCACTGGAATCTCCTGCCCACGCACTCCCGGCAGCAGCAGGCTGCCCTCACCAGACCCCAGACCCTGCACCCTGGGCACCCACTCATAACGTCACATGGATCGGGTGCTGGTCATCTCCCTGCGGCACTCACCCACCCTTCAGCCGTGTTCATGTCTCCAGAGCTGTGTCCCAACCCCTGGGTGTTCGGGTGTTGGCTGCTGCTTCTGTCATGTTGATTCCCACAGTGTTCAGGAACAATGTCCAGGTATCGTGGTCTAATTGGGATGTGAGGCAGTGACTCCCACATGCTACTTGGCCCGCCCACCCACAGGAATCCACTTGGGTTGTGCGAAGTGCTGACTTATCCACGATTGCCAATTCCCTATTAGCCTTTAGCCGCACGGCCAGAGGCCTCGGCAGACAGTGTGGGATGTGGGTGGACCCCAGCAGATGGTTCCCCACCCCCTGCTGAGCACTCGGATGGCAAGCCCAGCACCCCTGGGCTCTTTGCCTGTGAGTAAAGGTGGCTACTCACCTCCTCAGCTCCCCACAGAAGCCCTTCAGACAGGTTCACGTTTTTCAAAAGGAGTATTAATCAGCACCAGCATGACCACTTGCTGGGGAGGCCGCTGAATGACGGGAGGCCGTTGGATACGGGGTGGCTCCTGTTAATTGTATGGAAATAAGGCTTAAGTGGTGATAATTGGTTTCTCGCCACGCTACGGCGACATCCCGATTTCGCCGACAGGGGCGGGTCGGTTGCACCGCAAACTGTTTGCCGCCTGGCGCGGTTCTCGTTTTTGGCCTCTCCCGCTATTCACCGATCTAGTTTCACTTGAGCGAGAGCATAACGAGGCTGGAGAATCATGCCCTGTGTGTTTCTATATTAGAATGAGTGTGTGTATCTGTGAGAGAGAGTGTTTGTGTTTATGTATTAGAGGAGCGTGTGTATCTGTGAGAGTGGGTGGGCACATCTATTAGGATGTGTAGGACTGTTGGAGCACACATAACCTAGGAATCCAATGCCTCTCCTTGAGCACACTACCATGCCTGAACATTCCATGCACAATCAGAGGCAGGAGACCATTACAACTGGGCACACTCTATCGCTCCACAACCAAAGGCTGACATGTTTTAACTGGTCTGGGGGTTCCCTGCATTGTGCCCTGCAAAGAGCCTCCTGTCTGACAATTCTCTGCCGCTTCCTTTATAACCTAGCAATGCAGAGAGGCCAGGGGAAGGCAGAGCAACAGCAGTGAAACAGACCAGGAGGCAGGTAAGAAAGCAGCAGCAGGAGGAGAAGGAGCGTAAACTCAATCGCTGACAGCTGGAGACGTGAGAAATTTGATTCCAATGACCAGCTCATTCCCAATTATGGTAGCCTCGCACAAAACCACTCCGCATTAACATCCTTCACCACCACTTTAGTGCTGCATTGAAGAACACTGAGGCTATTCAGCTAATTCTGTATCAATGCCATACGGGCAATGCAGACCCAGAAGGTGCTATAAAAGCACATAACAGACCAAATGACAAATGTGGTAAAGGTCTTCCATTTATTGGCGAACACAACAAAATGTCTTGAATTCACTTCTCACCCAGGTGTCAGCTCATGTTGTCTGTCATAAAAAATGTTTCCTAATTACACTCCGACTTCTGCTCAATGAATCCGGAAGGCGGTTGTTGCTATTGGTGAGACACTTGGGTTGCTTATGGCGGGTGTTTTCCAGGTGTTCGAGCCTGAGCCCAGCAGCACGTTGCTGCACCTCGTGTGCTCCAAGGGCGGTCTGACCCAGCTGACCTCCTGGCATCATGGCGACTTTGTTTGAGGGGGTGTCAAGGGAGCAGATTTAGTGACACCATAGGAGGGCAATACTTATCGCTCCCAAGTGGCTGTGGCCATCATATGAACTGTTCTATAGGAGGACAGAAGGTGAGCGATTTCTCACAGGTTCCTCTCCAACTGGACAATCTTTGGTTCCAAGGCGGAGGCTGGAGGCTGTGACACTCATTCATTCTGAAACCTATGATGAACGAGGAAGCCAAACATCTTTTACTTTACGCTAGATTTATTTACAGAATGCAACATTACATATGTCTACCTCCTCCTAAACAATACCTAGTGTCCCAAGTATCTCCCTTCATATTCTTTTGTTAGATCGATATAAAATATAAAATTGAAATAAACAAAATGATCCACCCTTTAAATTTGAACATCATCAAAAGATAAAAGGAAACTTATCCAGCATTTCTGGGGAGATGGTGCACTCCAGCCTTCCTGCTGCCAACAGGTTGTAAAGGCATCAAGTATCCTGGTGGGCACGACACAGTCTCCCTCCGAGGACACTCAGGCATGGACATAACTACAGGAAAGAGGCAGGCAGCAGGGCTGAATAACCCCTCATCGGCCCACTGCCTGGATGTGGAAGTCTCTCTTTTTCTGCTCTGTTGAAAGCAAATCATCAAATTAACTGTTTGAAAGTCTGTGAAAGGGGCACTGTAACAGTGGCAAGAGTTATAGCTGGGGGAAAGGCAATTATGAAGCGATGAGGCAAGACTTAGGATGCATAGGACAGGGAAGGAAACTGCAGGGGATGGGCACAATTGAAATGTGGAGCTTGTTCAAGTAACAGCTACTGCGTGTCCTTGATAAGTATGTACCTGTCAGGCAGGGAGGAAGTGGTCGAGCGAGGGAACCGTGGTTTACTAAAGTAGTTGGATCACATGTCAAGAGGAAGAAGGAGGCTTATGTAAAGATGAGACGTGAAGGTTCAGTTAGGGCGCTCGAGAGTTACAAGTTAGCTAGGAAGGACCTAAAGAGAGAGCTCAGAAGAGCCAGGAGGGGACATGAGAAGTCTTTGGCAGGTAGGATCAAGGATTACCCTAAAGCTTTCTATAGGTATGTCAGGAATAAAAGAATGACTAGGGTAAGAGTAGGGCCAGTCAAGGACAGTAGTGGGAAGTTGTGCGTGGAGTCCGAGGAGATAGGAGAGGTGCTAAATTAATATTTTTTGTCAGTATTCACACAGGAAAAAGACAATATTGTCGAGGAGAATACTGAGATACAGGCTACTGGACTAGACGGGCTTGAGGTTCAGAAGGAGGAGGTGTTAGCAATTCTGGAAAGTGTGAAAATAGGTAAGTCCCCTGGGCTGGATGGGATTTATCCTAGGATTCTCTGGGAAGCTAGGGAGGAGATTGCTGAGCCTTTGGCTTTGATCTTTATGTCGTCATTGTCTACAGGAATAGTGCCAGAAGACTGGAGGATAGCAAATGTTGTCCCCTTGTTCAAGAAGGGGAGTAGAGACAACCCTGATAACTACAGACCAGTGAGCCTTACTTCTGTTGTGGACAAAGTCTTGGAAAGGTTTATAAGAGATAGGATTTATAATCATCGAGAAAGGAATATTTTGATTAGGGATAGTCAACACGGTTTTGTGAAGGGTAGGTCGTGCCTCACAAACCTTATTGAGTTCTTTGAGAAGGTGATCAAACAGGTGGACGAGGGTAAAGCAGTTGATGTGGTGTATATGGATTTCAGTAAAGCGTTTGATAAGGTTCCCCACGGTAGGCTATTGCAGAAAATACGGAGGCATGGGATTCAGGGTGATTTAGCGGTTTGGATCAGAAATTGGCTAGCTGTAAGAAGACAGAGGGTGGTGGTTGATGGGAAATGTTCAGCCTGGAGTTCAGTTACTAATGATGTACCACAAGGATCTGTTTTGGGGCCACTGCTGTTTGTCATTTTTATAAATGACCTGGAGGAGGGCGTAGAAGGATGGATGAATAAATTTGCAGATGACACTAAAGTCGATGGAGTTGTGGACAGTGCGGAAGGATGTTGCAGGTTACAGAAGGACATAGATAAGCTGCAAAGCTGGGCTGAGAGGTGGAAAATGGAGTTTAATGCAGAAAAGTGTGAGGTGATTCATTTTGATAGGAGTAACAGGAATACAGAGTACTGGGCTAATGGTAAGATTCTTGGTTGTGTGGATGAGCAGAGAGATCTCGGTGTCCATGTACATAGATTCCTGAAAGTTGCCACCCAGGTTGATAGGGTTGTTAAGAAGGCTTACGGTGTGTTAGCTTTTATTGGTAGAGGGATTGAGTTTCGGAGTCATGAGGTCATGTTGCAGCTGTGCAAAGCTCTTGTGTGGCCACATTTGGAGTATTGCGTGCAGTTCCGGTCACTGCATTATAGGAAGGATGTGGAAGCATTGGAAAGGGTGCAGAGGAGATTTACCAGGATGTTGCCTGGTATGGAGTGAAGCTCTTATGAGGAAAGACTGAGGGACTTAAGGCTGTTTTTGTTAGAGAGAAGAAGGTTAAGAGGTGACTTAATTGAGACATACAAGATGATCAGAGGATTAGATAGGGTGGACAGTGAGAGCCTTTTTCCTTGGATGGTGATGGCTAGCACGCGGGGACATAGCTTTAAATTGAGGGGAGATAGATATAGGACAGATGTCAGAGGTAGGTTCTTTACTCAGAGAATAGTAAGGGCATGGAATGCCCTGCCTGCAACAGTAGTGGACTCGCCAACATTAAGGGCATTTAAATGGTCATTGGATAAACATATGGATGATAATGGAATAGTGTAGATGGGCTTTAGATTGGTTTCACAGGTCGGCGCAACATCGAGGGCCGAAGGGCCTGTACTGCGCTATAATGTTCTATGTTCTATGTAACATAAAAAGAGAACTTTCTAAGGAAACTTAATAAATTAAATTAAATTAAAATGCCATTTTGGGGACTGGTGACACAGTCCAGCCCATCAGTTGTGAAAGGCCTCAAGTGTACTGGAGGAGAGACGCATGCTCCCTCTCCAGGAACACCAGGGCACACAAAGTGATTTAGAGAGCTTTTCCTCACATGTGGATGAACAAGTTGTAATAATGTCTTGCCCTGGTTTCGACCTGGGGAACCCTTCATGTTTAAAGCAAATGTGATAACCAGGACCTGGCCGAAACAATCCCTAAGTCCCTCTTGATACTCTTTCCTTCAATAAAATCAGTAAATTAATGATGCATTCCAGGCCCAACGGAGCCCACTATCATGGAAGGCCAAGTCTCTCTTTACATCTGCTGAAGATACTTTACTCAATCAATGGCCTGCACCTGTGTATCCTTAACCTCAATGATATAAAGGACATACCATTTAAATCCAATAGCGTTGTCAAGGTTGTGAAAATAGAGTCCTATTGTGAAGGCCAGGTCTGGGATTCTCTGACCCCCTGCCGGGTCCGAGAATCCCCGGGGGAGGCACGAATCCTGCCCCGCCACCCCGATGCCGGCTGCCGTATTCTCCGTTTCCGTTTTTTGGGCGACGGCGGGATTCCCGCCACGCTGATGGGGAGTCGTTGACAGCGGACACCCCCCTGGCGATTCTCTGGGCCGTGATGGGCCGGGCGGCCATCCATTTTTGGCCAGTCCCGCCGGCGTGAATTACTCACCTCATGCACGGCAGGACCTGGCAGGTGGGTATGCGGGGGCAGTCCTCGGGGAAGGGCGCGGGGGGATCCTGGCCCATGATCGGGGCCCACCGATTTGCGGGCGGGCTTGTTCCGTGGGGGCACTTCTTTGTTCCGCGCCGGGCCCTTGTAGGGCTCCGCCATATTGCCGCCATGGAGAAGAGAACCCCACGGGCATTCGCGAAAATACGTTGGCTATTCTGCGCATGCGCGGAATCACGCTGGCCGTTCCACACATGCGCGAACTCTCTCCAGCTGGAGCAGCGCCAACCTCTCTGGCATCCACCTAGCGCCCGGAAATGGGGAGTTTTCCGCACTTTCGGGGGCTGTTGACGCCAGAGTGGTTGACACCGGTTTTCCAGCCAGCATGGGGACTTAGTCCCCAGAAGGGAGAATCCCACCCCTTGGGCGGGATTCTCCGTTTGCCGACGCCGAAATCGTGAAATGCCGAGGATAGCTTCTGACGCTGAAATCGGGGTAGGCACCGGATTGACGCCAAATTGGAATGCTCCGGCACCCTTAAAATGGTGTAAATGCGTCGCTCGCAGGGCAGGGTGAAAGTACAGTAGGCATATCATTAGCACGCCTGACATCCTATGCTCCGGGGCCTCCGCGATTCACCGCTTCCGATGGGTCGATTTCCCGACGACGTGGTTCGCTTGTGCTCTCACGAATTATGAACCTGGCGTCCTGGCTGCTGAGCGAGCTAGAGGAGGTAGGAAATGGCGTGGAGTGACTGCGGGCTGCTGGCCTGGACACTGGCCGTGCTTGCTGTGGCGGGAGGGCCCCAGCCAGGGCCGGGTGAGGGGAGGGGAAAGGCGGGCCGAGTAGCCGTGGCGCTCCCCCCTCCCCGCCCCCACGGGACTGGGGCAGTGCCAAGGCACCAATGCCATCTTGCTGAACACCTGCTGACCACCCACCCGGCCCCTGGTTCAACATAGTGACACCGACCGTATGGTTGCGCCCAAACCCGTACCACATCCCCCGCTACAGCGCCCCCTCCCCCACCTCCGAACACTCTGCCCAACAGGCAACTGCCCACCAAGAGACCACCCAGGGCATCATCCAAGGCAGTTCCCAGTGGGTGCAATCCCAGCCCACGGTGTCCCCAGCAGCAGGGACAAGCGGCAAGATTGGGGGCACCGATGGGGCAGGATGCCGATGGGGAAGGGGTGTGGGGTGGGGGAAGGGAGGGGAAACAGGTTGGATGGGGCTGGCAGTGCCAACTGGGGCCACCATGTAGCCCATAGTACCTGGATAGGCACGGGTATATGTGCCATGCTAACATGTTGGCCTTTCACCCCCTGCAGACAGTAGCATTCGGACACCAACCCGCAATGCTGACTGCTGTGGTGATGGCCGCAGATGTGAGATGCCCTGCGACTGCTTGGAGAGGAGGGGGACGCTGCAGCAGAGGACTGGGCTGCAGAGGGACAGGTAGCGGACGCATAGGCTGGAAGGCCGGCCGCCCAACAGGCCGAGGAGGAAGTGCCATAGACGCGCTGCATGAGGCCCCGCATGTACCGGCGTCACATGTCGTACGAGGACCCGCCGGACTGGGCATGCCGTCGAAGACTCCACTGAGCAGAGAAACAGTGTGACATATCTCCCAGATGATGCACACCTGGAACCGCAGGGGTATGGGGGAGGACACTCCTTCCCGGTGACCGTCAAGTTGACGGTCGCCCTGAACGTCTATGCCACGGCGTCCTTCCAGATGCTGAGTGGGGACCTGTCCGGGATCTCAGGCGGACCAGTACACCCAATGTCATGTGGACCGAGCCCACCAAGCTGCCCGGACAGTGGGGTTCGCTGCCATAGCCGGGATTCCCCGGGTCCAGGGGCCAATAGACGGGATGCATGTCGCCCTTCGTGCACCGGCAGATAACAGGCCGGTGGTGAGGGAGGTAAGGGTGAGGGGTTGATAGGTGAGGGGTTGTGGGAATCCAAAATGGCCGCCCGCACAGATCGATGGGAAATTGGTCAACACAGAGACACGGACAGGCTGCAGCTTGCAAATATGCAATGGCTGCAGCCCGGACCTTGCAGAAACTGAAACAGGGAAAAGGCTGTTGACAGGCCATCCCAGAACAATGGGCTCCAGGTAGAAAGTAACAATATGTGACCGACTTGGTGGCGTCGGTTTCCTTATTTGGGAAGGCCTACGTGTGTTGAACACTAATGGCCATGGCCGACTGGGACCCACCCCACCATCGAGGTGTCCACCCCAATTGGTTGAGATCAATCAGGGTGATCGAGCCCTGATCGATCTATTGGACATCTACCTGGGACCGCCCAAAAGCATGGGAAACCTGTAATGGATCAAAGATGCTGCGCAGCCCACCACCCGCTCACTCAACCACCGATGATAACAATGGTGAAATCTTCACCAGCCGGGGAGGGGACCATCCACGCCATCCACAGGGGGACCAGAGCCGAGGATACAGATGACCAGCAACAGACATCCAGCACTGAGAGACAATGGATTACAGATAAGGCCATACTTGCTCTGTACTTGCCAGTCACCTGGATATGAAGTTAGGGTCGTTCCTGTGTCTTATTTTAGAGTGCAACTTGTATGTGTGTGTTCACCTTGTGTGCGTGCGTGTAATACACTATTACCATATGAAACAATTTGTGTGGTCATTTGTCCACCGTGTACAGGTTAAAGACACACTGTGGTTTAGAAGGTACAACAGGGGTGAGGGAAGTGTGGGCTGAGGTGGGTGGATCGAGTGGGGTGTGGGGGGGGTGTCCACACATGTGGCATGGGGATCGCAACTAAGCAGGGTCTCACTTGCTCGCCCGCCGTCGACCTCCACGTCGGCAACCTCCCTTTCCTCCGGGCCGCCGAACACGTCCAGTGCCCTCTGTTCGGGCACGGTGAGGGGCCGCAGGTCTGGTGGATCCCCTCCGGAAGAAACGACACCGTTTGACGGTCCAACGCGTGCAGCAGGTTGGGTAGGTGATGGCCATGGCAGCTGGCATGGGTGCTGGCATGTGGGGAAGGGCGGAGCTTTGGCTGAGGGGGTCGTGGAGTTCCTTCCGGCACTGCAGGCCAGTCCGGACGATGTTGCCCATGGCGCTAACTGCCTCTACCACCTGCGCCCAGGCCCAGCGAGCAGCGTGCCTGTCGGCCTTCTTCCCAGACCAGGGTACAGTGTCATCATTCTCTCCTCCACGGAGTCCATCAGGATGCCCAGCTGGGCGTCCCTGAAACGTGGCACTGCTCTCCTTCCAGCCACCTTGTTAACTGGGATGGTGTGTGTGGGGGGATAGTTCGTTTAAGTGTGGCTGCGGTGTGTGAGTCTCATGTGCGCCAATCACGGACCCGACAAATCTGCCGCCGTTTTGAATAGAACGAGTTGCGTTCCACGCGGCAGTGGTGCTGGCCCATTTAGAGTTGCTGAATCGGTGCAGCTGTTGCGCCATTTTTCCTGTCATAATACACCACTGTTCCCACTCTCTCACATAAAGTAAAGATGTATTCCTTTGTGTCAAAACCTGCAGTGATATTTTTGGGATGTAATGCCAAAGTAAACACTCTTCAGTTTATATTCAAAAATATTGCAAACATGTAAACAGCGTCTTAATATGGTCCTCTTGCCTCTGATTCAGAAGGTCGCAGGTTGAGGCCGTACTCTAGGAATCCAAGTTGAGTCTTTAACACATTGAAAAGGCGGCACGCCTGACAATGCAGCACTCCCTCAGCACTATACTGGAGTGCCAGTCTCGATTTTGTGCTTACGTTTCTGGACTGTGACTTGAACCCATAGACCTCTTGCTCAGAGATGAGGGCGTTGACAGTACGCATGGGTTTCTCAGTTAGTTTTAATTGGCTACAATGCTGTATCGATTGACAATCTCGGAATTTAGCACAAATATATCTGAGGGTAGATAAATACCTGTGGGGGCAGGAGGCACTTTCAGGCACGTTTAATTATTTCTAAGGATCGGAAGGCCCCAGGCTCTGGGCTCCATTATTCATCTTGGCATTATGCTTCTATTAACTGTTAATTAACTGTGACAGTCACACCATCTGTGCAAACAAAGGCAGAGAGAAAACAATTGAAATTTTGAGTGAACGTCGTCCTGGACTAAAACTATTTGTATCATCTAATTTGCTTCTCTTTTCACAAGGACTGGAGGTAAACTGACTGAGTTCATTGCTAAACAGATTACTCCCTTTGCTCCAGAAGAATGACATAGATGTAAGCAAGTGTTAAAAAAGCCTGTTGAAAGGTAATCACCACAATGTGACATTGGCTGATATACGAATAGGACTTTCTATTTATTCCTGGCTGCTTCTTGTCCAGTATTTCTGACATTGACGCTACCAGTAAGTTACATCTTTGTTTAATCCCCCATCTTCTCTTTGAGCACAGGACTCCTGCTTGGGTATGGTCACATGCTTCTGACAACCACCCCCTCAGTAAATCATCCCCCTAAACCCCCCAAAATACAAATGTTTGCAATCAGCCTTCATAATTTAACCCTTTAAGCCTTGTGTTATGGACCAGGGTTTAGAAACTCCAAAGTATATTATGGAGTTCACCTGACCTATAACGTTGTGTTGAATTTGGCTAGGATGAGCACAAGAGCCTTCACTTGAGGTGTGATTCAACAGTCTTCCGAGACACTGTAATCAAAATAAGTTTTATTCTAAGAACTTAATTAACGTTTATATAAACACAGCACAAGAATTTTTATCAATTACAAACATAAAGATACCCCACAGCTACAGTAATCTATGTATAACACTTAATTAATTCCCCCTTTAACTGTTCCAATTCAAAACCAGAATCCGACAAACCAAAACCCCTTTTCAAGGGTATGGTCCAGCACTCTGCATTCTCACTTGAATAAGGCTGGCTTTCCCTGGAATTCTGACCTCATCTCATGAGCAGGTTTAAACCCTTTCGGAAAGCAAACTATATCTAAAGCCACCGCAAAGGTAATTTTTACTGGAACAGATACTTAAAATTAAAATAGGGAGACAGGACCACACTTCTTTCTCCCTGAGTCCACAGCAGTCAAATGTGAAAGTGAAACAAAAACAGCTCACAGAGCCACAGCCCAGCTCCACCCACACAATGACATCACAGAAGCCATGTGATAAGACAAAAAACTTTCTTAAAGGGACACTCCCATGACACTTGGCATCATGTTATGAATCTGTGCTATGCACCCTCCAAGGTCAGTATGCCCTTCCTGAGGTGCAGTGTCCAGAGGTTGCAGATGGAGTCTGATCTGTGCTCTGTCTAATTGAAGAATTGTGCCTCCCCCTATGTATTGCAGGCCTCTTGAGATAAAGACCAACATTCCACTTATCTTTTTGATTATGTTTTTGTACCTGCCCACTGGCTTTTTCTGATATTTATGCATGGACTGAGGTTGAGATTTAAGATGATTGTCAAAAGAACCTGTGCCGATATGAGGAAAACATTTTTTACACACCAAGTAGTCAGGATCTAGATTGCCGTTGCCTGAGGGTGCGGTGGAGGCAGATTCAATTGTGGCCATTGGGGGAATTGGATAATTACCTGAAGAGAAACAACTGGCGGTGCTATAGGGAAAGGGTGATGTATTAGCTGAATTGCTCTTGAAGGGAACTGGCACACATACACACACACACACACAAAGGGCCAAATGGCCACCATCTGTGTTTTAACAGTTATATAATTATGTGAATTTCTTTTGTCTCCTCCCCCATTCCTACACCAGTCATCAGGGGGGGTCTTGTGGCGGAGTAGATAGCATCTCTACCTCTGAGCCAGAAGCTCTGGTTTTGAGTCCCATCCAAGCACTTGGTGGCCAAGGAAGGGGTGTCCGAAATGCGGCCAAACCTGAGTACCAACCTGCAAAATCCTTCCTGCACACCATTAGCAGGCGGGAGGAGCAACAGAGACTCCTGGTCAGCTATGTTTAATGTGGAGTGGCACCCCTCAAACTGTAAGCCTCCAGTGACCTGTTCCAGGAAAGGCTTCACCAAGGGAACAGATGCCAGTCTGCCTTGTGCAACACTGGGTGCGAGAAGAGAAACAATAACACCAGTCATCTTCGTTTTGTTTCTGAGTGACGTTGCAGATTCACTGTCAATTGGTGTCAGATTATGGCCAGGTTTATGACTTGGGACCACCCTCATAAGTGGCTGAAATGTCATTAGCTAAACAAATGTCACATGGGGCCCTTATGGACAATAGACACTAAATAAGATGTTCCTGTGGGTAATTTGAAACAAAAGCCCCTGAGTTGATAGGTTCATGGCTCAACTAAGTTTCTGGGGGGGGGGGGGGGAGGGGGAGGAGGGGGGGGGGGGGGGGGGAGGGGGAGGAGGGGGGGGGGGGGAGGGGAGGAGGGGGTGGGGGGGGAGGGGGAGGAGGAGGTGGGGGGGAGGCAGGGGGGGCGGAATAACAACGCAAGATCTGTTAGCTGAAGCCATGAAAGGAAGAAAGGAATCATAGAACAGCTACAGTGCAGAAGGAGGCCATTCGTCCCATCAAGTCTGCACTGACTCTCTGAAAGAGACCCGCACCCAGGCCTGTCCCCCGCCCCCCCCCCCCCCCCCCCAATCCCCATAACCCTGCAGCGCCAATTAACCTTTGGACATTGAGGGGCAATTTAGCATGGTCAATCCATATAACCTGCACACCTATGGACTAATTTGTCATGTGGCTCTTTTGGAGCTCATTCTTCCTCTTCCTTTTGGAATTCTTTCTCGATGTTGTTGGCAGAACAAAAGAACTGGTGATGGCTTCCGTGCACCGGGTAGGAACAATAAAGGAAAGGAAAGATCTGCATCTATAGAACCACTTTCACGACCAGGCGTCTCAAAGCAGTTTACAGCTGATGAACTACATTTGTAGCACAATCACTGTAAATAGATACTGACGTTCGGGAAGTGAGGTGAGGTGTTACACACAGGTGTACTGTCATTTTGTAGTCAGTCTCTCAGCCACCTGTTCACATACCTTTCAATGCGTTAGTCCTATTGATGGTGACAATAGTGTCAACTATCAGGCAATTGGAATAGATCGACTGTCCCTCGGAGATTGTACAAAATTGAGGATGTTGACAACTGTATATTATTTTCTACTAAGAGAGCAACAGTCAAGAGTGCCAATGTCCTGAATTACCAACAAAGGGCTTGGCTGCCTAGCAACTGGTGTGGCTGATGAAGACCAAATATGCACTTAGTTGGTGGTAGATGGTAAGAGAGCACAGAATCAGCCCACGACTTCATGCAAAATCACTGAAGAATGATAACATGAAGAGATGTCTTGACGTCAAATTTTGAGGGACTGAAGACCCATGGAAGCTTGAGAAATGGTTCCGTAGTTTAGTGTTGGCTACTGACTGATCACCGTTGCCATTGCCTGTGCAATTTCTAAAAGTTGAAAGGAAGCAAAGGAATTGTTTGTATCACGCAGTGAGAGAGCAATGTGTTAATGGGTGTTGAAATTTGGCCGTGGGTCACCTGTCAACAGCAGCAATCTGACAAAGAACATTGTTGACCTGCAGAATTGCTTTGCTAGCAACTGATAAAAATGCACAGACATCAACAGCAAGCCAGGGACACTGTGTTCAAGTTTTACTGTTACTTTGTGTGATTTTTCAATAGAGCTACCCAAACAATATGTCTCTCCCCCTTGCTTTCTTTTTGCAATCATGCTTTTAAACCAAATACTGCTGGGAATTGCTGCTATCCTAATGATGTTTTCGGTTAAATCTATGTTTGCCTCAGCCTTGGTTTCTGTCAAAGATTCCAGCAGCCCCCTGCCTCACCCCACAACACCATGACCCTGACCCGAATCCCGAAATCAATTGTTCAACAACAAGTCTACAATAGGGAGCACACACCACAGCACAGCTTCTGAGATAGAGATGTACTTTACTTGGGCAAAATGGACCTAATAAATAAAATAAACAACAAGGCAGGAAATGCTGTTGGGAGTTTGGCTTGCACATGATTGTTACGGAGCCAAGCATCTCTCAAAGAGATGACAAATTGTGCTGAACTGTCATTCTGCCAAGTCTAACCATTTTCATGCAAGGCTCACTATTTTTACTTGAAGCGAAACATTCTGATCCCTTTGTTTGAAAGTAATCACCACGCAATATGTGCAAATAACCTTTCAACCTGTCACCCTTTTGTGCTCACACCACTTTGACTCTTATGTTGAACTTGGCAACTGTCAAGAACCTTGCGTTCGTCATTCTAACCTCTTCCGCATCCTTGATTTCCTTAACTCCCATTTTAGTGGCTGTTCGATCATCCAACTATGATCTTAACCTCTGGAGCTGCCTTCCGAAATCTCTTTGCCTCTTTTCCTCTCACCCTTCCCTTAAGATACTCCTTGAAGCTTTCGATCGGCTGTTCCATTGTCTCCTTTTTAAAAGTTCTTTCATGGGACACGGGAGTCACTGGCAAGGCCAGCATTTATTGCCCATCCCTAATTGTCCTTGAACTGAGTGGCTTGCTCGGCCATTTCAAAGGGCAGTTAAGAGTTAACCACATTGCTGTGGGTCTGGAGTCACGTCGAGGCCAGATTACGTAAGGACGGCAGCTTTCCATCCCTAAAGAGCATTAGTGAACCAGATGAGTTTTTACAACAATCAATGATGGTCACCATTAGGCTTTTTCAGATTTTTAATTGAATTCAAATTCCAACATCTGCTGTGATGGGATTTGCACCCATTCCCTAGCACATTCCCCTGTGTCTTTAAACGACTACTCTAGTACCTTCAGATCAAATGTTGTCATTATAACATTCCAATGAAGAATTTTGGGACTTATTAAAAAAAAACTAATTACAGGTGCTATATAAATGCAAGTTGTTGTTGTGGGACATTGAGTCAATGGGACTCACTGACAGCCTGGGGGGGATGCTGAAATTTTTCCTGTGATCAGGTGTTCCTCAATCCTCAGTCAATAGAGTCAATCAACTTTCCAATATCCAGACAACTGAGCCAACTAAGCGGGTTTCTGCAACTGGGACAGATGTTGCACCGGATCTCCAATTGGAAACAAGAGAATATATTATTGTGGAGCTAGATTATTATGAGCATAAATTATATTAATGATCCAGAGACTTGAATTTGAATCTCACCACGACAGCTAGGAAATATAATTCAATTAATTAAATAAACGTGGAATAAAAACTCAGTAAGTGTAGCTATTGATTGCCATAAAAATCCATCTGGTTCACTAATGTCCTTCAGGGAAGGAAATCTGCCGTCCTTACCTGGTCCGGCCTACACCAGAGTGTGGAGGGAATCCTGTGTGTGGTCAGTGTGTAGCTGTATATTAGTTTCCCAGAAGCTAGTAATGGTTTTCAGTCCTCTTCTTTTCACGAGGTAACTATTGATGTCAGACAGTCCAAACAATCGGAAGTTTACAATTTAAGTCACATTTTCGATGCTTCCCAGTACATGGCACTTGTCCATTGGAAGTTTACCAGGCAATTGCCATGCAAACCTTACCTGGGAACCTCTGCGGTCAGTTGAGGGGGGGAGGGGTCGGCGTCGGGAATCGCAGGCGATCTTTGGGGTTCCCACCCAGTTACACTGCCCTGGAACCCAGGAATTACGGCCTTTAATATTCTCTCAGCTTTTGTAGGCGATGGTAATAAAAATGTGCAGGAGAGCTCTTTGTTTTGACTGTGATATTTTCTGTTTTATTCCTTTGAGTATCAAGAGCACAGTTCTTGGCCCAGTGGACTAACTGTGTCGAGGAAACATTTTTCCAGATTAATCAGACATTATTAAGCCTGTCAATGCAGACGTTAAGTGCAGTGCTGTTGTTCATTGATTGTCTGAAATTGGACAGAGACAGTTTGGTAAAGGGATTTTGTACTCTTGACTTTCACTATTTTTCAGGGTATAAATGATGATGATTGATTGAGGTCAAGAATAGCTATGCTTGGTCCAGCTCATGGTTAGATGGCCAGACTCTCTGTCCTTGCTGTCCCCTAATCAGGATGAGGAATCCTGCATATTAATATATTTTAATAGGATATTATGCAGGAATAGAACCAAAAAGAAAAAAGCAGCAGCAGCAGAATAATGCTCTGGATTGTTTACCTAGTGGTAAATAAATGAACCAGAAACATTTTGTGAAGTCTTGCTTGCTGAGGGAAGTCTTGTGTATAGGCAAGAGATTTGTTTTCTTAATATAGTTAGGCTGAGATATTCCTTGGGACAACTGGAACTGGTACTACATAAGTCGGAGACCTTTCCAGGAGAACAGGGCAGCACGGTAGCATTGTGGATAGCACAATTGCTTCACAGCTCCAGGGTCCCAGGTTTGATTCCGGCTTGGGTCACTGTCTGTGCGGAGTCTGCACGTCCTCCCCGTGTCTGCGTGGGTTTCCTCCGGGTGCTCCGGTTTCCTCCCACAGTCCAAAGATGTGCGGGTTAGGTGAATTGGCCAATGATAAATTGCCCTTAATGTCCAAATTGCCCTTGGTGTTGGGTGGAGGTGTTGAGTTTGGGTAGGGTGCTCTTTCCAAGAGCCGGTGCAGACTCAAAGGGCCGAATGGCCTCCTTCTGCACTGTAAATTCAATGATAATCTATGATTAATCAAGGACAAAGGTTCGGCACAACATCGTGGGCCGAAGGGCCTGTTCTGTGCTGTATTTTCTATGTTCTATGTTCTATGTAACATGCAGCATTTCTGTGGTAATGTTACTGGGCATGTAATGCAGACGCCCAGGTTAATGTGCTGGGGTCACAGGTTTAAATCCTATTGCGACAGCTGGTGGGTTTTATGTTCAATGGAATTGTAAACTAGCCTCTATAATAGTGACCAGTAAACCATTGCCGATTGCCATAAAACCCAACTGGTTCACTATTTGAGGTAAGGAAATCTGCCGTCCTTTCCTGGTACGGTAGCGTTGTGGTGCTCCGGTTTCCACTCACAGTCCAAAGATGTGCAGGTTAGGTGGATTGGCCATGATAAATTGCCCTTAGTGTCCAAAATTGCCCTTAGTGTTGGGTGGGGTTACTGGGTTGTGGGGATAGGGTGGAGGTGTTGACCTTGGGTAGGGTGCTCTTTCCAAGAGCCGGTGCAGACACGATGGGCCGAATGGCCTCCTTCTGCACTGTAAATTCTATGATAATCTTGCCTATATGCGATTCCAAACACACAGTAAATATGGTTGACACTTAACTGACCTCTGAACTGGCCGAGGAATGGACAATAAATGCTGGCCTTGCCTATGACACCTGCATCCCATGAAGGAATAACATTTCTGCTCAAGTCCGTGTGGCACCGACTTCTGAGAATGGCACTTGCTATGCATGTTGCATGAGCCTCTCAACTGAACAGATTGTAATGTCAGACAGTCATTACACATCATTTGCAAACTTAAGCCACACAGGTCCACTCAGTCTATTAGCTTGTCACTCATCAAAAGACATTTATATATTTGCAAGAAGATGTGTGTTCTTTAAAGGGATAGGCACCCAACTTGCAGATCATTTAGAATACCTTCTGTCAGCGCAACATTCCTGTTGGTACTGTGGAGTGTTTTTGGAGGTTCGGGCAAGTTCCTGGATTTGGCAGAGAGTATTGTAGCGTGCTCAGAGTGACCTTCCCATGTAAAAGCTGTAACAGGGATGTGGGTGGGGGATGATTGAAAGTGGTTCCTCTGGGGCTGCAACGCGACCAGAGAGATGGAGCACAGGCTGCAGAGAGGGTTAGCTCTCTGCACGGTACCCTCTCTATGGAAGAGCAGGACACCACAACAGGGGTGGGAGGGTGTCTGGAAGACGAGCCAATATACACGGCAACTCAATACCTGAAGCAAAGCTCATCTGCGACTTCGCACTCCAGGTGATCCAGCAAACAAACCATCTTTCCTCCTGGTCTAGCTGCAGCCCAGCGACTCATCATGCTGATGTCAACTTTATTCTTGTGTCTAGGTTTGAAGTGCCATTGTCTGAGCTGGTGGTCTGAGCTGGCGAATTCAAATGTCAGATCCAATTACGGGATTTCTTCATTACGGTTCCATGGTCTTGTTGCTGTCACTCAACAGGTGGCGGCTCTTGAGTTCCTGAAAGCAGGAAATCTGAAATGGAAGGTTGTGGTGAGGGAAGTGGGGGTGGCATGGAAAGCTAGAGGTCCATGCTCACACCATCAGCAATCGGCACATCATGCCAGGTAGCGGGGTGAGATTCAGTTGGAGTTCAAGCGGGGTCATACCATCATCCTCAATATTCTCAGCAATGCCAGGTGCCCTGTGCTCAATTGTCCGCATGGTAGAATAGGAGTGAGCACTGTGGCCTCACAGCGCCAGGGACCTGGGTTCAAACCCAGCCTTGGGTGACTGTCTCCGTGGGGTTTACATATTCTCCCATATCTGGGGGTGAAGTCCAGGTAAGGGAAGAAGACAGAAAAAAATAAGAGGTGCCTCAAAATTCATTTTATAGCATAGAAATGTGCAATGGAAAGGTTGGGAACCACTGCTCTAGGCACCCCACCTTTGGAAGACTTAACGGGTGCAGAGGAAATTTACAAGAATGGTTCCAGCGATGAGGGACTACAGTTAGACAGATAGACTGGAGAAGACGGGTTTGTTTTCCTTCGGACAGAAGCGGCTCTGAGGAGATTCTGGTAGAGATGTTTAGAATCATCAAGGATTTGAATAGAGTACATAAAGAGACGTTGGTTCTTGTGGCCATGGGTCAATGGCCAGAGGAGACAGATATCGGGCGATCGTCAAATACCAGAGTCAACATAAACAAAAGCATTTCTTTTACAAATGAGTAGTTAAGATGTGTAATTCACTACCTGATAGAGTGGTGGATACAGATGCAATAGTAAACATCCAAATGAAAGGCGGACAAATACTTGGAGCAGGAAAATTGTATGGTTAGGGAGAAAAGCCAAGGGATTGGGACTACCTAGATTGGTCTTCAAAAGAGCAAATTGCAGACTCAGTGAGCCAAATGACTGTCATGGTATTCAGATAAACAAATCATGGTGCAAACACACATACACACTGATGGACAGATCAACGGACCAATCAACATACACGCAACATCACAGCCAATCACCAGTGAGAGCACACGCACTATAAAATGGGGAACACCACAATTCTCACTCATTCCAGCAGGAGACAGCTCAGGGCACAGAGCTCACAGCGTGCCACTCAGACATACACCATGTGCTGAGTGCCTCTCTAAGATAGTGTTAGGGCTAGGTCCACAGGTTAACGGGTAAATTACGAACCACAGTCATAAGTTTACAGATGTTATTAAGAGTAATAAAACAGAGTTGTTCCATCCACAACCGTGTTGGTTCGTCTGTATAGCAGAACACCCAACACGACATGGTACCAGGAGTGGGGGTCCAGCAACTGTGAGACCGACCTGCACATCTCCAGGGATCCGCCATCCTGCGCCATGGACACCATCAGCCCGCCGCACCCGCTCCAAATCACTGGAAACCTCGGCGTCAACTGGAAGCTGTTTAAACAGCGCTTCCAGTTCTTCCTAGAAGCCACAGACTGGGAGAATGCATCGGACACCAGGAAAATTGCCCTCCTGCTCTCCACGGCAGGGCAACACGCCATCCACATCTACAACTCCCTGGTGTTCGCGGAAGGTGAGGACAAGACGAAGTACAAGCCGGTCCTTCTAAAACTTGAGCAACACTTCAGCGTCGAAGTGAACGAGAGCTTCGAGAAGTACCTCTTCCAGCAGCGCCTGCAGGGTAAGGATGAGCCTTTTCAATCTTTCCTTACACACCTCCGTATCCTCGCGCAGTCCTGTGGCTATGAGGCCACCTCCGATTCCATGATTCGGGACCAGATAGTTTTTGGGGTCACCTCGGGCACCCTACGCCAGCAGCTCCTCAAAATTAAGAGCCTCACCCTAGCCACCGCCATCGAAGCCTGCGTCATCCATGAAAACACGACCAGCCGGTACTCCCAATTCCAGATGGCTGAATCGGCACGACAGGGGTCTTACGAGGCCGAGCGGGTCCAGTCTATCGAGTTCCTCCTGGCCCGCGGCCCGGACAAGGGCGGCCATTTCACGCACTTTCCGCGGCCTCCCGCACTTGTACGCGCCAACAGAGACGTCGACGCAGAGGGACGTGACGCGCAGGCGCGCTCTATGCAGGACCGAACTGCGCATGCGCGGTGGTGCAACGAACACCAAGACGTCACGACGTGCGGCAACTGTGGATCCGCACATTTAAAGCGGCAATGTCCATCAAAGAATCAACAATGCCTCCGCTGTGGCAAGTTGGGCCACTACGCTGCCTGCTGTCGAGCAGCTCAATCTGCCACCGCTCCCCAATTCCGCCAGCATCGCAGGAACGTGTGGGCCATTCAGCCTCCATACACCGAGTCATACCCTTACGACGTACAGACCGGTGATACCGACGACCGGGAAGCCTTCCGCGTTGCGGTCGTTGACAGGAATCGGATGTCCCCAAGTAGGACCGACCAGCCAATACCAGTGAACAGCGTTAATCCGGGTGATGAATGGTGTGCCACCCTAATGGTCAACCGATCACCAATCACATTCCGTTTAGACACTGGTGCCTCCGCCAATCTCATTGCATGGTCAGCCTTCTACGCCTTGAAGGTCAAACCACCGATTCGACCATCCCGCTGTCAGATGGTCGATTACAACAGAAATGTTATCCCGGCCATGGGATCCTGCTAGCTCGAGGTTACACACAATGCATACACAGCCACACTGTCCTTTGAGATAGTTGGATCCTCGAAGGACTCCCTGCTAGGTGCACAGGCATGTAAAGTTCTCCACCACGTTCAGCTGGTACACACTCTGTCTCCAGAAGGCACGTCCGACTTCCCGGATGCAGACTTTAGGGCACAGCTCCACTCGCTCCTCGCCCACAACCAGGAGGCTTTTGAGGGCATGGGCACCCTGCCCTACACTTACAGAATACGGCTCATCCCGGACGCCACCCCGGTCATTCACGCACCTCGTAGAGTCCCAGCACCATTCAAAGACCGCCTCAAGCAGCAGCTGCAGGATCTCCAGGACCAAGGAGTGCTTTCCCAGGTCACGGAGCCCACGCCATGGGTCAGCTCCATGGTGTGCGTAAAAAAGCCCTCTGGCGAACTCCGGATCTGCATCGACCCGAAAGACCTGAACAATAATATCATGAGGGAACACTACCCCACACCCAAACGGGAAGAGATCACAAGCGAAATGACCCGGGCTAAAATTTTTACAAAGCTTGATGCCTCGAAGGGTTTTTGGCAGATTCAACTGGATCAGTCCAGCAGGAAGCTGTGCACCTTCAACACTCCCTTTGGCAGGTTCTGCTACAATAGAATGCCGTTTGGCATCATCTCGGCATCTGAGGTGTTTCACAGAATCATGGAACAGATGATGGAGGGCATCGAAGGGGTGCGCGTCGATGTTGATGACGTCATCATCTGGTCCACCACACCACAGGAGCACATCAGTCGTCTCCAGCGCGTCTTTTCTCGGATACGAAAGCACGGCCTGTGCCTCAACCGAGCCAAGTGTTCTTTTGGCCAAACTGAGCGAAAGTTTCTGGGGGACCACATATCCCGGTCAGGAGTGCGTCTGAATGCAGACAAAGTGACAGCTATTGCAGCCATGCCACAGCCGGCAGACAAGAAGGCAGTGCTGCGCTTTCTCGGGATGGTCAACTTCCTGGGGAAGTTCATTCCCAACCTTACCTCCCACACAACAGCTCTTCGCCACCTAGTGAAGAAGACTACGGAGTTCCAGTGGCTGCCCGCACACCAGCAGGAATGGGAGGAGCTCAAGATTAAGCTCACCACAGCCCCGGTATTGGCGTTCTTCGACACTTCTCGAGATACGAAGATCTCGACTGATGCCAGCCAGTCCGGCATTGGGGCGGTACTCCTGCAACGGGATGACACTGCATCATGGGCCCCGGTTGCCTATACCTCGCGGGCCATGACCCCCACAGAACAGCGCTATGCGCAGATTGAGAATGGGTGCCTGGGTTTATTAACCGGCATAGATAAGTTCCACTACTATGTGTATGGTCTCCCTCAGTTCACCGTGGAAACCGACCATCGCCCCCTGGTCAGCATCATACAAAAGTACCTGAATGAGATAACCCCTTGTCTCCAGCGCATTCTGCTCAAGCTCCGGAGGTACGACTTCCAACTGGTCTACACCCCGGGAAAGGACCTCATCATCGCGGATGCCCTGTCATAGAATTATCATAGAATTTACAATGCAGAAGGAGGCCATTCAGCCCATCGAGTCTGCACCGGCTCTTGGAAAGAGCACCCTACCCAAGGTCAACACCTCCACCCTATCCCCATAACCCAGTAACCCCACCCAACACTAAGGACAATTTTGGACACTAAGGGCAATTTATCATGACCAATCCACCTAACCTGCACATCTTTGGACTGTGGAAGGAAACCGGAGCACCCGGAAGAAACTCACGCACACACGGGGAGGATGTGCAGACTCCGCACAGACAGTGACCCAAGCCGGGAATCGAACCTGGGACCCTGGAGCTGAGAAGCAATTGTGCTATCCACAATGCTACCGTGCTGCCCTGTCCAGAGCAGTGAGCACACCACCCGAATCGGGGGGGGGGTTCGTATGTCAGGTCGAAGCGCATGTAGCCTTCACATCGGCCAATCTGCCAGCTGATGATTCAAGTCTGGCCCGTATTCGCCGGGAGAATGCGGCTGACCCCCTTCTACAACGTGTGATGCGCCACCTGACGGAAGGGTTGCTCAAAGGACAGTGCCCACAATTCTACAATGTCCGGGACAACTTGGCCATCATTGACGGTGTCCTCCTAAAGCTGGACCGGATTGTGATTCCACACAGCACGCTCAGGGTGGTCCTCGAACAATTACACGAAGGCCATTCTGGGGGTCGAGAAGTGCAGGCGGAGGGCCCGAGAAGCTGTGTACTGGCCGGGCATCAGCGACGACATCGCCCACATGCTCAATTGCCCCACCTGCCAAAGGTTTCAGCCGGCGCAACCCCCTGAGACGCTTCAGCCCCATGAGTTGGTAACGTCCCCCTGAGCGAAGGTGGGTGTGGACCTTTTTCATGCGCTCGGCAGGGACTGCCTCATCATAATTGACTATTTTTCCAATTATCCAGAGGTCGTACGCCTGCACGATTTGACATCGTCAGCTGTTATCAGGGCATGCAAGGAAACCTTCGCTCGCCATGGCATTCCGCTTACCATCATGTCGGACAATGGGCCTTGTTTTGCGTGCCAAGAATGGTCTTCTTTTGCCGCTTCGTATGGCTTCACACACGTGACGTCCAGCCCTCTGCATCCCCAGTCGAATGGCAAGGCGGAAAAGGGCGTCCATATCATCAAGCGGCTCCTCTGCAAGGCTGCTGATGCCCGATCGGATTTCTGTTTAGCCCTGCTGGCCTATCGCTCGGCCCCACTGTCCACTGGCCTCTCGCCAGCCCATCTATTGATGGGTCGTGCCCTCAGGACCACTGTGCCGTCCATTCATGTGCCTAAACCCGGCCATGCTCCAGTACTGCAGAGGATGCAACAGCAGCGTGCTTAGCAGAAGGTGGCACATGACACTCGGGCAACTGATCTTCCTGCCTTGGCACCTGGAGACAACGTCCGCATTCACCTACCAGAGGGTAGCTGGTCGGCAACTGCCGAAGTTCTCCGCCGCGTGGCTCCCCGCTCGTTCCTGGTTCACATGCCTGATGGCTCCATTCGCCGGCGTAATTGCCGGGCTCTTCGGCTGCTTCTCCGGTGCCACGCCCTCCTGTTGTCCCTGATGTCGACTTCATGGAGCTTCCTGCCACTAATCCTACTCCTCTATTGCCTGTGGCCAGGCCCATTCTTCAGCCGGTGGATCCTAACCCACCCTTGAGGCGGTCAACCCGAATTTGTTGCCCACCTACTAGGCTGGACTTATGAGCCTGTTTGCACATTGGACTCACTCTAGTGTTATGCCACAATGTTAATGTGTTTCTCTTTTTGTCGTTACAGGAGTTCGTTTTCGATGTTTGATGATTGCACTTGTTTTGTTTATGGTACAACCTCATTGCTATGTTGCACCTGACACCTTCCTATGTATATAGTTTAGCCTCATGTACATGTTGTAGATATTGCACACACATATTCAGCTGCACTCAGTACACACCAATATTTATTACCACATAGGCACATATTCTTGTAAAAAGGGGGATGTCGTGATATTCAGATAAACATTCCATGGTGCAAACACACATACACACTGATGGACAGATCAACGGACCAATCAACACACACCCAACATCACAGCCAATCACCAGTGAGAGCACACGCACTATAAAATGGGGAACACCACAGTTCCCGCTTATTCCAGCAGGAGACAGCTCAGGGCACAGAGCTCACAGCAAGCCACTCAGACATACACCATGTGCTGAGTGCCTCTCTAAGATAGTGTTAGAGCTAGGTCCACAGTTAACTGGTAAATTATGAACCACAGCCATAAGTTTACAGATGTTGTTCTTAAGAGTAATAAAGCAGAGTTGTGCCATCTACAACCGTGTTGGTTCGTCTGTATAGCGGAACACCCAACACGACAATGACCTCCTTCTGTGTCATGCTATTCTTTGATTCTATGATTTGCTGAGTTAGAATGAGGTCATCCACTTTGGATCGAAGAAAGATAGATTGGGATATCATCGAAACCCTGAGAAGCTTTTAACTCTGGATAAACCGAGAGAAATCATTACAGGCTTGTGGACAGGCACAAAAGTAATTAAGAAGTCAAGCAGAATATTGGCCTTAATCTCCAGATGGCTTGAATACAAAGGGGTTGAATATTGGAAAGGTTAGGCTCATATTCCTTTGGAAATAGAAGATTAAAATAAAGTCATCACAGTCCCAGATGACTGTAGGCTGCTTTCCCCTTTTCAGAGGGACAGCTGACTGGTGGTGATTTAACCTGAGGATCACCACACCTCAGACGAGGGGCAAGGTTATAGAGTACCCTAATTGAGATGTTAAAAGTGGTTAAAGGATTTGATAGGGTAGAACAAAACTATCTCTTTTGGTGGAGGATTCCAGAACAAGGAGTGTAACCTTAAAAGTAGAACTATGCCATTTAGGGTGCTTTCAGGAAGCATTAATTCACGTAAAATAATGATGTAAACCAGGATCTCTTGTCCAAATAGCTGTCGAGAGTAGAGCAATTGAAAATTTCAAAGTTGAAATTATTAGATTCTTAAAATTCTTTCTTGGGATTTGGGCTAGGCCAGCATATATTGTCCATCCCTAGTAGCCCTTGAAAAAGGGGTGTTGACCTGCCTCCTTGAACCACTGCAGTTCATATAGTGTAGGTAAACCCACAGTGATGTTAGGAAGAAAGTTACAGGATTTTGACCGAGCGACAGTGAAGGAACGGCGATATCATTGCAAGTCAGGATGGTGTAGGATTTGGAGGGGAATCAAGTGGTGTGTTCCCAGGCATCTGCTGCCCTTGATCTTCCAGGTGCTGTCAAAGGGGCCTTGGTGAGTGGCTGCAGTCCATCTTGGAGGCTGTACTCTCTGTTGTCACTGTGTGCTGGTGGTGGAGGGAGTGAATGTTTGTGGGTGGGATGCCAATCAAATGGGCTACTTTGTCCTGGATGATATTGAGCTTCTTCAGTGTTGTTGGAGCTGCACTCATCCAGGCAAGTGGAGAGTATTCCATCACAGCCCTGACGAGGCGGCATGGTGGCACAGTGGTTAGTACTGCTGCCTCACAGCACCAGGGAGGTTTTCAATTCCGGCCTTGGGTGACTGTGTGGAGTTTGCACATTCTCCCCGTGTCTGCGTGGGTTTTCTCCGGGTGCTCCGGTTTCCTCCCACAGTCCAAAGATGTGCTGGTTAGCTGGATTGACCATCCAAAGATTAGGTTAGGCTATGGGGATAGGGTGGGGGAGTGAGCCAAGGAAGGATGCTCTTTCAGAGGGTCGGTGCAGACTCAATGGGTAGAATCACCTCCTTCTGCACTGTAGGAATTCTAGTCTATGACTTGTAGATGGTAGACAGGATTTGGAGAGTCAGGAGGTTAGTTACTTACCTCAGAATTCAGTCTCCGACCTGCTCTTGCAACCACAATACGTATATGGCTAGGATGGTGATAATGGGACATTCAGCGATGGTAATGTCATTGAACGTCAAGGAGACACAGGTAGATTCTCTCATTGGTGGGTAAATGGCATGAAAATACAAATCATAACCTAATTAAACAGCATCATAGGATTATGAGGCTGAAGGGCTCACTCCTGTTTCTTTGTTCCTTTATTAAAAGATTATTTCTTAGCTACAGATACTAGTAATAGGGCATTTAAAAAAAACATTCTTGCGATTTGTGCATGATGTCATTTGTTATCCATCTCTAATTACCCTTGTGAAGATGACGGTGGGTCGTCTTCTCGAATCACTGCAGCATGTAGGTTGACATTTAAATTTGCCCGTGTGAATTATTCAAATTCGGTGTTTACATTTCTACTGACCAAGCTGGACAAACATACAAACTTACAAAACTGACAGGCAGGAAAGACCAGGTGGTTCATCAAGCCTGCCTGTCACCATGACGCCCGATGTATCATCACAAAATACTTCCTCCCTTCCCCTCCCCCTACACCATCCGCAGCACGCAACCTGCAGGAAAGGCAAAGTAAAAGGAAAACACAGGAACAGTAATGATAAAGATCCTCTTAAACATCATTCTCCAACCCCCACAGGCGGTCAAAATCAATCCAGGAAATCACAGGGACCAGGTGTTACTATAAAGTCAATAAAGTTCATGTATCATATCAGTAACATTCAATGTGCCAATTAAAAAGAGGCACATATTCTCCTCTTTAGTGCCTTGGCTTCGTTCTTCACTCATTGATACTGGGGAAAACACCCTCATCACTGGCACTGTTACAGTCAGTGCTGTGAATAGAAGGCTGATCTACTTCTGTCACTCAGTGTCAGAGCCAATCACACTCAGACTGAATATAATACGAGTGGTGGCAGAGAAAAGCTCCCTTTATTCCTTTCCTGCAAAGTGCCTTAAATCTCAACCTCAACCACGTCACTTTAGCATTAATATGGAAGATTCCACTTTCCCCATAGGAATGAGATCGTAAATTTCTTTCCATATTCTGGACTGTCGTGTGCTGTGACTCCTGTGTCGGGTCAGGACCAGTTCAACTGCGGGTGACAGGAGCCTTTCATTCTGTCACTTTGGGCTACATTTCATTCCAAGGTCCAAAGGTGAAACCTATGTGAGTTAGCCTTTTGCCCCACACACAGTGTCGTTTGACCCACAATTCATGCCACAGAATTGGACTGGCTTGTCAGTTCGCCATTAAGATCATAAGATGACTATCAGCAAATCAATGCAAAAATGCTTTCATTCAGGATTGCTGTGTGAATCACCCGTCAAAATTAATAAATCCTACAGCATTTCTCAGCCACTGGGCAAAGTCAAATGTTGCCTTCCACTGAGTTATACCGTTGGAACATAGAAAATAGGAGCAGGAGGAGGCCATTCGGCCCTTTGAGCCTGCTCTGCCATTTATTATGAACATGGCTAATCTTTCAACTCAGTTACCTGTTCCCGCTTTCCCCCCCCAAATCCTTTGACCCCCTTTAGGCCCAAGTCCTCTATCTAACTCCTTCTTGAAAACATACAGAGCTGGATACTCCGGTCGCCGAAGCCAAAATTGTGTTCAGCGAACGGCCGGAGAATCACATTTCCCGACTGGATCGGGGGCGGCACCGCCTTCGCGATGCTCCATCCCCTCCAAAGCAGTGTATTTTACTCCACGCCACGTATCGACGGCCTCAGGCCATTGCGGACTCAGTCCAGCACCTCCACAGTCGGGTGAGGGCTGATCCGCGGCCAGGGGGGTACATTATTTGGGGCTGGGGGCACTGTGGTGGGGCGGTCCGGGGTGCGTGAGCCAGCCAAGGGGGGGACTATTTCGCGGGCCGGGTCCCTGAGCGGCCTCCGCCATGAAGCCCCTGGCAAAACGGGGAATCGGTGGCCAATTTTGCGCCAATTTTCCTGCTGTAAAACGCTACCGTTCCCACGCTGGCGTGGGGCATAGCCCCACAATCGGAGAATGCAACCCACAATGTTTGCGCCTCAACTGTTTTCTTCGGTAGTGAATTTCACAGGCCAACCACACTTTGGGTGAAGAAATTTCTTGGACTATTATCTCTGCTTCTGGACTCCCCTGCCATCCTTCCTGCTGTGTCCCTGTCCCTGTCCCGTCACATTTGAACTTTATACGTTTCTATAAGATCCCTACCTCATTCTTCTGAACTCCAGCGAATACAATCCTAACTGATTCAATCTCTCCTCATATGTCAGCCCCGCCATCCCAGGAATCAGCCTGATAAACTTTGGCTACACTCCCTCTATAGCTGGAATATCCTTCTCCAGATAAGGAGACACAAACTGCATACAATATTCCAGGTGTGGCCTCACCAAGGCCCTGTATAATTGCAGGAAGACATCCCTGTTCCTGTTCTCGAATCCACTTGCTGTGAAGGCCAGCATACCATTTGGCTTCTTTACCACCTGCTGTAACCTGCATGCTTACCTTCAGAGACTGGTTGCACATTCCCCTCTCAATCTATCGCCATTTGGATAATAATCTTGTCATGTGAGAGTACCTTTAAGAAATGGGTGTTTAAGAAATGCACCTTTAAGAAATGGGTGTTTATCAGTGATATCAGAGAGTGGTTGGAGCTGGGCTGTCTGTCAGCTTTTTACTTTTGTTTTCGGCTGTTTGCTGCAGGGTGTGTTTTAGTTTTGTTTTCAGAGCTGGGTAGCTGCAGTCACAGCCAGAAGGGGTATTAGTCTCTCTCTCTGTGATCTAAAAACTGTAAAACGATCGTTTGTTGATTTAAAACTTATAACTGTTCTCGGTAATGACTTTAACCTGACATGCTTCTGTTTAAAGTTTTTTTTTAAAAGTCTTATGGATGTTAAAAGGACAGCTTAAGGATTACTTGGTGTTGTATTCTTTGGGGGTTGTATTTAAATTAATGGTTGCTAAGATGTTCACTGTATGTTTTAAAAAGGTTAACTTGAGTTCATAGAATAAACATTGTTTTGCTTTAACATAAGAACTAGGAACAGGAGTAGGCCATCTGGCCCCTCGAGCCTGCTCCGCCATTCAATGAGATCATGGCTGATCTTTGTGGACTCAGCTCCACTCTCCGGCCCGAACACCATATCCCCGAATCCCTTTATTCTTTAGAAAGGTATCTACCTTTTTCTTAAAAATGTTTAAAGAAGGAGCCTCAACTGCTTCACTGGGCAAGGAATTCCAGAGATTCACAACCCTCTGGGTGAAGAAGTTCCTCCTAATCTCAGTCCTAATTCTACTTCCCCTTATTTTGAGGCTATGCCCCTAGTTCTGCTTTCCCCGACCAGTGGAAACAACCTGCCCGCATCTATCTATTCCCTTCATAATTTTATATGTTTCAATAAGATCCCCCCGCATCCTTCTAAACTCCAATGAGTACAGTCCCAGTCTACTCAACCTCTCGTCATAATCTAATCCCCTCAACTCTGGGATCAACCTAGTGAATCTCCTCTGCACTCCCTCCAGTGCCAATATGGCCTTTCTCAGGTAAGGAGACCAAAACTGAACACAATACTCCAGATGTGGCCTCACCAACACCTTATACAATTGCAGCATAACCTCCCTAGTCTTGAACTCCATCCCTCTAGCAATGAAAGACAAAACTCAATTAGCCTTCTTAATCACCTGTTGCACCTGCACACCAACTTTTTGCGACTCGTACACCAGCACACCCAGGTCCCTCTGCACAGCAGCATGTTTTAACATCTTACCGTTTAAATAATAATCCATTCTGCTGTTATTCCTCCCAAAATGGATAGCCTCACACTTGGCAACATTGAATTCCATCTGCCAGACCCTAGCCCATTCACCTAACCTATCCAAATCCTTCTGCAGACTTCCGGTATCATTTGCACTTTTTGCTTTACCACTCATCTTAGTGTCATCTGCAAACTTTGCCACATTGCACTTGGTCCCCAACTCCAAATCATCAATGAAATTGTGAACAACTGCGGGCCCAACACTGATCCTTGAGGGATCCCACTAGTTACAGGTTGCCAACCAGAGAAACACCCATTTACCCCCACTCTCTGCTTTCTGTTAGTTAACCAATCCTCTACCCATGCTACCACTTTACCCTCAATGCCATGCATCTTTAGTTTATGCAGCAACCTTTTGTGTGGCACCTTGTCAAAAGCTTTCTGGAAATCCAGATATACCACATCCATTGGCTCCCCGTTATCTACTGCACTGGTAACGTCCTCAAAAAATTCTACCAAATTAGTCAGACATGACCTACCCTTTATGAACCCATGCTGCGTCTGCCCAATGGGACAATTTCCCTCCAGGTGCCCCGCTATTTCCTCCTTAATGATAGATTCCAGCATTTTCCCTACAACCGAAGTTAAGCTTACCGGCCTATAATTATCTGCTTTCTGCCGACCTCCTTTTTTAAACAGTGGTGTCACGTTTGCTACTTTCCAAACCTCTGATAAAAAATACTTTTTCATTTCTGCTGTGCCACACCTGTAGAGTGGGCCGTGTGCTCCCCATACCACAATCTATTAAAAGTTGTGGGTCAGGTGAACTCCATGATACACTTTGGGGTTCTCTAAACACTGGCCCATAACGAATTGGGGGCTCAAAGAGGATAAAAGACTATCTATTAGATTGGCTCAGTGAACTTAAAGACAGTGAGAGGTGGGCATATTGTGGTTGCTTTTCAGGTGTGGTATTTCAGTTTAAGTAGGGAGCATGTTGTGGGCAATGGCTCTTTCAGAGGCTCTGAAGTTTTTGGGGGTGGAGACGGTCACACGCAGTACCTTACGGTCAGTGAGTAAAAGCAGACTGTTGGATTTGGCAAAAACATTGCAGTTAACATTACCTGACAAAATGCAAAAAGATGAGGTAATTATGGCGATGGCTAAGCATTTGAAGTTGCCTGAGATACAGTTTGACTCATTGGAAATGGCAAATATTCAGTTACAAATTAAACAAATGGAACATGAGAAAGAATTAAAGCAGCTTGAATACAAAAGAGAGGAAAAATAAAGAGAAAGACATCTAGAGGAAAAGGAAAAGGAGAGAGAAGTAAGGAGAAAAGAATGAATAGCCCTAGCAGAACAAAAAGAAAGAGAAAGGGAGATACAGATCAGGGAAAAAGATAAAGAGAGAGAGGTTGAACTTCAGAAAATGGCCATGAAACATGACAGTCAGTTAAAATTGGCAGGCGTAAAGGGAAACGTACAGTTGGATGATAGTGATGAGGATATTGAGAAAGAGCATCAAACTTGAAGGCTTGGTGGGGATCTATTTAAATATGTCCAAGCATTGCCAAGGTTTGACGAGAAGGAGGTTGAAGCCTTTTTCATTTCATTTGAGAAGGTAGCTAAACAAATGAAATGGCCACAGGACATGTGGGTATTACTGATTCAAACAAAGCTGGTAGGTAGAGCTAGTGAAGTGTTTGCATCACTACCGGAGGAGGTATCTGGAACGTATGAGGAGGTGAAGAAATCCATCCTAAGTGCATATGAGCTAGTGCCTGACGCTTACAGACAAAGGTTTAGAAATTTAAGAAATAATTTGGTCAAACATACATGGAGTTTGAAGGCTCAAACAAAATGGCAGATGATTATGAATTAGTTCATAAATCAAAGCTTGGATTCCGACATCAGTTTCAGCCTGTGAGGGATAGAAACTGGGGACATGAGAAATACTCACGTGGTAGAGGTAAAGGTGATCTGATGGAAGATAATAAGGAGAGTGTACCTCAGATTAAAAAAGAAATCTAGTAGGGTGGAGAAGAAATGAAAAATTTCAAATGTTTTCACTGTAATAAACTAGGCCATGTAAAGTCACAGTGTTGGTGGTTGAAGAAGAGCACTGGGAAGGCTGATGTGGTAAAACAAGATAAGACAGTGGGGTTTGTTAAAGTGGTAAAGGAAAGCCCAAGTGAAGCGAAGGAGGTGCAAAAGATTGTACAGCCTGAATAAGCGGTGATTGATAAGAAGGTGCCAGATCTCTTAAAAGAATTTACTTGTGTGGGTAAAGTTTACTCATGTGTATCAGGAGGAGCAGGTAAAGAAGTCACAATTTTAAGAGATACGGGAGCTAGTCAATCTTTAATGGTAAGAAATGAGGAGTTATGTAGTTTGGGAAGAATATTGCCAGAAAAGGTGTTAATACATGTAATTCAGGGTGAGAGGAGTAATGTTCCATTATATAAGATAAAGTTGGAAAGTCCAGTGAAGAGTGGTGAAGTGGTAGTAGGAGTAATAGAGAATCTATCTTGCCAAGGAATACAGTTTATCTTGGGTAATGATATAGCAGGATCGCAGATGGGAGTGATACCTACTGTGGTGGATAAGCCAGTGGAAAATCAGACAACAGAAGTGTTGAAGAACGAATGTCCTGGGATTTTTCCGGATTGTGTAGTAAAAGGTCGCAAAGTGACAGGTTAAGACAAGAGGAGAAATCAAAGAGGAAGTTGAAGTGCAATTATCAGAAACGATTTTTAACAGATGGTTGAAAAAGAACAAGAACAGTTGGAGGATGAGGAGGAATTTTTTAGTTCAGAAAAATTGCCGGAGTTACAACAGAAAGATGTAGAAATAAACCGGATGTATCAGAAAGCATACACAGAAGAGGAATCTGCGTGTATACCAGAGTGTTATTACCGTAAAAGTGATGTCTTGATGAGAATATGGAGACCTTGACATATGCAGGCGGATGAAAAGTGGGCAAAAGTTCATTCAGTAGTATTGCCGGTAGCGTGTAGAAATGAGGTGTTGTGAGTTGCACATGAGGTACCAGTGAGAGGTCATTTGGGAATAAGGAAAACTCAAGCTAAAATCCAGAAACGTTTTTATTGGCCTGGACAACATAAAGATGTCGTTAAATTTTATCAATCATGTCACACATGTCAAGTGATAGGGAAACCTCAAGCAGTGATAAAACCAGTGCCCTAAATATCCATTCCAGCATTTGAGGAACCTTGTACAAGGGCCCTAATTGATTGCGTAGGACCGCTTCCTAAAACAAAAAGTGGGAATCAATATCTTTTGACTATAATGGATGTGTCTACTAGGTTTCCAGAGGCCGTTCCAGTACGTAATATTACAGCTAAAAAGATTGTGGAGGTGTTAGTTAAATTCTTTACTAGATATGGACTACCCACAGAAATACAATTGGATGAAGGATCAAATTATACCTCCAGGTTATTCAAAGAAGTTATGGATAGCTCAGGAATAAAACAATTTAAACCAACTGCGTACAATCCAGAATCGCAGGGAGTGTTAGAAAGGTGGCATCAGACATTAAAGACAATGTTGAGGGCTTATTGTCAAGATTATCCAGAGAATTGGGATAAAGGAATTCCATTCATACTGTTTGAAATTAGGGATGCACCTAATGAGTCTACCAAATTTAGTCGTTTTGAACTAATTTTTGGTCATGAAGTAAGAGGACCACTTAAATTGATTAAGGAAAAATTGGTGAGTGAGAAATCGGAACTTACATTATTGGACAGGGCATTGGAGGGATACAAGATAGCCAGGAGGGAACTGAAGAAAGGGATTAGGAGAGCTAAGAGAGGGCATGAACAATCTTTGGCGGGTAGGATCAAGGAAAACCCCAAGGCCTTTTACACATATGTGAGAAATATGAGAATGACTAGAGCGAGGGTAGGTCCGATCAAGGACAGTAGCGGGAGATTGTGTATTGAGTCTGAAGAGATAGGAGAGGTCTTGAATGAGTACTTTTCTTCTGTATTTACAAATGAGAGGGGCCATATTGTTGGAGAGGACAGTGTGAAACAGATTGGTAAGCTCGAGGAAATACTTGTTAGGAAGGAAGATGTGTTGGGCATTTTGAAAAACTTGAGGATAGACAAGTCCCCCGGGCCTGACGGGATATATCCAAGGATTCTATGGGAAGCAAGAGATGAAATTGCAGAGCCGTTGGCAATTATCTTTTCGTCCTCACTGTCAACAGGGGTGGTACCAGGGGATTGGAGAGTGGCGAATGTCGTGCCCCTGTTCAAAAAAGGGACTAGGGATAACCCTGGGAATTACAGGCCAGTTAGTCTTACTTCGGTGGTAGGCAAAGTAATGGAAAGGGTACTGAAGGATAGGATTTCTGAGCATCTGGAAAGACACTGCTTGATTAGGGATAGTCAGCACGGATTTGTGAGGGGTAGGTCTTGCCTTACAAATCTTATTGAATTCTTTGAGGAGATGACCAAGCATGTGGATGAAGGTAAAGCAGTGGATGTAGTGTACATGGATTTTAGTAAGGCATTTGATAAAGTTCCCCATGGTAGGCTTCTGCACAAAGTAAGGAGGCATGGGATAGTGGGAAATTTGGCCAGTTGGATAACGAACTGGCTAACCGATAGAAGTCAGAGAGTGGTGGTGGATGGCAAATATTCAGCCTGGATCCCAGTTACCAGTGGTGCACCGCAGGGATCAGTTCTGGGTCCTCTGCTGTTTGTGATTTTCATTAATGACTTGGATGAGGGAGTTGAAGGGTGGGTCAGTAAATTTGCAGACGATACGAAGATTGGTGGAGTTGTGGATAGTAAGGAGGGCTATTGTCGGCTGCAATGAGACATAGATAGGATGCAGAGCTGGGCTGAGAAGTGGCAGATGGAGTTTAACCCTGAAAAGTGTGAGGTTGTCCATTTTGGAAGGACAAATATGAATGCGGAATACAGGGTTAACGGTAGAGTTCTTGGCATTGTGGAGGAGCAGAGAGATCTTGGGGTCTATGTTCATACATCTTTGAAAGTTGCCACTCAAGTGGATAGAGCTGTGAAGAAGGCCTATGGTGTGCTCGCGTTCATTAACAGAGGGATTGAATTTAAGAGCCGTGAGGTGATGATGCAGCTGTACAAAACTTTGGTAAGGCCACATTTGGAGTACTGTGTACAGTTCTGGTCGCCTCATTTTAGGAAGGATGTGGAAGCTCTGGAAAAGGTGCAAAGAAGATTTACCAGGATGTTGCCTGGAATGGAGAGTCGGTCTTACGAGGAAAGGTTGAGGGTGCTAGGCCTTTTCTCATTAGAGCGGAGAAGGATGAGGGGCGACTTGATAGAGGTTTATAAGATGATCAGGGGAATAGATAGAGTAGACAGTCAGAGACTTTTTCCCCAGGTGGAACACACCATTACAAGGGGGCATAAATTTAAGGTGAAAGGTGGAAGATATAGGAGGGATATCAGAGGTAGGTTCTTTACCCAGAGAGTAGTGGGGGCATGGAATGCACTGCCTGTGGAAGTAGTTGAGTCGGAAACATTAGGGACCTTCAAGCAGCTGTTGGATAGGTACATGGATTACGGGAAAATGAATTCGTGTAGATTTATTTGTTCTTAAGGGCAGCACGGTAGCATTGTGGATAGCACAATTGCTTCACAGATCCATGGTCCCAGGTTCGATTCCGGCTTGGGTCATTGTCTGTGCGGAGTCTGCACGTCCTCCCCGTGTCTGCGTGGGTTTCCTCCGGGTGCTCCGGTTTCCTCCCACAGTCCAAAGATGTGCGGGTTAGGTGAATTGGCCAATGATAAATTGCCCTTAATGTCCAAATTGCCCTTGGTGTTGGGTGGAGGTGTTGAGTTTGGGTAGGGTGCTCTTTCCAAGAGCTGGTGCAGACTCAAAGGGCCGAATGGCCTCCTTCTGCTCTGTAAATTCAATGATAATCTATGATTAATCTAGGACAAAGGTTCGGCACAACATCGTGGGCCGAGGGGCCTGTTCTGTGCTGTATTTTCTATGTTCTATGTTCTATGGATTACGTGTCAAATTTTAGGGAACGATTAAATAGAGCAGGTGAATTGGCTAGACAACATTTAAAAGTTGCACAACATGTGATGAAACGGGTAGCAGACAAGAAATCCAAAGTTCGTGCTTTTGCCAGTGGAGATAAAGTTTTTGTGTTGTTACCAGTGGTAGGTGAACCTTTAAACGCAATGTTTTGTGGACCTTATCAGATTGGAAGGAAATTAAGTGAGGTTTATTATGTGGTAAAAACATCAGATAGAAGGAAGACTCATCGAGTGTGTCATGTGAATATGCTTAAAAGGTACTTTGAAAGGGAAGGAGAGAAAAAGGAAGTTTTAATGATTCTAACTCAAAGTGACGAACCAAATCCAGATGCCTGTGAATTTGACATACCTCAAATTGAAATGGAAATTGAGGATGTTCTTAAAAATTGGGATAAATTGTTGAGTTATCTTCCAGAGGAAAAACAGACTGACCTGAAAGAGTTATTGATAACACATGGGCAAGTTTGTAGAGATAAATTGGGAAGTACTAAAATGGCTATACATGATGTAGATGTGGGAAATGCTGTTCCAATCAAACAACATCCATATAGATTTAACCCTTTAAAATTGGCACAGTTTAACAAAGAGATCGAGAGTATGCTTAAAAATGGCATAATTGAAGTGGGTTGCAGCCAATGGAGCTCACCCATAGTGATGGTACCTAAATCAGATGGTACCCAATGATTGTGTGTGGACTATAGAAAGGTTAATGCAGTTACAGGAATGGACTCTTATCCTATCCCACATTTGGAGGATTGCATTGACAAAGTGGGACAATCAGCTTTTATTTCCAAACTGGATTTACTTAATGGTTACTGGCAGGTACCTTTATCCGAAAGGGCGAAGGTGATTTCAGCTTTTGTGACTCCAGATGGTAAACCAATTCAAAGTTATGCCATTTGGCATGAAAAACGCCCCAACCACATTTCAACGGTTAACTAACAAAGTTGTTTCAAGATTACCCAATTGTGCGGTATACATCGGCAATCTGGTAATTTTCAGCCAGACATGGAAAGAGCATTTGAACATCTGGTGGAGTTACTCGATCGACTTCAGGATGTGGGTTTGGTGATAAACCTAGCCAAAAGTGAATTTGGAAAAGCCCAAGTCACTTTCCTTGGCCATACAATCGGACGGGTCGAATGGTCCTACGGGATGTGAAAACAACAGTTATTGGGGAGTTTCCGATACCCTCGACACGACGGGAAATGATGCGATTTCTTGGTATGAGTGGATTTTACCGGAAATTTGTGCTGAATTTCAGGGGCGAAATTCTCCGTTATCGGCGGAAACTCCGCCGATCGGCGCAAAAAACGGCGCAAATCCCACTTGCGTCACGTCATAAAAATGGGCCGATAGTCTGCGGCCCGAAATGGGCTAGCAGCGACGTAACGGGATCCGCGCTTGCGCAGTGGTTCACGCCATGCAGCGTCATACGCGCTGCACGGCGTGACGGCTCATAAGGCCGCGCAGCTCCCCCCCACCCGACCGGAACAGCCAACCGCAACACCCGACTTGATGGCTGGCCGTCGCTCAGCCCCGAGGTTCGAGTCACGCGATGTGGAGGCGCTCCTGGATGCGGTGGAGCAGAGGAGGGACGCCCTGTATCCCGGGCACGGCCGGGAGTTGCCCCACGCCACAGCCGGCGTCTGTGGAGGGAGGTGGCTGAGGCCATCACCGCTGTGGCCCTAACACCACGGACAGGCACCCAGTGCCACAAGAAGGTGAACGACCTCGTCAGAGCAGGCAGGGTGAGCCTCCCCATATCCCCCATATCCCCTCTCCCCCAAATCCCCCCCTCCCCCATATCCCCCCCTCCCCCATATCCCCCCTCCCCCATATCCCCCATATCCCCCATATCCCCCCTCCCCATATCCCCCCTCCCCCATATCTCCCATATCCCCCCTCCCCCATATCCCCCATATTCCCCCCTCCCCCATATCCCCCTCCCCCATATCTCCCATATCCCCCCTCCCCCATATCCCCCATATTCCCCCCTCCCCCATATCCCCCCTCCCCCATATCCCCCATATCCCCCATATCCCCCCTCCCCCATATCCCCCATATTCCCCCTCCCCCATATCCCCTTCCCCCATATCCCCCCTCCCCCATAGCCCCCATATTCCCCCCTCCCCCATATCCCCCTCCCCCATATCCCCCATATTCCCCCCTCCCCCATATCCCCCCTCCCCCATATCCCCCCTCCCCCATATCCCCCATATTCCCCTCCCCCATATCCCCTCCCCCATATCCCCCATATCCCCCCTCCCCATAGCGCCCATATTCCCCCCTCCCCCATATCCCCCTCCCCATATCCCCCCTCCCCCATATCCCCCATATCCCCCTCCCCATATCCCCCATATTCCTCCCTCCCCCATATCCCCCCTCCCCCATATCCCCCATATCCCCGCTCCCCCATATCCCCCCTCCCCCATATCCTCCCTCCCCCATATCCCCCATATCCCCCCTCCCCCATATCCCCCCTCCCCCATATCTCCCATATCCCCCCTCCCCCATATCCCCCATATTCCCCCCTCCCCCATATCCCCCTCCTCCATATCTCCCATATCCCCCCTCCCCATATCCCCCATATTCCCCCCTCCCCCATATCCCCCCTCCCCCATATCCCCCATATCCCCCTCCCCCATATCCCCCATATTCCCCCTCCCCCATATCCCCCTCCCCCATATCCCCCCTCCCCCATAGCCCTCATATTCCCCCCTCCCCCATATCCCCCCTCCCCCATATCCCCCCTCCCCATATCCCCCATATCCCCCCTCCCCATATCCCCCATATTCCTCCCTCCCCCATATCCCCCCTCCCCCATATCCCCCCTCCCCCATGTACCCCATATCCCCCCTCCCCCATATCCTCCATATTCCCCCTCCCCCATATCCCCCTCCCCCATAACCCCCATATCCCCCCTCCCCCATATCCCCATATCCCCCCCATATCCCCCCTCCCCCATATCCGCCTCCCCCATATTCCCCATATCCCCCCTCCCCCATATCCCCCCTCCCCCATATCCCCCATATCCCCCCTCCCCCATATCCCCCCTCCCCATATCCCCCCCTCCCCCATATCCCCAAGTGAATCCAGCCCTAACCTTAACCTCTGCAATGCACGCGCAACCGATGGCATGCATTCATATACCTGCCTAACACTGTTGCCTTTTACCCCTGCCACCACCCCCCCCCCCCCAGGAGAAGCGCGCACACAACAATAGGGAGCATGTGAGGACTGGAGGAGGGCCCGCTGATGAGAGGCCACTGACCGTACACGAGGAAAGGGCCCTGGAACTGGCTGGCGGACCTGAGGACCGGGAGGTTGCTGATGCAGAGGTCGGGGCCCCACGAGAAAGTGAGCCACCAACAGCCCGTCCCCATATCCCCCCTCTCCTATATCCCCCTCTCCCGTATCACCTGATCACTGCCTGATGTCTAACCATGCATGCTTCATTGTGTATCGCAGGACCAAACGTCCAGGCACCCATCCCCGCAGATGCAGACCGCCCGCAGGATGCCCCTCGGAGACCACGGGAGACGGAGAGACCCGCACCCTCCAGCATGCGACGCCCGCAGGATGCCCCTCGGAGACCACGGGAGACGGAGAGACCCGCACCCTCCAGCATGCGACGCCCGCAGGATGCCCCTCGGAGACCATGGGAGACGGAGAGACCCGCACCCTCCAGCATGCGACGCCCGCAGGATGCCCCTCGGAGACCATGGGAGACGGAGAGACCCGCACCCTCCAGCATGCGACGCCCGCAGGATGCCCCTCGGAGACCACGGGAGACGGAGAGACCCGCACCCTCCAGCATGCGACGCCCGCAGGATGCCCCTCGGAGACCACGGGAGACGGAGAGACCCGCACCCTCCAGCATGCGACGCCCGCAGGATGCCCCTCGGAGACCACGGGAGACGGAGAGACCCGCACCCTCCAGCATGCGACGCCCGCAGGATGCCCCTCGCACACCACGGGAGACGGAGAGACCTGGAGCAACAGGGAGACGACACCCCCGTCACGTGCGGGAGCGACCACCCAGCGATGAGGGGGGCAGCCACAGGCCCCCGTCACACCCGAGCCAGGACACCACTACCCAGGACACCACGATCCAGGACACCCCTACCCGGGACACCACTACCCAGGACACCCCTACCCGGGACAGCACTACCCGGGACAGCACTACCCGGGACAGCACTACCCAGGACACCCCTACCCGGGAAGACGAAATACCGGACAGTGACTCAGAGTGGATGGGTGGAGACGAACCCCCACCCCAAAGTGCCATGGACTCAGAGTGGGACGAAGAGCACGACACAACGCCACTGCTGTCACCAACACCCTCCACCATCGCAGAAACACTCACCACGGTTGGGCACTTTAGTGATGAGGCGTCTGGTACACTCACTGGTGCGCACAACACAGCCGTCCCGGTACAGCA
This sequence comes from Scyliorhinus torazame, assembly GCF_047496885.1. NCBI lineage: Eukaryota > Metazoa > Chordata > Chondrichthyes > Carcharhiniformes > Scyliorhinidae > Scyliorhinus > Scyliorhinus torazame. Next base: position 199,826,215 of record NC_092707.1, on the reverse strand, counting down.
GGTGGAGGTAGGAGCAGCAGAGGGACCGGGCGGTCGGAGGGCAGCCCAGGCCAAGCGAACATCTGCCGCCCAGATGGATCCCGGGTTCCTGGAGTTTCCACACCCACACATAGATCCGATGCAACCACTGACACGGAGACGAGCGAATAGGGTGACGGGTGGCTTGCGGCGGCTGCGGTCACAGGTGGAGGAGTCCACCCGCGTCCAGGAGCTGGGAGTGGTTCCGGTCATGCGTGCCACCCAGGCTGACACCGCACGGGTGGCGTCCGCGGTGGAGGCAATGGGTGCGACGGTGTCAGACATGGGGAACGGTTTGCGAGGCCTGGGGCCTTCCGTGCAGGCGGCGTCTGTGGCCCAGGAAATGGCTGCCCTCTCACAGGAGGCCATGAGCCAGTGCCAGCGCCAGATGGCAGAGGCGCTCAACGCCATAGCCCAGTCTCAGCACGCCATAGCCCAGTCTCAGCAGGCCATGGCCCAGTCTCAGCAGGCCATGGCCCAGTCTCAGCAGGCCATAGCCCAGTCTCTGCAGGCCATGGCCCAGTCTCTGCAGACCATCGCTGAGGGCATCGGCGCCAGTGGCCATGTGCGAGCTGGCGTCGCACTGTCGCAGACAGGGTTCGACAACCCCCTGGGCTCCATGGCTGCAAACCTGCAGACCCCTGTCGATACCAGCACGGGCCTCCAGGACTGGCAGCGCCAGATGTCGGGGGCGCGTCGGATGGCCAGTCCGTTCGCATCCCCCACCCATGTAGAGGCCTGGGGGCCATCGGGCACCCCGAGGGAGGAGGAGGTGGTGTGGTCCGTCCCGGCTCCCTCTGTAGGGGAGGTCCCGGTACACCGCGACACCTCGGACTCCCCCCCTTCCGTCCCAGGTGCATCGGGTGGGCAACGGGCAGGACAGGCTGGCAGCTCGCCATCCCAGTCGCCCGGGCCGCAGCCTGGCCCATCTAGGCCAGGACGCCCCAGGAAACGGCCGCCAAAGGGATCCAGTGTCAGAGGGCAGGAATCACAGGAGTCCACCTCCAGTTCTGCTGTACCGTCTGGGGAACCACGTAGACGTAGTCAAAGGGCCCGTAAGGCCAAACAATTAGACACTGAGTAAGTTGGCACGGGTGCAGGGCACAGATGAGTTTTAGGCGCTAGGGCACGTGCATGAACTCCTTTGGTTATTAAAGTCAATGTTACACCTACCGAAGCTGCCTTTGTGCTCTGTCCAAAGTGTGCGGGGGGTGTCATGTACGTTGAGCGCAAGTGTGTGTGTGAGGGGTGGTCTTACCTCAGCCCCAGGTGAGTCTGCCCCCTTCCCCCTGGGCCGCCATCAACATCCCCCGGGCAGAGGACGGGACCGTGCGCTGCAGTGTCACAGCCGCATGCAGGGATGGTCCGGGTGGATGGTGGTACTGTGGCCATGGGTCAGACATAGTCCAACGATGTAGAGCCAGGAGCTCATCGGAGGCGGGTTGTCATCATTCTCCATGGCCTGCGATAGACACGCGTCCACCCGCAACTGGGTGAGCCCGGCCCGTTGTGCCGCCGGTGGATCGGCAATTGGGGGTGGGGGGGTGGTGTGCATGCGGGTGGGGTGTGTGGGGTTGGGGAGGGGGGTGAGGGTGCTGGGTGGGTGGATGGGTGGGGGGTGTGGGTGGTCGGCTGTTGTCATGGTGTGCGGTCTGTGGCCATACTACCCGATTCCCACGCCCATCTAGTCAGTGAAGCGGGCGGCTATCAGTCTGTCCCGTGCCCGCTGGGCCAGCCGGTAACGGTGGACAGCCACCCGTCTGTGTCTACCCCGTCTGCCCTGACCATTGCCCCCATCCCCCTCATCTGGGGAGGACTGGGCCTCTTCCTGCTGCTCCTCCACTCCGCCCTCCTCTGCCTGCGGCACATCGCCCCTCTGCTGGGCTATGTTGTGCAGGACGCAGCACACCACAATGATGCGGCCGACCCTATCTGACCGATACTGGAGGGCGCCCCCAGAGAGGTCCAGGCACCTGAAACGCATCTTCAGCACGCCAAAGCACCTCTCGATCACTCCCCTTGTCGCTACATGGGCATCATTGTAGCGGTTCTCCGCCTCATTGCGTGGCCTCCGTATAGGCGTCATCAGCCACGATCGCAATGGGTAGCCCCTGTCGCCCAGCAACCAGCCCCTCAGCCGGGGATGGCGTCCCTCGTACATGCCGGGGATGGATGACCGCGACAACACGAATGAGTCGTGTACACTGCCTGGGTGACGGGCGCAGACGTGCAGGATCATCATGCGGTGGTCGCAGACCACCTGTACGTTCATCGAATAGGTCCCCTTCCTATTAGTGAACACGGCCCTGTTATCTGCAGGTGGCCGCACGGCGACGTGCATCCCATCGATCGCGCCCTGGACCATGGGGAACCCGGCAATGGCAGAGAAGCCCACGGCCCGGGCATCTTGGCTGGCCCGGTCCACGGGGAAGCGGATGTAGCGGTGCGCCATGGCATAAAGGGCATCTGTCACTGCCCGGATGCACCGATGCACCGATGTCTGCGATATGCCGGACAGGTCCCCACTCGGTGCCTGGAATGACCCCGTTGCATAAAAGTTCAGGGCCACCGTAACCTTGACGGACACGGGGAGAGGGTGTCCCCCGCCAGTGCCACGCGGTGACAGGTGTGCCAGCAGGTGGCAGATGTGTGCCACGGTTTCCCGGCTCATCCGGAGTCTCCTCCTGCATTCCCGGTCCGTGAGGTCCTGGTATGACTGCCGGGGCCGGTACACACGGGGCGCCCTCGGGTGCCTCCGTTGCCGTGGGGCCGCGACGTCCTCCTCCCCCTCCTCGTCCTGTCGGTCAGGTGTCCCTCCAGCCTGGGCGGCTGCCGCCTGCCCCTCTGCGGCAGCCTGCGCCGCCTCTCTGGCACGCTCCTCCTCCTCCTCCTCCTCATCCAGGGCAACATAGACATGAGCGGCTGCCACCACGGCGGCCAACATCGCTGGATGGTCTGAAAACATGACGGCCTGGTGGGGGGGAGGGGAACGACGACATGTCATCATTGCCCATATCCCCTCCTCCCCCCAGCCAGGTGGCATGGACCGCATGGGTCCAACTGTTGGAGGCTGGCACCTGGCCAGGTGGACCAACTCATTTGCCCTCCCATCACCCACCCCAGCACGGACCAACCCCCAACCTCCACCCCGGCACGGACCCCCTCCCCAACCTCCTCCCCCAGCACGGACCCCCCCCCCCCAACCCCCAACCTCCATCCCGGCACGGACCCCCTCCCCAACCTCCACCCCAGTACGGACCCCCCCCCCCCCAACCCCCAACCTCCACCCCGGCACGGACCCCCTCCCCAACCTCCACCCCAGCACGGACACCCCCCCCCCAACCCTCAACCTCCACCCCGGCACGGACCCCCTCCCCAACCTCCACCCCGGCACGGACCCCCTCCCCAACCCCCAACCTCCACCCCGGCACGACCCCCCCCCCCCCAACCTCCACCCCGGCACGGACCCCCCCCCCAACCTCCACCCCGGCACGGACCCCCTCCCCAACCTCCACCCCGGCACGCCCCCCCCCAACCTCCACCCCGGCACGGACCCCCTCCCCAACCTCCACCCCGGCACGGACCCCCTCCCCAACCTCCACCCCAGCACGGACCCCCCCCCCAACCCCCAACCTCCATCCCGGCACGGACCCCCTCCCCAACCTCCACCCCAGCACGGACCCCCCCCCCAACCCCCAACCTCCACCCCGGCACGGACCCCCTCCCCAACCTCCACCCCAGCACGGACCCCCCCCAACCCCCAACCTCCACCCCGGCACGGACCCCCCCCCAACCTCCATCCCGGCACGGACCCCCTCCCCAACCTCCACCCCAGCACGGACCCCCCCCCAACCCCCAACCTCCATCCCGGCACGGACCCCCTCCCCAACCTCCACCCCAGCACGGACCCCCCCCCCCAACCCCCAACCTCCACCCCGGCACGGACCCCCCCCCCCAACCTCCACCCCGGCACGGACCCCCTCCCGGCACTCCCCCGGAGCCCAACCTACTCTAACCACCCCCCCCTCCCCCCCCCCCCCCCCCCCACGGCCGCACACACACACACACAAGCCGAGACACACCTCTCCTCAGGCAATCAGTCTGCGGCCACGCCATTTCCTGCCCAGAGCCAACCCCCCAGGCCGTCACTCACCTCCTCGCTGGTCGGCGTGAGCCTGGAGCACCAGGTCACGCCGATGAAAAGGAGGTTTGATTCACGTCGACGTGAACGGTCATCACGTCGACGGGACTTCGGCCCATCCGGAAGGGAGAATATCGGCAGGCCGAAAATCGGCTGCCTTGCGCAGACCCGTGACATTCTCCGCGGCAGCGGCGCCATTAACGCCCCGCCGACTTTTCTCCCTTCGGAGACTTCGGCGGGGGCGGGGGCGGGATTCACGGCGGCCAACGGCCATTCTCCGACCCGGCGGGGGGTCGGAGAATGACGCCCCAGATGTGTGATCACTCCACTGACAGACTTGCTCAAGAAGTGTAACAAATTCCAACGGACAGCGGAGTGTCAACAGGCATTTGATGGCCTGAAGGCTGTGTTAACCACTGCTCCTGTGTTAGCCATCCCAAATTATACAAAACCATTCAACGTGGCGGTTGATACGAGTGATGTGGGTGTAGATGCGGTGCTTCTACAAGATGATGACGAAGGGCTAGAGCGGCCTATTGGTTATTTTTCTTTGAGTTTGGTGCTAGCTTTGCAACATTTTCACATTTATGTGACCAGCAATCCGTCTGACACCATTATATATACGGATCATAATCCGTTGACGTTTTTGGAGCAATTTCGGAATAAAAATGCAAGGCTGTTTCGCTGGAGTTTATTGTTACATCCATTTCATTTTAAAATAGTACATGTGGCAGGGCGAGAAAACGTGATAGCTGATGCTTTGTCACGAATGTGATGAACGGAAGCAATTTCAGTTGGAGGAAGAAGAACAAAAAATGGACTATATTATTATTCCTGTTTGCGTGTGTTGTTTTTTGAAACAAAAATGTATATTTACTGTGTGCATTTCTTAAAGGATAGTGAAAAGGTGAAAAATGAAACCATCTTGAAGTTGATGGGTTTTTTTTGGGGGGGGAGCGGTGTCATGTGAGAGTACCTTTAAGAAATGGGTGTTTAAGAAATGTACCTTTGAGAAAGGGGTGTTTATCAGTGATGTCAGAGAGTGGATGGAGCTGGGCTGTCTGCCAGCTGTTTACTTTCATTTTAGGCTGTTTGCTGCAGGGTGTGTTTTAGTTTCGTTTTCAGAGCTGGATAGCTGCAGTCACAGCCAGAAGGGGTATTAGTCTCTCTCTCTGTAACCTAAAAACTGTAAATCGACCCTTTGGTGATTTAAAACTAATAACTGCTCTCAGTAGTGACATTAACCTGATGTGCTTCTGTTTAAAGGTTTTTGTTAAGTCTAATGGATGTTAAAAGGACAGCTTAATAATTACTTACTGTTGTATTCTTTGGGGGTTGTATTTGAATTAATGGTTGCTAAGATGTTCACTGTATGTTTTAAAAAGGTTAACTTGAGTTTATAGAATAAACATTGTATTGCTGTAAAAAATACTTTTCCATTTCTGCTGTACCACACCAGGAGATTGGGTCGTGTGCTCCCCATACCACAATCTGTTAAAAGTTGTGGGTCAGGAGAACTCCATGATACTCTTTGGGGTTCTCTAAACCCTGGTCCATAACAATCTGCCTTCCTGGTTTTTCTACCAAGTGGAGAACCTCACATTTCTCCACATTATACTGCATCTGCCATGCATTTGCCCACTCACTCATCTTGTCCAAATTACACTGAAGCATCTCTGCGTCCTTCTAAGACTTCACCCTCCCACCCAGCTTTGTATCATCTGCTAGGCTTTATTGTTCATAATATTGAATACAGGAGTTGGGAAGTCTTGTTGAAGTTGTACAAGACATTGGTAAGACCACACATGGAATACTGTGTTCAGTTCTGGTCACCCTATTATAAGAAGGATACTATTAAACTAGAAAGAGTGCAGAAGAGATTTACGAGGATGCTACCAGGATTTGATGGTCTAGCTATAAGGAGAGCTATAAGGGATATTTTCCCCTGGAACATAGGAGGCTTAGGGGTGATCTTGTAGAGATCTATAAAATAATGAGGAGCATAGATAGTCAACACCTATTCCCAAAGGTAGAGGAGTCTAGAACCAGAGGGCATAGGTTTAAGGTGAGAGAGGAGAGATACAAAAGGGACCAGAGAGGAAATCTTTTCACATAGAAGGTGGTGAGCATTTGGAACGAGCTGCCAGAGGCAGTGGTAGAGGCGGGTACAATGTTTTCCTTTAAAAAGCAGCTAGACGTTACATGGGCAGGGTGGGTGTCGAGGGATAGGGGCCAAATGCCGGCAAGTGGGACTAGCTTAGTGATAGAAACTGGGGTGGCGTGGACAAGCTGGCCCGAAGGGCCTGTTTCCATGCTGTAAACATCTATGACTCTTATAATTGTAAATACATTTTGTTCCCTCATACAAATCACTAATATATATTGTGAATAGCTGGGATCCCAGCACCTAGCCCTGTGGTCCCCACTAGTTACTGCCTGCCATTTGGAAAAAGACCCATTTATTCCTACTCTTGGTTTCCTGTTTTCCGACCTGCTTTCTTGATGTTGCTGATGAATGCATCGGTAATGAAGCTTAGACATCACCAACGTAGACACTACCTGGTGCGCTATCTAAAAAAAAAAGCAAACGGAAATGTAAACCACAAACCTGTGTCTGCCCTGGCCAGGATTGCTGCGGAGGAAATTAATCTCACATTCAAGGGGAAGCTGTTGTTTTATTTTGCTTGTGACACTAATGGGTTTGTTGAGCGTCCCTTCACTTGCGGGATAAATGGGTTGCTCCTCAGGCTTGGCAGTGAATGCACTGGATTGTAAGACAGGGTTGCTTTACAGAGGAGAGCATATCTCTATGTTAATGCTTGGAATCCCAAGGTTCCCATTACAAATGACTGCATGTTTATTCTGAAAACAGCATGCATTCCAAAGTTGCTTTAAATTCTGGCCACAAGTGCAGAACACTTTCAACATTAGATTGGGGAATTCCACATCATTCTTTATAACTGAATTTTGAAAGTATGCACAATATAATTAATTCTAGCAAAAACACACTTTACCTAATCGCCTTAGTGGTGAACCAGAGGCCTCCAACGGATGTAGTCAGTATCAGTTAGGAATAATATGGCATTTGCAAGAGTAATAAACAGCAAAGGCTCACTTTTCCCAAAAGGAACATTATAGATGATTCCTGTCTTAAATTCTCATACTTTTGAATAAATGGAACTTAGCATTATGTAATATTTTCTGTGTAAAATATTAGCTGGACTAATCAGTAGACTGTGTCGTTTGGATGGTTACAGTTCCTGAGCCGTTACTTGCCCATGAACCCTTTTAAACTTCTGTCCAAACGCCCCGGCAAAAATACACGAGGGGGAGTTTTAACTGGAACAGGGCGATTGAGGGTTTTTGGATTAGGCGGAAGGTTAAATCAGCTGAATTTATCAGCATGTCGCGAAGTAGGTCGGAATCCATCTGTAGTAAATGCAATGATTGGTGACCACCAGTTGACTAACAAACAACGAAGGGTTTATAGAGGGCGGCATGATGGCACAGTGGTTAGCAGTGCTGCCTCACAGCTCCAGGGTCCCAGGTTCAATTCCGGCCTCGTGTGACTCTGTGTGGAGTTTGCACATTCTCCTCGTGTCTGCGTGGGTTTCCTCCGGGTGCTCTGGTTTCCTTCCACAGTCCAAAGATGTGCAAGTTAGGTGGACTGGTTGTATTAAATTGTCCCTTAGTGCCCAAAAGGTTAGGTGGGGTTACTCGGTTACTGGGATAGGGCGGAGGCATGGCTTTGGTTAGGGTGCTCTTTCCAAGGGCCAATGCAGACTCGATGGGCCAAATAGCCTCCTTCTGCGCTATAAATTCTATGATTCTATGATTAATTAATGCACTGTATACAGAGCACAAAGTCTCCGTCCTCAGCACTGCGATTATAACAGGCTGTAAAGCCCACTCTCCACACCAAGCTGCCCGCGCTTGTCCCCATTGGCCGATTGGGTCACATGATACTTCCGATGCCTGCCCCCTTGAAGGGACTAGCTATGAAACCATCGCTATTCACCTGCAGCGCTCGGCGAGCCACTTGGGATAAGTCGGTCTGCTGTTTAGATATGTAAATTTCACATTATCTGCTTCTTTAACCCTGGCTTCTGAATCTAACTGGTTCAAGGTTCCAAGAGTACGCCAGGGAAAATAAAGCAAGACAATGGCTGGATTTGACAGGACTGAGCAAGAGAAAGGCAAAACATTAAATACGGAGATCTGACATCTGCTTCCTTGCCCAAGTAAAAGGCTTTTGCTCGTAGAACCTGTTCCAAAAGTGGGACATCACTGCTCTGAAGGAGAGAATTAAGCAGCAACAGTATCAGCAGAAGTTGCAGAAACCTTCACCTTAACTGACTGCCACTCCACAGTGCAGATAATGAATAAATTCCCTGGATAAGACTGTGAACCAGTACCTCCCGCAAAGCCCATTCTTCACACCAACGTCCCCGTGCTCGTTTCCCATTGGCTGATTGGGTCACATGACACATGCCAGGTGTTTACTGGCATTTGAAGGCTCCTGGAAGAAGACCCCCTGCCAAGTGAACCAGGTGGGCATTGTGGTAGTCACCACTATTTGTATAATACGTGTATTAGAGGTAATACGGTAAGGCTCCTGTACTACAGATACGCGGGTAGATCCCTGCCTGCTGGTTCCACCCAGTAGGCAGAGTATAAATGTGTGTACACACCGAGCTGCTACCATTTCTAGTAGCAGCTTCAGGAGGCAACGCATGTCTGCTTAATAAAGCCTCGATTATTCTCTACTCTCGTCTCGTCGTAATTGATAGTGCATCAATTTATTAAGCAGAGATATTACAGCGATGAAACTACGCATCAAGCCTGATCGCCTACAGCTGCACCTCCAAGCAGCAGACGCCGCTTCGGCCTCGCACTGGCTCGCTTGTTTCGAGAGCTACCTCCGATCCGCGACGGACCAACCCTCGGAAGAACAGAAACTCCAGGTCCTCTACTCACGGGTGAGCTCCGATATTTTCCCCCTTATCCGGGATGCGCCTACTTACACGGAAGCAATGGTGCTCCTGAAAGGACATTATATCCACCCAATCAACAAACTGTACGCCAGGCACCTCCTGTCCACGAGACAGCAACTCCATGGTGAGTCTTTAGATGATTTCTGGCGTGCCCTGCACATCCTGGCGAGGAGCTGTGATTGCCAGGCAGTTTCGGCAGTCGAACATACTGAACTTATAATCCAGGTAGCTTTTGTTATGGGCATGGGGTCAGCGTACGTCCACCAGCGCTTTTTAGAAGGGGGTATGCTCGACCTTGCAGCAACCAGGCAACTCGTAAACTCACAGACTGTTGCCTCCCGTAACATACAGTCGTACGCCCCCAACCGCACGGCGCCCTCATGGACATCGTGGACCCCACCAGCGGCCACCCCCAGCCAACCTCAAGCCTGCGCTGCACGGCAACCAGCCAATCCCGGGGGGCCCAAATGCTACTTCTGCGGCCAGACAAAGCATCCCCGGCAACGCTGCCCGGCGCGGAGCGCAATCTCCAAGGCCTGCGGGAAGAAGGGACATTTCGCTGTGGTTTTCCAGGCCCGGTCGGTCGCCGTTGTATCCAGGCCCAATGTTTCCGCAACCCCCACGTGCGACCCGTGGGCGCCGCCATTTTTGTCCCCGCAGCCCACGTGCGGCCCGTGGGTGTCGCCATCTTCCTCCCAGCAGAACACGTGCGGCCCGTGGGCGCCGCCATCTTTACCGCTGTATGCCGCGTGCGCCCCATGGGCGCAGCCATCTTCGGCGCCATTTTGGGCGGCGCCTCAGGACTCCTGCTCGTCGAACACCTCATCTGGCCGCTCATCACCTGCCACCGCTGCCAACCAGCACGGGGTCTACCAACACCAGCCGCACCTCGCCTCCATCACGCTCGACCAGTCCCGGCCGCACAACCTCGCAACCGGGATGACGACGGTGAAAGTTGATGGGCACGAGATATCCTGCCTTCTGGACTCTGGGAGCATGGAAAGCTTCATTCACCCCGATATGGTAAGGCGCTGCTCCCTCGTGGTACACCCCGTTACCCAAAGAATCTCCCTGGCCTCCGGATCCCATTCCCTGGAAATCCGGGGGTACTGAATCGCCACCCTCACTGTCCAGGGCACAGAGTTCAGCAACTCCCGGCTCTGCGTCCCCCCCAACCTCTGCGCTGCCCTGTTATTCGGCCTAGACTTCCAAAGCCTAACTCTAAAATTCGATGGACCCCTACTACCCCTCACCGTTTGTGGCCTCACGACCCTTAAGGCCGACCACCTTCCCTGTTTGCAAACCTCACCCCGGATTGCAAACCCGTCGCCACCAGGAGCAGATGCTACAGTACCCAGGACAGGACCTACATCAGGTCGGAGGTCCAGTGGCTGCTGCGGGAAGGCATCATTGAGGCCAGCAACAGCCCCTGGAGAGCCCAAGTGGTAGTAGTTAAAACTGGGGAGAAACACAGGATTGTCATTGACTACAGTCAGACCATCAATCGGTACACGCAGCTCGACGCGTATCCCCTCCCACGCAAAGCTGATATGGTCAATCAGGTTGCACAGTACTGGGTCTTTTCCACAGTGGACCTGAAATCTGCCTACCACCAGCTCCCCATCCACAAGGCAGACCGCCAATACACTGCGTTCGAAGCAGACGGCCACCTTTATCATTTCCTTAGGGTTCCCTCCGGCGTCACTAACAGGGTCTCGGTCTTCCAATGTGAGATGGACCGAATGGTTGACCGGTACGGGCCACCTTCCCGTACCGAGATAATGTCACCATCTGCGGCCATGACCGGCAGGACCATGACGTTAATCTTTTTAAATTTCTCCACACCGCCAAACTCCTGAACCTCACGTTCAATGAGGAGAAATGCGTGTTCCACACCAACCGCTTAGCCATCCTTGGCTATATTGTGGAAAATGGAGGACGAGGGCCCGACCCCGACTGCACTTGGAACTCCCCCTCCCCCACTGCCACAAGGCGCTCAAACGATGCCTGGGGTTTTTCTCCTATTACGCCCAATGGGTTCCTAACTATGCGGACACGGCTCGTCCACTCATCCACTCCACAGTTTTTTCCCTGACGGCTGAGGCTCGCCAGGCCTTCAACAGTATCAAGGCTGACATTGCCAAGGCCGCGATGCACGCGGTCGATGAGACTTTCCCCTTTCAGGTCGAGGGCGATGCATTGGTCATCGCTCTGGCCGCCACCCTCAACCAGGCAGGCAGACCCATGGCATTCTTTTCCCGCACCCTCCATGCCTCCGAGATTCGGCATTCCTCCGTCGAAAAAGAGGCCCAAGCCATCGTAGAAGCTATGCGGCACTGGAGGCATTACCTGGCCGGCAGGAGATTCACTCTCCTCACTGACCAACGTTCGGTTGCCTTCATGTTTGATAATGCACAGCGGGGCAAGATCAAAAATGATAACATCTTAAGGTGGAGGATTGAGCTCTCCACTGACAATTACAAGATTTTGTATCGCCCCGGTAAGCTCAACGAGCCTCCCGATGCCCTATCCCGAGGTACATGTGCCAGCGCACAAGTGGCCCGACTCTGGGCCCTACACGATGGTCTCTGTCACCCGGGGGTCACCCGGTTCTTTCACTTCATAAAGGCACGCAACCTGCCCTACTCCATTGCGGAGGTCAGGGCTGTCACCAGAGACTGCCAGGTCTGTGCGGAGTGCAAACCGCACTTCTGCAGGCCAGATCGCGCGCACCTGGTGAAGGCTTCCCGCCCCTTTGAACGTCTCAGCATGGACTTCAAAGGGCCCCTCCCCTCCACCGACCGAAACACGTACTTCCTGAACGTGGTCGATTACCCCGCTTATGTCCACAGCGACGGATGAGCTGCGTCAGTTCCTGCTCAGCAAGAGCATCGCCTCGATCAGGATGACCAGCTACAACCCCCGGGAAACGGGCAGGTGGAGAGGGAAAATGGGACGGTCTGGAAGGCCGTCCTGCTGGCCCTGCGGTCTAAAATCTCCCGGTCTCCCGCTGGCAGGAGTTCCTCCCCGACGCCCTCCACTCCATCCGATCGCTACTTTGCACTGCGACTAATGAAACCCATCATGAACATCTCCTTGCCTTCCCTAGGATGTCCACCTCCGGGGTTTCACTCCCAACGTGGCTGGCAGCTCCAGGATCCGCCCTCCTCTGCAAACACATGCGGCTCCACAAGGCGGACCCGTTGGTCGGAAGGGTACAGATGCTGTTGTGTTGAGCGCTCTGGATCCGTGGAACACATACAGGTCACCAACACTTGAAATAGTGCAACACTATTTTATTTTATTTTAATTTTAAATTAAAAAAAAAAAATGTTTATCAAGAATTTTTAAACAAAATTTTCAACCATACAAACATATCAGTTTTCCGGATCATTCATGTATTTTCTTGCTCAATTGCCCCCCCGAAACCCCCCCCTTCCCCCTCCCTCCCTCCTCACCACCAAGAAAGATATCCCCCCCGCTTCGCTCTTCCCTACATTGAGCTTATAGCCTGAGAAGTCCCCAAACTCCCTTAGGATCTGCATGACCTCCACCATCCCCTCCACTGGGTCCGCCACATACAGCAACAGGTCGTCTGCACACAGCGACACTCGATGCTCCTCTACCCATCGGACTACCCCCCTCCATTTCCCAGACTCCCTTAATGCCATGGCCAAAGGTTCAATTGCCAGTGCAAACAACAAGGGGGACAGGGGGCACCCCTGCCTCGTCCCTCGATACAGCCGAAAATAGTCCGACCTCCGTCGATTCGTGACCACACTCGCCACCGGGGCTCTATATAGGAGTTTAACTCAACCGATAAACCCCTCTCCAAACCCAAACCTCCGCAACACTTCCCAGAGATATTCCCACTCTACTCGGTCAAAGGCCTTCTCCGCGTCCATAGCTGCCACTAACTCCGCCTATCCCTCCTCCGATGGCATCATTATCACATTTAGGAGCCTTCGCACATTGGTATTTGGCTGCCTACCATTTACGAATCCCGTGTGGTCCTCGTGAATCACCCCCGGGACACAGTCCTCAATCCTCGTAGCCAACATTTTTGCCAGCAACTTAGCATCTTCGTTGAGGAGCGAGATCGGTCTATACGACCCGCATTGCAGTGGGTCCTTATCCCGCTTCAGGATCAAAGAGATCGTCGCCTCCGACATTGTCGGGGGCAGGGTCCCCCCCTCCCTTGTTTCATTGAAGGTCCTTACCAGCAACGGGGCTAACAGGTCTACATACTTCCTATAGAACTCCACCGGGAACCCATCCGGCCCCGGGGCCTTCCCTGCCTGCATGCTCCCCAGTCCTTTAACCAGCTCCTCCACCCCAGTTGGTGCTCCCAAACCAGCCACCTCCTGCTCCTCCACCCTCGGGAACCTCAGTTGGTCCAAGAATCGTTGCATCCCCTCTTTTCCCCCTGGGGGCTGGAACCTATACAGCTCCTCGTAAAAGGCCTTGAATGCCTCATTCACTTTCACCGCACTCCGCACCATAGTTCCCCTGCCATCCTTGACTCCACCTATTTCCCTCGCTGCCATCCTCTTACGGATCTGATGTGCCAGCATCCGACTTGCCTTCCCCCCATATTCAAACATCGCCCCCTGTGCCCTCCTCCATTGAACTCCGTCTGGAGACTTCGTCTCTCCCTGAGTAGTCCCTCATCAGGGGCCTCTGCATATCCCCTGTCCACCCTTAAGATCTCCCCCACTAACCTCTCCTTTTCCCTGCCCTCTCTCTTCTCCATATGAGCCCTCTCCCCTGACCACCGCCTTCAGCGCCTCCCATACTACTCCCATCTGCACCTCCCCATTGTCGTTGGCCTCCAGATACCTTTTGATGCACCCCCGCACCCTCCCACACACTTCCTCGTCTGCCAGCAGTCCCACATCCAACCGCCACAATGGGCGTTGGTCCCTCTCCTCCCCCAGCTCTAGCTCCACACAATGCGGGCCGTGGTCTGAAATGGCTATGGCCGAATACTCCGTCCCCTCCACTTTCGGGATCAATGCCCTGCCCAGAACAAAAAAATCTATCCGGGAGTAGGCCTTATCGACATGGGAGAAAAAAGAGAATTCTCTGGCCAAAGGCCTGGCAAATCTCCACGGATCTACTCCCCCCATCTGATCCATAAACCCCCTGAGCACCTTGGCCGCAGCCGGCCTCTTCCCCGTCCTAGATCTGGAACGATCTAATGCTGGGTCCAACACCGTGTTGAAATCCCCACCAATTATCAAGCTCCCTACCTCCAAGTCCGGAATACGCCCCAACATCCGTTTCATGAATCCAGCATCGTCCCAGTTTGGGGCAGATACATTTACCAATACTACCCCCGTCCCCTGCAACCTACCGCTCACCATCACGTATCGGCCTCCATTGTCCGCTACTATGTTCTTGGCCTCAAACGACACCCGCTTCCCCACCAGTATTGCCACCCATCTATTCTTTGCATCCAGCCCCGAATGGAACACTTGTCCTACCCATCCCTTCCTTAACCTGACCTGATCTGCCACCTTCAGATGTGTCTCCTGAAGCATGACCACGTCTGCCTTCAGTCCCTTTAAGTGCGCGAACATTCGGGCCCTCTTAACCGGCCCATTCATGCCTCTCACATTCCACGTGATCAGCCAGATTGGGGGGCATTGGCCCTTGAGCCACCCGTCTTTTAGGTGGTGCTTGACACGCTGTAGCAAAGGGTCAGCCGCCGTCTTGCAGCGAATTTGGACGAGGCGTTCATCCGTGGCAGGTAGATTGGAGGCTACGAAGGCCACATGGGCGTCAACCTGGCAGACGAATCCCGTTGGGTCACACGGAGTGTTGACTGCCCTGGAGAGAGCGTCAGCAATGATGAGGTCTTTGCCTAGGGTGTATATCAGCTGGAAGTCATATCGCCGGAGCTTGAGAAGAATACACTGGAGGAGAGGTGTCATGTCGTTCAAATCTTTCTGTATTATATTGACCAGCGGGCGATGGTCGGTCTCGACGGTGAATTGAGGAAGTCCATACACATAATCGTGAAACTTAACCACACCGGTCAGAAGTCCCAGGCACTCCTTTTCTATCTGCACGTAGCGCTGCTCCGTGGGGGTAATGGCGCGTGATGCATATGCAACGGGGGCCCATGATGAGGCCTCATCACTTTGCAGGAGCACTGCCCCAATGCCGGATTGGCTGGCATTGGTCGAAATTTTGGTCTCTTTTGCTGGATCAAAGAAAGCTAAGACCGGGGCCGTGGTGAGTTTGGTTTTGAGTTCTCTCCACTCGCGCTCGTGGGCAGGGAGCCATTGGAAGTCTGTCGTCTTCCTGACCAGGTTCCTGAGAGCCGTGGTATGAGAGGCGAAGTTAGGGATGAACTTCCCTAAAAAGTTGACCATGCCCAGAAATCGGAGGACCGCCTTCTTGTCCTCTGGCGTTTTCATGGCTGTGACAGCAGCCACCTTGTTCGCATCCGGCCGCACACCCAACTGGGAGATGTGGTCCTCGAGGAACTTGAGTTCCGTCTGACCAAAAGAGCATTTGGCCCTGTTGAGGCGGAGGCCCTGCTCACGTATACGTTTGAACACACGCTGGAGGCGACTGACATGCTCCTGCCGGGTGGTGGACCAAATGATTATGTCGTCGACATAGACGCAAACACGTTCAATGCCTTCCATCATTTGTTCCATAATCCCATGGAACACTTCTGAAGCAGATATGACCCCGAATGGCATCCTGTTGTAACAATATCTGCCAAAGGGGATATTGAATGTACACAGTTTCCTGCTGGATTTGTCGAGTTGGATTTGCCAGAGTCCTTTTGAGGCGTCGAGTCTGGTGAAGAGCTTGGCGCGAGCTATCTCGCATGTGATCTCTTTGCACTTGGGAATTGGATAGTGCTCTCTCATGATATTGCGATTTAGATCCTTGGGATCAACGTAAATTCTCAATTCACCGGAAGGCTTTTTTACACATACCATGGAACTGGCCCAGTCGGTCGGTTCCGTGACTCTGGAAATCACTCCTTGGACCTGGAGGTCCTGCAGCTGCTGCTTGAGGCGGTCCTTAAGGGGTGCTGGGACCCTGCAAGGCGTGTGCACCACAGGCGTGGCATTCTGTTTCAATAAGACCTTGTAGGTGTATGGGAGCGTGCCCATGCCTTCTAAGGTGCCATGGTGCTGGTTGATGATGGCGTTGAGTTGCGCCCTGAAGTCGGTGTCCTGAAAGGCAGATGTGTCATCAGGAGAGAGAGTCAACTCTCTCAACTAGGTTCAACAGCTTACATGCCTGCGCGCCAAGCAGGGAGGCTTTCGAGGAGCCCACGATTTCAAAAGGTAGGATGGCTTTGCGTGACCTGTGCGTCACTTCAAGTTGGCACGAGCCGCTGGCATCAATGGCATCATTGTAATCCAATAGCTGGCAGGCTGATGGAAGGATGGCTGGTTTGAGACGAAGGCTTTGGAAGTCAGACCGCGCAATGAGATTGGCGGAGGCACCAGTATCCAGGCGGAATCGTATTTGGGACCGGTTGACCGTCAGGGTGGCACACCACTCATCATCTGGATCGATGCTGTATACCGACAGTGGCTGGTGTCTTTGCTTCGGACCCACCCTGTTTTTTGTCACGATACCGACTCGAAAAGGCGCCTTCGGGTCCTCGGTGTCATTGCTGTGTGGGAGGTCCACATCGGACTCGGTGACTGTGGGTTGAATTGCCCGGACATTCCTGCAAGGCTGGCTGAAGCGATATGAATTGGCAGGCTGAGCTGCTCAGCATAAGGCAGCATAGTGGCCAAGTCTGCCACATCTTTGGCATTGTCGAGATTTAAATGGGAGTCCGCGAAAAGAGCGAGAAATGGCCGCCCTCATCCAGTGTGAGGCCCTGGAGGTGCTCAATCACTTGGACCCGTTCTGTCTCGTGGGGACCTTGCCACGCCGTTTCAGCCACTTGGATGTGGAAATACCGACTCGTGGCGTTTTCGTGTAAGACACAGGTCTCAATGGCGGTCGCTAGGGTGAGCTGCTTTACTTTGAGGAGCTGCTGTCGTAGGGGGTCCGACGGAACACCATAAACGATCTGGTCGCATATCATGGAGTCGGAGGTGGGCCCGTAGCTGTAAGACTGCGCAAGGATGCAGAGGTGAGTGAGAAAGGATTGGAAAGGTTAATCCTTACCCTGCAAATGCTGTTGGAACACATAGCGCTCAAAACTTTCATTCACCTCTATGCTGTAGTGAGTGTCAAACTTGAGGAGGACCGTCTTGAACTTAGTTTTATCTTCATCATCCGCAAAGGTGAGAGAATTGAAAATGTGGATGGCATGGTCCCCGGCCGTGGATAGGAGGAGAGCAATCTTCCTGGTATCCGAGGCGTCCTCCCTGTCTATGGCCTCAAGGTAGAGCTGGAAGCGTTGTTTGAATATCTTCCAGTCGGCCCCTAGGTTGCCGGCGATGCGGAGCGGCGGCGGCGGGCAGATGTTGTCCATGTTGCAGGATGACGGAATGCTGGCGGAAGGCAGATCACTTGCAGGTAGGTCTAAGAAGTGCTAATATCCCTCAACTCCTGGTATCATGTTGTGTTGGGCGCTCTGGATCCGTGGAACACATACAGATCACCAACACTTGAAATAGCGCAACACTATTTTATTGAGTCATTAACAGTTTAACATATTCTCACTGTGGGTTAACACAATACTAGCTTTAACTAAAGAACTTTGCCTTGTCCTAACCAGTCGATGCACTCAGCACATGGTGAATGTCTGTGCTGCAGGCTGTGAGCTCTGTCCTACTAGGAAGCTGCAGCTCGAATGAGCGGGAACTCGGATGCCCCCTATCTCATAGTGCGTATGCTCTAACTGGTGATTAGCTGCGGTGTTGTGTGTCCATCAGTGTGTGTATCTGCACCATGATATGCTGGTGTATATTATGACATCCCCCCTTTCATAAAAAATGTATGACAGCTGCTGCATAGTACGCCTAGGTGGCGTACCCCAACAGCCGCCAGGACAGTCTCCCTCAGGGACCTGGCACCAGCTGGATCCCCACCCATGGCTCCACACCACTCGATACCCCCCTCCGATTGCTCCGGCGCCACCCACCCTCCCCCCAACGCACCTCACTACAGCCCCTGCCCCAGGACGATCCGTCCTCCCACTGGTTCCATCCAGGGATGAAGATGAGGACAACATGCTCCCAGAGTCACAGGCGACCAAGCCGGCACCTCCATCACCACTGGGACTGGGGCACTCACAGCGGAGGATCAAGGCACCCGACCGGCTAAATTTGTAAATTTTCAAAATACTGTAAACTTTAAATTCTCACATACTTGTAAATAGTTTTTCCACCACCCCCACTGGACTCTTTTTTAACAGGGTGAATGTGCTAGTCACCACTATTTGTATAATACATGTATTAGAGGTAAAACGGTAAGGCTCCTGTACTACAGGTACGGGGGTAGATCCCTGCCTGCGGAGTATAAATGAGTGTGCACACCGAGCTGCTACCATTTCTAGTAGCAACTGCAGGAGGCAACACATCTCTGCTTAACAAAGCCTCGATTACTCTCTACTCTCATCTCATCGTAATTGATGGTGCATCAGGCATGCATACAATGTCAGCACAGCTCCTAATCTCTTCATCTCTCGAAATCAACTGTTTATTCTTAGAACATAGAATCACCACACTGCAGAAGGAGGCCATTCAGCCCATCAAGTCTGCACTAACCCTGCGAAAGAGCACCCTACCTAGGCCCAAGCCCCCACCCTATCCCTGTAACCCAGTAACCCCACCTAACCTTTTGGACACTAAGGGACAATTTAGCATGGCCAATCCACTTAACCTACACATCTTTTGACTGTGGGAGAACATAAGAACATAAGAACTAGGAGCAGGAGTAGGCCATCTGGCCCCTCGAGCCTGCTCCACCATTCAATGAGATCATGGCTGATCTTTTGTGGACTCAGCTCCACTTTCCGGCCCGAACACCATAACCCTTAATCCCTTTATTCTTCAAAAAACTATCTATCTTTATCTTAAAAACATTTAATGAAGGAGCCTCTACTGCTTCACTGGGCAAGGAATTCCATAGATTCACAACCCTTTGGGTGAAGAAGTTCCTCCTAAACTCAGTCCTCAATCTACTTCCCCTTATTTTGAGGCTATGCCCCCTAGTTCTGCTTTCACCCGCCAGTGGAAACAACCTGCCCGCATCTATCCTATCTATTCCCTTCATAATCTTATATGTTTCTATAAGATCCCCCCTCATCCTTCTAAATTCCAACGAGTACAGTCCCAGTCTACTCAACCTCTCCTCGTAATCCAACCCCTTCAGCTCTGGGATTAACCTAGTGAATCTCCTCTGCACACCCTCCAGCGCCAGTACGTCCTTTCTCAAGTAAGGAGACCAAAACTGAACACAATACTCCAGGTGTGGCCTCACTAACACCTTATACAATTGCAGCATAACCTCCCTAGTCTTAAACTCCATCCCTCTAGCAATGAAGGACAAAATTCCATTTGCCTTCTTAATCACCTGTTGCACCTGAAAACCAACTTTCTGCGACTCATGCACTAGCACACCCAGGTCTCTCTGCACAGCAGCATGTTTTAATATTTTATCATTTAAATAATAATCCCTTTTGCTGTTATTCCTTCCAAAATGGATAACCTCACATTTGTCAACATTGTATTCCAATGATAGTGCATCAGGCATGCATACAATGTTGAGAAAACTCGAGCAGCCGGAGGAAACCCACGCAGGCATGGGGAGAACATGCAAGCACCCTCAGAACCAATGACCAGTAACACAGGATTTCTTAGGTGGGCAATAATACTCGTTACCGAGTGATTGCCGATGATGAAACTATTGAGGAAGATACAGAGTGAAAAGATACTCCGGTTTGCAGCTCTGGATGAGTTGCCACATCAACGGCACCTTTCAAATTCAAGGTCCCTCCTCAGGTCACCTGGAATGTTCAACAACCGAAAGAAGATCATGCATACCTGTGCAAGGTTACTCAGGAAGCTGCCATTTTCGGGTCCATCCTGCGGCATCCATGCCTCCATGAGGTAGTCACACATTGGAGCAATGGTCCCTTGGAGACAACATTAGCTTCTAAAGATGTGGCTGAAAACAACGTTGAAGTACCCAAACATTAACACCCAGGAAAGGTATGATGGAGGCCAGGTGAGCCCCAGTGTTGCAATAGAGTGAGTAATCGGACCGATATGAGAGTGTCCTTCAATGCACATCAGCCCGGGTTTTCAGAATGGTCTCCTCGGCCTTACAGTAACATCCACGATTGGAGCTCTTGGTGTGGGAGGGCGGGGGAGAGGAGGAGAGAGGCGATGAGGGGCGAGGGTGATGAGTGCTCTGCGTGTTTTGAGGAGGAAAAGGATGTAGAAGTGCAACAGAAGGAGCAGGCGTATGTCATTGTGAGAGCACCACTAGCCACACACATAGCTGCCAGGGATGCCTGGAACAGTATGATTCAGGCACGCTTCAGTTAAACCGAGGCACTGCAGCCATCTGGCACACATATTCTGAATCATTGTGCCTCCACTCCCACTCAGCCTCCAGCACACTGCAGTTTTAAAATCAACAGTCCCCCCACTTCGCTTCCACCGATAGCTTATCTTTAACTCTATTGCCAAACTATTTTTCACAATGCTACCATGCTGCCCCATTTTTCACAATGGGGCAGGGAAAATGGGCAAGATGGTAATAATAAAAAATATTTGAAAGTGCACAGGGGCAGCACGGTAGCACAATGGTTAGCACAGTTGCTTCACAGCTCCAGGGTCCCAGGTACGATTCCCGGCTTCGATTACTGTCTGTGTGGAGTCTGCACGTTCTCCCGTGTCCCCGTGCGTTTCCTCCGGGGGCTCCGGTTTCCTTCCACAGTCCAAAGATGTGCAGGTTAGGTGGATTGGCCATGTCAAATTGTCCTGAGTGTCCAAAAAGGTTAGATGGGGTTACGGGGATAGGGTGGAGCTGTGACCTTACGTAGGGTGCTCTTTCCAAGGGCCGGTGCAGACTCGATGGGCCAAATGGCCTCCTTCTGCAGTGTAAATTCTGTGATTCTCTGAAAGAGATTCGACACTGTAACACAATGTCAAATACCCAAGTGCCTACCTTCTGCATCTACCTACCCTTTTCCTTCTTCTGCTGTTACCCCTGTGGCGTCAACAGAGCTACAGGCAACCTCCCTCATCTGCTCCAACTGCCTCGATGTTCTTGGTTGACATCCTCTGAGTTGGCTGCCAAAGATTGCCCCACCCTGTACTTGTGCACAGATAGACCATTGAGAGAAGTGACAGCATGTGGGATTCTGATCGTGAGGCGGGAAAGAGATGAGTGTCCACGTTGATGGCGCATTTGGCAAGGAGTCAGAAGTGCAAGGGCTTCTTGAAGGGACCCAAATTTCATTTCCCTCTTTCTCCATCTTTCTATCCCTGCCTATTACCAAGATTGGTGACTTCATTGTCAGCCCCGCCATCCCAGGAATCATTCTGATAAACCTTCGCTACACTCCCTCTATAGCTGGAATATCCTTCTCCAGATAAGGAGACACAAACTGCACACAATATTCCAGGTGTGGCCTCACCAACGCCCTGTATAATTGCAGGAAGACATCCCTGCTCCTGTACTCAAATCCTCTTGTTATGAAGGCCAGCATACCATTTGCCTTCTTTACCACCTGCATGCTTACCTTCAGAGACTGATTGCACATTCCCCTCTCAATCGATAGCCATTCCGATAATAATCTGCCTTCCTGTTTTTTCTACCAAGTGGAGAACCTCACATTTATCCACATTATACTGCATCTGCATCTGCCATGCATTTGCCCGCTCACTCAACTTGTCCAAATCACACTGAAGCATCTCTGCATCCTTCTAAGAGTTCACCATCCCACCCAGCTTTGTGTCATCTGCTAGGCTTTAGAATTCATAGAATTTACCGTGCAGAAGGAGGCCATTCGGCCCATTGAGTCTGCACCGGCCCTTACAAAGAGCACCCTACTCAAGCCCACGTCTCTACCCTATCCCCGTAACCCAGTAACCCCCACTTAAACTTTTTTTTGGACACTAAGGGCAATTTAGCATGGCCAATCCACCAAATTGAAGGAAACTGGAGTACCCGGAGGAAACCCACGCAGACACGGGGAGAACGTGCAGACTCTGCACAGACCTTTATTGGTCATAATATTGAATACAGGAGTTGCGAAGTCTTGTTGAAGTTGTACAAGACATTGGTGAGACCAGATATGGAATACTGTGTTCAGTTCTGGTCACCCTATTATAAGAAGGATACTATTAAACTAGAACGAGTGCAGAAGATATTTACGAGGATGCTACCAGGACTTGATGGTCTAGCTATTAGGAGAGGTTGGATAGGCTGGGATATTTTTCCCTGGAGCATAGGAGGCTTATGGGTGATCTTCTGGTGGACTATAAAATAATGTGGAGCATAGATAAGGTAGATAGTCAACACCTTTTACCAAAGGTAGAGGAGTCTAGACCTAGAGGGCATAGGTTTATGGTGAGAGGGGAGAGTTACAAAAGGGACCAGAGAGGAAACCTTTTCACACAGAGGGTGGTGAGCATCTAGAACAAGCTGTCAGAGGCAGTGGTAGAGGCAGGTACAATGTTTTCCTTTTAAAAAGCAGTTAGACAGTTACATGAGAAGGGTGGGTACCTGGCTGAAGACCTCTACAATGCTGTTACTCCAATCCTCACAGGGTTCCTTGAAATAGTCGAGTTGAAATGTCCACTTGCTAGAATTGGTTGGGAACATCGGGAATCAGATGAAATTGCAGTGGCTGCCTTCAAAGGCCGCTGACAATAAATGCACTGCCGATTCCCAACGTGCTAACAGACTTCCAACTCGGAGTGGGTCTGAAAGTTCGATTTTGGCCCACAATCATCCAATCCTCCTTCGATAAGGGAGTTAAGCCAGAGGAGAAAAAGGATTGCAAATGTTACACCTCCCCTTGAAATAGGGAAGAGAGATATACCCGGCAACTACTTGAGTGGGGGCAAATCTTCAGAGGAAATAATTGAGACAAAAACTAATTGTCACTTGGGAAAATATGGGTTGATAAATGGTAGAATCATAGAATTAGAATCATAGAATTTACAGAATCCGATGTGTTTTTTTTTATAAATGTTTTTTATTGGGTTTTAGAATAAAGTATATTTACCATTATGTACACAAAATAGAATACGTATATATATATACATAGAAGAGAAGGGAACATGCACAAAAAACAAAACAAACAACAACAAAACAAAAGTTAGAATAAAATGACTGGTAGGATATTATGCGTTAGCTCAACAACAGCGGCTCTGTACAATTGGCAGTATTGTTTTTAGCACATAATAAGTAGGCAACTGTTTGTGGGGGGAGGGGGAAACTGGGGGGGGGGGGGGGGTGGGGGGGTACATATATATTTGGGTGCCGGGGAAACAAATACAGAACAATTACAGAGGACAATACGCGAATGGATCTGGTGGTGGTGTTGTCGCTTGCTTCTCCCGGATGGTTTTCGCTGCCGTTGTCGTCTCACGATCACCTCAGCTTCAGCCGTTCGTCCCGTCTTTCGCCCGGAGTTTCCTTGTTCTCTGCTCCTGTAGATGCCAAGTTTGTTATTGTTTCCCGTGCCCTCCTTCCGACTGTCATTCCCTTGCCTCCACCCCACCTCACTGGATCCCCCCTATTGTTCCCTGTCTCCTCCCTCTTCCACCCCTTTCGCCCCCTTCCCCTTCTCCTGTAGTTCACCTCTCTTTTCTCTTAGGTTTAGCAGCTATCCCCCTCCTCACCCCCAGTCTATCCCTCCCTCCCCCGCCTCGGCTACTTTCCCCTGATTCTTGGCTACCTGGCTATTCTTCTGCTAGTTCGTTGGTCACAAACAATTGTCCCGGAAAAATTGGGTGAATGGTTCCAATGTTCTGTGGAAGCCGTCGTCTGACCCTCGGATGGCGAATTTGATTTTCTCCGTTTGGAGAGATTCCGAGAGGTCGGACAGCCAGTCTGCAGCTTTGGGTGGTGCTGCTGACCGCCAGCCAAACACGATTCTACGGCGGGCGATCAGGGAGGCAAAGGCAAGGGCGTCCGCCCTCCTCCCAGGAATAGTCTGGTTGGTCTGATACCCTGAAGACCGCCACTTTCGGGCACAGCTCCACCCTCATTCCCACCACTTTGGACATTGCCTCGAAGAAGGCTGTCCAGTACCCCGCAAGTGTGGGGAAAGACCAGAACATGTGGGCGTGGTTGGCCGGGCCTCCTTGGCACCGTTCACATCTATCCTCCACCTCCGGGAAGAACCTACTCATACGAGTTCTTGTTAAGTGGGCTCTTTGTACCACTTTTAGTTCTGGCAGACTGAGCCTTGCGCACATGGAGGTGGAGTTGACCCGATGCAGTGATTCGCTCCAGAGTCCCCACCCTATTTCAATCCCCAGGTCTTCCTCCCATTTATTTCTTGTTGCGTCCAGTACGGTGTTGACCATTTCTACCAGTCGGTCAGACATGTCACTACAGTTTCCTTTATCTAGGATGCTTGCGTCCAGTAACTCTTCCAGTAATGTCTGTCGTGGCGGTTGTGGATAAGTCTCCTTTCGTAGGAAGTTTTTGAGTTGCAGGCACCTTAGCTCGTTCCCCCTGGCTAGCTGGAATTCCTGTCAGTTCGCCATTGGTATGACACTGCCATCCATGTATAGGTCCCTGACGGTCAGTGTCCCTCCGTCCTGTCCCCACTTTTTAAAGGTGGCGTCAGTCAGCGCTGGCGTGAACCTATGGTTGTTGCAGATGGGAGCTTTGTCCGCCATTCTGGTCAGGCCAAATTGCTGCCGTAGTTGGTTCCAGGACTGGAGGGTGGCTATTACCACCGGACTGCTGGATTGTTTTTTGGGTGGGGATGGGAGCGCTGCCGTGGCGAGGGCCCGGAGGGAGGTCCCCAGGCAGGAGGCCTCTTCCACGCGCACCCACTCGGCTTCTGGCTCCTTGATCCATCCCCTTATTCGCTCGGCCGTCGCCGCCCAGTGGCAGAATTGTAGGCTCAGGAGGGCTAGCCCCCCCCCGCCCCTGGATTTTGTTTTTTGTAGGACCTTCTTTGGGATCCTAGCATTCTTCCCCGCGTCCCCCCCCCCCCCCCCCCCCCCCCCCCATACGAACACCATGATTTGTTTGTCTCTTGCTTTGAAAAAGGCCTTGGGGATGTAGATCGGAATGAATCTAAGCAGGAAGAGGTACCTGGGCAGCACGTTCATTTTGATCGTCTGGACTCTCCCCGCGAGGGAGAGTGGGAGTGTGTTCCATCTTTGCAGGTCCTTTTTTACTTCCTCCGTCAGACGGGTGAGGTTCCATTTGTGGATCTCTTTCCAGTCATGGGCTATTTGGATCCCCAGGTAGCGGAATTTGTGTCGGGCTTGTTTAAATGACAGTCCCGTTAGTGCTGCCCCCCTCCCACTTTTGCTCATGTTGAGTTTGTAGCCTGAGAAGGCGCCAAACTCTTTCAGGAGCGCGATGATTCCGTCCATGCTGCTTTGTGGGTCCGAAATGTAGAGGAGCAGGTAATCTGCATAGAGTGAGATTCTGTGCTCCCTGCCGCCCCTTTGGATCCCCCTCCAGCCTTTTGCTGCTCTGAGAGCAATTATTAATGGTTCGATCGCTAAGCGAACAGCAGCGGGGACAGTGGGCATCCTGGTCTGGTGCCCCTGTGCAGCTGGAAGTACTGGGAGTTGGTGTTGTTAGTCCGTACGCTCGCCATGGGAGCGTTGTGTAGGAGCTTTACCCAGGAGGTGAACCCTGTTCCAAGTCCGAACCGCTCCAGTACCTCTATGAGGTATTTCCATTCGACCCTGTCAAAGGCCTTTTCTGCGTCTAGGGAGACGATCACCTCTGGTACTCTCTCCCCGGAGGGGGTCATTATCACGTTTAGCAGGCGCCTGATGTTCGAGGTTAGCTGCCTACCTTTGACTAAACCCGTCTGGTCCTCTGCGACCACCTCTGGTACACAGTCTTCTAGCCTTTTGGATCGGATTTTGGCCGGTATTTTGGTAGCTGCGTTCAGCAGTGAGATGGATCTGTATGATCCGCATTCCATTGGGTCTTTGTCTTTCTTAGGTATTAGTGAGATCGAGGCCTGTGCTAGCGTAGGAGGCAGTGTGCCCCTCGCTAGCGAGTCTTTGAACATCTCCCGCAGGTGCGGGGCCAGTGCTGTCGCAAAGTTTTGTAGAAGTCCGCCGGAAACCCGTCTGATCCCGGCGCCGTCCCCACCTGCATGGAGCTAATGCTGTCCATGACCTCTCCCAGTGCTAGTGGTGCTTCCAGGCCCCATTTTCTGCCCTCCCCCACGACTGGTATGTCCAGTCCATCACGAAACCGTTTCATCCCGGACTCCCCCATTGGGGGCTCTGAGGTGTACAGCCCTTGGTAAAAGGCCTTGAAGGTTTTGGTGATCTTTTCTGGTTCTGTTTCTCGCATGCCTCTGGGATCCCTGATTTGTGCAATTTCTCTGGTAACTGCCTGCTTTCTCAGCTGGTGTGCCAACAGGCGGCTGGCTTTGTTTCCGTGTTCGTATAGGGTCCCACGTGCCTGGCGGAGTTGGTGCACTGCTTTCCTGGTGGAGAGCAGGTCAAAGTTCCTTTGTAGCTCTTGCCTCTCCGCCAGGAGCTCTACGGTCGGGACCTCGGAGTATTTACGGTCTACCTCCAGTATGGAGTCGACCAGTTGCTGCCTAGCCGCCCTTTCCACCCTATCTCTTCGAGCTTTGAAAGCGATAATTTCCCCTCTTACTGTGGCCTTTAGCGCTTCCCAGAACATGGAGGGTGAGACCTCCACGTTTTGGTTGTTCTCCGTGTACTCTGCTATGGCCTGTGATATCTTTTTGTTGAAGACATTGTCTGCTAGTCGGGCAATGTCCAACCTCCATGTGGGGCATTGGGCACTGCCCGTCTCCAGCCTCACGTCCAGGGGCTTTTCACAGTAACTTCATTTGAAGTTACAATAAGCGATTTTCATTTTCATGTAGTGTGGAGCGTGGTCGAATATCACAATTGCGGAGTATTCCACTTTGTCTATCCCTGGAAGCACCATTTTCCCCACCACAAAGGAGTCAATTCTGGTGTATACGTTGTGCACTGGGGAGAAGAAGGAGAACTCCTTCTCCCCTGGGGGGGTGAACCTCCAGGGGTCCACCGCTCCCATCTGTTCCATAAAGTGACCGAGTTCACGGTAGCACGAGTGGGCAGCATGGTAGCATTGTGGATAGCACAATTCCTTCACAGCTCCAGGGTCCCAGGTTTGATTCCCGGCTTGGGTCACTGTCTGTGCGGAGTCTGCACATCCTCCCTGTGTGTGCGTGGGTTTCCTCCGGGTGCTCCGGTTTCCTCCCACAGTCCAAACATGTGCGGGTTAGGTGGATTGGCCATGATAAATTGCCCTTAGTGTCCAAAATTGCCCTTAGTGTTGGGTGGGGTTACTGGGTTATGGGGATAGGGTGGAGGTGTGGACCTTGGTAGGGTGCTCTTTCCAAGAGCCAGTGCAGACTCGATGGGCCGAATGGCCTCCTTCTGCACTGTAAATTCTATGATTCTATGATTCCCTTGCCATGCTTGAAGGTTTCCCCGTTTTGGGGTTTGATCTGTCATTCGTTGGGTCCTGTACACAGTTGAAGTCCCCCCCACCCATGATTAGTCGATGCGTCGCTGTGTGTCGGGGATTTCTGCCATGGTCTTTTTGATGAAGCTCGTGTCGTCCCAGTTGGGCGCGTACACATTAACTAGTACTACCGGTGCCCCATCCAGGGTCCGACTAACCATGACGTACCGGCCCCCTGGGTCCGTAACTGTCAAACATCGTCTGCTTGCCGATCAGTATTGCCACCACCCTGGTCCTCGTCCCATAGCTTTCCTGCTAGTGCGGTGGCCCCCCTCTTGGGGGTTACTGTCTCGCTTCTCCCTCGCCTGACCTCTACGGTTTTCTGCCCACTCTTCCCCCCTCCTACCCTGCACTCCTCTTGCTTGCTCTCCCTTCTCCGCTACTCTCGTTCCCTCATGCTGGGGCCTGGTCTCCCACCTGAAGCGGTCCCTCGGGTAGTGGTATCTTTTTGTTCAGGGTGCGCTTGCCGTGGCGGGAGGGGGATCTGGGAGGCCTGGCATTGCCTCTCCTCCCCCCCCCTGCCCACGTTGGAGTGCTGTTGCCCCTTGCCAGGGGCCCATTACTTCTACCCTTGCTGTCGACCTTCCAGCACGTGTTCCTCAACAAACTTGTTTGCTTCGGCGGGGGCTGTGAAGAAGTATTTGCTTTGGCAGGGCCTGTGAAGAAGTACTCTCTTTCTTGGTATGTGGCCCAGAGTTTAGTTGGGTACACCAAAACATACGTTGTTCTTGTGAAGAGCTGCTTTTGCTCTATTGAATTCGGCCCGTCTCCTGGCTAGGTCTGCCCCAATGTCCTCGTAGACTCTAATGAAGTGTCCTTCCCATTTGTAGCTTCTGTTTTGCCCGGCTGACCGCAGGATTGTTTCCCTGTCTTGGTGCCGGTGCCGTTTTGCTATAACTGCCCTCGGATGATCCCCTGCCTTGGGCTTCAGGCGCAGTGACCGGTGTGCTCTCACCATTTCTGGTGGGTTGGGGAAAGTTTTCCTCCCCACTAAGCTATCCAGCATCTCAGCCACGTATGCCATGGAGTTTCTACCCTCGATCCCTCTGGAAGGCCACTATCCTTACATTTTGCCTTCTCGAGCGGTTTTCCTGATCGTCCACTCTGCCCTTCAAGCTCCCCTGCATTGCAACCAGTCTCGCCACGTCCTTCTCCAGGGCCGTGATCCAGTTGCTCTTGGCAGTTGTGGCTTTTTCCAGCTCCTTAATGGTCGCCTCTTGGGCTTCCAGTTTCTCCTCTTGGGCTTCCAGTCTCTCCTCTGCTCTGCCCAGGGCGAGCTGCACCTCCGCCAGGGCCTTGGCCATTGCTGCCTGCACCGCGGCCTCCATGTCTGCCCTAGCCTCTGCCTTGTTTTCCTGCTGATGTTCCCTCAGCGCCTCGGCAAAGGCTGCCTTCCAGTTCCAGTTCCCCCCTGGCCCAACGGTTCCTTGATGGACTGGACATACCAGTCGTGGGGGAGGGCAGAAAACGGGGCCTGGAAGCACCACTAGCACTGGGAGAGATCATGGACAGCATTAGCTCCATGCAGGCGGGGAAGGCGCCGGGACCAGATGGGTTCCCGGCGGACTTCTGCAAAAATTTGCGACAGCACTGACCCCGCACCTGCGGGAGATGTTCACAGACTCGCTAGCGAGGGGCACACTGCCACCTACACTAGCACAGGCCTCAATCTCACTAATACCTAAGAAAGATAAAGACCCAGTAGAATGTGGATCACACAGACCCATCTCACTGCTGAACGCAGCTACCAAAATACCGGCCAAAATCCTAGCCAAAAGTCTAGAAGACTGCATACCAGAGGTGGTCGCAGGGACCAGACGGGTTTAGTCAAAGGAAGGCAGCTAACCTCGAACATCAGGCGCCTGCTAAACGTGATAATGACCCCAACCGGGGAGAGAGTACCAGAGGTGATCGTCTCCCTAGATGCAGAAAAGGCCTTTGACAGGGTCGAATGGAAATACCTCAGAGGTACTGGAGCGGTTCGGGCTTGGAACAGGGTTCACCTCCTGAGTAAAACTCCTATACAACGCTCCCATGGCGAGCGTACGGACCAACAACATCAACTCTCTTGGCCCAGTTCTTTTTGTTGCGGCGAACCTTCCATTCCGCCGCTTCATTTGCCAGTTAGCTCGATGAGTGGGCTCAACCATTTCCCCGTCTGCTTTTGGTGCCCTTTCTCCCTCTGCTTTGGTTACCTTCTGGAATTTTTTTTCTCCCTTTTTTTCCTCCCCCGCTTTCGGTTTCCTTTTCTCCCCCTTTTCTTTTCCCCTTCCCTTCTCTCCTTTAACACCTTTTTTTCCCCCTTCTTAAACCCCTTTTTCAAAACATTTTTTTGAAAAAGGGTGTCATAATATACACCAATATATCATGGTGCAGACACACACTGATGGACACACAGTGGGTCCAATCAACATACACAACACCGCAGCCAATCACCAGTGAGAGCACACGCACTATAAAGACAGGAGACATCAGAGTTCCCGCTCATTCGAGTAGCAGCTAGCTAGGAGCACAGAGCTCACAACCTGCAACACAGACATTCACCATGTGCTGAGTGCATCAACTGGTTAGGACAAGGCAAAGGTCTTTAGTTAAAGCTGGTATCGTATTTACCCACAGTTCAAGTATGTTTAAATAGTTAACCTTTTAATAAAATAGTGTTGCACTACTTCAAGTGTTGGTGACCTGTATGTGATCCAGAACACCCAACACATCAAAGGGGAAAGAAACATTTTTTTCTTTCTCTTTACAAGTTTCCTCTTCAAAAGGTTTTTGGATAAGTTATTATTTTTTTCCTCTCACTCACCCACACACAGGGTCAGGAGGGTCGAGAGAGAGAGAGACTTCTGGCTGGGCCGTGTGTCCTCCTTTGTTCCCGCCACCTGCCTCGTGGTCGCCACCGGGGGGGGGGGGGGTTCGGTCCCCGCTGCTGGCTCGGTCCCCGCGTTCTCCTACCGTGCGGTGGGGGGGTTGATCCCTGCCGCTGGCTCAATCCCTGCCGCTGACTCGATTCCTGCGGCTGGCTCGATCCCTGCCGCTGGCTCGATTCCTGCGGCTGGCTCGATCCCCGTCGCTGGCTCAAACCCGTCGCTGGCTCGGTGATCGTCTTTTCCCCTGCCGTGCGCGGGACGGGATGGGACGGGGGGGGGGGGGGGGGGGGGGGGGGGGGCGGGGGCAGTCTGGCCAGTTTGCGCATTTTTTTTTTTGGTCTCTCCCCTGGGAAGGAGTCGCGACTGACAGAGCTCCGTTGCCCGCAACCGCCCTCCTACCCCGCCGGAAGTCCTCTCTCTGGTAGCCGATGTGTTAAAGGCCAGTCGTGTTTGACTAACCTGATTGAGTTCTTTGATGAAGTAATGGAGGGGGTTAATGTGGGTAGTTCAGTTTATGTGAATACCTTCAGTCGGCAATTGATAAAATGTCACTTGTTTACAAAATTGAAGCCACTGGGATTACAGGGACAGCAGCAACATGTGTACTAAACTGGCTAACAGACAGAGAGCAGGGTGTTATGGTGATTGGTTGTTCTACAGACTGGTGGGATATACGCATCAGTATCTCCCAGGATTGAAGCACTGATCTTTTTGGTGTACATTAATGTCCTGGACTGGTTATACAGTCCTTTATTTCAAATCTTGCAGCTGACACAAAACTCTGAAATGTAGTGAACAATGAAGAGGACAACACCAAACCTTTGGAGAGCGTAAACAGTTGTGAAATGGGCCAACATGTCGCAGATGAAATCTAACACCGTGAATTTTGAAGTGCCACAATTTGGGAGGGGGGGGGGCGGGGAAAGAATGAGGAGAGGCAATATAAATTAAAAGGCACCTTTTTAAAGGGATGCAGGAACAGAGAGCCGTGCAGGTGTTGGCACCTAACAACAGAACAGCTTCCTGGTCCCTTCTAGCCTCCAAAATAATATTGGGGTCAAAGATTCTCCCAATATGTGGTGAGGTTTATTAAGTCTATTGTTTCAATAACATAAAGCCGGGTTGTAAGTGTTCTACCATTCACTTATACAGTGAATGGTAGAACCCTCAAGAGTATTGAAAGTCAAAGAGATCTAGGAGTACAGGTCCACAGGTCATTGAAAGGGGCAACACAGGTGGAGAAGGTAGTCAAGAAGGCATACGGCATGCTTGCCTTCATTGGCCGGGGCATTGAGTATAAGAATTGGCAAGTCATGTTGCAGCTGTATAGAACCTTAGTTAGGCCACACTTGGAGTATAGTGTTCAATTCTGGTCGCCACACTACCAGAAGGATGTGGAGGCTTTAGAGAGGGTGCAGAAGAGATTTACCAGAATGTTGCCTGGTATGGAGGGCATAAGCTATGAGGAGCGATTGAATAAACTCGGATTGTTCTCACTGGAACGAAGGAGGTTGAGGGGAGACCTGATAGAGGTCTACAAAATTATGAGGGGCATAGACAGAGTGGATAGTCAGAGGCTTTTCCCCATGGTAGAGGGGTCAATTACTAGGGGGCATAGGTTTAAGGTGAGAGGGGCAAGGTTTAGAGTAGATGTACGAGGCAAGTTTTTTACGCAGAGGGTAGTGGGTACCTGGAACTCGCTACCGGAGGAGGTAGTGGAAGCAGGGACGATAGGGACATTTAAGGGGCATCTTGACAAATATATGAATAGGATGGGAATAGAAGGATACGGACCCAGGAAGTGTAGAAGATTGTAGTTTAGTCGGGAAGTATGGTCGGCGCGGGCTTGGAGGGCCGAAGGGCCTGTTCCTGTGCTGTACATTTCTTTGTTCTTTGTTCTTTGCACAAAATATGTTCTGGTAATTTGTAAAGAAGAGAGTCCATGAAACTATTATGCCATTGCTTTGGGAATCATTGGAAGGACAAGTAAGAGTAGGAAAATGAAAATGTTCCCATTGCTGCTGAAGCAGTGCACTTTGCACCAGCTGTCATTTTCCAGGTGGTGGATAGTTTGTACTTCCCGGACGGTGTGTAGTTTCTGGACTGTGGCACAGTGTGTGGAGTTTGCACTTTCTCCCTGTGTCTGCATGGGTTCCTCCTGGTGTTCCGGTTTCCTCCCACAGTCCAAAGTTGTGCAGGTTCGGCGGATTGGCCATGTTAAATTGCCCCTTAGTATCGAAAAAGGGTAGGTGGGGTTACTGGGTTACAGGGATTGGGTGGAGGTGTGGGCTTAAGTAGGGTACTCTTTCCAAGGGCCAGTGCAGATTTGTGGAGCCGAATGGCTTCCTTCTGCACTGTAAAATTCTACGTGTGTGGCTCCCGGGCTGTGCTTCATTTCCAAACTGTGTGTCGTTCTCATACTCTCTGCGGTGCATGTGTCTCTATACACTTGTCCTTCTACAAAAATTACACATGGTGGTATAATTGGACTTCATGACGTCAGTCATGGTCCTCATTGTGTGAATGGAGCCATGACCCCAATTCTATTAAACAGATGTATTCAGGCAAACCAGCATGTTCTTGAATGAAATAGTGAGGTGTGTTTGCCATCAAAGATTGCTAGGAGGACAGTAGATGACATCGAAGCCCATGAGTGTTTGCTCTTTTACACTGTTCACTGCATTCTGATACTGAAATGTCAGCTGGTTCAGCGATTATCCAATAAACAACTTTGGGATTTGTCTCTGCTGATCGTTGCACAAAGCAATGAGTTGCTCTTCACATTTGACCAAAGCTGTCATGGTATTCATGTGAACATCACAGCACATACACACACACATAATGATGGACAGATCAACGGACCAATCAACACACACAACACGACAGCCAATCACGGACAAGAGCATACACAGTACAAAAGCAGGGAACACGACACTTCCTGGGCACTCGAGCAGGAGAGAGCTTAGGGCACAGACCTCATTGCCAGCCACTCAGAGGCTCACCATGTGATGAATACCAGAGTTTACTATGTTAAGAGTTCAATGAAATAAAACTGCGTTGTACCATACTCAACCGCGTTGGTTCGTCTGTGTGTCAGAGTACCCAACACTTCATGGTACCAGAAGTGAATTGACACCTACCCACAAATCTGCCATCCTGCGCCAGGGACACCGTCAACACACCGCAGCCGCTGCAAATCGCTGGGAACCTCGGCATAAATTGTAAACTATTCAAGCAGCAGTGTTTCTGGAAGCCAACGAAAGAGGGAGCGCCTCGGACACCAGAAAGATCGCCATCCTCCTCACCACCGCAGGGCAGCACGCCATCCATATCTACAACTCCCTGGTGTTCGCGGAAGGCGAGGACAAATCCAAATACGAGACGGTCCTTCTCAAGCTCAACCAACACTTCAACGTCAAGGTCAACGAAAGCGTCGAGAGATATGTCTTCCAGCAGCGCCTGCAAGGTAAGGATGAGCTCTTTCAGTCATTCCTCACCCATCGCCGCATCCTCGCGCAGTCCTGCAGTTATGACACCACCTCAGACTCCATGATTCGGGACCGGATCGTTTTTGGGGTCGCCTCAGGCACCCTACGCCAGCAGCTTTTAAAAATAAAAGGCCTCACCTTAGCCTCCACAATCGAAGCCTGTGTCCTGCACGAAAACGCGACTAGCCGCTATGCACAATTTCAGGCGACTGAATCGGCACGGTGGGGGTCCTATGCGGCCGGATCGGCGAGCCAGGTGCCCCATGAGGCTGTACGGGTCCAGGCGATCGAGTTCCTCCCAGCCCAAGGCCCGGCTGACGTCAGCCATTTTGCGCGCTTTTCGGGGCCTCCCGCGCTTGTGCGTGCCAAAACCTACGGCAACACTGAGGGACATGATGCGCAGGCGGCCCGACGCAAGATCGAATTGCGCATGCGCAGTGGCGCAGCGAACGTCATGACGTCACGACGTGCGGCAACTGTGGAGCTGCACATTTAAAGCGGCAATGTCTCGCAAGAACCCGACAATGCCTACGCTGTGGCAAGGTGGGCCACTACGCTGCTTACAGTCGAGCAGCTCAACCTGTCAATCTTCCACAATTCCGACAACCTCGCAGGGACGTGCGGACCATTCAGCCTCCCCATTACGAATCTTGCCCAGGCGACATCCAGGCTGGTGACACAGATGACCGAGACGCCTTCCGGGTTGCGGTCATTGATGGGAACCGAGTTAACACGATCAATCCGGGTGATGAATGGTGTGCCACCCTGACGGTCAACCGATCGCCGATAACTTTCCGCCTGGACACTGGCGCCTCCGTCAACCTCATAGCATGGTCAGCCTTCTACGCCATGAAGGTCAGACCACCAATTTGGCCGTCCCGGTGCAGGATGGTCGACTACAACGGGAACGTTATCCCGGCTATGGGATCCTGTCAGCTCCAGGTGACACACAAAACACACACGGCCACACTCTCATTCGAGATAGTCGGCTCATCGAAGGACTCCCTGCTAGGTGCACAGGCATGCAAGGCTGTCCACCTCGTGCAACGAGTCCATGCTCTGTCTCCAGACGGCACATCTGACTTCCCGGATGCAGAGTTTAACGCACAGCTCCAATCGCTCCTCGCCCACAACCAGGAGGCATTTGAGGGCATGGGAACATTGCCATACACCTATAGAATTCGGCTCAAACCAGACGCCACCCCGGTCATTCACGCACCTTGCAGGGTCCCTACGCCACTCAAAGACCGCCTCAAGCAGCAGCTGTAGGATCTCCAGGACCAAGGGGTCCTATCCAGGGTCACGGAGCCCACGCCATGGATCAGCTCCATGGTGTGTGTCAAGAAGCCCTCCGGCGAGCTCCGGATCTGTATTGACCCAAAAGACCTCAATAACAATATTATGAGGGAACATTACCCCATACCCAAACGGGAAGAGATCACGAGTGAAATGGCCCAGGCGAAAATATTTACCAAACTGGATGCCTCTAAGGGCTTTTGGCAGATCCAACTAGATCCGTCCAGACAAAAGCTGTGCACTTTCAACACCCCTTTCGGCAGGTTCTGCTACAACCGAATGCCATTTGACATCATCTCGGCATCCGAGGTCTTTCATAGGATCATGGAGCAGATGATGGAAGGCATCGAAGGGGTGCGCGTCTACGTGGACGACGTCATCATCTGGTCCACCACACCGCAGGAACACATCTATCGTCTCCAACCCGTCTTTGCACGCATACGTGAAAACGGCCTGCGCCTCAACCGAGCCAAGTGTTCTTTTGGCCAAACCGAGTTGAAGTTCCTGGGCAACCACATTTCCCGGTCAGGGGTCCGTCCGGATGCAGACAAGGTGAGCGCCATCACAGCCATGCCGCAGCCGGCAGACAAGAAAGCAGTACTACGCTTCCTAGGCATGGTCAACTTCCTGGGGAAGTTCATCCCCAACCTTGCCTCCCACACGACAGCTCTGCGCCACCTCGTCAAAAAGTCCACGGAGTTCCAGTGGCAGCACACACACCAGCAGGAATGTGAGGAGCTCAAACTCAAGCTCACCACTGCACCGGTATTGGCGTTTTTCGACACGTCTCTTGCCACTAAAATCTCGACTGATGCCAACCAGTCCGGCATTGGGGCAGTGCTCCTGCAGCGGGATGACACTGCGTCATGTGCCCCGGTCGCCTATGCCTTGCAGGCCACGACCCCCACAGAGCAGCGCTACGTGCAGATCGAAAAGGAGTGCCTGGGCTTGCTAACCGGTTTAGACAAGTTCCATGATTATGTGTATGGTCTTCCCCGGTTCACTGTTGAAACTGACCACCGCCCCCTGGTCAGCATCATAAACAAGGACCTGAACGAGATGACCCCTCGCCTCCAGCGCATCCTACTTAAACACAGGAGGTATGACTTCCAACTGGTCTACACCCCAGGGAAGGAACTTATCGTTGTGGATGCCCTATCCAGAGCAGTGAGCACGCCGCCAGACTCGGAGGGGTTCGTATGTCAGGTCGAGGCGCAGGTGGCCTTCACATCGGCAAATCTGTCAGCTGACAAATCCAGTCTGGCCCGTATTCGCTGAGAGACTGCGGCCGACCCCCTTCTACAACGTGTGATGCGCCACATGACGGGAGGGTGGCTCAAAATGCAATGCCCGCAGTTCTACAATGTCCGAGACGACTTGGCCGTCATTGATGGTGTCCTTCTGAAGCTGGACCGGATTGTGATTCCACACAGCATGCACAAGCTGGTTCTCGACCAACTACACGAAGGCCACCTGGGGGTCGAGAAGTGCAGAAGGAGGGCCCGGGAGGCGGTATACTGGCCGGGCATCAGTGACGACATTGCCAATGTGGTGCTTAACTGCCCAACCTGCCAAAGGTTTCAGCCGGCGCAACCTCCTGAAACACTTCTGCCCCATGAGCTGGTGACGTCCCCCTGGGCGAAGGTGGGTGTGGACCTCTTTCACGCGCTCGGCAAGGACTATGTCATCGTCGTTGACTACTTCTCCAGCTACCCAGAGGTCATACGCCTACACGATTTGACGTCATCCGTTGTCATAAGGGCCTGCAAAGATACCTTCGCTCGCCACAGCATTCCGATGACGGTCATGTCGGACAATGGGCCCTGTTTTGCCAGCCAGGAATGGTCATCGTTTGCTGCCTCATATGGCTTCACACACGTGACGTCTAGCCCTCTGCACCCCCAGTCCAACGGAAAGGCGGGGAAGGGCGTTCACATTGTCAAGCGGCTCCTCTGTAAGGCTGCTTGCTGCCGGATTGGATTTCTGCCTCGCCCTGCTGGCCTATTGCTCGGCCCCACTAGCCACTGGTCTCTCACCAGCCCAGCTGTTGATGGGTCGCGCCCTCAGAACTACTGTGCCTTCCATTCTGGCGCCCACAATCGACCATGCTCCGATACTGCACAGGATGCAACTGCAGTGCGGTCGCCAGAAGAGGTCGTATGACACACGGGCAACTGATCTTCCCGCCCTGGCCCCTGGAGACGAAGTCCGCATCCACCTACCAGAAGGTGGCTGGTCAGCACCTGCCGAAGTTCTCCGACGCGTGGCTCTCCGCTCGTTCCTGGTTCACATGCCTGATGGATCCATTCGTAGGCACAATCGCCGGGCTCTTCGCCTGCTTCCACGCTCGCTACGAGAACTTACACCGATACCGTGCCCTCCAGTTGTTCCTGATTTCGACTTCGTGGAGCTGCCATATACCATGCCCCTTCTGTCGCCGCCCGTGGCCAGGCCCATTCCTCAGCCGGTGGTTCCAGACCCACCCTTGAGGCGGTCAACCCGAATTCATCACCCACCTACTAGACTGGACTTATGAGACTGTTTATACATTGAACTCATAATACCACTGTGTTAATATGTTTATGTTCTTATCGTTACAGGAATTCGCTTTATCGTTCAACGTTTCCCCGTTCTTTGTTTATGGTACAACCTCATTGTTATGTCACACCCGACATCGCCCCTTGTATATAGTTAAACCCCATGTACATGCTGTAAATATTGCACACACACACATTTAGCTACACTCAGTACACATCTCTATTTATAACCATGTAGGCACATAATCCTGTAAAAAAGGGGGGATGTCATGATATTCATGTGAACATCACAGCACATACACACACACATAATGATGGACAGATCAACGGACCAATCAACACACACAACATGACAGCCAATCACGGACAACAGCATACACAGTACAAAAGCAGGGAACACGACACTTCCTGGGCACTCGAGCAGGAGAGAGCTCAGGGCACAGACCTCATTGCCAGCCACTCAGATGCTCACCATGTGATGAATACCAGAGTTTACTATGTTTATAGTTCAATGAAATAAAACTGCGTTGTACCATACGCAACCGTGTTGGTTCGTCTGTGTGTCAGAGTACCCAACACTTCAAAAGCTTAAACCTGACAATGGCATTTCAACACGCTTACTCACAGCTCAGATGTGTTCCCATCTCCTGAGCAGTACTAGCCCTGGCCTGTGCCCTCACCCACTTAGACTCACCTCTGGCCTCCCATCTAGTTCTCCCCTCCCTTAATTTCTATACAATGGGGCTTCTGACAGAAGGTTTATTGCTTGCGCACCCCTAATCGGTAGGATCAACTGGACAGATCCTCACTGACAGATGTCGATCTCATACACATAAGCATTTAGCCTTGAACCCTGAGTATTCGTCCCATTGACTTTGAGAATATGCGCAGCTGACATTGTTCAAGTTAACTCTTGATGGCCAATTGGTTTGTCGAGCATGAGTCTCAGGAATGTTAGAGGGCACAATTGCTTTCTGCTTCAGGGATAAGCAAAGCTAATAGGCACCCTTCTTACTCAGGCTGTATCTTTCCGAGATCTCATTTATGTCATGCCTCTGTACTTAAGAGTCCGGGACAGCCACTCCAGAGCGTTTGCCACCCGCTACACCCACAGGTTGGGCACCGTGTTTCCTTCTCTTTCGGGCACTCATCTACACAGCCCATTATTCCCTGCTCCTTGACTTTCATCACAACCCCACCCCATGTTACCCATATCCTCCAACCCCCCCCCACCCCCCCCCGCCCCCCCATACCACAGACAACAGACTAATACAGCCCTCTAAGAACTTTTAAGCAACGCAGGCAACAAACTTCAGGACCACTCACACCAGCCACAACCCCCATCCCTGAAACCCCCGGTCACTCCCCCTCTCTGGAGCTGGCCAGCAGGCGGTCTCCTTGAACACTCCATGGTGCTCAGTGGAGACAGTGATGCTCACATCCTTCCTCACTCTCGGAGGTCAAAGTGCTTGGTTCCCATTTTTAAAAAGCAATAGTAATTTGTGCCAGCGTGACGCCACACCTGGTGAATGTTAACCATGCTAAGTATATGGGGCGCGATTCTCCACTCCCACGCCGGTTGGGAGAATCGCCTGGGCCGCCAAAATTTCCCGCGACGCCGGTCCGACGCCCTCCCGCGATTCTCCTAAGCGGCGGGAACGGCACGGTCGAGTTTCGCGGGCCGCAGGCCGGAGAATCACCCGAGACACCCAAAACGGCGATTCTCCGGCACCCCTGCTATTCTCACACCCGGATGGGCTGAAGTCCCGACGGCGTGACCCCAGTTCACGCCGTCGCCATTCACACCTGCTTTTCAAAGTCGTCAGCCAGTCGTGCTGGCTGACGCTGAGCAGGGAGGAGGTGAGCGGACTGTAGCGCAGCGCCCGGAGACCGGGTCGGCTTACCCGAGAAGGCTTGGGCCAAAGGGGGGGGGGGGCGAGGGAGAGTGTGCAGGTGGGAGGGGGGGTGCGGGAGAGTGTGCAGGTGGGAGGGGGGTGAGGGAGAGTGTGCAGGTGGGAGGGGGGGTGCGGGAGAGTGTGCAGGTGGGAGGGGGGTGAGGGAGAGTGTGCAGGTGGGAGGGGGGGTGCGGGAGAGTGTGCAGGTGGGAGGGGGGTGAGGGAGAGTGTGCAGGTGGGAGGGGGGTGAGGGAGAGTGTGCAGGTGGGAGGGGGGGTGCGGGAGAGTGTGCAGGTGGGAGGGGGGTGAGGGAGAGTGTGCAGGTGGGAGGGGGGGTGCGGGAGAGTGTTCAGGTGGGAGGGGGGCGAGGGAGAGTGTGCAGGTGGGAGGGGGCGTGAGGGAGAGTGTGCAGGTGGGGGGGGTGAGGGAGCGGAGTGCAGGTGGGAGGGGGGTGAGGGAGCAGAGTGCAGGTGGGGGGGGATGAGGGAGAGTGTGGATGGTGTCGTCCATCCGCGGATGCCACATGTCAGCCGCCCTGATATGGCAGGACGGTGACGAGGACACGGCCGCAGGTTGCGTGTGGCTGATGGGCACAGGCGACTGGCACACTGGTGAGCAGTACGCTGTGAAGTGACCGTTGGATGCAGACAGTGACCAGGTGTTAGGCTGGCTGCGTATCTGCAGCGCGACCAGGCCACCGGGGCACACAGGTATCCCATTCAGCCCGGCTGGCGAGGTGTGGAAGAACCTCCGTGTAACATGTCGTTTCTCTGCCCCCCGCCATCCTCCTGCAGGTCACCATGTATGCCAACCAGACAGCGATGTTCACTGCCGTGGTTGGAGCCGCAGCTCTGGAGTTTGCCATCCGGCAGCGTAGACTCAGACGGCCCACAGTGGCTGCAGATGCAGCAGTTGCCGGTGCAGCAGAGGGGATGGCCGCGGAGTGGCCCGTTGTCGACACGCAGGCCGCAGGCGCTCAGGACCCCAATGTACAGGGGGATGCCGAGGGGAACATTGACCGCCAGACGGCGAGGAATGCAGAGGAAGTGCTTGGGGGGGAGCAGGAGGAGGAGGAGGAGCAGGTGAAGCACGAGGAACAACTGATGGTGGTGCCAGGGTGCCACAGGCGTCCAGCAAGGCTGAGGGTGTACCGTGACAGAATGTCGATCAAGGTCCTAATGGACATCACATGCAGGAGGAGACTACGGTTCAGCAGGGAGACGGTCGCACATATATGCCAGCTTGTGGCGCACCTCGCACCACGTGGAATGGGAGGAGGACACACGATACCAGTCTCTGTCAAGGTGACGGTGGCCCTAAACTTCTATGCGACCGGTTCCTTCCAGGCGCCGAGCGGAGAACCTATCCGGGATATCACAGGCATCGGTCCACAGGTGCATCAGGGCCTTCGCCTTGTACGCCATCGCGGACAGATACATTCAATTCCCCGAGGACCGAGCACAGCAGGAAGCACGGCACGTGGATTCGCCAAGGTGGCCGGGATACCGATGATCCAGGGTGCCATCGATGGTGTGCACGTCCCCATGCGCCCACCTGCAGACAACAGGGACGTGTTCATGAACAGAAAGGGCGTGTACTCCATGAACATTCAGGTGGTGTGCGACCCCCACATGAAGATCATGCACGTGTGTGCAAAGTACCCAGGCAGTGTGCATGACGCCTACATTCTGGCACAGTCGTTCATCCCCGCAATGTTCGATGGATGCCCCCCCGGCTGAGGGGCTGGTTGCTGGGCGACAAGGTCTATCCATTGAGGTCATGGCTGCTGACGCCAATATGCAGGCCTCACACCAACGCGGAGAGCCTATACAACGAGGCACATGCAGCAACCAGGGGTGTGGTGGAGCGGTGCTTCGGGCTGCTGAAGATGCGCTTCAGATGGCTGGACCGATCAGGAGGGGCCCTGCAGTACCGGCCCGACAGGGTCGGTCGCATAGTTGTGGTTTGCTGTGCGCTGCACAACATTGCCATGCAGAGGGGAGATGACCTGGTGGAGGAGCCGGAGGGAGGACCCGACGGCACCGGAGCCAACACAAACGAGGGGGATGGGGAAGAGGAGGATGTGGAGGATGAGGATGATGGGGCGCATCAGGGTGGGGGAGGGGCGCAGGACACAGACACTGCCCGGGTGCTGGTTACGTCCAGGAGGCTGCGCGACGGCACCGCCGCGAACAGCGGGCACGCGACGCGTTGGTGGCCGCACGGTTCACACAGTGTTGGGGTGGGATTCGCTGAACACTGCCACTTGCACCGTCACTCCTGTACACGGGCACCACACTGCAACCGCCCCCCCGCACCCCCGCACCGCGTTCACGGCAACAATTCCACATCACCTTACCACTGCGGCACTACGGGATTGCACAACATTGATGATTGGGTAAGCGGGTGTGAACAGTGCCATGTTGAATGATGACAGCCCGCTCTGCGATGAGCTGTGTGCTCAGATTCGCCAGCCGAGGTCTGACTCATGGCTATAGCTGAACCATGCACTCCGGTGGTCACAGCCTTCGTGACGGATATTTCACCACATGCCCGTGGGGTGGCTGGCGTCGGTGTACCGAGGACAACGGTTCCGATTATGGGGGGGGCGGGGGGAGGGGGGGGGAAGGGTCACCACATCCGGAACAGACCCTGAACGGCTCGTATACCATGACGCCAATCGGGCACCCTCACAAGCCCCCTGGCACCGGACATAGCACACAGTCTTACAAGTCAAATTTAACAGTGCGTTTATTCGTGTGGTGAACATAGGTGCCCTACCCCCTACAACTAAACTGTGCCCTGCACCCGTGCCAACTTCTTACGTGCCTAACGACTTTGCCTTACTGGCCCTACCACTACGTCTAGGTGTGTTCCCAGATGGTACAGCAGGAGTGGAGGTGGACTGCTGTGAATCACGCCCTTCGAAATGGCTCCCCTTCGGCACGCGTTTCCTGGGGCGGCCCGGCTTCGATGGGCCAGGCTGCTCTGCGGGCGTGCTGGATGGCGTGGTGGAGGCCGAGTGTACCGGGACATCCCTTGGTGGAGCTACCGGGACGGGCCCCAGAACCTCCTC
This sequence comes from Scyliorhinus torazame, assembly GCF_047496885.1. NCBI lineage: Eukaryota > Metazoa > Chordata > Chondrichthyes > Carcharhiniformes > Scyliorhinidae > Scyliorhinus > Scyliorhinus torazame. Next base: position 199,783,258 of record NC_092707.1, on the reverse strand, counting down.
CTCCCTCGGGGAGCCCGGTGGCCCCCGGGCCTCACTGTGGGACGGAGATGCGCTCGGTGACATGCCCCGTTGCACCCACGACACCTGGCGCTGCCAGTCCTGGAGGCCTACAGCGGTATCGACCACGGTCCGAAGGTTCGCCGAGACGGGGCCCAGGGAGTGCCACATTCCTGCCAAGGTCTGTGCGATCTCGAACTGTGAGTGCGCTACGCCATCCATCACGTGCGCCAGGCGGTCTATGCTCTCCGCGACTGACAGCTGGGACTGTGCCATTGCTTGCTGGGACCGGGCCATGGCATGGTGAGACTCAGCCAGGGCCCGGAGAGCGGCGGCAATGTCGTGTTGGCTCTGGCGCATGGCTACCTGTGAGAGGGCAGCCTGCTCCTGGGCCATGGATGATGCGTGCACGTGAAGCCCAACGCCTTGCAGAACCTGACCCATGGCCAAAACCCCTTCACCCATTGCCTTCACCGCGGACGCAACCCGTGCGGTGTCGGCCTGGGTGGCTGCGATGAGCGGCACCACTCCCTGCTCCTGGACGCGGATAGACTCCTCCAGCTGCGTGTGCAGGTCCTGGAAGATGGCCCTCATCCCATTACTCAGTCCCTGGGTGTCCATACGCATCGGTTGTCCGGGTGGGTCAATTACATCCAGGAACCCGGGAACCGTCTGGGTTGCTGGGCCTGGGCTGGTTGCTGGGCCTGGGCTGCCCTCCAACCGTCCAGCCCCTCGGCTGCTCCAAACTCCACCTGCTGTACCGGCTCGGCTGTGGGGTGCGCACCAGACCGTGACCCGGGAGCCTCATCACTTATATGCCCAAACGAGGTGGGTGTCTCTGCGATGGTGAACGGTGTGGGAGACAGCAGTGCCGCAAGCTCGAGGTCATCATCCGTCAAGAAGTCTGGTGTGTACTGGTCCCCCTCATGGCCCGGCGCAAGCTCCATGCGGGCCATGTCGTATTGACCTCCAGTTCGATCCAGCGGGTGTGTGGCCGTGATGTGGGCTTCGGCATGACTGTCCACCCTGTGCCCCTCACTAATGTCTGTCCTGGAGGTCTCAGCGTCCCGTTCCTGTGTCCCAGACTGTGAGGTCTGCCCTCCTGCCCGAACAACTGCCAACCTCTGGCGTGCGTCCCTGGGTGCCGTTGCGGTGGGTGGCGTTGCGCTGCTTCCTGGGCGAGACGTCCCTGAAGGTTCGGACGATGGCCCTGGGGAACATAAAAGATTCGGGGTTCGTTAGACACGGTGGCCCGGGTGTATGGTGGTGGTGGGTGCACAGTGTGAGGGGGGATGGGATCTGGGGTGCAGTGGCCAGAGTGTGAGTGGGGATGGGATCGAGGGTGCAGTGGCCAGAGTGTGAGGGGGGATGGGATCTGGGGTGCAGTGGCCAGAGTGTGAGGGGGGCGATGACGGGTTGGGGGTGGAGAGGACATGCAGGGTTCTCTCACTTGCTTCTGCGCCTCCGACCTGGCATGGCGAGACCTCCCGGGTGGCGGATCCCCCAGCGAGGTCCAGGGCCCTCTGCTCGTGAATGGTTAGGGGGTGCAGGACCGAAGAACCCCCTCCGGTTCTCATGCGCTCCCGTTGGTTATGCGCTGTCTTGTCCTGGGTGGGGGGCGGGGGGGGGGGGTCGGATAAAGCATCACCACTAGGCAGGTATCATCAGGGCATGCAGATATTGACAACATTGTTGCTGGTTCAGGAGACAGCACGCCATGGCATCGCCCCCAGGGGTCCTGGGGCTCATGTGGGTCGAGTAGATAGTTGCGCACCGTGACCACCCCCAAACCCCCTGACCCCCCCCCAAACCCCCTGACCCCCCCCAACATCGCCCCTGATGCCCAAGTCCCCCCCAATACTCCCAATGCCCCCCCAACCCCCCGTGACCCCCCCAAACCCCCTGACCCCGCCAACATCGCCCCTGATGCCCCAGTCCCCCCCAACACTCCCAACGCCCCCCAATCCTCCGTGACCCCCCCCCAAACCCCCTGACCCCCCCAACACCGCCTCTGATGCCCCAGTCCCCCCAACACTCCCAACGCCCCCATGACCCCCCCAAACCCCCTGACCCCCCCAACATCACCCCGATGCCCCAGTCCCCCCAACACACCCAACGCCCTCCCCCAACCCCCCGTGACCCCCCAAACCCTCTGACCCCCCCAACATTGCCCCTGATGCCCCAGTCCCCCCAAAACTCCCAACGCCCCCCCAAACCCCCCGTGACCCCCCCAAACCCCCTGACCCCCCCAACATCGCCCCTGATGCCCCAGTCCCCCCCAACACTCCCAACACCCCCCCCAAACCCCCCCGTGACCCCCCCAAACCCCCTGACCCCCCCAACATCGCCCCTGATGACCCAGCCACTGAGACAGTTAGAGTCCACGAGCTAGCAAGTGCAAACACCATGCGGTAGCTAGTAAGTCTGATCAGGCTACTTGTGAGGTCTCCAGTCAGTTCAGTATAGTGTCGACCCACAGCTGAATATGTATATCAGTTCTATTGTTCAATAAAACAGTGTTGGATCTTCTCCAGTGTTAGACGTCTGTTTCTAGCTTCCCTGCATCGAGTGCAGTCCACATCGAACCTACCTGCCTAACACATCAGGCACCAAAGTTCTCAGAGATTTTCAAAGGAATCTCACTGACACAGTTTGAGATTTTCTCCTCACCCATGTTAATGGGAAAGTTTGTATTGGTGCCAGGAATACGATCAGCTTTAGGATTGGCAATTACCCTTTTTACAGAAATATTTTACGATGACCTACTGATCATGTGCTTCAGTTCTCTCTGACGTGCACAATACACTGCCACAACATATCAGCCAGGTTAAAACTAGGTGTGAGTCATGTATATGCCCAGTCGGCACAATACATCCATTTCAATCTGGACCGGGCCCACCAGGAGGCCTGGGCAGCGGGTATCGCTGAGATGCCCGGATCCAGGGGGTGAATGATGGGATGAATGCAGATGACAGGCCGCTCTACACAAACCGAAAGGGGTTCCACGCGATGATCATGCACCTGGTGAGTGACCATCAGATGCGCATCATGCACGTCCGCAACCGATACCCGGGCAGTATGCACGATGCCTGTCTCATGGCACACTCGACGGTTCCTGGACTCTTCGCGGCACGCCCCCGGCCTGGGGTTGGTTCCTGGGTGACAGGAGTTATCCGCTGCTGTCGTGGCTGATGACACCTATCCGCAGGCCACAGGTGTTTAATGTGAAAATGTATACACAGATACGTGCGCTCACCCTTATCACTAAACTGTGCCCTGCACCCATGCCAACTTAACTGGTGTCTACTTTTCTGGCCTTATGGACCCTCACCTATGTCTAGGTGGATCCCCAGATGGTCCATTGGGAGTGGAGGTGGCCTGCTGTGATTCCCGCCTTGCGACCTGGCTCCCCTTTGTCGAGCGTCTTCTGGGGGGACTGGGCCTGAATGGGCCCAGCTGCTGCTTGGGTGGCATGATACTGAACTTTTGCCTGCTGTCCATCATATGAGCCAGGGACAGGAGAGGAGGAGTCTGCGTTGCTGTGGTATTACGGCACCTCCCTTGCGGGAGTCATTGGCACAGGCCCCATCACGTCCCCTTCGCTCGGGGTGCCCGATGGACGCTGGGCAACTCCACGGGATGGGGGTGTGAGCAGAGGTATCCACAGAGACTCACCCACCAGCTGTCACTGCCAGTCCTGGAGGCCCGCTGCTGTCTCGACCAGGGTCTGCATATTCGCGGCCATGGAGCGCAAGGAGTGGACCATCTCCGTCTGGGTCTCTGCCACATCAGCCAGTGACTGAGCCATATCCCTCTGAGACTTGACCACCTCCCTCTGTGACTGCGCCACATCGGCCAGCACCTGGGCAATGCCGCTGATGCTCTCAGCCATGACCCGCTGTGACTGGGCCACTCTCAGGAGTGCCGATACAATGTCCAGGTGGCTCTGGCACATGGCTGCCTATGAGAGGGCAGCCCTGTCCTGGGCCTCGACCACCGCCTGCACAGAGTGCCCCAGGCCATGAACATGCTGATCAATAGTCAAAACCCTCACCCCAAGTTCTCCACCGTGATGGCATCTGTGCGGTGTTGGCCTGGGTGGCACGCATAACTGACACCACCTCATGCGCCTGCACGCGGTTGGACTCCTCCACGTGCGCCTGCAGACGCTGTCTGCTTGCTGACAACCGCTCAGCGGTCCCTGGCTCTGCAGCTGCATCTCCACGGTTGATTGGCGTGTCCGTTCCAGAAGCTCAAAACCTGTCTGGATGACACCAATCCCTGGGCTCAACTCGCCCTTCGACCGCTGGCCCCCTCGCAAGTTCCTACCTCCACCTGATGTACTGGAGTATGTGTGTGGTGCACACCAGATAGTGTCGCAGGAACCACTTCAGTAAAGTGTCCAACCGAGGTGAGTGTCTTTGGGATAGTGGGGGATGTTGGAGACAGCTGTGGTGGGAAATCCATGCCATCCTCGGACTCAGGGTGTCCAGGGTCTTGGGTCAATGGTTGCATCCATGTCGGTGTCCTCTTTGCTGTTGGGCACCTGGGGCTCTGTCTGTGGCTGTGGCTCGTATCTGGGGCAGGGGACGCCAGCCTCCTTCCCGGTCCGGGGTACAGTGTCGCCTGCCTCTCCTCCATGGCGTCCAGCAGGTTCTCGAGCTCGCCGTCTGTAAGACGGGGTGTCACTCTCCTCGCTGCCACCTTGTTGGCTGGGATGGTGCGTGTGGGGAGTGAAGTGTGTATATGCTGCTGCAACTTGTCTGCCTCCTGAGTGTCAATCACAAATCCGCCGAAGCCCACACCGTTTCTCATTAGCGCCGCTGCTAGCCCCTTAACGATCGTTGAATTGATCCAGGTGCGGCGGCGGTTTTGCTGTCGTAGAATTCCGGGAATCCTGCCCCGATGTCACAGAAACAGAGAATTTTACTGCCTATCTTTCACAGAGACACCATCCACTGGACCCTGGGTGGAGATTGAAATTGTGAATCTCTCAGTTCTTCATGAAGTTAGGCCAGAGGTGGTAAATACAAAAGGCACTGTGGCAGATGGTGACCATCCCCATGAAAATCGATCTGCTGGATCTGAATTGGCTCTCCCTACAAGAACGTGATGAGAAGGAGGTCCTTGCAGCACTGAGTGATCTGTTGAAGGATGAAGTTCTAGAGGATGATCCATCTTTCCAATTGACGAATGCACCATATAAAGTCACTGTTGACTTTCTGGAGGAGTCAGCTGTGTTTCTAATAATAATAACAATCTTTCTTGTCACAAGTGAGCGTACACTGTCATGAAGTTACTGTGAAACGCGCCTAATCTCCACATTCCGCTGCCTGTTCCGGTACACAGAGGGAGAATTCAGAATGTCCAATTCACCTAACAAGCACGTCTTTCTGTACTTGTGGGAGGAAACCAGAGCACCTGGAGGAAACCCACGCAGACACGCGGAGAACGTGCAGACTCCGCACAGACAGTGACCCAAGCCGGGAATCGAACCTGGGACCCTGGAGCTGTGAAGCAACAGTGCTAACCACTGTGCTACTGTGCCGTCCACTGCTAGTGGCTGAGCAGCCCTCAGATCTTAGTACCACTGAACCTGCCGATGTGTTGGCTCGTCTATCTCATGTTGTCCAGGAAGTGTCTTCCAGAGAGAGAATGCCTTGCCTGTTTCCATGTCAGAGTCCATTTTAGACCATATTGCCCAAGAGTTGTTGCCTGCCAGGGGTGAAAATCAAGCAACGCCTCTACCTAGGGCTAGAGGTCAGCACAGAAACTGCGGCAGAACCGTTAGCCCTTCTGAAGCTGCACAACACTTACAGCAATTTTGTCTCCTAGTTCATTGCCTTGAGATAATACATCTCATTACAAAAGATGCTGCTGTCTTGTCTCCATATCCTCAGCAATTCTTCCCATTGCCCAGAGTGGAGCAGCCTCACACAGAGAGAAGTGTGGCTCTCATACCGCTGCCTGCAGGAAGTAGACAGTCCTTCCGAAATATTATCTGGAAATCATCTCTTTATCTTTTCATGAAAGGTTTACAGGAGTTTTGTCATTTCTTTTCCTTTGTCATTTGCATTATTGAAATCCCAGATCTTCATTATCTTTTCAGTCTTTGATACAGCAGTGAATCATACGGATGCGACAGTCTTTTCTGGAGTTGAAGGTCATCCTCTTTTAAAGGTCTTTCCCTTTGTGCTTCAAGGGAGCAACAAGTTCCTCAAAGATTGATCCAGTCCCAGAGAATCCAAAGCTTGACATTATTCAGTCTTCTCTCTTGAATCAGTCTTTTCTTGCAAAGTCCTCAATGTCCTTGCACTTCAGCCATCCTGAGTTCTACACTCTGCTCACCAAGCAATGCCGCTGAATTGCTGTCCCATTCTGCTGATGATGGTGTCTTCCAAGACGAGGAAGAAAACCCTTATGTCTTCAAGATGCCTTTCCAAAGGGCTGAGAATACTGAGGGAGACTGAATTCCTCAAACTGTGGTATGTGTGTATGTGTGTGTGTGTGTGTGTGTGGGGGGGGGGGGGGGGGGGGGGTAAATAATTAAAGGTGTAGTTTCATACTGTAGTTGAAAATAGGAGAGTATTCTTGGGGGAAGGTGCAGTCTAAAGGGTTAACAGAAGGAATATGCTAATGTAGATGATGATGAGTCACTGTCAGCCATGTGTTAAGACTCTCTCTCTTGAGAGACAGAGAAAGGTTGGATTGGATTGGATTTTGCTTATTGTCACGTGTACCAATGTACAGTGAAAAGTATTTTTCATCTGCCGATGTGCTGGCTCGTCTATCTCATGTTGTCCAGGAAGTGTCTTCCAGAGAGAGAATTACTTTCCTGTTTCCATGTCAGAGTCCATATCAGTGGTACTGCTCAGCCACTAGCAACGGGCGGCACTGTAGCATGGTGGTTAGCACTGTTGCTTCACAGCTCCTGGGTCCCAGGTTCGATTCCCGGCTTAGGTCACTGTCTGTGTGGCTGCTGCACATTCTCCCCGTGTCTGCGTGGGTTTCCTCCGGGTGCTCCGGTTTCCTCCCACAAGTACAGAAAGACGTGCTGTTAGGTTGCAACATCATGCTCAGGAGCAACATGCCTATTCTAATATATTTAGATGTAGTATTAATAAACAGTATTAAGCAAATACCAGCGTATGACTACAGTCTGTCTCGCAATCAGATAATATGCCTAGAGTCTGTATATAAGACGGACCACCTCAAAACAAGACGATTGATTGATTGATTGCCACATGTACCGAAGTACAGTGAAAAGTATTTTATTAAGTCCAAGGGAACGTACATCGTACATACACAGTAGACAAAAAAAATAGTATATAGTTACAGTGAATACGAAAAAGTACACAGCACATTGACAAATAAATCATTAGTTACAGTATGGAGCAAGGGCAAAATAACAAAGGAAACACAACATAAGCAGAGCAGAATAGAGCATCATGAATAGTGATCTTACAGGGAACAGATCAGTCCGAGGGAGAGTCGTTGAGGAGTCTACTAGCTGTGGGGAAGAAGCTGTTCCTATGTCTGGATGTGGGGGTCTTCAGACTTCTGTATTTTCTGCCTGATGGAAGGGTCTGGAAGAGGGCAAAGCCTGGGTGTGAGGGGTCTCCGACAATGCTGTCTGCTTTCCTGAGGCAGCGGGAGGTGTAGACAGAATCAATGGGAGGGTGGCAAGCATTGGGCCTTAATTAGGGGGATGCACACTGACCTGATTGGTTCCAATGCAATATCACTGTGTGCTGCACCACATTTGCCCTTATGCATTTTTAACACTTTGTTTATGAATTAATCTCTAATAGGCGCCCCTCGGATGGACAAACAGTGGGAAGTGGTGTTCCACAAAGATTGGTGATTGGCCGACTGGGAGGGGGAGTGAAGACGGAAGGAAGGTGGAGGGATTACAAAAAGAAGAGGAGGAAGTGGGAGTAACCCCCTCCTTGAAAATAAAAACAAAGCACTGCTGTAGCCAACGTGGGGAGGGGGAGAAGGGACAAGGGAAGTATGCAAGGGGGGGGCAGGAACGGGAGGGGGAGGGACCATAGACCGACACAGAGGGCGGCAAAATGTATATAGGACCAATTAAAAGAAAGACAAAATAAACCTCTTCTGTACAATAAAGTAAATTAACGCAGGTAAGAAAAATGTGATGGAAATATACAATCGTTTATAAATATGAGAAATGCCAATAAAAAGGATTTTTAAAAAAAATTTATATCAATGGTTTAGAATTGGAGATCAGAAGCACAATTTCAAAATTTATGAATTGCGCAACGTGGGAATTAGAGCTTGTACCAGGTAAGATTGCAAAAAATTTTTATTAAGATTTGAGAAACGTCAGGTAATTGGCAAATTAATTTAATTAAACCTTAAGTGCGAGGTGCTTCATTTTGAAGTATAAGGATCAAGGCCACATACTGCTGAGAAAATAGAGGAGGAACATAGATACTTAGAGGTGAATGTTATATTCTTTGTTTTAGCCGCAAAGAGAGAGAATCAAAGTGGCACACGTTGGGTTGGTGTAACATGGTGCAATGGGTTTATTTACAAACAGCGCACAATGGTGAACTCCACAAAAGCATGTGGAATGCCCTGATGACGTCATTGAGTAACACGTGACAATGCACCAGCCAAGGGTGTTACTCTGATACATAACAATTATAGATACGCAACTCTATAAAATTAGTGATGCAAGTTAACAAAGGCATTTCATTTTTTAAGAACAATCTTTATTGTCACAAGTAGACTTACATTAACTCTACAATGAAGTTACGTGAACAGCCCCTAGTCGCCACACTCCGGCGCCTGTTCGGGTACACAGAGGGAGAATTCAGAATGTCTAATTCACCTAACAGCACGTCTTTCTGGACCTGTGGGAGGAAACCCACGCAATCACAGGGAGAAGATGTAGACTCCACACATACAGTGACCCAATCAGGGAATCGAACCTGGGAACCAGGCGCTGTAAACCAACAGTGCTGAAAACTGTGCTACCGTGCGGCCCAGACGTTCTAGATACTCAATAAAAGTTGCGGTGAAGGTTAACATAGGAAAAGCAAAATGACAGCTGGAACGGTTAGATTTAAATAATAGTGACTTTATGTTAAACTTGCAAAGATCATTTGTTAGATCACACCATGCACATTTCTGGTGTACATATAAAAAGGAGGGAGTGGAGAAGGGGTGATAAACCTGAATGATATTTACCTGATTTACCAGGGTGATTTACCTGAATGATATTTGAATTGAGAGGTTGGCTGGAATTCTTCGCGCCAGAAATGAGAGGGCCAAGGGATTACCTGAGAGAGGTCTTTAAGATTCTAAAAAATTTCAATAGGGTAAATGTCGAGTTGTTTCCACTTGCTGGGAAACAAAACCAGGGATTATAAGATAATCATTAAAAATCCAGATGACACTTCCTTCTGCAGAGACTGGTTCCTTCACCTCCTTCAGCCACCATGCCCCGAGAGAGTGCTGGCAGCCATGGACTTCCACTAGTTGGTCCATGATTATGCTTGGCAAAGTATGGCTGACCAGGAAACTCTCCCATCATTACCATCTGACATATTGGAAGAATTTATCGGCTGATAATCAACCTGTTTGGCCACATTACGAACGCACCTTCCATGGCCACCAAGTCCTGAATTGGGACTTGAACCCAAAGCTTCCAGCAAGGCTACCACTACACCAAAAGACCTCCAGAGAGTGGCAAGAATATGAAAATTGTTACTGCATGGAGCAATTACAATGAACAGTTTAGGTGCAGTTCAGGAGAAGCTGGATAAGCACCTGAGGGAGAATGGAAGGATATCCTGTTGTGGCAGATGAAAATGAATGGGAGAAAATTTGTGTGGAAAATAAGAACAGTCGGGCTCAGTTGGCTGTTTTTCTACTATAAACTTGATATAATATTCCTTCTTTAAATTTAATGTAATTCTAAAAATGATCCGGGGCGGCACGGTGGCACAATGGTTAGCACTGCTGCCTCACAGTGCCAGGGACCCTGGTTCAATTCGGACCTCGGGTGACTGTCTGTAAGGAGTCTGCACGTTCTCCGCTTGTCCTCGTGGGTTTTCTCCGGGTGCTCCGGTTTTCCTCCCACAGTCCAAAGATGTGCAGGTTAAGTGGATTGGCCATGCCAAATTGGCCCTTAGTGATCAAAGGTTAGGTGGGGTTACGGCGACGGGGTGGTGAGTGGGCCTTGGTAATGTGCCCTTTGTAGATTTGGCGTAGACTCGATGGGCCGAATGGCCTCCTGCTGGACTGTAAGGATTCTATGATCCATACATTTTTTTTAAATGTTTGAAAAGATTCACATGCACATGACAGAGCATGAACTGCAATGCCAACTTAGCCACACTTAGTATATTAACATAAAATTCTTTAATGTCCCACAAAAGCAATCCATATAATTGTGAGAGCCAAGTTCATAACAGATTCCTGCTGTGGGTCATTGTCTCCTGGGAGCTGGGTCCAAGAAAAGCAAAATACTCCGGCTGTGGTAACCTGAAAGAAAACCTGGGCATGCCCAGTGGGTCTGGCAGCGTTTTGTGGAATTGACATTAGAGGCACATCATTAAAGACGGGGGAGCATTTCATGCTAGGCTGAAAGACACATTCAAAGGCAGTGGGTGTGATTTTCCAGACACGTCCTCTGCCAGGATCATCTAGTCCTGCCGGAAGTCAATGAACTCTTGACCGGACTGCCACATCCCCCGCTGGGGATCCTACGATGGCAGGGCCAGAAGATCCCAGCCATTATCTGTACCCACTATCAATCTGTCAATCTCATCCCTTATTATTTCACTAATCAATAGTTTAAAGAGGAGAGAGGAAGGGGCAGCACATTAAAAATCTAATTCTGAATAACTGAACACTACGGCGAATAGCTCTGGACAAATACCGAGTGAAGAACGCAGTATTAATGTGAGCGCACCATATGCAGTAGCTGGCCCATGTTCCTTTTACCCAAATTATTTTATTAACGTCAGCAATGTTGTCAATCTCCTTCGTTCCTCAGTTTGGTCAGTGACACTACAGAGAAAGCCAGAACTGAGAGTTCTTTCAGTCTTGAGCATCCCATTTACCGACCCAGATAAATGGAGCAGAAAACTATTTATCCTCTGTCTTGCAAATATTTAATTTTGAATAGAATGAATTCAGTGTGTCATTTCCAAAGTATGAGAAGCGGAATGATTTTAATCTTTTGAACCCATTTTTTTCCCGTTAAATGTTTTGGAATTGCAAGATTTGGTCAGTAAATCATTTTACTTGGTAATTATGGTTTTAAGCTTTCTTTGTACCTGCTGTAGTGAAAACTAATTTGATTCCCTGATGGGCCAGCTGCTAGAGAGAAAAAGAACAAATTTACATTTATATAGTCCTTCTCATGACCCGAAAACCTCCCAAAGCTCTTCACAGCCAGCGAACTACTTTTGAAGTGGAATCGTTGTTGTGATGTGGGAAGTGCGGTAGCCAATTTGAGTACAGGAAGATCCCACAAACAGCAATGAGACAAACCCAATCAACAAATTTGTTTTTTGGTGGTGCTTGAGAAATTAACGTAGGTTAGCACAACTGCAAAACTCCCCTACACTTTCCCAAGAAGTGCCATGGGATCTTTTACACACGTCCGAGAGGCTTGAGGGGACTTTGATTTAATGTCCCCTCTCCAGCAGTGCAGTGCTCCCTCAGTTTTGGAATAGGCCTCAAAATTACAACCTTCCGATCAAGAGGCAAGAGCGCATCAATGAGCCAAGCTCGCCTGGGGCAGTCCGGACAAGGCACAGCATGAAATTTAGAAATTCAAAATAAAACAAAAAATACTGGAAATGTAGAGGAGATTGGCAAAGTGGTGATGAGATCCACATGCATTCAAAAGTGGAAATGGTGTCACAATTTAGAAAGGTAGAGAAAACATTACTGATGTTTACGCGCTTGGGAAAGTATGTTTGCACAATGTGAGATAATGTTGTATCTATTTTTCGTGATGGTAAAAGCCTGCATGCGTGAGGGACTGAAGTACAATTGAAGAGAAATTGTTTGTTTTCCAAGATCTCAGTTTGTCTTTATTCCAATTGCTTCAGGAGATGATGTTCTAACTTGTTGATTGTCTATCCTTTCAGCCAAGAGCTTGCCAAATGAATAATAGTACTGTCTTCATGACCAGACTCTATCTGGAAGATTTATGATATAATCTGAGAGCAATGCACAGTCCACATTTCCAATCTCGTTCTTTCCTCCAGATATATCCTGGGCACACCTTGACTTGTAAGAAGAATATCTGATGAAAGGGCAAATAAGAGCAAATCACCTGATAAATCAAACCATGGACAGGAAAACTTGATTCCTGAATAGGAATAGCCAGGAGCGGAGTGTAGTGCCCAGTGTGTTGACTGCATAACTTATTTTATCAAGACTGAGCTAGCAGACCAAATGGCCAAAATATTCCGAACTAAGCCTTCCTAAAGTAATGAACCCAATAGACAAGACAAGTAAGATTTGGGCAGAGAATCTCAGCCGGGGGCGAGGTCAGAGAATTCCGCCCATTGTCTCTGTTGTGATGCTATTAAACTATGACATTTATGGGGAGGTCCTTACACGTTGACGCTTTTTTGCAAGGGGAGTGGAATATAACAGTAGCCATGTCATGCTACTGTTGTACAGGGTGGATGTGAAAGATGTAGTTGGAACACATCTGAAATACCATGTGCAGTTTTGATCTCATTATTTAGGAAAGGATATTAATACATTAAAGCAGTTCAGAGAAGGATCACTGAACTGATATCTTGGACGGGGGGAGTTTCTTATTTGGAAAAGTTTGACAGGCAAGGCCTGCATCCATTGGAGTTTAGAAGATTGAGAGATGATCTTATTGAATCATGTAAGAGTCTGAGGCAACTTGACAGGAAGGATGCTGAAAGAATGTTTCCCCGCGTGGGAGAGACTAGAACTAGGGGACATTGTTTAACAATAAGGGATCTCCTGATAAAGGAAGAGAGGAGAAGAATCTTTTTCCGCTCAGAGGAAGGTGAGTCTTTGGAATTCTCTTCCCCAGAGAGCGGTGGCGGCAGGGTCATTGAATATTTTAAAATTAACCTGGTGTTGTAAGACTTCTTACTGTGAATATTTTTAAGGCAGAGGTAGATAGGTTCTTGACAAACAAGGGAGTCAGTGAACAGAATGTGGAGCCAAGGCCACAATTATATCAGCCATGATCTTACTGAATGGCAGTGCACCTTCGAAGGGCTGAATGGCCTACTCCTGGTTCATATTTATTTCTATCTGTGTCTTCAATGCAAATATAAAGCCATAGTGAAGTAAAACAGGCTGCTGACTCGCTTTAGCCATTTTATACAATCGCACAAAGTCGAGATCTACTCTCCCAGAGGCTAATTCCTGATGATCACATCAGGAAATGTGCCCTGCACCAAATTGAAGACCAATTTTGTTTGCTTTAGAATTGAGGGAGGTGTGTCAAAATGGGGCAATCAGCGAGCTGAAGCAACCGATCTGGCTCATTTGCGTTTCCGCAAATTCCAAAGAGAATGCTTCCAAATGAAAGAGAAACTAGAATTCAGGCATCGACCTGCACTATTAGCAACAGGAACTCCGGACTGTTAATCTGCAGTGAGGTGTGCCAGCTATGTTACAGGCATACTAACAAACTTCACAATACATCTCGGTCCGCTGATATTGGTCTTTAGCAAATAATGCCACGGAGTTGACACACAAGATAAGTTAACACGATTTGACACAAAAATACCTCTTGTTCTTCGACAAACAGCTGAAAGCTGTAATCGCACAATTTCCCCAAGCACCCAGCAGTGGCTTGTTTCTGCCCATGCTTTTCCAAAGTAATAATCAATTAAACCAGGGCTTCAATTTTTAGATCACTGCATGGTACAACATTAAGATCATTATTCTAAATAATTTTTGAGTTCTTGGCTTCAGCTTTGGACGGACTCCTTGGGAATTACTTTGTAGTCCTGAAACCACAAAAGCTGGTCGCTCATCACGCACCCAGTAGTGCACAGTCTGTCCCCATCTAGAGGTTTTTCCTGGAGCAGGTCGCTAGCCTGTTGCCCGAGGCTTATAGTTTGTGGGGCACCACTCTGCATCATGCATGACTGACCAAGGTGTGATGATGTGCATCAGTAATCTTGTATATAATAATGTATACGACCTCCGACCAGAAGGTGGCAGTGTAAACCTACCATGTATGTGACTCTGTATTTCGGGGAGTTGGGAGTAAGTCGTGTTGTGGATAGACTTATTTCGCGATAGTTCTAGAATCTATATATATATATATATATTTATTCCAGTTAGCTTTACCATGCATTTGTTTTACAATAAATTATTTTAACTAGTCAAGAATTAGGTGTTCTGTAGTGTATCATTCATACTGGCCAGTTTATAGAACATGACACAAGGGTCCCTCCCATCTGCTAATATTGTATGTTGGAAGGATGTTGTAGGTTGGTCCACGTGCAGAACGCATCTTCTTTGGCCATCAAGTCCTGGGGTGGGATTTGAACCTGGAGCTTAGAGCTCAGAGGCAGGGATGCTACCCACGGTGCCACAAGACCTCGAAGGATGAGAGAGATTACATTTATTTCTGACCTTTTATAACCTTGGGCTGGCTCAGAGAACCTACAACCAACAGATTCTTCAAGTGTCATTTCAGAGGCCCCAGTGTAAAATTCAAGGTTAACACTTTCGTACAGTAGTGAGGGAGTACTGCAAGTTTGGAAGTGTCACCTATATGATGAGACTGTTAAACGCCTTACCCACTTGGCAGGAAGCAAAAGATCCCATGGCACTAAAGAGAAAATGCTGGAAAATCTCAGCAGGTCGGCCAGCATCTGTAGGGAGAGAAAATAGCTAATGACCCTTTGTCAAAGCATTTTCTCTTTAGTTTCAAATTCCAGCATCTGCAGTAATTTACTTTTATCCCATGGCACGATCTTGTCTTGACCAACATTCAACCCTCAGTCAACATTGTCAAAGGACAGATTGCCTTATCATTGTCACACTGTTGTTTGTGGGAGCTTGTTGTACACAATGCCTGCCACGTTTCCTACATTACGACAATGACAACACTCCAAAAGTACTTCTCTGGCTATAAAGCGTTTAAAAAGATCCAGGGCTGTATTCATTGACCAAGTTGCATCCGGCGTAGATTGGGGCATGCCGGGTGAAAGTGGGAAAGGGCAAATCGAGATTCGCACCAGGCACAAACCATTTTGCGATCCACCTGGCCTGCTCCTGATTGCGAGTTCTGGATCATGCCCAAAAATGGCGAGAATATCATTAACCCTCATTTGTATTCATTTCAATCTCATTAACGAGATTGAAGCTGAATGCAGCGGCCTTCCGGGAATTACAGACTCCCCAGCAGTATGTCACGCGGACATCGTTTAGTACACCTTTCCAAAAACGGGAGCTTGCCGCAATGGCTACTGATGGGCAGTGAGAAGGTGAGTAGACATTTCCTTTTCCGGCATGCAGCTCAAGGGCACCGGAGCTGCTTTTTCAGTGCTCGGTAGGGGGACCTCTCAGGGGAAGTTGGGCTTGATCAGGGGGTTGAAGCGTTCCAGATTGGGGGTCACCCTGGTCCGGGGGTGTGAGGGGCTTTGCGTCTGTGAGGCCTTCAAGCCATCTTTAAATATTGTGGAGACCCATAACAGGGGTAACCTCAGCTGCAGCCTGTCTGTCGTACCAAACTCATCCAGGACAGAGCCCTGGTGTAGCTTCTCTCCTGAAAGTCAATTTCATTCCCTTTGACCAGCTTCACAGCTGAAGGCTATTTCATACAAGGAATTAGCCTTGTTAGTTGTGAGAACACTTTACTTTCCTCAATTCTCAAGTGCCTCCTTGAAGGCACAGGTGCCATGCCTGAGAGGACGATTAGTGCATTGGATGTCCAGCAACCTTTGATGCCTGAAGCGTGCCTGCAATCCAGGAGCATCAGCACCATAGAGGCAGCTGTCAACAATCAAACACTGAAGAGCAAGGCTTCAGCACTGAGGATCCTCGCGTGACCAAAGGGTAAGTGTGTGGATGAGCAGAGCGCAGCTGAGCACGGTCTCCGTAATATTTTCATTCTCCCTAACTACAGATAGTGACCAACCCCCATGCCCATTCAGTCCGCCTCAATTTTCATGGTCTTCTGTGGTTTAAACTGAGGATTGCATTCATATCTTTCTGCTCTTTTAGTAATCACACCAAAAATGCATTGTATACGTGTTCGAGAAAAGAATAGCTCACTCCAGGACACCTGTCTCACACTGATGAAAGTTTAGGCAGCTCTGCTCCCTCCTCGAACAAAGGAAATGGTCAAACATTTTTCATCAGTCTTTGAAAAAAAAATCCAATTTTTTTCTAGTTTCTTGTCCGGGAGTTGTTAACCTTTGCTGGGTACAAGAACAATGTGAATTTATATTGGCCATTTAACATTGTAAAATGCCCTCTGCAGCTTCTCAGGAGTGTTACCAATCAAGATTTGACCCCTAGCCACAGTAGGTGATATTAGGATAGTTATTTGGCGGTTGGCTATCCCCCCACCATGTGGTCATGTACTTTAACCAAATTGGTACAGACATGAGTATAAGCAGCCAAACTAACTGCCAAACCTAATCCTGTTCTCCCTTGACATTCACATGAATGCACATCCCAGCAAATGACAATGGATTGCTTCGTCACCATGGTGCCTTCTTCTATTTGTCATAGATGTAACAATCATGCAGATTGGTTGAACAATAATGTGGGCTCTTTATTTAAGGATACAACTACATACAGGCAATGTTAACTGGGAGGCTATGTAGACACTTCTGACATGTAGGAATGGTACTGGATTCTACGTGCATATCATATCTTGTCTCAATAACAGACTGCAGTTTAAGATATAATTCCTTAAAGGTATATGCACATCCCATTGCAAAAAACTACAAACCCCTCTCCCACTACCCCCCAACACACCCCCATCACCCCTTACTCCCCAGGGATGCTGTGAAAAACCTCAGATGGGATTTAATCTGTTTACTGTTGTTCTGCACGTCCCCATTCTTCGCACCCTCAAGGGGAATCTCTCCCTCTCTTCTCTTTTATTTTGTTGACTTAAGGCTGCAAACTGTACCCAACCTGAGGCAAGCGTACTGCTGCCACTGGAAACAAAACACTATTTTTCTTTGTCAATGTTCTTTTAATGAACACCATTCATTAATAACTAAGTAGGAGAATAATATAAGGCTCTCTGAAGAGACTACCAGTACTAAAGTCTGTTGCATATACTTAACTCGTATTCCTTTCCTGGTCAAGCAAAATGTATTGATACTGATGTTTATTTGCCCCCTCCCCAATTTATACTTTTAATTTGTTTCATTGGACATCTAATGTCACGACTGCATGATGACCAGAAAAAGGTAGAATTTACATTTGTTTCACACCTACCACAATCTCAGGAGATCCCACATTGTTTTACAGCCAGTGAGCTACTTTGAGGTGCCGTCACTGTTTACTGCTGGGGAAAAGCATCAGCCAATTTGTGCACAGCAAGATCCACAAACAGCAATGAGGCGAACGACCGGATCAGCTGTTTTTAGTGATGTCGCTTCAGGGATAAATAATTGATCAGGACACCAGGGGAATTAACTCCACAGTCCTTTTTTGAATAGAATTCTGGAATCTCTCACAACCTGCTGAGAGGGTAGATGTGACATCTATTCATCTCTCACCTGAAAGATAGAATTAGACAGATATTTATACTGAATTCCATTTTGATTTTGATTTTTCAGAAAACTGGGGCCTTGGGCTCCACTTGAAGCTGGGTGAGTTGATTTGATGAGTAACAGAGAGCAGGTATCGACCCCAGTGTGTGCTGTTTGAGGATTAATCATTGTTGCCATCCACTATTAAGATTGACATGTGAAAGATGGGGATCTGCTAAGGCAACAGAGCATATACTAAATGTGTTGGGACTACATTCTCAATGGGGGAGAAATCAGGAGAGATAGGCAATCTCAATCATACATTGTACCAGACAGAAATATAAGGGACTGAGACTGGTTCCGAACACCTAGTCACGAGATCTATGATGTTACACTATGTTTGAAGAGACCTTCAGCAGTCTGCAATCTGAATTTGTAGAATTTGATTGTGCTTTGAAGGACAAACAGACAGACAGGACCCTAGATGTAGGCAAGAAGACCTATTGCTAAAGAGAATGAAAAGCCAATCTCCACTTAATGCACATGAGCAACCTTTCGAAAATGACCTTGTACGCAAAGTTTGCCAGTTCTTATTTCTGTGTATTGGTACCACAGGCTGTTCAGAACCATACTTGCTGGCAGCAGGATTGGCTCAGTAACTTTGCTGGAGACCACCTCTTAATTGGCCCCTCCTGGGCTTGCTGTCCAATCAGGGACAATGGGCAGAACCCTAATGCAATGGACTGGCAGCCCTAGAGCTTCTGCAGCCTCATGGGGAGTGGTGGGTGCTGCTGACGCAACCCGGGATCAAGAGAATACAAGCTTAAAAAATTAAGCCCTAATTGCCCTTGAAGGGGCATTTAAGAGTCAACTGCATTGCTATGGACATGGAGTCACATGTAGGCAAGACTGGGTAAGAATTGCAGATCACGCACAAAGGTCGCTCCAGATGTCCCATTGGTGCTGCACCTTTCCTGCAGATTCTCTTTGGAATATGAGGTGTCCAGCTCCAATGGCACCCCACCCTCCCCCGTGCCTCACAGCAATCTTTAGCACCATCGCGCATGGGCAGCAGTCGCTCCAAAAGGGAAACGCCAGTGAGGCTGCCCGACCCTTATCATTATTCCATAACTCTCCCTGCCACTGACATCAGCAGAGAGCAGGATATATCTCAGGTGTGTGAACTTCCACAGTGTGATTGATGCGTATTATCTGGTGCCACACCTGAAAAATGGTCCCCTGGGGAAAGGTGGGTCAGTATCTTTTGGAGAGGGAGCAAAATAATTGGAGAAGGAAGAAAAGATACGCAGCCTCCAGGTTGGGCAGTCCAGGCCTCGGCTGGAGCATTAGGTTAAATTCTGGGCACTGAAGGGATGTCAAGCCCTTGGAGTGGGTGCTGAGGAGATTAATCAGTATGGCACCAGGGATGAGAGCCTTCAGTTATGTGGAGAGAATGGAGAAGCCGAGTGAAGGTTAAGGGGAGATTTGTTGGAATTGTTGAGGATTTTGGAGTGGTTGGTAGAGAACATTGGGAGAAACACATTTTCCACAGCTAGGACGGGTTGTATCCAAAGAACGCAGATTTAAGATAATTGGCACAAAATCCAGAAGGGAAATTAGAGGTTTTTTTACACAGCAAGTTGTTGTGATCTAGAATGTTCTGCTTGAAAAGATGGCAGAAGCAGACTCATTTGTAACTTTCAAAAGGGAATCAGATAAATACAGGAAGAGGAGACTTTTTCGGGGATATGGGGATAGATAAGGGCACAGGATTAATTAAACAGCTCTTTCAAAGATACACAACTGATTTTATGTCCCCCTCTCGTGAGGCATGTTTCAAGCAGGGTGACATGCAGAAAGTTAGACTCTGGCTGAGTGGTATTGTCACCGGATGTGTAACCCAGAGACCCAGAGTAATGTTCTGGGGTCCCAGGTTCACATCCTGCTATGGCTGATGGGGAAATTTTGAATTCAATAAGACGGTCTAATGGTGACTATGAAAACCATTGTTGATTGTTATAAAAACCCATCTCCATTGTTGAAGGAAATTGTCATCCTTACCCGGTCTTGCCTACATGTGACTCCAGATCCACAGCAATATAGTTGACTCTTAAATGCCCCTTCAAGGGCAATTATGGATGGGCAATTAATGCTGGCCCAGCCAGCGGTGCACACATCCCATGAATGAATGATGAAAAAGAAAGCCCCGAGTTGTTCCCCATAAAAGGTAGCTCGGTGCCAAAATTGGCAGCCTACCCGTCATTTTAAAATATATAATTAAGGGAGGACCTTCTCCCATTAAAGGGAAGAAGTTTTACTCTCGGTCTGTTTAGACCACCGGTCAAATAGAGGGCTTCTTTTAGGCGTGTCGGCCATGAGCTGGAGACCGGGGTGGGGGGAGGAGTAGGGAAGGGGTAGGTGATGGTAAGTAATGCACCACCAGACACTACTCTGTGAGTCCAAGAGTAAAAATATAAAGCTGCCACAGCTGCCAGACCACCATTGTAGTGGGAAAACCTCTCCACAGAGTGGTCTGAGGCACCAGCTGTTGTCCTCTGGCAATCACAATGGGGGTTGGGGGTTATTTAAATGAAATGAAACATCAATGCCTCCCCACCCCTGGGTACCTAAACCTCCGTTGGGAAGTTACCTCAATTTATTAAGCAGGCTTCGACCTCTGTGCGGGGGCCTTTGCCTTCTGGAAAATTCCAGATGACTGCTAACAAGTGTCCCTAATGAGCAATTTAATTGGCCGAATGAACGACGCTCCACTGCAAAGTAATCCCTGATAGACATCAATTCAGACGAGACGCTGAGAAGCAGTGAACCAATGTTTTAATAAGCTAAATATGTGCCGACCTGTAGCTCCTCCCGCACTGCAGGGCTGACCCAGATCAACAGGCTATATACAGCTGGGCGGAGCCACAGGCGGAGCCAACAGCAGCACCAATAATAACATTCCAACAGTACAACAGCAACAACCAATAACAGAACAGCAATAACAATAAGTATATACAACAGTGGAGATAACAATACTAATAGAACAGTGGAACATATATACAACAGCCTTACGTAGCCATACGTGGCTCACCACATTCACCCCCCCGTTAAAGAAAAGTCCGGCGGGGGTGAAAGGGACTCACAAGTTCAGTCTCACAGGAGGATGAATTGTTCGCTGCGAACGCCTCAGCTCCGGCTGCGGCGTGGACACTGGCGTCAAAATCTTCGGCCCTGGGAGCACACTGTCCGCACAACAGGGTCCCGGATAGGGGGACGACGCAGAGGCAGGGCTAAAGGACCCTGTGGGAGATGTTGGTGAAGGTGTAGGTGGGGAAGTGGGTGGGGAGGTGGCTGGGAGGGAAGTGGTGATAATGGGCGCAGGGGTACCAGCGGGAGCTGTCATGCTTTCCACATTAACATATCATGGTGCAATCACACACACACACTGATGGACAGGTAGATGGACCAACCAACACACAGACAACATCACAGCCAATCACCAGTGAGAGCACACGCACTATAAAACAGGGAACACCACAGTTCTTGCTCATTCTACCAGGAGATAGCTCAGAGCACAGAGCTCACAGTGTGCCACTCAGACATACACCATGTGCTGAGTGCCTCACTAAGATAGTGCTAGGGCTGGGTCCACAGGTTAGCTGGTGAAGTACGAACCACAGCCAGAAGTTAATAGTTATTATTGTACAGAATAATAAAACAGAGTTGTACCATCTACAACCGTGTTGGTTCGTTTGTGTATCGGAACACCCAACACGACATGATACCAGGACTGGAAACTCGCCAGCGACTGTGAGACCTACCTGCACCTCTTCAGAGATCCGCCATCCTGCGCCATGGACACCATCAGGCCGCCGCAGCCGCTCCGGATCGCTGGAAACCTTGGCATCAACTGGAAGCTGTTTAAACAGCGCTTCCAGCTCTTCCTAGAAGCCACAGACTGGGAGAATGCATCGGACACCAGGAAGATCGCCCTCCTCCTCTCCACGGTGGGGCAACACACCATCCACATCGACAACTCCCTGGCATTCGCGGAAGGCGAGGACAAAACAAAGTACAAGACGGTCCTTCTAAAATTTGAGCAACACTTCAGCGTGGAAGTTAATGAGAGCTTCGAGAGGTACCTCTCCCAGCAGCGCCTGCAGGGTAAGGATGAGCCTTTTCAATCTTATTTGACACACCTCCGTATCCTCGCGCAGTCCTGCGGTTATGAGGCCACCTCCGACTCCATGATTCAGGATCAGATCGTTTTTGGATCACCTCGGACACCCTACGCCAGCAGCTCCTCTAAATAAAGCGCCTCACCCTTGCCACCGCCATCGAGACCTGCGTCCTCCACGAAAACGCGACCAGCCGGTACTCCCAATTCCAGGCAGCCGAATCGGCATGGCAGGGGTCCTACGAGGCCGCGCGGGTCCAGTCGATCGAGTTCCTCCCGTCCCGCGGCCCGGACGAGGGCGGCCATTTCGTGCGCTTTCCGAGGCCTCCCGCGCTTGTACGCGCCAAAAGAGGGGATGGCGACGCAGAGGGACAGGTGCACAGGCGCGCACTATGCAGGACCGCACTGTGCATGCGCAGTGGCGCAGCGAATGCCATGACGTCACAACGTGCGGCAACTGTGGATCCGCACACTTAAAGCGGCAATGTCCAGCCAAAACGCGACAATGCCTCCGCTGTGGCAGGATGGGCCACTACGCTGCCTGCTGTCGAGCAGCTCAACCTGCCAACTCTCCGCAATTCCGCCAGCCTCACAGGGGCATGCGGGCCATTCAGCCCCCATACACCGAGTCATACCCTGACGACGTACAGACCGGTGATACCGACGACCGGGAACCCTTCCGCATTGCGGTAATAAACAAGAACCGGATGTCCCCGAGTCGGACCCACCAGCCGATGCCAGTGCACAGCATTAATCCGGGCGATGAATGGTATGCCACCACTCTAACGGTCAACCGATCTCCAATCACATTCCGCTTAGACACTGGTGCCTCCGCCAATCTCATTGCACGGTCAGCCTTCCACACCTTGAAGGTTAAGCCACCGATTCTGCCATCCCACTGTCAGCTGGTTGATTACAACGGAAACGTTATCCCGACAATGGGGTCCTGCCAGCTCGAGGTTGCACACAATTCATACACAGCCACACTGTCTTTTGAGATAGTTGGATCCTCGAAGGACTCTCTGTTAGGTGCACAGGCTTGCAAGATCCTCCACCTCATTCAGTGGGTACACACTCTGTCTCCAGAAAGCACGTCCGATTTCCCGGATACAGACTTTAGGGCGCAGCTCCACTCGCTCCTCGCCCACAACCAGGAGGTTTTCGAGGGCATGGGCACCCTGCCCTACACTTACAGAACACGGCTCATACCAGACGCCATCCCGATCATTCACGCACCTCGTAGAGTCCCATATCCACTCAAGGACGGCCTCAAGCAGCAGCTGCAGGACCTGCAGGACCAAGGAGTGTTTTCCCGGGTCACGGAGCCCACGCCATGGGTCAGCTCCATGGTGTGCGTAAAAAAGCCGTCATGCGAGCTCCAGATCTGCATCGACCCGAAAGACCTGAACAATAACACCATGAGGGAACACTACCCCATACCCAAACGGGAAGAAGTCACGAGCGAAATGGCACAGGCTAAAATTTTCACCAAGCTTGATGCCTCAAAGGGTTTTTGGCAGATTCAACTGGATCAGTCCAGCAGGAAGCTGTGCACTTTCAACACTCCCTTTGGCAGGTACTGCTACAATAGGATGCCGTTTGGCATCATCTCGGCATCCGAGGTGGTTCATCGCATCATGGAACAGATGATGGAGGGCATCGAAGATGTACGAGTATATGTTGATGACGTCATCATCTGGTCCACCACACCACAGGAGCACATCAGTCGTCTCCAGCGTGTCTTTGCACGGATACGAGATCACGGCCTGCGCCTCAACCGAGCCAAGTGCTCTTTTGGCCAAACTGAACTAAAGTTTCTGGGGGACCACATATCTTGGTCAGGGGTGCGTCCGGATGCTGACAAAGTGGCAGCCATCGCAGCCATGCCGCAGCTGGCAGACAAGAAGGCAGTGCTACGCTTTCTCGGGATGGTCAATTTCCAGGGGAAGTTTATTCCCCACCTTGCGTCGCACACAACGGCTCTTCGCCACCAGGTCAAGAAGACAACGGAATTCCAGTGGCTGCCCGCACACCAGAAGGAATGGGAGGAGCTCAAGATCAAGCTCACCACCGCCCCGGTATTGACGTTCTTCAAAACTACTCGGGACACAAAGATCTCGACTGAAGCCAGCCAGTCCGGCATTGGGGCAGTACTCCTGCAACGGGACGACACTGCATCATGGGCCCTGGTCGCCTATGCCTCGCGGGCCATGACCCCCACAGAACAGCGCTATGCGCAGATTGAAAAGGAGTGCCTGGGTTTGTTGACCGGCATCGACAAATTCCACGATTATGTGTATGGTCTTCCGCAGTTCACTGTGGAGACCGACCATCGCCCCCTGGTCGGCATTATTCAGAAGGACCTCAACGATATGACTCCTCGTCTCCAGCGCATTCTGCTCAAGCTCCGGAGGTACGACTTCCAACTTGTCTACACCCCGGGAAAGGACCTCATCATCGCGGACGCTCTGTCCAGAGCAGTGAGCACACCGCCCGAATCGGAGGGGTTCGTTTGTCAGGTCGACGCACAAGTAGCCTTCACATCGGCCAATCTGCCGGCTACTGATGCATGTCTGGCCCACATTTGCCGTGAGACTGCAGCTGACCCCCTTCTACAATGTGTGATGCGCCCCATGACGGAAGGGTGGCTCAAGGGGCAGTGCCCACAATTCTACAATGTCCAGGACGACATGGCCGTCATTGATGGTGTCCTCCTAAAGTTGGACCGGATTGCGATCCCACACAGCATGCACCGGCTTGTCCTCGAACAATTGCACGAAGGCCATCTCAGAGTTGAAAAGTGCAGGCGGAGGGCCCGAGAAGCTGTGTACTGGCCGGGCATCAGCGACGACATCGCTAACATGGTACTCAATTGCCCCACCTGCCAAAGGTTTCAGCCGGCGCAACCCCCTGAGACGCTTCAGCCCCATGAGTTGGTGACGTCCCCCTGGGCAAAGGTGGGTGTGGACCTCTTTCATGCGCTCGGCAGGGACTACGTCATTATAATTGACTATTTTTCCAATTATCCGGAGGTCATACGCCTGCACGACTTGACATCATCAGCTGTCATCAGAGCATGCAAAGAAACCTTCGCTCGCCATGGAATTCCGCTCACCGTCATATCTGACAATGGGCCTTTTTTGCGAGCCAAGAATGGCCTTCTTTTGCCACTTCATACGACTTCACACACGTGACGTCCAGCCCTCTGCATCCCCAGTCGAATGGCAAGGCGGAAAAGGGCGTCCATATCGTGAAGCGGCTCCTCTGCAAGGCTGCTGATGCTGGGTCTGACTTCTGTTTAGCCCTGCTGGCCTATCGCTCGGCCCCACTGTCCACGGGCCTCTCGCCAGCCCAGCTGTTGATGGGTCGCACCCTCAGGACCACTGTGCCATCCATTCATGTTCCTAAACGCGACCATGCTCCAGTACTGCAAAGGATGCGACAGCAGCGTGCTCAGCAGAAGGTGGCACATGACGCTCGGGCAACTGATCTTCCTGCCCTGGCGCCTGGAGACAACGTCCGCATACACCTACCGGAGGGTGGCTGGTCGGCACCGTACGAGGTTCTCCGCCACGTGGCTCCCCGCTCATTCCTGGTTCGCATGCCTGATGGCTTCATTCGCCGGCGTAATCGGCGGGCCCTTCGGCTGCTTCCACGCTCGCGACATGATCATGCACCGGTGCCACGCCCTCCTGCTGTCCCTGATGTCGACTTCATGGAGCTTCCTGCCACTCTGCCTATTCCTCTCTTGCTCGTGGCCAGGCCCATTCCTGAGCCGGTGGATCCTGACCCACCCTTGAGACGGTCAACCCAAATTCGTCGCCCACATAATAGACTCGACTTATGAGCCTGTTTGCACATTGGACTCACTGAATTGTTGTGCAACAATGTTAACTTATTTCTTTCTTGTCTTTCCAGGAGTTCTCTTTCGATATTTGATGATTGCACTTGTTTTGTTTGTGGTACAACCTCGTTGTTCTGTTGCACCTGACACCTTCCTCTCTATATAGTTTAGCCTCATGTACATGTTGTAAATATTGCACACACATACTCAGGTGCACTCAGTACACACCAATATTTATTACCATGTAGGCACATAGCCTTGTGAAAAGGGGGAATGTCATGATATCCACATTAACATATCACGGTGCAATCACACACACACACTGATGGACAGGCAGTTGGACCAACCAACACACACACAACATCACAGCCAATCACCAGTGAGAGCACACGCACTATAAAACAGGGAACACCACAGTTCCCGCTCATTCTACCAGGAGATAGCTCAGAGCACAGAGCTCACAGCACGCCACTCAGACATACACCATGTGCTGAGTGCCTCACTAGGATAGTGCTAGGGCTGGGTCCACAGGTTAGCTGGTGAAGTACGAACCACAGCCAGAAGTTAATAGTTATTATTGTACAGAATAATAAAACAGAGTTGTACCATCTACAACCGTGTTGATTCGTTTCTGTATCGGAACACCCAACACGACAGGAGCCTGGTCCCGGACTGTGTCCTGTCGTCCATCGAGGTGCGCCACATACGCGTGCTGAGGGTTCGCTTGGAGAAGCTGAACCCGCACGACCAGGGGATCGGCCTTATGGCTCCTCACGTGTTTCCGTAGGAGGACCGGCCCAGGTATCGTTAACCAGGCCAGGAGCGAGACCCCGGAGATCGAAGTTCTGGGAAAGACAAATCGACGGCTGTGAGGGGTCTCGTTTGTGGCAGTACACAGAAGCGACCGGATGGAGTGGAGCGCATCAGGGAGGACCTCCTGCCAGCGGGAGACTGATAGACTTCGAGACCGTAGGGCCAGAAGGACGGCCTTCCAGACCGTAGCATTCTCCCTCTCCACCTGCCCGTTCCCCCTAGGGTAGTCCTGCTCGAGGCGACGCCCTTACTGAGCAGGTACTGACGCAGCTCCTCACTCATAAAAGAGGAGCCCCGATCGCTATGTATATAGGCGGGGAAACCAAACAGGGAGAAAATGGCAATTATACCGTGGGACAGGGCATCTGAGGCTCATTGAGCTTCCCAGGGTGATACAAGATGTTGTAGTTATAGGTGGGGAGCTCGATTCTCACCGCAAAATGTTGTCGTTCTTAATCTTGCCCCGCTGCGTGTTATTAAACATGAAGGCAACTGACCATTGGTCTGTGAGGAGAGTGAATCTCCTGCCGGCCAGGTAATGCCTCCAGTGTCACACAGCTTCCACAATGGCGTGTGCCTCCTTCTCGACAGAGGAGTGTCGAATCCCGGAGGCATGGAGGGTATGGGAAAAAAAGGCGACAGGCCTTCCTGCCTGGTTGAGGGTAGCGGCCAGGGCAAAGTCAGACGCATCGCTCTCCACCTGGAATGGAAGGGATTCATCCACAGCGTGCATCGTGGCCTTGGCAATGTCGGCTCTGATGCGGTCAGAGGGAAAATGGTGGACTTAATGAGTGGGCGGGCCTTGTCCACGTAGTTGGAGACCCACTGGGCATAATACGAGAAAAACCCCAGGCATCGTTTAAGGGCTTTGGGGCAGTGGGGAAGGGGGAGCTGGAGAAGGGGGCGCAAGCGGCCGGGGTCGGGCCCTAGGACACCGTTTTCCACGACATAGCCGAGGATGGCTAGCCGGGTTGTGCGGAAAACGCATTTCTCCTGATTGTAGGTTAAATTTAGGAGTCTGGCGGTGCGGAGGAATTTGTTTAGGTTCGCGTCATGGTCCTGCAGGTTATGGCCGCAGATGGTGACATCATCCAAGTACGGGAACGTGGCCCGCAGCCCGTACTGGTCCACCATTCGGTCCATTGTTCGTTGGAAGACCGAAACCCTGTTGGTGAGGCCGAAGGGGACCCTGAAGAAATGGAAGAGGCGGCCATCTGCCTCGAAGGCAGTGTACTGGCGGTCTTCCAGCCGGAAGGGAGCTAGTGGTACGCTGACTTCAAGTCTACCGTAGAGAAGACTCGATACTGCGCAATCTGATTGACCATATCAGATATGCGTAGGAGGGGGTGCGCGTCGAGCTGCGTGTACCGGTTGATCGTCTGACTGTAGTTGTCTACCATCCGGTTCTTTTCCATGGTCCGGACGACCACCACCTGCGCTCTCCAGGGACTGTTGCTGGCCTCGATGCTCCCTTCCTCCAGGAGCCGCTGAACCTCTGACCTGATGAAGGCCCTGTCCTGAGTACTGTACCGTCTGCTCCGGGTGGCGACGGGCTTACAGTCTGGGGTGAGGTTCGCGAAGAGCGAAGGAGAGGCAACCTTCAGCATTGCGAGGCTACAGATCGTGAGAGGAGGCAGGGGTCCCCCGAATTTTAGTGTTAGGCTTCTGAGGTTGCACTGGAAATCTAACCCGAGCAGGAGCGGAGCGCAGAGATGAGGGAGGACGTAGAGCTTAAAGTTAGTGTACTCTACGCCTTGTATTGACAGGTTTGCGACGCAATACCCCAGGATCTGTACGGAGTGAGAACCGGACGCAAGGGATATAGTCTGCGAGACGGGGAGGACCTGGAGTGCGTTGCGCCTTACCATATCCGGGTGGACAAAACTATCTGTGCTCCCGGAGTCGAAGAGGCAGGACGCCTCCTGCCCGTTGAGTTTGACAGCATTCATCGAATTTCGCAGATGGTAAGGCCGGGACTGGTCGAGCTGGACTGAGCTGAGGTAATGCGAAGGACTATCTGTGGCAGCAGTGTGATCACAAAATGGTGGCGTCGACGATGTCGGCCAAGATGGCGGCGCCCACTGGTCTCACGTGGCGGACCGCGTCGGCGACGATGACCAAGATGGCCTCCTCTACGGGTCGCACACGGTGGATGACGCGTCGGAAGGGGGTGGTCCCGGAAGGCATGATGCCATGTTGTGGGGTCTGTGAGCCTCAGGCCGACCGGCTTTTGATTTTGGGGCTTGAGAGCGGCTCAGACATACCTTCGCAAAATGACCTTTCTTGCCGCACTCATTACACCCAGCGCTGCGTGCTGGGCAATGCTGCCGGGGATGCTGGCCCTGCCCGCAGAAATAACAGCAAGGTCCTCCGGAGCTGGCCGGCAGCCGTGCGGCGCAGGAGTGAGATATGCCTGGGTCGGGTGATGACTTCGCCTCTGACGTCCCCGAGGATGCCGCGTGGTCGGACAGGAAGGCCCCGAGACTCTGGAAAGCCATTTCTAATGAGGTCGCCAGCTTCACTGTCGCCTCAAGGTCGAGAGCCTCTTTCTCGAGGAGGCGCTGCCGGACATAGCTGGACCGGACTTCAGCCACATAAGTGTCCCGAATCATTAGCTCCGAATGCTCCGATGCAGAGACCAAACTCACGAAGATACTCAGCGAGCGTCTCACCCTGGCGCTGACGCTGCGTGGTGAGGAGGTGTCGGGCGAGGACCTCGTTGACCGGCCTCACAAATTGTTCCTTGAGTACATCTACAGCCTCCGTATACGAGCCCGCATCTCGGATTAATTGGAAGATCCGGTGGCTCACCCGGGCGTTCAGGAGACGTTGCTTGAAACCAGGGAAACCGCAGCAGTCGAGGATTCAAGGTAGGCCTCGAAGCAGCTGAGCCAATGGTCAAAGATAGCCGGCGCTTCAGCGGCCTGCGGGTCCAGTTCGAGATGTTCAGGTTTGAGGGCAGCATCCATTATCAGAATTTTAGCTTATTAAATTGATAGACATCAATTCAGACGCTGAGAAGCAGTGAACCGATGCTTTAATAAGCTAAATATGTGCCGACCTGTAGCTCCTCCCGCACTGCAGGGCTGACCCAGGTCAACAAGCTATATACCTTCACAGCTGGGCGGAGCCACAGGCGGAGCCAACAGCAGCACCAATAATAACATTCCAACAGTACAACAGCAACAACCAATAAAAGAACAGCAATAACAATAAGTATATACAACAGTGGCGATAACAATACTAATAGAACAGTAGAACATATATACAACAGCCTTACGTAGCCATACGTGGCTCACCACAATCCTCCTCCCCGACCCAGCCTCTAGAAAACTGCCTGGAGCTGGGGATTGTGGCGGCAGAGTGGCTCACTGACTAATAAGGAGAAATTGCTGTCTCCATTTTTGCCTCCTGAGGCAAAAGATAATTCCGCCCTGTAATTCTCTGTCAGAACATCAGCAGTAGTAACCCATTTTGAGTTCGATCAACATTAAAATAACATCAATCGGAAAATCAGGCTTGCATATCCTGGTTCAGTACCCAAATATTACTTTGCTTTGCTTGGCTTGAGTTCAAGGTTTACTTCTACTTGAATAATTGCAGGGGAGGATAGCCAGAGGAGATTTGGGACTCCAGAGGCGGAATGGATAGAGCTGATGTAAAGGTAAAGAGATTTATTTGAGAAGGAGAAGATGTTGAATGCCTGGTGATAGGTTAGAAGGTCTCACATAATGACTGGCAGCCCTACTCGTGCCTTCACACACAAAACCCACAAGTCATTAAAATTGCAATCAATAAATATAAAGAAACATTGCAGCTGAGTCTGCATGTTAATGTGCAATCCTCCGAAAGTTGGTCTGCCCTCAGTCGGCACCAAGAGCTGACCTACTCCCCAACGCATTTAGTCTAATTTCTACATCTGAAGAAATAACCTTTGCATGCTTTTCCCCAAATCCATGAACTTATTCCTGACCTCAAGAATTTCAAAAGGTATGACTTCTGCCTTAAAAAAAAATTCACGTCAGAGGACAACTTTTATGCAGGGCATTTCATCATGAAAAAGAGAATTTTTAATTGCTCTTTTTAAAGTGAGCCCAGAGCTAGGATACACTTAATCCCCAAACACTATATGCACTGAAAATTCCCAAATCCCTGCCTCTCTATTACTGTGCTATCATGTATATTCAGTGCCACTCTTAAAGGAGCCCTGCTGTCAAAATTCAACAAGGAAGAGCAGAAGCTGAAATTAAACGCGTGAAATACTTACTTCTTAGATATCAGCAGATTGCGAATTTGGTGTGACCTTCCTAGAGGGAGTTGATATAGTTCAGTCCTAGAGTGGTGATATTTCTTGGTCTGCTATATTTTTGACCTGCCCTTTCATATTTTCAAAGAGCCAAAGCTACTTGTGGCCATCGTTTACCTTGGGGACATCTACCTTGAGGTAGATACAATGGTTAAGAAGGCATATGATATACTTGCCTTTATTAGCCGAGGCATAGAATCTAAGAGCAAGGAGGTTATGCTGCGACTGTATGAAATATTGGTTAGGCCACAGCTAGAGTATTGTGTGCAGTTCTGGAATCTACATTACAGGAGGGATGTGACAGCACTGGAAGGTGCAGAGGAGATTTACCAGGGTGCTGCCTGGGCCGGAGAGTTTTAATTATGAAGAGAGATTGGATAGACAGGGGTGGTTTCCTTGGAGCAGAGGAAACTGAAGGGGTCATGATTGAGATGTATAAAATTATGAGGGGTATAGATAGAGTAGACAGAAAGAAATGTTTCCCTTTGGAGGAGGGATCAACGACCAGGTTGGGGAGGTGGGGGGGGGGGGGGGGGAGAGATTTAAGGTAAGGGGCAGGAGGTTTAAAGGGGATGTGAAGAAAAACGTTTTCACCCAGAGGATGGTGGGATTCTCGAATTTGCTGCCTGAAAGGAGGTGGAGGCAGAGACCCTCATTACATTTAAGAAGTATTTAGATGTGCACTTGCAATGCTAAGGCATACAAGGCTATGGGCCAAGTGCTGGAAAATTAGATTAGAATAGTTAGGTGGTTGTTTTTGACTGGAGCAGATGCAATGGGCCGAAGGGCCCTTTCTGTGCTGTAGACATCTATGACTCTATAACGCCAACATCTCCAGATTCCATTTGAAGTCAGATACCATCCCAACTTGGAGATGTACTGATATTCCTTCATTGTTTCCAGGTCACAATCCTAGAACACGTCCTGGGAGGCTGTCACCACATGCACTGCAGCAGCTTAAGAAGGTGCCTCATCACCATCTTCATAAGGGCAACAAGGGATGAGCAATAAATGCTGACCTTACCAGTGATGCCCACATCCCATGAATGACCTTTTACAAAATTGAGTTTAGGATTGGGGCAGGACAACAGATTGGGTTGTGCCTGAGTATCCAATGTTGGCGTTGCTACTAACAAGTACACTGCAAATATTCGTAACCTCTGCACAATGTCGTGATGTGAAAGCAAATCTGAGGGGGAATGAGTTATGTGGCCAACCTTTGCACTGTGGTGGAATTCGTACCTCTAAGTAAGAGGGTTGTGTGTTCATAATCCCATCATAAATACTTGAGTGTGCAATCTAGGCTGATATTTCAGCGCAGCATGGAGGGAGTGCTGCACTGTAGTATCTGGCTCTTTCATGGGGATGTATTAGATCTAATTGCACTTTTCACGAAGAGCAGGGGGGATATCCTGGCCAAAGTGTATCCCTCAACATAAGATCACTAAAACAGTTTATATGGTCCTTTACGTTGTTGCTGTTTGTGGGATTGTGCCCAAATTATTACTGTGTTGCCGTAGGTTACAACAGTGACTGCACTTCAAAGTTCTTTTCTGGCTGGAGCTTGAGATTTCCTGGGGTCATGAAGGCTTCTACATTAATGCTTTTCTTTCCCTTATTTCCATATTTTGTGATTCCTGGACATCTCCATCAAATACCTCAGGCACCCAATCAAAAACCAAGCAAATGGAAGTTCCTGATGAGACACGTTTGCTTGTTTGTGAAGATAGGACCAAGACAGACAGCAACACAAGAACTAGGAACAGGAGTAGGCCATTTGGCCCCTTGAGGCTGCTCCACGATTCAGGTCCAGGAGATTTTCCAGCTTTCAGTTCTTCCAGGTTTTCCACAAATTTTTGTGATTGTTTTAAGTTCATCGTTCCCTTTTAGCTCTTGATTTTCAAGTATTCTTGGGATATTTTTGTGTTCTTTTATGGTGAAGACAGATACAAAATACTAGAGGTGCAATTTAATGGAAATTAAACAGAGTCCTGTGTCGAGGCACATTTAGCCAGGTGTTTCCTAGCATCGGCAGCACAGAGAACGACCGTGCTATTGAAAGAGACTCTGCTTCACTTTCGGGCCTCAGCGAGGAATGTCCCACCGAGTCCACACTCAGTCACATTTCCTGTCACTAACGAGCTCCACTCGCAGTGCAGGAAGGGATCTCGAGATCCCCTAGCCTGGCCTCTAGATCACAACTCCCCAACTCACCTAAAAAGTGGTCATCATGCACTCCACACCACATATCATAGGGGCAAGGTATCCTGGGCCCAATCTCCAGTGCAGGCAAATGCCACCCAGGCACCTTGGCATTGTCAGCTTGCAGTGCCCCTGTCAGCCTGGCAATGCCACTGCCAGGGTCCCCAGGTGGCATCAGGGGTGCCAGGGTATCACTCGGCCCAGAGCGACCAATCACCTGGGAGACCCCCTCCATGTGCCGGTACATCTGGTCCACATTTTTGGTACTAACCGGCGCTCACTTGGGATCTCCGAGGCGGGGAAGGGGGGGGGGTTAGATCCCACACCTTGGATAACTCCGGTGAATGCATATTAAAGTGAGACTAACTGCTTACTTTAATATGCAGATTTGGGTCCCAAACATTGTGGGCGGGATCCAGATCACGACATCGTGTGAGATCACGTTAGATGTCACGAGGCAGAGCGAGCCGGGTAAACCTCGAGAGAGGCAACTACTGAAATTTACCGGCCGCATCCTGTCCCAAGTCTGGCTCGGTGCGGCTCTTAGATTTTGCACAAGTTTAACCCTTCTGCCATTTCCTTGTTTCCTGTTATTAATTCCCCAGTCTCACTCTTTAAGGGACCAACACTCACTTTAGTTACTCCTCACCTGTTATAAATACCTGTGGAAACTCAAACTATCTGTTTTTTTATATTTTTAGCTAGTGGTCCTCATATTCTAATTTCTTCCTGATTGTATTTTTTAGTAATCTTTTGCTGGTTTCTAAGATCTGGCCAATCTTCTGACCTGTCACTAATTTTCGCATAGTATTGTATGTTCTTTCTTTATACTTGCCTTAATTTCCTTGGTTAGCCACAAAATGTGCAGCCTTTTCATAGAGTCTTTCTTTTTCCATAAAGTTTATCTTTGCGGAAAGTAATGAAATATCTCCTTAAATGCCTGCCACTGCTTCTCTACTGTCCTATCTTTTCATCTATTATCCCAGTTTACTTTCGTCAACATTGTTTTCATACCCTTGTAAATGTCTTTATTTAAGCTTAAGGCACTAGTTTTTGCAAGAGTCCTTCCTGTTTATTTCCTTTGTTCCCATTTATTTTATTTTATTATTTTGGTCCGTGGACACATAATCAGGATGTGCCTTTAAGCAGAAGACTCAAAGTTGAAGCAGCCCGTTTGCCAGGACATTATGGTCCCAGGTATCCCAGGTTTTGTATTTTCGAAAGGAGAAGATTGACACCAAGTGGTTCTCAAGAACCAGGTTTGGAGGGAGTCGGTTTGATTGATTAATTGGCAACTGATGGGTTGGCCAGGGACAGTGCTCTCCCTGACAATGGTCAGTGATTAGTTGCTGCATGATGATTTTGAGAGAATTGAGCAGAAGTGTTTGGACCTTGGAAGTGAAAGGAACGCTCACTTTCTCTCTCCTGTTTGCTGAAGTGAAAGAATTGGCCTATTGTTCTGAAAGCAGTGAATGGCAGCACATTCTTTGCTGTGAACCTGGAATGATGCTGAGTCTGCAGAGAAGGTAGACAACCTTTTTGAGAAAACCATCTCAAGCCTAGAAGGAAGAAGTAGCAAAATGAAAGCCTGAATTTCAGAAAGACATTGACTGGAAGTCATCGCAGTGCATCAAAGATCCTTATCCTTTTATTTTTACTTATATTTAATTTTCCTTTCCACCACCCTTTCCCCTCTGTGTGTGTATGTTGAGATTGGGTAAGTTAGGAAGGGAGATGCTGGGAAAGGGGTGGTAATCAGTTTCAATTTCTGTCAGTTTGGTTATAGTACTGTACATAATGAAACATTACTTGTCTTTTAAAGTTACAAATCTGGTGACTGCAGTTAATTGGGTTCAACTGAGGACCTTTTAAATAAAATCGAACTTCACCTGTGTTGAAACTCCGGGTCAAGTGGGGCTGGAATTGACCGTGCACTAGCCCAGGGTGCCGTGACAGCTTAAACCCACACTTCTCACACTCAAACTGAGTGTAAAATTGTATCATGTTATGATCACAGTTTCCTAGAGCTCCTTTAGTATGAGGTCATTAATTATCGCTGTCTAATTGTGCATTTTCAGGTTTAAAATTGCCTGTTCCCTGGTTGGTTTACTGCTCTAAGAAATTACCCCAAACGCACTCTAAGAACTCATCTTCCAGCCTATCTTTTTCAATCTGATTCACCCAATCTGTATGAAAATTAAAATCATCCATGATATTGCAGTGACTTTTTTTTACAAACCCCCATTAGTTCTTTCTGTATATTCCTACAGTGTAGCTACTATTATGAAGCCTATGAACTACTCCCAGAAGTGACATCTTGGGCGAGATTCTCCGACCCCCCGCCGGGTCGGAGAATCGCCGGGGGCTGGCGTGAATCCCGCCCCTGCCGGTTGCCGAATTCTCCACCACCGGATATTCGGCGGGGGCGGGAATCGCGCCGCACCGGTTGGCGGCCCCCCCCCCCGCGATTGTCCGGCCCAGATGGGCTGAAGTCCCGCTGCTAAAATGCCTGTCCCGCCATCGTAGATTAAACCACCTACCTTACCGGCAGGACAAGGCAGCGCGGACGGGCTCCGGGGTCCTGGGGGGGGCGCGGGGCGATCTGGCCCCGGGGGGTGCCTCCACAGTGGCCTGGCCCGCGATCGGGGCCCACCAATCCGGGGGCGGGCCTGTGCCGTGGGGGCACTCTTTCCCTTCCGCCTTCGCCACGCTCTCCATCATGGCGGAGGCGGAAGAGACTCCCTCCACTGCGCATGCGCGGGAATGCCATCAGCGCCCGCTGATGCTCCCGCGCATGCGCCGCCCGGAGATGTCATTTCCGCGCCAGCTGGCAAGGCACCAAAGGACTTTTCCGCCAGCTGGCGGGGCGGAAATTTGTCCGGCGCCGGCCTTGCCCCTTAAGGTTGGGGCTCGGCCCCCAAAGATGCGGAGCATTCCGCACCTTTGGGGCGGCGCAATGCCCGACTGATTTGCGCCGTTTTGGGCGCCAGACGGTGGACTTCGCGCCGATACCGGAGAATTTCGCCCCACATCTTTGCTATTTCTCATCTTCACCCAAACTGATTCGATAATCTCTGACTGCTGCACTAAAGTCATCCTTAATTAACAGAACTACCCCACACACCATTTCCTCGCTTCCTGCTCTTCCAAAAAGCCAAGTACCCTTGAATATTTAGATCCCAGCCTTGGTTATCTTGCAACCACATCTCACAAAATGACTATCAAGCCATACATACTTATTTCTACATGTGATCTCGATTCACCTGTTTTGTTACGAGTGCTGTGCACGTTCAAATACAATTAATTCTCTCTTGTTTACTATTCTTGCAAACATTGGCCTTACCTGCTGTTGCACCCTTACGTTTATACACTCTGTCCCTTCCTGCCACATTCTGGTTATCATTCCCCATATCAAGGCCCTGCTCTATGGCTTTGTCCTTTATAATAATAATAATAATCACTTATTGTCACAAGTAGGCTTCAATGACGTTATCTTTAATGCACTACATCTCTCCTCACGTGTTCCCTCCTCCTCCTTTTTAATTTAAAGCCCTCTCTACCACCTTAGTTATATGACTCATCAGAACACTTATCCCAGCATGGTTCAAGCAAAGACAGCCCCAATAGTCCAACTCCCACATTGCTCAGTACTGTTGCCAGGGCCCCATCAACGGAAACCTATTTCTCTCAAACCAATCTTTGATCCACACATTCAACTCTCAAATCTTATTTACCCCACCCAATTCACTCATGGTTCAGGTAGCAATCCAGAGCCTTTTTTTGAGGCTTTGCTTTTAAATTTAGCCTCTAGCTACTCATAATCCCGAAGCAGAACCTCTTTCGCTAGTCCTTTCTGTGCCGGTGGCACCCACGTGGACCATGACAACTGGGTGCTCCCCCTCCTACTGCAAGTTCTTCTTCAGCCCCCAGCAGAGGTCCCGAATCCTAGCACCGACAGGTGCCTGGATTCATTGTGTCGGTTGCAGAGAACTGTGTCTACCCTCCTGAATATTCTGATCTCTGCCAACACTGTATTCCTATTTACTCCCCACACTTGAATGGCAACTGCACCATGGTAGATTGGTCAGTTCACTCATGCATTCTGCAGCAACCCCCTTGAATTTAGTTCCCACGTTCAAAAAAATTAAATTTGCATGTTTGATATGTGCTAGTCGAAGAAAATCAGACAAATGTTGCTAGGTTGCTGTAAAACCCAACTGGTGCACTTTTGCCCTTCAGGAAATGGAAACGATCACCCATACTCTGCCTGGCTTACATGTGAATCTAATTCCATGCTATGTAGTTGACATTAAACACCCTCAGTGCAGCGTGGGACAGGCATTAAATACACCCTTGCCATATGCTACCGACTTCCCAAGAACGAAGGAGGGAGAAAAGTTTCATATTCCATTTCGAGGACATTTTTGTCAGTTCGGTAGCACTAGCTGCTGGGACTGTCACATGAATGAAAGATCACACAAGTGAGATACTGGTGAGCAACCAGGCACTGGTATAATTGTAGCCCAGCTTGAATGAACATCTTTGGAGGAGGCAGAAAGATGGAAAACTAGAAATAAAAGTAAAAAGAAAAATTTACACCTGTAACTTTTAATGTTTTCATTAAAATGAAGGTTAAAAACATGTCATGGAGATATTGTGGCATGGTGGGATCACAGCAGTATGACTGGGCCCAAAAGAGAGACTGAATTGACAGTGATGGACAATTGCTCACTTCCCTATTCTAGATGGAGTATGCATCAGAAACAAAGCTAAGCAAGGCAGCTTACAATGAGCCCGAACATAGACGAATCACATCAATAGTAAGCACCGGGTGTATTTTAAAAAGAAAAGACTTGCATTCATACGGGTGCTATTCACGACTCCAGGAAGCTCCAAAATGCTGTACAGCTAATGAAGTAATTCCTGAACTATAAATTTTACCCTGCCTCAAACCTGAGGACGGCAGTGGTATTGTGGTATTGTCACTGGACTAGTAACCTAGAGACTCAAGGTATTGCTCTGGGGACCTGGGTTCAATGCGAAAAATCTGGAATTGGAAGTCCAACGAGGACCATGAAACCATTGTCAATTGTCATAAAACCCATGTGTTTGACGAATGCTACTTTAGGGAAAAATATCTGTCATCCTTATCTGGACTGGCCTACATGTGACTCCAGACCCACAGCAATGTAGTTGACTCTTAAGTGCCCTCAGGGATGTTTAATAAATGATGGCCCAACCAACGAAGCCCACATCCCATGAACGAATAAAGAAAAAAAACATCAGCAGAACAAATTTGAGATTTAAGAGAGTCCAAATTTTCGAAGCACTGTCTCCTGCCGTCTGTACTTATTCAAATCAGTCCAACAGCCCAAGGGAGTGAAGAGAGCTGATTCAGAGAGAGAGATTCAAAGGTCCTGTGAAATGAAATATCGGCATTGCATAATTTATCTGCCACAGGAATTCAGCTTTTCGGGATTAAAAGTATTTGCTGTTTCATCATGAAGTGGTTACATTGTGAATGGAATGAATACAACTAGCCATTAGCGAGGTGGTCTCGTGGCACAGTGGGTATTGTTCCAACCTCTGGGTTTCTGGGTTTAAATCCCACTCTGGGACTTATTGGCTGTTGAAGGAATATTTACAATGTAGCCAAACAGGTTGATTATCAGCCTGTATTTCCTTCCAGCATGGTAACTGGCAAGAGTGGGACAGATTCCTGGTCAACCAAAGCGTAGAAAGCCATGGCAAGCCACTGCAGTACTTTACCAAATGTAATCATGGACCAAACCAAGAGAACTCCATGCTCACCAGTGCTAACTTAGAGTACGGTGCTTGGAAGAGGAGGAGCTATTCATAAAGAGCTGGAATGTGTGATTAGGCTAGATAGCTTTTTCACATCCTGCACAGACCAGATGTGCTGAATGGCCTCCTTGTATGCTGTTCTCTGCTTCCATGTTTCAATCGCCAGACACTGTGTTGAACTGCTCCAATTTGGTTGTAATTAATCCTAATTGTCAGCCACTGCTGCTGGGTGATCAGCTGCTACTGCTCTGAACCCACCTCCAACAAAAACACACTTTTCGACTTGTCAATCTCACGCCCAAATGAGGGACTGGGGTAAGGTGAGGCCAAATGGGGTAGGTGGAGAAACAAGGTTGGTAGGATATGAGGAGACATACACCCACATTTTCGCTCCAGGGATTCCTGGCTCTGCACGACCGAACTACAAAATTGGCTGCCTACTGTCACGATTTTTGTTCACTGGAAGCCAGTCCAATGCCCCCCAGGACAAGTGTGCAGACTGCCAGGTGCGGAGGCAGGCCGGGCATAAGTCTCTGTGCTCTGCCGCTTTGGTGAATTAAATAAAAATAAATTTTACAAACAGCCCCGTCAACTCCACACACACTCCCCATGCCCCATACATGCCAATCTATACCATCTCATGTCCCTCACCCATTCCTCATGTCTCCTCGTATCCTACCAACCTTGTTTCTCTACCTACCGCATATTGCCTCATCATTCCCCATTCCCTCATATCTTTATGGCCCTTTAGTGCCCCGATGGCAACTAAATGCAAACTCATGGAAACCCATGCTCCACCACCCTTTGCCCATAGCCCCATCCATTCCAACAACTTGTGTTTCGATATGAGCACATTAGACCACAAGACATATGAGCAGAAGCAGGCCACTTGGCCCATCGAGTCTGCTCTACCATTCAATCATGGCTGATATTTTACTCATCCCATTCTCCTGTCTTCTCCCCATAACCCCTGGTCCCCTTATTGATCAAAAATCTATCTATCTTTGTTTTAAAGACACTCAGTGATTTGGCCTCCACAGCCTTCTGCGGCAAACAGTTTCACCGATTCACCACCCTCTGGCTGAAGAAATTCCTCCTCATCTCTGTTTTAAAGGATTGTCCCTTTAGTCTGAGTTGGTGTCCTCTGCTTCTAGTTTTTCCTACAAGTGGAAACATCCTCTCCACGTCCACTCTATCCAGGCCACGCAGTATCCTGTAAGTTTCAATAAGATCCCCCCTCATCCTTCTAAACTCTAACGAGTACAGACCCAGAGTCCTCAACCGTTCCTCATACAACAAGCTCTTCATTTCAGGATCATTCTTGTGAACCTCCTCTGGACCCTTTCCAAGGCCAGCACATCCTTCCTTAGACACAGGGCCCAAAACTGCTCACAATACTCCAAATGGGTCTGACCAGAGCTTTATATAGCCTCAGATGTACATCCCTGGTCTTGTATTCTAGCCCTCTCGACATGAATGCTAACATTGCATTTGCCTTCCTAACTGCCGACTGAACCTGCACGTTAACCTTAAGAGAATCGTGAACAAGGATTCCCAAGTCCCTTTATACTTCTGATTTCCAAAGCATCTTCCCATTTAGAAAATAACCTATGCCTCCATTTCTCCTTCCAAAGTGCATAACCTCACACTTTTCCACATTGTATTCCATCTGCCACTTCTTTGCCCACTCTCCTAGCCTGTCCAAATCCTTCTGCAGCCCGACAGCTTCCTCAATACTACCTGTTCCTCTACAGATCTTTGTATCATCTGCAAACTTAGCAATTGTGCCTTCAGTTCCTTCCTCCAGATCATTAATGTATATTGTGAAAAGTTGTGGTCCCAGCACAGACCCCTGAAGCACATCACTAGTCACCG
The DNA here is from genome assembly GCF_047496885.1 of Scyliorhinus torazame. NCBI lineage: Eukaryota > Metazoa > Chordata > Chondrichthyes > Carcharhiniformes > Scyliorhinidae > Scyliorhinus > Scyliorhinus torazame. Next base: position 199,742,522 of record NC_092707.1, on the reverse strand, counting down.
TCTGCCATCCCGAAAAAGACCCCCTTATCCCCACTCTCTGCCTTCTGCCAGTCAGCCAACCCTCTATCCATGCCAGGATCTTACCCTTAACACCATAGGCTCTTAACTTATTTAACAGTCTCCTATGTGGCACCTTGTCAAAGGCCTTCTGGAAATCGAAATAAATCACGTCCACTGGTTCTCCTTTGTCTAACTTCCTTGTTACCTCCTCAAAGAACTCTAACAGATTTGTTAGTCATGACCTCCCCTTGACGAAGCTGTGCTGACTCAGTCCTATTTTATCATGCACTTCCAAGTACTCTGCGATCTCATCTTTAATAATGGACTCAAAAATCTTACCAATGACCGAAGTCAGGCTAACCGATCTATAATTTCCTTTCTTCTGCCCCCCTCCCTTCTTAAACAGTGGTGTTATATTAGCCACTTTCCAGTCCTCTGGGACCCTTCCTGCCTCCAGTGATTCCTGAAAGATCATCACCAATGCCTCCACAATCTCCTCAGCTATCTCTTTTAGGACCCTGGGGTGTAGTCCATGCAGTCCAGGTGATTTATCCACCTTCAGACCTTTCAGCTTCCCCAGAACATTCTCCTGGAGTTCTGGCATCCCACTGGTGTCTTCTACCGTGAAGACTGATGCAAAGTAACTATTCAGTTCATCTGCCATTTCTTTGTTTCCTATTATTACTTCTCCAGCCACATTTTCCAGTGGTCCAATGTCTATTTTTGCCTCTCTCTTACCTTTTATATATTGAAAAAGACTCTTCCTGTCTTCCTTTATCTTACTAGCTAGCTTGCACCCATACTTCATCTTCTCCCCCTTATTGCTTTTTTAGTTGTCCTCTGCTCACTTTTAAAGGCTTCTCAATCCTCTGGCTTCCCACTAATCCTTGCCATTTTGTATGTTTTTTCTTTAGATTTTATGCTGTCCTTGACTTCACTCATTAGCCATGGATGCCTTGTCCTCCCCTTTGCATGTTTTTTCCTCGTTGGGATGAATTTCAGTTGTGCCGCCCGAATAACCCCCCAAAACTCCTGCCATTGCTGTTCCACTGTCTTCCCTGTTAGGCTCCTTTTCCAATCAACATGACATAACAAAATATAACATATATAACATAATAAAACATCCCAAGTTATTTTATGGGACTAATTAATGAACAAAATCTAACTGAGCCACAGAGGGTGACATGAGTGTTATATTACTGGGTCTAGTAATATGTATCGTTACTAGTTGCTGTTGATGCCAATGGTCTGATGGTGTGATCCTGAAGAAACCACGAGTCTTCAACTTAAAGCAAACTAATTTATTAAAGTAATGATTGATTATATCTGAGTTCGACACTCTACAGAACGAACTCTAGAAATCAAGTACTTAAATATGATTGTATTAACTGATTCACAACTATAAATACTAACTGTACTGATAGCTATCTATTATACACTACTGCTTATTGAACTCTCCTGGGTTGAAAGAGACCAAGATCCTCTGGAAGCTGATACTTATAGGTGGATCTAGTGGTGCCCTCTAGTGGTAGTGTTACAGCTAGATGTTATAACTAACCCTTTAGTTATATACACATATACATATCATTACAATGAGGACAGGCGACCAAAGCCTAGTCAAAACGATAGGTTCTAAGGAACATCTTACTAAAGGAGGGATAGTCAGAGGGGTGGAGAGATTTTGGGTGGAAATTCCAAAGCTTAGGGCTTCGGCAGCTGAAAGCACGGCCATCATTGAAAATTGGGGTGGTGACCAAGAAGCTAGAACCTCTGTAACCCAGCCCAGTCCCAAGATTTCTGATCCTGAAGCTGCCGGATCATTACAAACTCTCACTTCTTGATGCCGCGTTCGCCACACAAAATGGATTGGCTGCCTCGGCCTAATCATTGCCCCGCCTCTGTTTTAAAAGCTGCCAGCCATTTTGTTGGTCCCACTGGAAGGACAGCTGCCATGCTATGCACTGACGCTCACAATGGTCGAGCGGCTTGCTGCACAAAGTAACATGATAGTGGAGAATAGCATCCTCCGTCAAACACTTGCAAAGCCAAAGCCTTAATTCTTTTAGGTACACTATATTTTCAGGAAGATTTATGAGACAAAACACTCAAAGGACTAAAAACAGTAAAATTGGTGATTCATTTAACGAACCTTCTGCAGAAATGTGACTGGGGATCTCCAGAGATGCTACCACTTGCCGAACAAATTATGTCCTACTTCTCCGGATTTGTGATTCCATTTAAATACATTTTTGCTTTGCTATTCCCTTGGGCCCATTCACCTTTCATTCTTTATGAATTTTTCAGCAGACAATCTGGTTATGAATGTAGCTTGCTTTGAGCCGAAAAGCCCACAATTGCTGTTCATCATGACACAAGTCACAGTTTCAGACACTAATCTTCCTATTTTGCCTCCTGTCCTCATTTTGCTCGTAATCTTTGAAGCAGTAATATTGAGGCAGCAATTTGTCATGGAATTTTCAGATTGTACGACAAACTTTACTCATCATTGGCAACATACGATAAGCACTTCATACGTCGATCCGTGAAGGGCCCTGCGCACTTCACATTTCAACAGATCAAAGGAATTTTCTTAAAAGGCAGCTGTTTACTTTTTGCTGCTCAATATTTCACTTGTGTTGCAATCAAATCTCCATCGTCACCTCTGTGACAAAGATGCACCTGAACCACAAGGAGTTTTCAAATGTTTATTCTTGCCATGAGCTATTTTTTTAAGGCACTGCATTTGAAGTGGCACAGGCATGATGGGCTGAATGGCCTGCTTGGTGTTTTGCTATTCATATTAAGCAAACTATGACTCAAAGTCCAGCCACTCACAGAAATGTGTTCCTGGAAAATAGCTTGATTCATACTTTGCTGTGACCTGGTATTTTGCATTTTGAATGATGTATTGTCGCCCCCTTATCTCGCCCAAAATATTGTGTGCATAGTTATCTGGGGACTAGACAGGGTGAATGGTGAGAGGATGTTTCGCCTTCTTGGTGGGATATCTAGTAGGCACAGATTCAAAATTAGGTGCCTCCTATTTAAGGCTGAAATGAGAATAGTTTTTTTTTCAGAGGCTTCTTAGGGTGAGATCCAATGGCCACGCTGCTCCCAAAAAGCAGCTCGCCGTGGCGCATTTTGGCCAATAGAAGACGGGAGACTTGGCTCCCGGGATCTACCGGACTCGCAATGCCTCGCGAGATCTAACGTGAACTTGTGAGGTGTTGCGATGTAAATCCTGCCCATTGTGGGTGGCATCACTTTTTGCCAAATCTGCATATGAGAGCGAGACAGCGAGTCTCACTCTAACGTGCAGATTCCAAAGGTACTTGAGGCTTTGGGATTCATCCCCTTTGCCTCTGATACCTTGGGTGAGTGCTGTTCAGCACTGGTCCCCACAAATGGGGACCAGATGGAACGGCATGTGTTGGGGTCTCTCTCCCAGGTGATTGGAGGCCCCTAGCTACATGCCCTCTGGGCAGGGTGGTGCCCTGGCACTGCCAAAGTGGTGTCTTGGCAGTGACAACCTGGCATTGCCACTTAGATGCCAGCCTAGCACATTTAAGGTGCCCAGTTGGTGCTGGCATGGGCCATGACAGGTTGGCTGTGAGTGCCAGGAAACACGTGGCTATACATGCTTGCTATGGGGCCTTGTTTCCAATTAGTTGAATCGAGCCCTTAGTCTACGGAGCGCTCATCACCAGAGAGTAGCAGAGGGTCATTGAATGTATTCAAGGCTGAGTTAGAGAGATTTTTGATTGAGGTAGTTGAGAGTTAAGGACGGTGTTTAAGATCACAATCAGATCAGCCACATCGAATGGTGAAGCGGGCTCGAGGGGTCGAATGGTCCACCGCTGCTCCTAATTTTTCCAATCAGGGGCGAAATTCTCCCGAAACGGCGCGATGTCCGCCGACTGGCGCCCAAAACGGCGCCAATCAGACGGGCATTGCGCCGTCCCAAAGGTGCAGAATGCTCCGCATCTTTGGGGGCCGAGCTCCAACATTGAGGGGCTAGGCCGACGCCGGAGGAATTTCCGCCCTGCCAGCTGGCAGAAAAGGCCTTTGTTGCCCCGCCAGCTGGCGCGGAAATGACATCCCCGGGCGGCGCATGCGCGGGAGCGTCAGCGGCCGCTGACAGTTTCCCGCGCATGCGCAGTGGAGGGAGTCTCTTCCGCCTCCGCCATGGTGGAGACCGTGGCGGAGGCGGAAGGGAAAGAGTGCCCCCACGGCACAGGCCCACCCGCGGATCGGTGGGCCCCGATCGCGGGCCAGGCCACCGTGGGGGCACCCCCCGGGGCCAGATCGCCCCGCACCCCCCCAGGACCCCGGAGCCCGCCCGCGCCGCCTTGTCCCGCCGTTCAAAAGGTGGTTTAATCCGCACCGGCGGGACAGGCAATTTATCGGCGGGACTTCGGCCCATCCGGGCCAGAGAATCGAGCGGGGGAGCCGCCAACGGGCGCGGCCCGATTCCCGCCCCCGCCGAATATCCGGTACCGGAGACTTCGGCAACCGGCGGTGGCGGGATTCACGGCAGCCCCCGGCGATTCTCCAACCCGGCGGGAGGTCGGAGAATGACGCCCCTTGTGTTCACACTCAATGTCCAGGTTAACACCTGTGCTGAACACTTCTTTCCCGGGCCCTTAAGCTGCCAGCTGGGATATGTGCTCCAACAACCCTCTGACCTGGTCCCTCTGGGGAAAACAATCCAGCTCTCTCTCACTCAATTACTTCCTACAGATAAAATAAAAGTAAAGTCGCCATAGACCCAGATGACCAAGGACTGTTTTTCCCTTTGAGGGGGAGAGCTGACTGGTGGAGATTTAACCTGAGGGTCACCACCTCAGGCGAGAGGCAAGGTTGAGAATAACCTCAGCTGGTACGGAAATTGACCTTGGGTCACTGTCTGTGTGGAGTCTGCACGTTCTCCCCATGTCTGCGTGGGTTTCCTCTGGGAGTTCCAGTTCTCCCCACAGTCCAAAGATGAGGTTATCTGGATTGACCATGCTAAATTGCCCCTTACAGGGTGGGGTTTCGGAGGGTTGGTACAGATTTGATGGGCCAAATGGTCTCCTTCTGCACTATGGGATTCTATCTAGAATTCTATGTGTGTCTACTACCCTGAGAGCAGGTAGAGCTTGTACATTCTTAGACACTCCCAGCTACCCGGGACGTTCTCTCCACCAGAACCATTGGAGGGTTGACTTCTTAGAGACAAGGGATGCCCACTGAAGAGTTGGCTCATGGCCCCCATGAGAAATGCAAACTAAGACTTTGATAATTAGACTGCAGGTGGCTCTCTGCAACATTCTGTGGCTTGTGTCCCACTAATCGTTGTGGTCCACTGTGCCTTACTTAACCTGGCATTGCAGAGCCCCTGGCAGAGGATGATCCAATGGAGCGAGCCACATCCTCTGGTGACGAGTCGTGGAATGAGCCTGAGGGCATGGAACAGGAGGCATGCCAGCTAGCCAAGTAGCCCAGGGTATGAATGAAAGAGCCCAGGCTTTGAATGGCTGAGCAACTCTCATGATGTGGTGTTTTAAATAGCAATGAGGAATTTGTCAAGCAGGAACATCTTTGCCTTGCTACATCACAGTGTTGCATATCCTGTGCATCAAAGTCAGGACCTTTTGTGCATGTGACAAGGATGAAGCACAATATGAGGCAGTTCAGAGGGAAGCACATGAGCAAGAATTCCATCGATAGTGTGGTGTTGGGTGTTCTAACACACAGAAGAGCCAACACAGTTGCATATGGTACAACACTTGTTTATTTAAACTTGCTATTTACAACTTGGTCTTTGCACTCTGCACGTGGGGGGCTCCCTGCTTGTGGTGTTTCAACAGCTCTTTCATGCTTCCTTCTCCCCAGACCTACTGACCTCCAGGTGTCGTGCTCGTGCTTTTTATGTGGTTGGTGTTCTTGTCTGTGATTGGTTGTGGTGTTGTGTACTCTGATTTGCCTGTTAGTGTGTCCATCATGATGTGTGTGTTTGAATATCATGACATCCCCCCTTTTTACAAAGATATGTGCCTACGTGGTAATAAATATGATCGTGACGTGAGTGCATCTAAGAGTGTGTGTGTGTCGTGTGCAGCATGTGTCTATGACGGAACTATGTACATGGGGCGATGTCGAGTGCGTCACATGAATCCAGTTGTACCATAACATAACAGAAATGCGAACGAGAGAAGAAGAAAAAAAAATTTTGAACAGTTGTCCAGTCAGACGACATCTGGAACGATAAACAACAACAGGTTATCATGTAAAATTGTCCAACTTATTAAACATATGAACTGTATTATAAGTCCATTCTAATGGGTTTGCGACGAATTCGGGTTGACCGCCTTAAGGGTGGATCAAGAACCACCGGCTGCTGTGCAGGCATGGCCATGGGTGGCGATGGAAAGGGCGTGATGTGCGGCAGCTCCACAAAGTCATCCTCGGAAGCCTGTTGAGGATCTGGCGTGTTGTGTGGCTGTGAACGTGGAAGTCGGCGAAGGGCGCGCCGATTGCGGCGACGCACGGAACCATCCGGCATGCGAACCAGGAACGAGCGGGGAGCCACTTGTCGGAGGACTTCGGCCGGTGCTGACCAGCCACCATACGGTTGATGGACGCGTACTTTGTCTCCGGAGGACAGGGGGGGCAGGTCCGTCGCTCGTGTGTCGTACCGACCTTTCTGGCGATCACGCTGCAGTTGCATGTCCCGAAGAACCGCCTCATGGTCTGTTGTCGGTGCCAGGACGGAAGGTACCGTCGTCCTGAGGGAGCGACCCATTAGTAGCTGCGCTGGCGAGAGGCCCGTGGATAACGGGGCCGATCGATAGGCCAGCAAGGCAAGGTTAAAGTCCGATCCGGCATCAGCCGCCTTGCACAGGAGCCGCTTTGCGATGTGGACACCCTTTTCAGCCTTCCCGTTCGATTGTGGATGCAGAGGGCTGGATGTCACATGAGTGAAACCATATGCTGCGGCAAAGGACGACCATTCACGGCTGGCAAAACAAGGTCCATTGTCTGACATGACAGTCCTTGGAATGCCATGGCGAGCAAACGTTTCCTTGCAGGCCCCAATGACTGCGGACGACGTCAGATCATGGAGAGGCATGACTTCCGGGTAGTTTGAGAAGTAGTCTATAATAACAATGTAATCTCTGCCGAGCGCGTGAAATAGGTCAACACCCACCTTCGCCCAGGGGGACGTCACCATCTCGTGTGGTAGAAGTGTTTCCGGAGGTTGCGCCGGCTGAAACCTCTGACAGGTTGTGCAGTTGAGCACCATGTTGGCTATGTCTTCATTAATACCCGGCCAATATACCGCCGCCCGGGCCCTTCGTCTGCATTTTTCGACACCCAAGTGGCCTTCGTGTAGTTGACGAAGAATCATCTGGCGCACACTGTGTGGAATGACGATCCTATGCGATTTCATAAGGACCCCGTCTATATTGGTGAGATCATCTCGCACATTGTAAAACTGGGGGCACTGCCCTTTTAGCCACCCTTCCGTCATGTGGCGCATCACTCGCTGCAGCAGAGGGTCAGTCGCCGTCTCTGCGCGTATGTGGGCCAGACAAGGATCATCAGCTGGCATATTTGCTGCTGTCAGAGTCACGTGTGCCTCAATTTGACGCACGAACCCCTCCGCATCTGGTGGTGTGCTCACTGCTCGGGAAAGAGTGTCCGCCACTATGAGTTCCTTCCCCGGAGTGTAGATCAGTTCAAAATCGTACCTCCTGAGTTTGAGTAAGATGCGCTGGAGGCGAGGAGTCATGTCGTTCAGGTCTTTGTTAATGATGTTGACCAGGGGGCGGTGGTCAGTTTCGACCGTGAATCGTGGCAGGCCATACACATAGTCGTGGAACTTGTCCAGTCCAGTTAACAAGCCCAGGCATTCTTTTTCGATTTGCGCGTAGCGCTGTTCGGTAGGGGTCATGGCTCGTGAGGCATACGCAACCGGGGCCCATGATGACGTGCTGTCTTTTTGCAGGAGTACCGCTCCAATACCAGATTGGCTGGCGTCTGTTGAGATCTTTGTAGGGCGAGTCGCGTCAAAGAAGGCCAGCACTGGTGCCGTGACCAGTTTGTGCTTGAGCTCCTCCCATTCCTGCTGATGCGACTGGTGCCAGTTGAATTCCGTCGATTTTTTTACGAGATGGCGCATGTTTGTTGTATGAGAAGCCAGGTTGGGAATGAACTTCCCAAGGAAGTTGACCATGCCCAGGAATCTTAAGACAGCCTTCTTGTCAGCCGGTCGTGGCATGGCTGTGATGGCGCTAACCTTGTCTGCATCGGGACGGACCCCGGACCTTGAGATGTGGTCCCCGAGGAATTTCAGCTCCGTCTGGCCGAAAGCACACTTCGCACGGTTGAGACGCAGGCCATTTTGCCGTATGCGGGTGAAGACACGTCGAAGACGATGCATGTGTTCCTGCGGAGTGGTGGACCAAATGATGATATCGTCCACATATACACGTACCCCTTCGATGCCTTCCATCATCTGCTCCATAATGCGGTGGAATACTTCAGATGCCGAAATGATGCCGAATGGCATCCGGTTGTAGCAGAATCTGCCAAAAGGGGTGTTGAATGTGCATAGTCTTCGGCTGGCCGGGTCCAGTTGGATCTGCCAGAATCCTTTGGACGCATCCAATTTAGTGAATATGTTGGCTCGCGCCATCTCGCTGGTGAGGTCTTCTCGTTTTGGGATGGGATAGTGTTCCCGCATGATGTTGTTGTTCAGATCTTTTGGATCTATACATATACGGAGCTCGCCAGAGGGCTTCTTTACACAGACCATGGAGCTGACCCATGGCGTGGGCTCCGTGACCTTGGATAGGACCCCTTGGTCCTGAAGAATCTGCAGTTGTGCCTTGAGGCGGTCTTTGAGAGGCGCAGGAACCCTGCGAGGTGCGTGAACGACAGGGATGGCGTCCGGTCTGAGTCGAATCTTGTACGTGTGTGGCAATGTCCCCATGCCTTCAAAAACCTCCTGGTTGTGAGCGAGGAGGGAATGGAGATTCGCGTGGAACTCAGCATCCGGGAAGTCGGATATCTCATCTGGAGAGAGAGACATGATGCGCTGTACCAGGTGAAGGACCTTACACGCTTGTGCGCCCAGTAACGAGTCCTTTGATGAGCCCACAACTTCGAAGGGGAGTGTGGCCGTGTACCCCTTGTGAGTCACCTGTAGCTGGCAAGATCCTACGGACGGGATAACGTTCCCGTTATAGTCAACCATCTTAAGCCGGGATGGTGTGATGAGTGGTTTGACCTTCATGGCCTGGACTGCAGAGTAAGCAATCAGGTTGGCGGATGCGCCGGTGTCCAGACGGAAGGCGACGCGCGATCGGTTGACCGTCAGGGTGGCACACCACTCATCGTCTGGATTGATGGCATTGACCTTGTTGACATCAATGACGGCAACTCTGAAGTCATCCTGGTCATCTGCATCACTTAACTGGAAGTCTTGATGCGTGGGCTGGACGGTCCTGACTCGTGTGCGAGGTTGTCGAGGATGCGCCGGATCCATGGGTTGAGCCGCACGACAGCGGGCTGCGTAGTGGCCTATCATGGCACATCTGTTGCACTGTTGGTATTTTGCAGGACATTGCCCTTTTAAGTGTAGACCTCCACACTTGCTGCACGTCATGACGTCACGGCGTTCGTTGCGCCACTGCGCATGCGCAGTGCGATCTTGCGGTGGGCGCGCCTGCGCAGTGCGTCCCTCGTTGTGGCCGTTATTCTTGGCGCGCACCTGCGCGGGAGACCGCGAAAAGCGCGGGAAGCGGCCGCTGTCGTCCGGGCCGTGGGGCGGGAAGAAATCGACGGCCTGGATGCGTTCAACGTCGTGGGCGGCCTGGCTTGCCGATTCGACGGCTGGGGACCCCCTCCGTGCCAACTCGGACGCCTGGAATCGGGCAAAACGGCAGGTCGCATTTTCATGGAGGACACAGGCTTCCACAGCAGACGCTAAGGTGAGGCTCTTTATTTTAAGAAGCTGCTGGCGTAGGCCACTGGAGGCAACGCCAAAAACAATCTGGTCCCTGATCATGGACTCTGTGGTGGTGCCGTAACCGCAGGACTGCGCTAGAATCCGGAGGTGCGTCAAAAAGGGTTGAAAAAGCTCCTCCTTACCTTGCAGGCGTTGCTGAAAGATGTATCTTTCGAAAGTTTCGTTTACTTCAGTTTGAAAGTGCTGGTCCATTTTGAGGATGACCGTGTCATATTTGGCCTGGTTTTCGCCTTCCTCGAACACCAGTGAATTAAAGACATCATTTGGGTGGGGGCCTGCGTAGAAGAGGAGCATTGCAATCTTCGAATCATCCGAGACATTCTGTTTTTCGGTGGCACGGATGTACAGGTCAAATCGCTGCCTGTAGAGCTTCCAGTTGGTGCCTAGGTTCCCCGTGACTTGCATCGGCTGCGGTTTGCCGGTGTGGTCCATGTCCAGAATGGCAGGTTGGTAGGCAGGTATCGATCCACTCCTGTACCATGTGGTGTTGGGTGTTCTAACACACAGAAGAGCCAACACAGTTGCATATGGTACAACACTTGTTTATTTAAACTTGCTATTTACAACTTGGTCTTTGCACTCTGCACGTGGGGGGCTCCCTGCTTGTGGTGTTTCAACAGCTCTTTCATGCTTCCTTCTCCCCAGACCTACTGACCTCCAGGTGTCGTGCTCGTGCTTTTTATGTGGTTGGTGTTCTTGTCTGTGATTGGTTGTGGTGTTGTGTACTCTGATTTGCCTGTTAGTGTGTCCATCATGATGTGTGTGTTTGAATATCATGACAGATAGCAATCAGCCAACCCAAATCTAAACCTGGATGCCACATACATGAAAATAAGTGAAACCAGAACGGCAAGTAGACACAACACCATCATTTATACAGAATAGAAGCTACAACATTTCAAAAACAAATTCTATACAACCATGCTTGTGAACTCATGAGTGACGAATATGCTTTTTAAAATTTTCATATGGGTCTTACAGAATGGTGCACCCCTCAAGCCACCAGCTCTGCTGGAGGCAAGCTGCTGTTACTGATGCCCTTTTGCACCTGGGATGGCTTTGACCGATGTCCTCTGGTTGCCTGAGGCCATGCGGGCCTCGGCACAGTGGAAGTTTCCTGTACCATGGCAGGAGGCTCATCTGTCGTGATGGAATTCTGAGGCATTTGCTTCAATAGCTAAAGGAAGCGGAGGAGATGATGTCGCCATCAGAAACACACTAAGGGAGTACCCCTCCAATGGCGTCAGCAGCTGCTCATCTGTCCTGAGATCCATTTGGGCCTCCCTATTTTTTTGAGAGGAACCAGGGCCTGACTGTGACTCGAGGCACCTCACCCCTCCCTTCACCTTCACTCTGGGCACCTGAGTGAAGCAATGCAGCTCAGGATTGTAATGTTCTCTGTATGCTACAGATGGCGAGGTCTTTGTGGTTGAAGTGATCAGAGAACATACAGCTTTGTAAATGAACAAAACTGTTTATTAGTTAACTAAAACACTAAAGGGCTTCTCTGATGCTAACTAAGATTACAGTTGGATATTACAGCTAAATACAAACAACTATGATTAAATATTATTAATTATAGTTTACTCAGGAGCTGCTCGATATGTGACTACTCTGTGCTTGCTGTCCTGCTTCTCCCCCTGTGCCTCTGTCCTGTCCAGGATAATACATCCTGTCTCCCATGTGGCCTGTCTTCCAGTGACCTACTCCTGTTGCTACGCCACCTGTGGTCGGATGCTAGAATGTATCCTATGTGGCCTGTCTTCCTGTGACCTACTCCTGTCGCCATGCCACCTGTGGTCTGATGCTAGAATACTAATCTATATATACAGGCACTAATGTTTACATATGGTTTGGTTATTATATTTTCTGAACAGCGGGTGATCACAGTGCTCAGGTCCTGGATGGGTTCCTTCACTGTCTGTGCCAGTGCACTCAACCCTTCTCGAATCCCCTTCACATCTCCATGAACCTCACGCTGTAAATTCAGCATCTGATTCCTAATGGAAGAATCCAGAGCCTCGTCTTCAGCCGGGGACTCCGGCTCTAGATCACCTACAGCACTTTTCTGAGTGCCTGAGGCTCAGTCTCTGAAATGTGGTTGTGCGACTGTGATGTGCTCACAGTGTGTACCCTTTCAGCTAACCAGGGCCTGACGCTCACCTCCTTCAAAATCAAGATGCAAATGCTGCAAGATTCTCAAGTTAATCCCATCAATGCTCCCTCTCCACATCCTTTCCAATTTCCATCCTCCAATCTCCTTTCAGCACAATCTTTCCCGGGAAGAATTGTCACCACCGCAGCCTCTCCATGGTCAATGGTTCTCGTCCATTGATTGGAGTGAAAACGGCTGGGTTGTAACTTGTCAAGAGCATTATGTGCCCTGCTCTCCTACACAGATAAAGGGACATTGTCATGATTTTTCTGTGGAAATGTCATGCTGTTATTTGTGTGCCCAATAAGTCCATTGTCAGTATCCAGCACTTTGCAATGATCATTGTAAGCTCACAGCTCCTGGACTTCAAACCACTCTCAGACTCCGCCCTGCTCCCCTCCCCCTTGTTTACCTCTGTGCGATCTCTTATCAGGCTTTCTTGGAAGTCTTCTCTTGTCACCCTTGGCATGAGGAACTACTGCCGATCACTGATAGCCTGAATGAGGACTCACAGGGAATCACCACCTCATCACAGGGCCGTCCATGATCTAAGTTCCTCCATTTCGTGAGGGTTCAGAGTTGACTCTGCAGGGAAACTTCAGTTTGGCTTTCAGCCTGTGTGGGAAGGCAAACAGAGTTAAAGGATAGAATATGATTCTTTTACTGAACACTTATAATTCAGAAGGAGAATGGAACAAGTGTGCTCAGATGTTATTTACTCCTTGGCAATGTGGCAATGTGTGTACAATAGCCACCAGAATGAAAACAAAATCTCACCTCCTGCTGCTCCATTGCTCAGTGTCAGCAATAGATTGTGCCTCCTTCCTGGACTGATTTCAATCCACATGGATCACCGCATGTGCATTCCCACTGAAGATGCCACCAATCCAATTCCTCTAAATTGGTACCCGTGGCCAACTTCTGTTTCATGTCCAAAGCCCTGACTCACCTGATGTTCAACTGATCAGCACGATCAGTTGTTAATTTTAAATCTGAGATAGATAGATTTTTGTTAATCAAAGATAATGGGCGTCATTCTCCGCCGGCGGGAGTCTCCGTTTTGCCGGCGCCCGGGGGTTTCCCGACGGCGTGGGGCTGCCCCACAATAGGAAACCCCATTGACCGGCCGGTGTTACGGAGACTCCCGCCGGCCGGTCGGGGCAGAAATGTGGCGGGGCGGGTAGGAGAGTTTCGCCCAATAAGGGATATGGGCCAAAGGCAGGTATATGGAGTTAGGTCACATCTCAGCCATGATCTTATTGAATGGCGGGACAGGCTTGAGGGGCTGAATGGCCTACTCCTGTTGCTCTGTTGCTATGTTCCCAATTGGCTGATTGGGCCGGGAGACATAGTTCCCAACCCTAATTGTCCTTCTTCCCACCAGCCAGCTTCTAGTTGGCTGCCCAAATCTTGATTGACTGCATTGAGATGGAAGGGTGGGAGTGAGCGGACCACCCATTTCCCATTCTGCCTCCCTCACCCTAACACCAACCAACCAGTAGGACCAATAGCCATAATGTTCAGCTCCACGTTCTGACTTCAGAGGGTATCCTTTTATTGCCATTTGTTCAGATTTATCACAGCAATGGTGGCAGTGAGGTAGGTCTTTGCTGATGATTTGTGGGATCCTCCCGATCACATTTCTATTGGGCTGAAAATTCCTCCCATCCAACCTGACCCAAACTGTGTCACAAGATCAATATTTATGAGCGACTGAAGTAAGTACACAACATTTCAGGTGTTCTCTCATTATGACCGGAATTCTCCAACCGTTGGGATTCTCTGTTCCCACTGGCAGCCCAACTCCGCCCGGGGATTTCCCGGTGGCTTGGAGTAAATTCAATGGGATAGCCCATTGTCGTAACCTGACAGGGCCTAGTTTTGAGCCCGATTAAATTGGAGATCCTAAATTAAGGAATTGAACATTTCAAATTAAACTACAGTCAGCCTGGTGGGAATTCGGACTTCAAAGACACAACACACAACCCACAGACCAACTGCCAGAAACATGTCTGGAACACATCCAGCCAGCACACATCAGGAGACCATCACACCCAATTGAGATGCACCAGTCTATTGTCAGTGCTCCAGATCGAGCCAGATACTTGGGCATCCAGAGTACCTGCCATCACTTTATATAGCAATACCACTGGAGATGGACAACTGGGGGCGCCCTCCCCCCCCCACCCCCCCCACCCCCCCACCCCCCCCCACCCCCGGTGTCCTGTCAAGTGGACATCAACAACCCACTGGGTGTAGGCACCCCCCCCCCCCCCGGATCCCCCCCCCCCCCCCCCCCCCCCCCCCCACAACACCTCATTGGCCGGAAGCCAGAGAAGTTTCTGAAAAGGCTGGGAGGGAGGGAGATAAAGATACATGCCCAAGACACCTGCAGCGAAGACTCCATGCAAAGGCAATCGCAACATCTGACCAGAGGCAGAAGAAAGCAGCGTGCAAGACCCATGTTGGCAATGATGGACCTGAAAGACTCAGAGAATCAGACACACGGCTCAATCAAAGTCACCTTTACGGGTAGTGTAACGAATCTTGGGAATCTGTAGTGAATGTTACTAGGTTAATTTAAGGATAAATATTGTTGTTGTTAAATAAAGTTAGGGCAGATACAACACCATTGCCAAGTGTCGGGAGCGTGGTATTATCATAAATGTAAGAACTGCAACGGTTAATTAAATGTCTGGATCAGCCACTAGATGGAACTAGAGTTACAAGTATATAAGACATTGATGCTAAACCTTGTGGGGGAGAAGTATAGGAGTTAGCAAGAGTACCGACTGAAGGAAACATAGTGTGAGTGAGATCAGATCATAGTTTATAATAGTGTAGTGATTAGTTGTAGATAAGTGTAGATTATGGGAATAATTCTCTGATAATGGGGCTATGTCCCCAAGCCTGCAAGAAAGTCCAGAGTGATTCTCCGTTTTGCAGGGGCTAGCAGGGCCCTGGAGTGCTCCTCGCAGCTCCTGCTGCCGATACGGGCCCTGCAGTTCTGGCCGCGGTCCGCACAACGTGGCAGGCCCACACCGCGGGCCAGCCCCGACAATATAGGCCCCCCGGGATCACGTGCACCCGTCGATCGGTGGCCCCGATCGTGAACCTGGCCATCCTGGAGGGGCCCCCCCGGTGACAGATCCCCCCCCCCCCCAACCGCAGCCCCACTCTGAGCTCCCGCCGGGTGGAACCACGAGTGAAACACTCCGGCGGAAACTCGGCCAGTTGTCAGCTGAGAATCGCCGCGGGGGCCTCTTTCAATGGTCCCCGACCGGTGCTGCGTCGACTGCACGCGCGATCCGATCGCAGGTCTGACACCCATTCTCCGCCCCTGCGCCGAGCGCGATTGCGGCGCGGTGGCTCGGAGAATCCCGGCCTATCTAGAACATACAGTGCAGAATGATGTTTGTAATGACCTCCAATTGGCATTATTGGTTGGCCAATTGGAGTATGAGCTCCCTCAATGATAGCTCATTGAAGGGGCCCATATAAGCACCTGTGTAGGCTTTGTGAACCAGTCTTAAGTTGACTGGAATGCTAGCAGCACTGTTTGGAGCTGCTCTTGGATATTGTTATTGCAAATAAATACTGGTGTGGTGACGGAACCCCTGCCTCCTGTGGATTATTACAGTGGCGATGAGGTAAACAAAGAACCCTGCGGAGACCAGCTGCCGCACTCGGAGGGTAAGCCTTGCTCTTTCAAAAATGCCTCTTTTTGGGAAGTTAGATGCATTCGACCCGACTATTGAGGACTGGTCCCAGTATGTGGAGAGAATATGTTACTTTTTCCAGGCCAATGAGATAACGGAGGATGAAAAGAAACGGGTTATACTACTGTCGGCGTGCGGACCCTCAGCCTTCGCCATTATACGTAGTCTAACTTATCCCGATACGCCGGACACGATACCTTTCCAAGAATTAACGGAATTGGTGGAAGAGCACTATGACCCAAAACCACCCCACATTTTGCGTAGGTACAGATTCTACACAACAAAGCGGGAAGACAGAGAGTCAGTCACAAATTTCTTGACCCGCCTGTGAAGGCTGGCGGAAAAATGTGAGTTTGGCCCGCGCTAAATGAAATGCTTCGGGACCGGTTAGCGTGTGGCATAAATGACCTCCAAATACAGAAGCGCCTATTGGCGGTAACGCAGCTAGACTGCAGGCGGGTGTTACAGCTCGCACTGTCCCTGAAAAGGCAGCAAGTGGGGCGCAGGAACTACAGGGCACGCCAATGGAGGTAGATACCTGGGAGAGGGACTACCACAATGGGTCCAGCTACCAGATAGCCGCCCTCAGGAAAAGCCTGAGGAAAAGAGGGCCATAGGAAAACCCCAGAACTGCCCCAAGTCTGCTAGGACTAACTGGAGACAGAGGGAACTACCGGCTGAGGCTCCCCCAACAGAGAAGGACCGTTTCTGGCACCAGACAGAGTGGGGTAACAGTGACAGAAACCCTAGAAGGAGGTGGCAAAAGAGGAATAGCAGGTGGGGACGCAGGGAAGGACACAACCTAGATGCCCCATCCTCCTCCGAAGGGGAACAGTTATATAATATTGCGATGAAGAAAGCAGAACCGATTAAGATTACCCCACGGGTGAACGGTCAGCCGACAATAATGGAAATAGACACGGGTGCGGCCGTATCAGTAATGGGAGTGGCAGCATTTTAAAAAAATCAAAGATGGACTCCAGCCACTAATCCTGACAAAAACATCGACGAAACTTAAAACCTACACGGGGAACCCCTGGAAATTCTAGACATGACTCAGGTACCCGTGGAATATGACAAACAATTGCTCAGATTACCGTTGACGATAGTAGAGGGCTCCGGACCGAACTTAATAGGATGGAACTGGCTGAAAGACCTAAAATTAGATTGGATGAAAATTCTCCAGAGTGGAAGCGGGCAGTTGAGTGGAGTACTCCAAAAATACCCGGAGGTCTTTCAAGAAGGTTTGGGGGAAATTATAGGCGCCAAAGCAACTTTGCACGTGGACCCAGAAGCCCTTCTGAAATTTTGTAAGGCCAGGCCGACACCTTTTGCATTAAGGAAGAAAGTAGATGTCGAAATAGAAAGGTTACGGCGCGACGGCATTATCAGACCAGTACAGTTCTCGGAATGGGCAGCGCCGGTGGTACCAATTTTGAAGCCAGATGTCTCGATATGTCTCTGTAGGAGATTTCAAACAGACGGTAAACAAATACGCACTGCTGGACAAATACCCAATCCCAAAAATAGACAACCTATATGCCAAATTGGCAGGTGGGCTTTTGTTCACGAAACTGGACATGAGCCACGCCTACCTGCAGTTAAAACTGGACAAGGACTCCCAGAAGTTCGCTGCGATTAACACCCTGAAGGGACTTTTTCGTTATACTAGGCTACCCTTCGGAGTGTCATCAGCCTGCGCTATATTCCAGCGTACGATGGAAAATATCGTGCAGGGACTACCGCAGGTGGTGATTTATTTGGACGATGTCTTGATCACGGGAAGGACAAACAGGGAACACTTAAGGAACCTGGAGGAAGTGCTCAGGCGTTTCGCAAAGGCAGGCATACGGCTGAAAAGAGACAAATGTGTTTTTCTGGCCCCACAAGTGACGTACCTGGGATATAAAGTAGACGAGTCGGGCTTACACCGATTGGAAGACAGAGTAAGGGCAATAAAAGAAGCCCCAGCTCCCACCAGGAGCTACGACCATTTCTAGGATTGGTAACATATTATGGCAAATTTATTGAAAATAGGGCGTCCATCCTAGAACCCCTCCACCAGCTACTAAAAAAGGGACAAGAATGGAAATGGTCCACCCGCCAAAACCGAGCATTTAGGGACATTAAGGAACAACTGTCATCCGAAAATGTCCTAGAACATTATGACCCAAGGAAGGAGTTGGTGGTCACGTGTGACGCATCACCTTACGGGGTAGGAGCCGTCTTAGCCCATAGAGGAAGGAATGGGGAATAATGGCCAATAGCCTATGCTTCGAGGACCTTGGCGATGGCTGAGAGAAAGTACGCCGAAATCGAGAAGGAAGGACTGGCGGTGATATTTGCAGGTATTTCACCAGTATCTGTACGGGCAGAAATTCACCGTAGTGACGGACCATAAGCCGTTATTAGGGTTATTAAAAGAAGACAAGTCAATACCCCCGATTGCATCAGCTAGAATCCAACGCTGGGCGTTGCTACTGGCGGCGTATAGATACGTTCTGGAGCACAGACCGGGAACGCGAGTAGAAAATGCAGATGCTTTGAGCAGACTTCCCCTCCCAGACACCCCGCCGCTAATACCGAAAGTAGAGGAGACAGTAATGACTAAATTTTTTGGACACCCTACCAGTGGACGCACAACATATTCAGCTGTGGACGCAAAAATACCCAGTTTTAGCCAAGATGAAGCATTTACTGCTAACAGGGGAACTGGAGAGACCAGTGGAGCCCCAGATGCACCCATACTGGGGCAGAAGGGACCAAATAACCGTAGAAGACGGTATCCTATTATGGGGAGCCCGGGTAATAGTCCCAGCTCAGGGCCGTCGGGCAATCTTAACCGAGTAACATCACGGACACCCAGGGGTGTCTAAAATGAAGATGCTAGCTCGAAGCTACGTTTGGTGGCCAGGATTGGACACAGACATAGCAGCCTTGGTACGTCGGTGCCAGGAGTGCCAACAGGGGCAAAGAGTGCCACCAGCGGTGCCATTGCACCCATGGGAAAGGCCAGGCAGACCGTGGACCCGCCTGCATATTGACCACGCCGGCCCTTTCATGGGCTCAATGTTTTTGGTGATAGTGGACGCCCACTCCAAATGGTTGGACGTCCACCGGGTAAACGCGGCAAGCACAGCATCGACAATTGAAAAGCTCAGGGCCTCGTTTGCAACACATGGACTTCCGGAGGTATTGGTGTCGGACAACGGAACGGCATTCACAAGTGGGGAATTTGGAAAATTCCTAAAGGGAAACGGAGTCCGCCACATCAAAACGGCCCCTTACCATCCAGCGTCCAATGGCCTGGCAGAGAGAGCGGTCCAGACACTAAAAGAGGGAGTCAAGAAGCAGCCGGCAGCGTCAATGGACACAAAGCTCTCCTGCTGGCTGTTTGATTACAGGACCACACCGCATTCCACAACGGACATACCGCCAGCTGAACTCTTTTTTTTTTGTCCACACTCTTACCATCACCCAGTCCTGCCATTTCTTCTCCCTCCCAGATACTTAACCCTCGCCTCCATCATAACTAATCCTCTCAAAATCCTCCCACAGCTGTTTGAGGTTTGAATCCAGGTTATAAATCCACTACTACCTCTATGCCCAATTTAGCCTTTCATGAAGGGCCCATCAAGCCATACACATTACCCATGTTTCTCTCTAGCTCGAATTTCTGCCCAGTACGGCTGCAAAAAAAAAAAATTCCTCACCCCTTCACCCCAACCACCAATGCTGCCTCAAATCTCGCAGTGGACCTATCACCACCCACTCTCTATTTCCCACAAGAATATTCATTCATTTCTGATCAAGGATCTTAATAACCTTATTGTGAGTTATTGTATAGATTCTGATTTTAACTGAGACTTGGCTCAAGATCCACACAACTTGCTAATTTTGGGAGTGGGTGGGTTATGAACAGTCCTAGTCACAATTCCTCTGGTGCCTTCTCCTTTTAGAATACTTCACCCCTTCAAAATAATTATTTGTATGGTTCTGCCCACCTGCCCCCACACCACACCCCCTTACACACCTCACCCCAACCCCACCCATCCCTTGCCCCCACCCCAAACCAACCCAAGCCTCATCCCGAAACATGCAACTTTGGACTGCATTGCATAGTGATTTCAATATTCATTTTGGCTCGCTTGCTCTCGCCTCTGATCCCACTGCTCTGAGTTCCCTTCTGTGCTAATCCGTGGTAATATTTTCTTCTCCTCAATCACTTATAATTGGACTTTCTAAGTCACTTCTGCCTTCCATTCACCAAAGTTCTGTAGCCATTGATTTTCATAACCATGACCTCATGCAGAGATTTGGTACCTGTTGCATTTCTGTTAAACCTCTGATAAAATATCCATTTTACTTACGACAAAGCAACAAACTTTATCATATCTGGCTTCCACATTTCCACTAAGGATATTCAGCTCTTACCGCTCTGCCACCCCAACATTTCTCAATCATAACTTATTTTGACAAGACTGCTCATTTGACTTCCAATTGTGAATGACCCGCAATTTATTCCAGTTAAACATTGAGAAAACAATCGTCATAGATCCCTACTACAAACTCTGCCTTCACCCAATTCCACCCTCCTCCCTGACCGTAACTACTGCTTTAGACTAACTCAGCTCAATGCACTTGCATCTTATTTGGCTGAGCAGAGCCCCTAGCCCCATAACCTCCCCAGGCCTAAATTTCTCCCCCAAATCCTTTGATTTTGTGCACATTTCGGCTATGTAGGCTCACATTCGACAATCCCCCTCCGATCCTTCAATTTCCCCATAAAACCCACCATCACAATCAATTTTTGCTAACAATTACCTCCTCTTTTGGCTCACCATCCATTTTGCCCAGTAACACCTGTCAAGTGCCGAGGCACATTTTTCTATGGTAAGGCCAATTTGTAAAATGCAAGCTATTACCTGTCTTGTCTCCCCAGTGCCCAAAGCTTTGGTTGATTATTTGAACTGAACTTGCAGACGTGAGAAGCTATTTTAATGTACAACTGCTTCACCGACATGTGGCACTCTGCAACACTCTAATTTGGTAAAGGTGAGCATTCTGAACACCAAGCAGCATGTTAGAGGTAACATGTTGCTCAAAACCTAACACAAAGTCAAATGAGGCACTTGATAGTTGGAAAAAGCCTAACCAGAATTCTTGAAAGCACCCTTTGGCAGCCAGATGTGGCACTGCTTCGTACACTGCTTTCAGTGCTCAGTTGGTTGAATGGCTGGTTTGTGGCACAGAGCAATGCCAACAGCACAGGTTTAATTCCCATGAAGACTATCCATGAAGCCCCCACCTTCACAACCTTGCCCCTCGCCCGAGGCACAGTGACCATCAGGTTAAATCACCACAAAATTCTTAATAAGTAAATCAAGACTAACTTCCCCATTATATCCTTTTGCTTTTTAGTATTTCAGTTTAAAGAATTTGAAGGTTTGGCAAGTCAGGTTCTGAAGTATCAACATCCTCCCCCCTACCCCCAATTCTACATAAATGTTGCCCAATCTGCCAAATGTTTCCAGCCTGTGTCTTATCTGTCTCTTGGCAGAATTTAAGCTGGCTTGGTTGCCCACATCAATGACATCAGTGTCGCAGGCAGGGGTAGGGATGTTAAATCACAAGCAGACACCAAGTGAGTAATCCCCGCCCGGATTGCATTTTAAGGACAGTGGCAACTGCCCGAACAACCACAGTAACACCAGCTGGCAGGTGCTTTAACTGGGGGGGGGGGTTAAATGCTCTGCTTCCCATCGAGGTGGTGCAGCGGAACACACCAGGTGGATCAGTCACCTGAGCGCCATGATAACCAGCACTGTGTGTGTTGTATGACTGACTCTAACCGGCTGCAGGGCCCCCGGCTCCCTGGACGTTGTTGCGCTGTTGGCCGGGAGATATCAAACAGTAAACCGGGTGCGAGAGGGAAAGAGACACCCCAAAGTGGAGGGGGTGCCCGAGGATCCGCTCTCTCCTCCCTCTCCCGCCAACTGAACTCTTAATGGAAAGGCGGCTGCGGACGAGGCTGAGTCTCCTTTTCCCAAATCTAACGGGGCAAGTGGAGAAACAACAGGAGGTCCAACGTAGGGGGCATGATAATAGTCGGCAGCAGAGACATTTCCAGGTGGGGACACCGGTTTGGGTCAACAATTATGGGAATGGACCAACGTGGGTCAAAGGCACGGTAGAGTCCCAAACAGGGCCCATATCCTATGAAGTTTCGATAGGAGGTAAGGTGCTGAAGAAACACCTAGGCCAAATAAGGGCAGCAGAACCACACCTGGAGGCAGGCGAAGCAGGACCGTCTCAAGCTGGGATAGCCCAGACGGAAAAAATACCCACACCCCAGCCCCGAGCAATTTCTCCAGACCCCGTCATCCAGTCGTCAGAGTCAGAGATGGACACGTTCGGCGAGGCCGCCGCGACTCCTCTCCCCGAGGAGGAGGAAGAACAACTTCCAAGGAGGTTGTCAAGGAAAAGACAGGCACCTATAAGGTACACCCCACCCACGTCGGAGAACGACCCGGCGGACGACACAGAGGTGACAGACCCGGACATGAGGAGGAGCAGGAAGAAGCTCAGATGAATGCCAGCTGGCAGGAATTCCTCGGACCATGGGGGGGGGGGGGGGGGGGGGATGTAATGACCTCCAATTGGCATTATTGGTTGGCCAATTGGAGTATGAGCTCCCTCAATGCTAGCTCATTGAGGGGGGCCCATATAAGCACCTGTGTAGACTTTGTGAACCAGTCTTAAGTTGACTGGAATGCTAGCAGCACTGTTTGGAGCTGCTCTTGGATATAGTTATTGCAAATATATACTGGTGTAGTAATGGTACCCCTGCCTCCTGTGGATTATTACAATGTTAATTATCAACTGTGTATTGTTTAGGAGTAGGTGCCAAATCCAAATTAGTAGTGTTAATAGATTTCGAGCTTTGTTTTCGTGAAAGCTATTTTGTGGTCTTTATGAACACTATGCCAACCATCCTGAATTTAGCAACACAAAGAACACCACAGGGAGGAGAGAATCCCGCCGCCAGCAAATGGTGCACCGGCGGGAAACATGGGACTGGGAGACCGGAGAATCCAGCCCATCTCCGAATGCCACTGTATGTGATGCAACAAATGCATATCATTTAACAAAAGACCTTAGCGGTTTTAATGTGTAGCTGGGACAAGGGGCTGTTTAGCACAGGGCTAAATCGCTGGCTTTGAAAGCAGACCAAGGCAGGCCAGTAGCACGGTTCAATTCCCGTAACAGCCTCCCCGAACAGGCGCCGGAATGTAGCGACTAGGGGCTTTTCACAGTAACTTCATTGAAGCCTACTTGTGACAAGCGATTTTCATTTCAGTTCATTTCATTTCAAAAGTGGAATTTTTTAGTTACACGATAGTGACTACAATGAAACTTTGACTAATAACTGCACTCTGCAAGAAAAGCACAAGACTTTCTGCAATTTGTTCATAATAATTCTGTCACTGCATCCCTGATAAATGACATAGAGGTGTCTTAATCACTGAGGGACCCATTTCAGAAACATAAAACGCTTTATTCAATAGCTAGAGCTGCCACCAGAAAGCTCAAATAAGGCTCATGTCTCTCTCTCACATTCTTTCTGTTTCTTGGTCTCTATTTCTGATGTTCTCACTTCCACGCTTTCACTTTTTCTATGTCTTTCTTTTGCTCTTAAACTCTCAATTTCTCACACATTTTCTTTTGTTCCCCCTTTTCTCTCACACCTTCTCTCTCACCAGTCCTCTCCATTTCACACAATATTCCAACAATGTAGCTCAGTTCCCACTGCTTATGAGTATCACCAGCAATATGTGGAATTTCACCAGTGATACCAAGAGACTGGCCAAGCACCATTCCATTTCAGACACAGAGCCAGCATGAACAGGGAATTTTAATCTGATCACGATCTAAACACTGAATTTTGGAAGGTAATTTTGCCAACATACTGTGCTCAACCAGCTGACCCCCCAAAAAGGAGGATTCTCCCACTTGTTTTAAATCCACCTTAGCTTAGGACTGGTTCTTTCTCACCTTCCCCATGAGTCCAATTTACAGGACGTTGAAGGGTACGGCATTTGAAGTAATAAGCTTTCTCTCATTGCATCCATCAGGAGGTCTTGTGGCACAGTGGTTGGCATCTCTGCCTCTGAGCGAGAAGCTCTGGGTTCGACACCAGGACTTGATGACCAAGGAAGGTGCATTCATAACGTGGCCAAACAGGTTGAGTGTCAACCTGCAAATCCTTCCAAAGTGCCAATGGCTGGGAATGGGAGACTCCTGGTCAGCCACACTTGATGTGACGTGGTGCCTTCAATCTCAATCCATAAGCCCCTGGTGTCAGACGGGAAACCTGTTCTAGAAATTGCTAGCTATGGAACCACATTAATGTCTGCCTTAATGAACCACTAAATTTATATTTAGATTTATTGTCACGTGTACCGAGGTACAGTTAAAGTACTGTTCTGCGTACAGTCCAGGCAGATCGTTCCATACATGAAAAACATAGGACATATGATAAATACGCAATGTAAATACACAGAAACAGACATTGGGTGAAGCATGTGGAATATAGTGCTACAAAAATAGAGAAGATGCATAGAGAGATCAGTTCAGTCCACAAAGAGGTCATTCAGGAGCTTGGGAACAGCGGTAAAAGAGCTGTTTTTGAAAATATTAGTGCATGCCCTCAGATAATTGGATCTCCTGCCAGATGGAAGAAGTTGGAAGAGAGGATTACCCGGATGGGAGGGGTCTTTGATTATGCTGCCCACTTTCCTAAGACAGCGGGAGGTGCAGACAGAGTCAATGGATGGGAGGCGGGTTTGTGTGATGGACTGGGCTGTGTTCACAACTCTCTGTAGTTTTCTTACGGTCTTGGGCCGAGCAGTTGCCATACTTAGCTGTGATCCAGCAAGATTGGATGCTTTCTATAGTGCATCTGTAAAAATTGGTAAGAGATAATGTGGATATGCCAAATTTATATAGTTTCCTGATGAAGTATAGGTGCTGTTATTCTTTCTTGTTCGTCGCGCCAACGTGGGTGGACCAGGACAGATTGTTGGTGATGTGCAGTCCCAAGAATTTGAAGCTGTCAACCATCTCCATTTCGGCACCATTGATGCAGACAGGGGTGTGTACGACACTTCGCTTCCTGAAGTCGATGACCAGCTCCTTAGTTTTGCTGACATTGAGGGGGAGATTGTTGTCGTTACACCACACCACTAGGTTCTCTATCTCCTTCCTGAACTCAGACTCATCGTTGTTTGGGATCCAACCCCACTATGGTCGTGTCATCAGCAAACTTGCAGGTGGAGTTGGAGCTGAACTTTGTCACATAGCCGTGTGTATAAGGAGTATAGTAGGGGGCTAAGTACACACCCTTGTGGGCCCCGCTATTGAGGACTATCGTGGAGGAGGTGTTGTTGTTTATCCTTATTGATTGTGGTCTCTGGGTCAGAAAGTCGAGGATCAAGTTGCAGAGGGAGGAGCCAAGTCCTCAGTTTTGGAGCTTTGATATGAGCTTGGCTGGGATTATGGTGTTGAAGGCAGACCTGTAGTCAATGAACAGGAGTCATTGTATCAAGAAGCTTCATGGATGACTGAAGGGCCAGGGAGATGCCGACTGCTGTGGACCGGTTGTAGTGGTAGGCAAATTGCAGTGGATGAATGCATTCTGGGAGCATGGAGTTGATGTGACTCATGACCAACCTCTCGAAACACTTAATAATGATTGATGTCAGAAGCACGTCGGTAGTCGTAGAGGCATGCTGCCTGATTATTCTTTGTAAGAAGTCTTACAACACCAGGTTAAAATCCAGCAGGTTTGTTTCGAATCAGTAGATTTTGGAGCACAGATCTTTCCTCAGGTCAATAAAGAGGTGAGTTCCAGAAACATATATATAGACAAAGTCAATGATGCAAGACGATACTTTGAACGTGAGTCTTTGCAGGTAATTAAGTCTTTACAGGTCCAGATGAAGCAATTAGAGAGAGGGATAATCACAGGTTAAAGAGGTGTGAATTGTCTCAAGCCAGGACAGTTGGCAGGATTTCGCAAGCCCAGGCAGATGGTGGGGGGTGAATGTAATGTGACATGAATCCCAGGTCCCGGTTGAGGCAGTACTCATGTATGCGGAACTTGCTATAGGTTTCTGCTCGGCGATTCTGCGTTGTCGCGCGCCCTGAAGGCCGCCTTGGAGAATGCTTACCCGAAGATCAGAGGCTGAATACCCTTGACTGCTGAAGTGTTCCCCGACTGGAAGGGAACATTTCTGCCTGGTGATTGGTGCATGATGTCTGTTCATGTCTGCATGGTCTCGCAAATGTACCACGCTTCCGGACATCCTTTCCTGCAGTGTATGAGGTAGACAACATCGGCCGAGTCGCACGAGTATGTACCACGTACCTGGTGGGTGGTGTTCTCACGTGTAAAGGTGGTACCAATGGCGGTGATCTGGCACATCTTGCAGAAATTGTCATGGCAGAGTTGTGTGGTGTCGTGGTCGCTGTTCTGAAAGCTGGGTAGTTTGCTGCAAACAATGGTCTGTTTGAGGTTGTTTGAAGGCAAGTAGTGGGGGTGTGGGGATGACCTTGGCAAGATATTCGTCTTCATCGATGATGTGTTGAAGGCTGCGAAAAAGATGTTGTAGTTTCTCCGCTCCGGGAAAGTACTGGATGCCAAACGGTACTCTGTTGGTTGTGTCCCGTGTTTGTCTTCTTCGGAGGTTGGTGCGGTTTTTTGCTGTGACGCGTTGGAACTGTCGATCGATGAGTCGAGCGCCATATCCCGTTCGTACGAGGGTACCTTTTAGTGTCTGTTACGCTCCTTCTCGTCTGAGCAGATCCTGTGTAAATGGAGGACTTGTCGATAGAGGATGGCTTCTTTAATGTGTTTAGGGTGGAAGCTCGAGAAGTGGAGCATCGTGAGGTTATCCGTGGGCTTGCGGTAAAGCGAAGTGCTGAGGTGACCGTCCTTGATGGAGATGAGTGTGTCCAAGAATGCAACCGATTCTGGAGAGTAGTCCATGGTGAGTCTGATGGTAGAATGGAACTTATTGATGTCATCGTGTAGTCGTTTCAGTGATTCTTCGCCATGGGTCCAAAGGAAAAAGATGTCATCGATGTATCTGGTTCATAATGTCGGTTGAAGGTCCTGTGCGGTGAGGAGGTCTTGTTCAAACTTGTGCATGAAGATGTTGGCATATTGAGGTGCGAATTTGGTCCCCATAGCTGTTCCATGCATCTGGATAAAGAACTTGTTGTCAAAGGTGAAGACGTGATCCAGAATGAAGCAGATGAGTTGCAGAATTGCGTCTGGAGATTGCCAGTTGTCGGTGTTGAGTACTGAGGCTGTTGCAGCAATGCCGTCATTATGGGGGATGCTGGTGTAGAGTGCCGAGACGTCCATTGTGACGAGGAATGTTCCTGGTTCAACTGGTCCACGGATGCTGAGTTTCTGTAAGAAGTTTGTCGTATCGCGACAGAAGTTGGCCGTTCCTTGTACGATGGGTTTCAAGATGCCCTCGATGTAGCCAGGGAGGTTCTCACACAGGGTCCCATTGCCTGATATGATAGGATGGCCTGGTGTGTTAACCTTGTGTATTTTCGTGAGGCAGTAGAGATCTCAAACGTGGGGAGTAAGTGGGATGAGAGCACGTAGGTTGCTCTGAAGGTCTGGATCTCAGGTCTTGATCAGTCTGTTGAGTTGGCGGGTGTGTTCCTTGGTCGGATCTGTGGGTAACTGTCTGTTGTGTTCCTGGTTGTTGAATTGTCGGTACACTTCTTTGCAGTAGTCTGTCCTTTTCAGTATGACGGTGGCCCCTCCTTTGTCTGCTGGTTTGATGACGATGTTGCAGTTGGTCTTGAGAGCGCAGATGGCATTGCGTTGTGCTTGGGTGACGTTCGAGGCTGTCTTGTGAATGCAACTGATGAATCGGGCATTGACGTGACTCCTGAACGGCTTGAGCATACATGTCGAGTCTAGGGCAGCGGCCTTCCGGGTGGGTCCAATTCGACTCTTTCCTCTTCGGTTGCCACACAGCAGATCTCTCGGTCTGCTGTTCCGGTTCATTGGTTGTCTCATTGTGTTCGCTGTCGGCCTTTTGGGGTCTGTGGAAGAACTCCCGGAGCCACATTCACCTGATGAATTCCTCCATGTCTGCCGCCAGACTGATGGGGTCCATTTTGGTGGTTTTTGTTTCAGTTTGCAAGATATTTCGAACATAATTTTGCTCCTGCGAAAGTTTTTGTAAGATGTGTCAAATCCAATTACCCCAATCTTTTCTTTTCACAAAATAATGGACTTCAATTTAAACATCAGGGACGCGATCTACCGGCCATGATGCGTTTGTACGCAGCGCGGCCAGTAGATGTCGGGAGATCTCTCTTCTGGGCTCTATGTGGCTCGACATGCCTCATGAGATTTCGGGAGATGTCGCGATCTGAATCCCACCAATTGTGGGGCGGATTAGTTTTTGGCAAATCTGGATGTCAGAGCCAGTCTCACTCTATTATGCACTCATTTGATCGACCGAGGCCTTGTGATCTAACCTATTTGCCTCGGAGACCTCAGGCGAGCGCCGTTCAGTGCTGGTCTTCACAAACAGGGACCAAACGGAATGGCACTTGGGGGGAAGCTCCGAACAGAGGCCCCCTGGTGGTTGCCCTCTGGACAAGGTGGCACCCTGGCACTGCTGGTGACACCTGGGCACCTTTGCACTTCCAGCATGGCAGCGCCACCTGGGTTGCAGCCTGACACTGACATGGTGCCCAGGTGGTATTGCCATCTGGCAGGGGCACTGCGAGGCTGGCTGTGCCAAGGTGCCAGGTTGGCATTTTTCCCATGCCGGGGATCGGGCCCGGGGTTGCCCTATCCATGTGAGGTGGGGTGCGGGGGCCTGAAGACCCCCTTATAGGTGAGTTGGGGCTTTGGAAGGGTTCAGGGGTTGCGCCAGGGGGTTGAGAAATCAGATTGTCATTTAACAATGGCGTCCGATCTCTTCCTGCGCTGGGGAGTTCTAGCAAACAGAGCTCGTCAGTGCAGGCATTCCCTGCTGAGGCCCGGATTGCAACAAAGTCCCGATAGATAGCGCCGGCAAACACCCGGCTAATTGCACTTGTCACAGGACTCTGTTGAAATTTGGGTAGATTGTGCCCCACAACTCTCACAGGTCTGGCTGTAAAAATGGAGCACGGTGAGGGTGGCATGAGAGGAAGGAACAGCCAGAGGAATTACCCACTCTTTCCCCATCCTGATCTGAGCAATAAATGTTTAAACTGCAAATGGCAAGAACATTGCAAGCTGACTGGCCATCTTTAAATATGGGGATCGGGTCGGAGAATGGCCGTTGGCCGCCGTGAATCCCGCCCCCGCCGGTTGCCGAAGTCTCCGAAGGGAGAAAAGTCGGCGGGGCGTTAATGGCGCCGCTGACGTCGGAGAATGGCACGGGTCTGCGCAAGGCAGCCGATTTTGGGCCTGCCGATATTCTCCCTTCCGGATGGGCCGAAGTCCCGTCGACGGGATGACCGGTCACATCGACGTAAATCAAACCTCCTTTTCATCGGCGTGAACCTGTGCTCCAGGTTCACGCCGACCAGCGTGGAGGTGAGTGACGGCCTGGGGGATTGGCCGCTGGGCAGGCGATGGCGTGGCCGCAGTCTGAATGTGTGGGGGAAAGGTGTGTCTCGGGTTGTGTGTGTGTGTGTGCGGCGGGGGGGGTGGTTAGAGTGGGCTGGGCTCGGGGGGAGTGCCGGGAGGGGGGTCAGTGCCGGGGAGGGCCGGGGAGGAGGATGGGGGGTCCGTGCCGGGGAGGGGGATGGGGGGTCAGTGCCGGGGAGGGGGATGGGGGGTCCGTGCCGGGGAGGGGGATGGAGGGTCCGTGCCGGGGAGGGGGATGGGGATGGGGGGTCCGTGCCGGGGAGGGGGATGGGGTGTCCATGCCGGGGAGGGGATGGGGGGTCCGTGCCGGGGAGGGGGATGGGGGGTCCGTGCCGGGGAGGGGGATGGGGGGTCCGTGCCGGGGAGAGGGATGGGGGGTCCGTGCCGGGGAGGGGGATGGGGTGTCCGTGCCGGGGAGGGGGATGGGGGGTCCGTGCCGGGGAGGGGGATGGGGGGTCCGTGCCGGGGAGGAGGATGGGGGGGCAAGTGAGTTGGTCCACCTGGCCAGGTGCCAGCCTCCAACAGTTGGACCCATGCGGTCCATGCCACCTGGCTGGGGGGAGGAGGGGATATGGACAATGATGACATGTCGTCGTTCCCACCCCCCCCCCCACCAGGCCGTCATGTTTTCCGATCATCCAGCGATGTTGGCCGCCGTGGCGGTAGCTGCGAATGTCTATGTTGCCCTGGATGAGGAGGAGGAGGAGGAGGAGGAGCGTGCCAGAGAGGCGGCGCAGGCTGCCGCAGAGGGGCAGGCGGCAGCCGCCCAGGCTGGAGGGACACCTGACCGACAGGACGAGGAGGGGGAGGAGGACGTCGCGGACCCACGGTAATGGAGGCACCCGAGGGCGCCCCGTGTGTACCGGCCCCGGCAGTCATACCAGGACCTCACGGACCGGGAATGCAGGAGGAGACTCCGGATGAGGCGGGAAACCGTGGCACACATCTGCCACCTGCTGGCACACCTGTCACCGCGTGGCACTGGCGGGGGACACCCTCTCCCCGTGTCCGTCAAGGTTACGGTGGCCCTGAACTTTTATGCAACGGGGTCATTCCAGGCACCGAGTGGGGACCTGTCCGGCATATCGCAGACATCGGTGCATCGGTGCATCCGGGCAGTGACCGATGCCCTATATGCCATGGCGCACCACTACATCCGCTTCCCTGTGGACCGGGCCAGCCAAGATGCCCGGGCCGTGGGCTTCTCTGCCGTGGCCGGGTTCCCCATGGTCCAGGGCGCGATCGATGGGATGCACGTTGCCGTGCGGCCACCTGCAGATAACAGGGCCGTGTTCACCAATAGGAAGGGGACCGATTCGATGAACGTACAGGTGGTCTGCGACCACCGCATGATGATCCTGCACGTCTGCGCCCGTTACCCAGGCAGTGTACACGACTCATACGTGTTGTCGCGGTCATCCATCTCCGGCATGTACGAGGGACGCCATCCCCGGCTGAGGGGCTGGTTGCTGGGCGACAGGGGCTACCCATTGCGATCGTGGCTGATGACGCCTGTACGGAGGCCACGCAATGAGGCGGAGAACCCCTACAATGATGCCCATGTAGCGACAAGGGGAGTGATAGAGAGGTGCTTTGGCGTGCTGAAGATGCGTTTCAGGTGCCTGGACATCTCTGGGGGCGCCCTCCAGTATCGGTCAGATAGGGTCGGCCGCATCATTGTGGTGTGCTGCGTCCTGCACAACATAGCCCAACAGAGGGGCGATGTGCCGCAGGCAGAGGAGGGCGGAGTGGAGGAGCAGCAGGAAGAGGCGCAGTCCTCCCCAGATGAGGGGGATGGGGGCAATGGTCAGGGCAGATGGGCTCGACACAGGCGGGTGGCTGTCCACCGTTACCTGCTGGCACAGCGGGCACGGGACAGACTGATAGACGCCCGCTTCACTGACTCGATGGGCGTGGGAATCGGGTAGTGTGGCCACAGACCGCACACCATGGCAACAGCCGACCACCCACCCCCCCCCACCCATCCACCCACCCAGCACCCTCACCCCCCTCCCCAACCCCACCCACCCCAACCGCATGCACACCAGCCCCCCCCCCATTGCCGATCCACCTGCGGCACAATGGCCGGGCTCACACAGTTGCGGGTGGACGTGTGTCTATTGCAGGCCATGGAGGATGATGACAACCTGCCCTGCGATGAGCTCCTGGCTCCACATCGTTGGACTATGTCTGACCAATGGCCACAGTACCACCATCCACCCGGACCATCCCTGCATGCGGCTGTGACACTGCAGCGCACGGTCCCGTCCTCTGCCCGGGGGGATGTTGATGGCGGCCCAGGGGGAAGGGGGAAGACTCACCTGGGGCTGAGGTAAGACCACCCCTCACACACACACTTGCGCTCAACGTACATGACACCCCCGCACGCTTTGGACAGAGCACAAAGGCAGTTTCTGTAGGTGTAACATTGACTTTAATAACCAAAGGAGTTCATGCACGTGCCCTAGCCCCTAAAACTCATCTGTGCTCTGCACCCGTGCCAACTTACTCAGGGGGATATAGGGGAGGGAGGATATGGGGACGGGCTGTCGATGGCTCACTTGCTAGTATGCCCCTGACCTCTGCATCAGCAACCTCCCGGTCGTCAGGTCCGCCAGCCAGTTCCAGGGCCCTTTCCTCGTGTTCGGTCAGTGGCCTCTCATCAGCGGGGCCTCCTCCAGTCCTCACATGCTCCCTATTGTTGTGTGCGCGCTTCTCCTGTGGGGGGGGTGGTGGCAGGGGTAAAAGGCAACAGTGTTAGGCAGGTATATGAATGCACGCCATCGGTTGCGCGTGTATTGCAGAGGTTAAGGTTAGGGCTGGATTCATTTGGGGATATGGGGGAGGGGGGATATGGGGGAGGGGGGATATGGGGGAGGGGGGATATGGGGGAGGGGGATATGGGGGAGGGGGATATGGGGGAGGGGGATATGGGGGGATATGGGGGAGGGGGGATATGGGGGAGGGGGGATATGGGGGAGGGGGGTATGGGGGAGGGGGGATATGGGGAGGGAGGATATGGGGGAGGGGAGATGTGGGGGATATGAGGGAGGGGGGATATGGGGGAGTGGGATATGGGGGAGGGGGGATATGGGGGAGGGGGGATATGGGGGATATGGGGAGGGGGATATGGGGAGGGGGGATATGGGGAGGGGTATATATGGGGGAGGGGGTATATGGGGGAGGGGTATATATGGGGGAGGGGGTATATGGGGGAGGGGGGATATGGGGGAGGGGGGATATGGGGAGGGGGGATATGGGGAGGGGGGATGTGGGGGGGGAGATATGGGGGGGAGATATGGGGAGGGAGGATATGGGGAGGGGGATATGGGGGAGGGGGGATATGGGGGAGGGGGGATATGGGGGAGGGGGGATATGGGGGAGGGGGGATATGGGGAGGGGGGATATGGGGAGGGGGGATATGGGGGAGGGGGGATATGGGGGAGGGGGGATATGGGGGAGGGGGGATATGCGGAGGGGGGATATGGGGAGGGGGGATATGGGGGAGGGGGGATATGGGGGAGGGGGATATGGGGGATATGGGGGAGGGGGTATATGGGGGAGTGGGGATATGGGGAGGGGGGATATGGGGGAGGGGGGATATGGGGGAGGGGGAATATGGGGGAGGGGGGTTATGGGGAGGGGGATATGGGGAGGGGGGATATGGGGTTGGGGGATATGGGGGAGGGGGGATATGGGGGAGGGGGATATGGGGGAGGGGGGATATGGGGGACATGGGGGAGGGTGGTATATGGGGGAGGGGGTATATGGGGAGGGGGATATGGGGAGGGGGGATATGGGGAGGAGGGATATGGGGAGGGGGGATATGGGGGAGGGGGGATATGGGGGAGGGGGGATATGGGGAGGGGGATATGGGGAGGGGGGATATGGGGGAGTGGGATATGGGGGATATGGGGGAGGGGGGATATGGGGGATATGGGGGAGGGGGGATATGGGGGAGGGGGGATATGGGGAGGGGGATATGGGGAGGGGGGATATGGGGGAGTGGGATATGGGGGATATGGGGGAGGGGGGATATGGGGGATATGGGGGAGGGGGGATATGGGGGATATGAGGGAGGGGGATATGGGGAGGGGGATATGGGGAGGGGGGATATGGGGGAGGGGTGGATATGGGGGAGGGGGGATATGGGGGAGGGGGATATGGGGAGGGGGGATATGGGGAGGGGGGATATGGGGGAGGGGGGTATGGGGATATGGGGAGGGGGGTATATGGGGAGGGGGGATATGGGTGAGGGGGAATGTGGGGAGGGGGGATATGAGGGAGGGGGGATATGGGGGAGGGGGATATGGGGAGGGAGGATATGGGGAGGGGGGATATGGGGGAGGGGAGGAAAAGGGGAGGGAGGATATGGGGATATGGGGGAGTGGGGTATATGGGGGAGGGGGGATATGGGGAGGGGGGATATGGGGAGGGGGATATGGGGAGGGGGATATGGGGGAGGTGGATATGGGGAGGGGGATATGGGGAGGGGTTATGGGTAAGGGGGATATGGGGGATATGGGGGATGGGGGATATGGGGAGGGGGGATATGGGGGAGAGGGGATATGGGGGAGGGGGTGATATGGGGAGGTGGGATATGGGGGTGGGGGGGATATGGGGGAGGGGGATATGGATAATGGGTGGGGGAGGCTCACCCTGCCTGCTCTGACGCGGTCGTTCACCTACTTGTGGCACTGGGCGCCTGTCCGTGGTGTCAGGGCCGCAGCAGTGACGGCCTCTGCCACCTCCCTCCACAGACGCCGGCTGTGGCGTGGGGCAACTCTGCGGCCGTGCCCGGGATACAGGGCCTCCCTCCTCTGCTCCACTGCGTCCAGGAGCACCTCCACATCCCGTGACTGGAACCTCGGGGCTGAGCGGCGGCCAGCCATCCAGTCGGGTGTTCCGGTCGGGTGTTCCGGTCGGGTGGGGGGGAGCAGCGCGTCCTTATGAGCCGTCACGCCCTGCGGCGTGTATGATGCTGCATGGCGTGAACCACGTGCGCAAGCGCGGATCCCGTCACGTCGCTGATAGCCCATTTCAGGCCGGAGACTTTTGAACCATTTTTCCGGCGCTGGATGGTCAATTAGCAAATGCCCTTTGGGAACATAACCAATTAGCAGCACCCAATCAAGCATCTAGGCCGGAATGTCAAGCAGGGCTGTGGCGTGACAGGCAGTTGGTCATGGCTGCAAATGTAAGAGCCCACTGTCATCTCAATGGCTCCTTATTTCTCATGGCAAGCTCAGAACTGTGGATCAATTAAGTCAAAGAACGTACAAACGCTCCCACCTATATCAGCAGACTTTGCTGTGACATGTAGCCGTGGCTCCATTGGCAGGATCTTTCTTCCACCCATGTGCTGCCGCCTTCTCATGCCTGCCATAAAACACTCCCAAACATTTTCCTGTCCGCAAGCCACCAACTGGAGTGGGCAATGAAAACTTCCATACAATTAGCAGCAGCTTGTGCATTTGTTATTTCAAAATGGTGGGTGGGCTTCTGACTTGCACTCCCACTCGCCTGCCATAATTTCGGTGACTGACACGGTGACGTTGGATTGCCTACCTGACATCATCATGTTGCAAATTGCGTATGACATGATGATGTCGGGTAGGCAATCCGACGGGGCTGAGGGTAGGGGTTCGACACACTGGATCAGCGACCATAAAATCCAGCTCAATTGTTTCCTTGTGAGTTTGGAGTTACAGGAGTACCCCTCGAGGTCTCATAAGGAAGCTTGGGTCGCCTTTGCCCCCAAAATATCCCTAATTCCAACTGTCTCTTGACCTCCCATTACCGCTTTTGATGTGGATAGATTTTTTCACTCAAAGAACATGGAATTCACTACCATAGAACGTTGTGGCGTCTAAGTCACTGAATGTATTCAAGAAAGAAATAGATGGTGGCATGATGGCGCAGTGGTTAGCAGTGCTGCCTCACGGCGCCGATGAGCTGGGTTCGATCCTGGCCCCGGGTCACTGACTGTGTGGAGTTTGCGCATTGTCTGCATGGGCCTCACCCCCACAGCCCAAAGATGTGCAGGCTAGGTGGATTTGCCATGGTAAATTGCCCTTAATTGGGAGAAAAAAAGAATTGGGTACTTTAAATTGATTAAAAAGAAAGAGATGGATTTTTGTTTAGATTTTAATGGCATCAAGGATTATTGGGAAAAAGCAGAAATATATACATTGAGATCAAGGATCAGCCATGATCAGATTGAATGGCGGAACAGGCTGGAAAGGCCAAATAACCTACACTCGCCCCTAGTTTCTTTGTTCTATGTTGACTGTCAGGCAATGTCCCACAGGTTCTATCTGGGTTCAGGTGGGGGTCGGTATCTTCGTGTAGAAATGAGGCCCAGGTGGCACAGTAGGTTAGCCCTGTTGCCTCACGGCGCCGAGGTCCCAGGTTCGATCCCGGTTCTGGGTCATTGTCCGTGTGGAGTTTGCACATTCTCCCCATGTTTGCGTGGGTTTCGCCCCCACAACCCATAGATATGCAGGCTAGGTGGATTGACCACACTAAATTGCCCCTTAGTTGGAAAAAATTAATTGGGTACTCTAAACTTAAAAAAAAAAGAAATGAGGCCCAGGCGACACAATCCCTACAGGCCTCGCCATGTGGGCTTGTTCATCACCCAGGCTCTTTGCACAGAAGGATCCCAAACCATGATTAAAATCTAGGCCTATAAAGCAGTGAAAAACATTGTGCGATGGACCAACTGCTGAATTCAAAATGGCCACCAATTTGTTTTCCAGAAATGTGTCCTGCAATAAATTTTAAAACAAGTCATTCAGACAAGGCTGGCCACTAAATAATTCCATTCTAAACATATTCCTGTAGAACCTTTAGAAATGCTGTAAACCACTTATTCAAAAACTCTCATGTGGTCTAAAGGTAAATAGAAGTTTTTGCCTAAAGCTAGGGGCAGCATGGTGGCACAGTAGTTAGCACTGCTGCCTCGCAGCACCAGGAACCCGGGATTAATTCCAGCCTTGGGTGACTGTGTGGAGTTTGCACATTCTCCCCCTGTCTATGTGTTTCCTTTGGGTCCTCCGGTTTCCTTTCACAGTCCAGGTTAGGTGGATTGGCCATGCTAAATTTCCCCTTCGTGTCCAAAGGTGGGGTTACAGGGAAAGAGTAGAGATGTGGGTGGAGGTGGGGTCGGTGCAGACTCGATGGGCCAAAAGATCTGCTTCTGCACTGTAAGGATTCTATGAATTCTAAGTGGCTACATTCACGGTAGATTTCATTGGGTCAGAGCGTACAATGTTGATGCCAATGGCCACTGTGAGTTTCACAATGCTTTGAGTGAAATAATTTCTCCATATCCCAGTCCTCAGTGACTGGTTCCTTGACCTGAAACTGTGCTTCCATGTTTTGGATTCCATGACCAACAGAAACATACACTCATGGCCAGGATCTCCAATCTGATTTCGCCCCACCACAGGTGCCAGCGAGAACGGAAAATTTGGCACTCAGCCAAACCCATTCACTGCAGCGGATCAGCGAATTCGTGCTGGGATGAACGGATGGAGAATTCTACCCTCAGTATCTTCCCTATCCACCCTCTACAAAATCTTGTGAACACCTTTCATTATTTTCAACTCCAGTGAGCACAGGGTCAGGGGCTGAATGCCTTCCTCATGTTCCCACTTCCTATGGTTGGAGGACTTCCTGCTGGCTCTGCTGCAGGCATCACTTGCCTTCAGAAGGCCTAAGGTGCACAGGACAGCCTAGCATGTCTCACTATACTGAGGGCCCTCCTTTCAAGACCTTTTTTCCTGCCTTGGAGTCCCTTGATCATCAGTGGGCAACATCCACAGGCTCGCTGTGTGTCATCTGTGACCAGCAGATGAAACTTGGAATGCCCATTTGGATGTTCTTGTTTTGATGTAATTTTATTTCGTAGGTTCATTTAATTGGCTTGTTCAGTTAAAAGATCTGTTCTGTTGGGTCAACCTTTCGGGGAAGGTTTGGTGATATTGCCCCTTTAAGAGGAAACGCTTGATTGTGTAATGAGGTTCCTGGCCTACTTAAAGCTGCAGCCTGGCTGTGAGGATAGTGTGAGGTTGTGAGCACTGCAAGGCGATATGAGCAGAGTGAGCTGGGCTGTGCTCAATGCTTGAATAGTCTGACAGGAAGAAAAAATGGCCAGCTTCCCAGGGTACCAAAGAGAGCTGCTGGCACGAGTGAAATTGTATTCCAATGGTCCTTTTCAGAATGAAGCTTTTTTCCTCACTGTGGAAATTTTTAAAATGCCTGGAGCAATGCCGCTGCATCGCTATGGGGTTCTGTTGATGTTGGCAGCTTGACAATGAAGTAATACCAAAAAATGAAGTTGTTGATAATTGTTGCTCCAAATCAGTGACAATATCCCCACCCAATCTCCCCCAGCAGCGGACCAGAGAAATCCAGAGCTGTTATTATTAGTGGGAAAGAAATCTTTTCTCTGGGATCTTTCTGGCTGGATGGAAATTGGACCTGATTATTCGGGGTGGGGGAGGAGGGGGTGGGCAGTTTCCTCCACATTTCCCACCATGGCCTATCCGTATTACTGGCCCATTTATAAATGGGTGATGTGTAAAAGAGGGATAGCATTCAAAATATGCATGTGGTTACCTGGCATCTAGCTGAAGTCATCAGAGACATTTAAAAATGAACAGGAGATTTCCCCGCTGCAGCCAATCCGGAGCAATTTCAGTCGGGAAACCAGCCTTTTGAAAGACATACAAAGGTTGTACCATTACCAGCGGCAAAGATAAGTGTTCCTGGCCCCAGAATATGGGGCCGGTTAATGATACATTTGTTCACCCTGGTGTTTCTCTTCAGAAAGCATGTGGAGTCAATGTATCCAGCCTCCTTGTAAATATACTGAAGTTCTGTTTCCATGCTTCAGGCTGTTTTCCCAAATGTAATCAAAGCAGATGATCATAATAGCAATGTTCACAGTTCCATTCCATCTGTTCTATATACTCATCGCAATGATTTTGGAAATTAATTCAGTGACATGTCTCCTCCTGATCTGCATTTCATAAGATAAGGAGGAAGTATGTTCTCCATTGTACCCCCTGTTGACATTGGGCACTCCCAGCTCACTGGCTGGTTGCCATGTTGGATTGTGCTACATTTCCTGCACACATATTAGCATCTTCACCGTCCCTTGTCATGAAGGTGACATTTTGTGGTTCCAGGTACCTGGGCCTTAAAATTGGGATGTGATTGTTGTAACGGTGTCGGTCACAGGACATGCCTGTTAAGGAAGCCTTAGCAGTCTTCAGTATGTTAGCATTAAGTCTTTATTGGCTACTTGTAACCATATGCATATACTCAGTAAAGCAGTGTTTTTCAAACTTTTTTCCCAGAACACACTTTTACCAAGCAGCCAACCTTCAGGGCCCATGTGGGCCAATCTTTGCGACACCATTTTCACTTGCCTTTAATGCAACAGATGAGCCTGCTGGGTCCTCACAATCTCACTTGCTTTGTCATTCAATGTTACATTTGTTCTGAGGACTTCAGCTGATGATTTACGTTCTCGCTG
The DNA here is from genome assembly GCF_047496885.1 of Scyliorhinus torazame. Taxonomy (NCBI): domain Eukaryota; kingdom Metazoa; phylum Chordata; class Chondrichthyes; order Carcharhiniformes; family Scyliorhinidae; genus Scyliorhinus; species Scyliorhinus torazame. The sequence continues at coordinate 199,703,405 of NC_092707.1, read as the reverse complement.
CACCCTTTGAAAAAAATCAAGAGGTTTGTCCTCGAACTCACCATGTTTAGTCGTCAAATGCCTTTGAAGTTTTGAGGGTTTTAAACTCTCATTCACCAGTACTTCCCAGCATATAATACACACGGACTTTGCATCCTGATTTGTATTGGCACAATTAACAAAGCCGCACCTCAAGAAATTATCTTTATTCTATTTTATTACTGATTTCAGTTTCTTCTTACTATGCGGTTCACCAGAGTCCCAGGGGCTCTGGAAGCATCTCACACTAGCACTGCTTTGTTCTGCCATGGAGTTTCCTGAGCAGCTCACTTCAGCAGTTGTGAGATCCTGGCCTGTTTGTGTTCTGGCCCTCTCTTCCTTATTACAAAATGATCCTTCTTCAGCTCTTCACAGTCCTGGCAGCTACAAAATAGATGAACCTATCTCCTATGATTTTGCGCCCAACGCACGGACGTACAGGAGAGTGATGTCAGTGTACATGCCAGATGCGTGACCTGCTCTCTACCACCACTTCTGGCAGAAAAACTCCATTGTTCGTATTTAAAGATCAGTCGCAGCTAACCTTCTCAACTTAAAATTTGGTTGCTTCCTGCATTCTTAAACGCCAGTCGCGGCCTTTTGGCATTTCTCCCGCAATTGAGCCGCGGCCCACAGTTTGAAAAACCCTGCAGTAAAGGATACAGGCAAGGAGCTATTTCCATGTCGACCTTAACATGTCTCTGCTCAACAGTGCACCCACCCTAGGTGGGGGCCATGTATTTCTAGAATCACTGTGTGGGCAACACTGCACTCAGTCCCACATTAACCCTATATGTACCAGAGCCTTGTACAACAATTTTACATTTCTCGGTGTGGTGTGGGAGTCCGAGCTGGAAGTTCACGGATCGCCAACTCCCGCCTCTGCCTTTTAAGGATGTCGGATAAAGTACCCTGTGGCCAGTTAATGGCCACCACTGGGAAGCTGACCAACAGCAGAGAAAGATGGCGGGAAGCGCAGCTGGTCAGCCATTAACGACAGGACGTCTGGGAACTGAAGGGACTGGCCGTGAACTGGGAGTGAGTCAGATCACCCATTTAAAGGGTTTGTGACAGCGACAGCAGAATTGGTGCCCTGGAGGCTGAAGTTTGGAAACACAAAACTTTATCTTTGAAATCCCTTCACTCATTCATTGGAGTATCATCATCAGCAGTAGCAGCAGGGTAAGAGACATGTGTTTGAAAGAAGCTGACTATTGTGCTGGTAGTGAATTATTCAGGACCTTGGTCAGGGAGGAAAGGACATTTGAACGCAGCTGGCCTATTCTTCTTCTGAATAACAAGTGTTTACAAAAAGATTCAGAATCCGCCCTTTAACTCTCTTTGTCTCTCCACAAATGGCTGAGAAAATAGAGCCTCCAGCTGTGGTGGGACACAGATCAAGGACAGCCCCACAGCTTGATGATGACTCCCTGTGGGTCCTCCTCCAGGGTAAGTGATCGGCAGGAGCTCCTCATGCTTGCAAACAGGAAGAGGAGACATCCCAACCAGGCTCGAGCAGTCTGGATGCAATTCACAGTGGAGGTCGGCATCCAAAGAACCTGCTTTCAGTGCTGGAAGAGGCTGAATGACCTCTTAAGGTCTGCCAAGGTGAGTTAATAACCATTTGGAAGATGAACCTATATGAGTGGGTGGGATGTATGTCAACGCGGGAATGCCCAGTGTCTTTCCCAAGTCCCCAGGATGGCATGAAGAAGACACGGCACTCTGCATGGCAATTGGGGATTTTAGAGGAGGGGCTCCTGAACTGCAACATCTGTTATTTGCCACAGAGTATTGAGAAATGTTGAACATATACAAAGGAGACTGCTCCAGTCCATGTGGTGTAGGTACGCCCACGGTGCAGTTAGGGAGGGTGTGCAAAGATTTTGGCCCAATGACAGTGGTAGAATGGCGATATATTTCCAAGTCAGGATTGTGTGTGGCTTGAAGGGGGACATGTTTCCACAGACCTTGTCCTTTTAGCCAGTAGAGGTCATGGGTGTGTTTTCTTGGGTCCAGGGTCTAGATGGTGTTTCTTTAGATTTTGCCAGTTACACCAAGAATGCTACCATAAATGTTTGTCACAAAAATCATCCTTGTTTATTTATAGATCTATGTGCATCACAGTAACTCTACATAAAGGTTGTACTTCAGGTTCCCAGTAGATGTCTCTTAGGCATGTGACATTGCACCATAGTTACATTCGTAGTTACATCAGTGTCAGATGCTTCTGATGTTAACCCTTTACTCTACATCTCCCCTCAATCTTTGCCCTGATGATCTACATCCTCCTACATCTCCCTGCAAAGTCTCAGGCCTCACAAGGTTTGCCTCTAAGGTGCCTTGACCCGTCTCTCTGATCAGGCCCTGATTTCATTTCAAGGTTGAGGAAAAATTCCACTTTCTTGTCACGCGAGAGGTGTGTCTTCCACCTGAATGGATGTAGGGTTTCTACTTGCTTCTGATTCATTGCCTCCATCTGGTAAATAGTATGTTCCAGATTCCATTGGTTTCATTACCAATGATATCAAAGCTCTTTGGTTCCTTTTGATATTTCCCTGGTCCATCTCAATTCAATAAGATCTTGATTGTGGAGCACTTTTTATTATAATACCTACTTTCTGAAGATCTTGTATCCACATTCTCTCCCCAAGCTGTCATACTTTTAAGCCTTGTGCACTATGCCTGAAGTTGAAATTAGGAGCTTGACTGTCTCTTTGCTGTTCTTTGCATTTCCTAACTTTCTCATACCCATCTGAGGTAATGTTAGATTGTAGTGTGTGTTGTAGAGCTGGAAGTTGTGTTCACAGCCGTCTTCCTATCATTAGTTCTGATGGTGCAAATCTATTTTGTTGCGGTGAGTTTCTGCAGTTACGGAGGACTATGTAATTTGTTCTTTTTCAATTCCTTGATTGTTTGAACTCTTCTTTCTGCTTCTCTGTTTGACTGAGGATAAGTAAGGGGAACTAGTCACATGCATCAAATCATATTCTTGTACAAAGCTATGGAACAGCTCGTTAACAAATTGAGGTCCGTTGTCTGGCACCACAATGTATGAGGTGCCATGTGTCGCAAAGATTCTTCTTCGTGGTCAGAGAATTTACAGTGCAGAAGGAGGCCATTCGGCCCATCGAGTCTGCACCAGCTCTTGGAACGAGCACCCTACCAAAGTTCAACACCTCCACCCTATCCCCATAACCCAGTAACCCCAGCCTACACTAAGGGCATTTTTGAACACTAAGGGCAATTTATCATGGCCAATCCACTTAACCAGCACAGCTTTGGACTGTGGGAGGAAACCGGAGCACCCAGAGGAAACCCACGCACACACGGGGAGGACGTGCAGACTCCGCACAGACAGTGACCCAAGCCAGAATCGAACCTGGGACCCTGGAGCTGTGAAGCAATTGTGCTATCCACAATGCTACCGTGCTGCCCTATCCACAATGCTACCGTGCTACCGTGATCGGTGATAGGGTGATTCAAACATCTGTAGCAGTCAATGACGGTCATGAGAATTTTGCCATTGAACTCAAATTAATTCATCCCCATATGATGCCATGGCCTAGAAGGAAAAGTGGAGGGTATCAAGTCATTAACTCTGCTGTTGACCACTCACTGAGCATGCAAGGCAATTCGTAGTTAACACTTTAACAATGTGACTGATGCCTGGCCACCAAACTGACTGGGTTTTGCTACTTCCAAGTGACCTTGGTGGATTTTCTGCAGAATTGTGGGTGGCACTGTGGCACAGTGGTTAGCACTGCTGCCTCACAGTGCCAGGGACCCGGGTCCAATTCCGACCGCGGGTGACGGTCTGTGTGGAGTTTGCACTTTCTCCCCATGTCTGCGTGGGTTTCCTCAGGTGCTCTGGTTTCTTCCCACAGTCCAACGATGTGCAGGTTAGATGGATTGGCCATGCTAAATTGTCCCTTAGTGTCCAGGGGTATAAATTCTTTGCAGCACTTTTGGAATTTCATTTTGGTTTCCAGATCAGAAAGGAGGTAAAAGAGGAGGGGTGTCGCAAATTTAATCAGGGAATCAATTGCAGCAGTAAGGAGGGACAACATCTTAGAAGGCTCTTCAACTGAGGCCATATGGGTAGAACTTAAAAACCAAAAAGGAGCAATCACAATGGTGGGAGCATTCTATGGGCCACCAAACAGTCCAAAAGAAATAGAAGAGCAGGTATGTGGGCACATTTCAGACAAATGTAAAAGTAATAGGGTAGTGATCGTGGTGTATTTCAACTTTCCCAATATTAACTGGGGTTGGATTTGGATTTGTTTGTTTATTGTCACGTGTACCGAGGTACAGTGAAGAGTATTTTTCTGCGAGCAGCTCAAACAGATCATTTAGTTCATGAAAATAAAATCAAAGAAAAGAAAATACATAAATAGGCAACACAAGGTCCACTATGTAAATACATAGACACTGGCATCGGGTGAAGTATTATTCAGGTCAGTCCATAAGAGGGTCGTTTAGGAGCCTGGTAACAGCGGGGAAGAAACTGTTTTTGAATCTGTTCGTGCGTGTTCTCAGGCATAGCGTGAAAGGTTTAGAGGGAGAAAAATTTGTAAAATGCATCCAGGAGAACTTTTTAAGTCAGTACGTAGAAGGACCTACAAGAGAGGGGGTGGTCCCGGATTTAGATGGTTGATGTATCAGTGGGGAAACATTTTGCAGACAGTGATCATACCTCCATTAGATTCAAGATTGTTATGGAAAAGCAGAATGATGGGCTGAGATCAAAGTTCGAAACTGAGGGAAGGCCAATTTTAATACGTTCAGGTATGATTTGGCCAGAGGGGACTGGGAGCGGATGCTTTTAGGTAAATCTGTGACAGAATAGTGGGATGCCTTCAAGAAGGAAACCGGGAGAGGGCAGGGCCAACATGTTCCAATCAAGAAAAGGGGTGGGACCAACACATCCAATGAACTCTGGATATCAAGGGATCTACAGCACTGACTAAGGAGAAAAAGTGAGGCTTGTGGTAGATATCGTGGGCTTAAAACAGCAGATGCTCTCTAGGCATATAAAATGTGCAAGATGGAACTAAAAAGGAAATTAGGAGAGAAGAAAAGGGACACGAAAGGATACTGGCAGGTGAAATAAAGTTGTTTTACAAGTATATTAAAGGTAAAAGAGTAACTCGGGAAAGAGTAGGGCCCATTGAGGACCACAGTGGTAATTTGTGTCTGGAGCCGAAGGATGTAGGTAGGTTTCTAAATGAATACTTTGTGTCAGTGTTCACTCGTGGGAGGGACAGTGTGTGTATAGAAATCAGGAAGAAAGACTGTAATAAAATTAAAGAAATTAACATAGTCATAGAGGAGATTCTGAGTGGTCTGGCAGGCTTAAAGGTAGACACATTTCCAGGCCCAGATGAAATTTATCCCAGGCGCACAGATTTTAAGATTAACACGGGTGACAAAGAACATTTGAAACAAAAATGGCCTCATTGATTCTATGATTCATTGACACATAAACTCCCTTTTTAAAGGCACACCAATTGGCTGCTGTTAATGTAAGGATCCTTCCTGTTTGTTCTTGTTTATTCTCTGTCTATTCTCTTATTTCCCCTTTCTTTTATTTCTGCTGTTACATTTTCAATCTGTGGATAATTTATGGACATTTGTCTTTAAGGAAAGTGGCCTTTGCCTTTAATTCGAGCAGAAGGCTGTGCTGTTTTAGACTGGTGATCAATGAATTGGTCCAGAAGGCTGTGATCTGTCCGATAACAGGTGGTGATTGGATATTATTTTTCTGGAATGTTTCTTAGAGCCACGAGATTCCAGTTTAGTTTCACTTTTGGTTCTGCAGTCTGGCTGGAGGATTATAACTAATTCTCTCCCACAAGATCCCAGCTGAACTCTCCCCATAAGGCCATGTGAGGGCTGATTCTCTCTCCAGTAAGTCTGGGTGTGATTCTCTCAAGGCTGTAAAGGCTTGAAGTCAAACCATGGGCTGGAAGCAGGGTTTTATGGGAGGCAAAGTGTCTCAATAAAGAAATAGGCCAGTTTGATAAGAACTAAAGTGACTCTCCAGAAAGCCTGCCTGCAAGTACCATACTGAATGAATAACTCTACCAAGAAGCCCATCCCCAGATGTAAACCAGAGACTTTGATCAATCAGTGAACTGAGAGGAAAGCCTGCTGCAAAGAACTTACCTGAAGTAAAGACTCTTATCTTTTGACTTTTATCCTTATTTTTTTCACCCCTTTCCTTCCCCTTTGTCTTGTGTTTGGGGGTAAAGGATGGGTCAGTTAAGGCTGGGGTCAGGTGTTAAAGAACATTTAACCAACCGTATTCAGTACACATTTCAAACTTGTTCTCGTTATAAATAAACAGTGATTGTGTTTAAACTTACACACCTGCTGACTGTAATTATTGGACAGCCAAGGGCCAAAGATTGCAGGATTTGTTTAGAAGAATTACTGGCTAATTCACTTATGTTGTGACTCTGTGGCATGTGGGGCTGCAATTGATGGCGCACTTGCCCAGGGTGTCATGACATAAAATACACACTCTGCTTTGAAATCAAGTTAGTGTCTGTAGATTTCTTCACCAGAATCCCCCACCCCCGATGATTGTTATACGAGAGTTTCCAAATTCCTTTCCCAAAACATGCTTTAAAACATTCTCTCATAATCATGCTTTCCATGACCAGTTTGCATTCCAAAATCCACGCTTTCCAAAGGACTCTTTTGAACAGAACTTCCGCTCCACTTCTACCAGCGATGCACCCCAGGTTTTACACCAGCTCCTCTTAGGATTTCTTTGTCTTCACTGCTTTTATATTTGAGATCCAGCCACCAATCCCCAAAGATATTTCAATTCATATTTCAGAGGCTGTAGCAAAATCCCACAAACCTGAAAATCACTTCAGATGTCTTTCTGGCATCTTAGCCTTCCTCTGAGCTCTGTCTGCCTTCACTGAACAGTTCTCTGTTCTTGTACCATTAACCTCAGACCACATGGAAACTTCTCTTCATTTCTCTAGTTTCCTTAAGTAGCTGTTGTTTAGATTTCTGGCATTGGCTTTCCTAACCATTACCCCATTGTACAGTTTCTCTTCCAGCAAAGCTGAGAGAGATGTTCCCTCTCTAGCTGCCTGTTCCCCTGTAGCTTCCAGCTAAACTTAAGGACAAAGGAGAGCTTTATTATACAAGAGCCTCTAGTTGCTAAGCAACTATATTTATTCTTCACGCTGGAGTTCTCTCTCTATCATAAGAGAAACACAATTGGAATTTAACCAGCCTTCACACATACAAACATCTTTGTCCAGCATAAATCTAACTATAGGTTCCTTCCAGGCACCAAAATATTAAATTAAACCCACCTAGTGAGGTTAGAAATAGGAGGATAGTGCAGCTAAATATGTGGCTAAATTGGCGGTGCAGGAAGGAGGGTTTTTGATTTCTGGACCACTGGGAACACTTTTGGGGCAGGTGTGACCTGTACATGAAGAACTGGTTGCATCTAAACTGAAGGAGCACCAATATCCTGGCTGGGAGGTTTGCGAGACTCACTCGGGAGGATTTAAACTAGTATGGCAGGGGAACCAGAATGTGAGCTTAGAAGGTGTAATAACTGAAGGGAAATAGAGAACAAAAATAAGAGAACAACATCACACTGTCTGCTTAAACGCAGTGGTTTGAAGTGTATTTGTTTCAACGCCAGAAGTGTAGTAGGTAAGTTAGATGAACTTAGAGCACTTATTAGTACTTGGAATTACGATATTGTGGCTATCACAGAAACATGGTTAAAGGAACGGCAGGATTGGCAGCTGAAAGTTTGAGGATATAGATGCTTCAGGAGAGATAGAGCGGGAGGTAAAAGGGGTGGGGGAGTAGCATTACTAGTTAAGGAGAATATCATAGCTGTACTGCGGGAGGACCCCTTGGAGGGCTCATACACTGAGGCAATCTGGGTAGAACTCAGGAACAGGAAGGGGGCAATCACAGTGTTAGGCGTTTATTACAGGCCCCCCAACTGCTAGTGAGAACTAGAGGAGCAGATACATAGAGAGATTTTGGATAAGGTGCAAAAGTTTGGATAAGGTGCAAAAGTAACAGGCTGGTTGTGGTAGGGGATTTTATTTCCCTTATATTTACTGGGACTCACTTAGTGCTAGGGGTTTGGATGGGGCAGAGTTTGTAACGTGTATCCAGGAAGCCTTCTTGATGCAATATGTAGATAGTCCAAGTAGGGAAGGGATAGTACTGGATCTGGTATTGGGGAATGAGCCGAGACAGGTGGTTGAGGTTTCAGTAGGGGAACATTTTGGGAGTAGTGACCATAATTGCGTACGTTTTAGGGTGCTTTTGGGCAGGGACGAGGGTAACCCTCCCATTAAGGTGCTAAACTGGGGAAAGGCAAATTATGATAACATTAGAGGAATTGAATAATTTGGATTGGGTGCGGCTGTTGGATAGTAAATCAACATCGGACATGTGGGAGTCTTTCAAGCAACAGTTGATTAGGATTCAGGGAAGTCATGTTCCTGAGAGAATGAAGGATAAGCATGGGAAGTTTAGGGATCCTTGGATAACGAGGGATATTGTGAACCTCATCAAAAAGAAAAAATAGACTTTTGCACGGTCAAGAAGGGTGGGAAAAGTCGAAATCCTTGAGGAGTATAAAGAAAGTAGGAAGGTACTGAAGCGGGAAATTAGCAGGGCTAGGAGGGGGTCATGAAAAGTCCTTGGCAAGTAGGATTAAGGTGAATCCCAAAGCTTTTTATTCATATGTTAAAAGCAAGAGGGTGGCCAGGGAAAGGATTGGACCACTTAAGGACAGTGGGGGAATCTATGTGTTGAGCCAGAGGAAATGAATACTTTGCATCAGTGTTCACTAAAGGAAGGGACATTGTGGAAGATGATTCTTGGGTAGGGTGTGTGGACAGTCTGGATCATGTTAACATCGAAAAGGAGGAGGTATTAAGTAGATAAATCTCCTGGGCCAGATGGATTTATCCCAGAATACTGAGGGAAGTAAGGGAGGAAATTGCTGGGGCCTTGACTGATATCATTGTATCCTCATTGTCTGCAGGTGAGATCCCAACAGACTGGAGAATAGCTAATGTGGTACCGCTGTTTCAGAAAGGTAGCAGGGATAATCCTGGAAATTATAGGCCAGTGAGCCTCATGTCGGTAGTAGGTAAATTATTGCAGAGTATTCTCAAGGGCAGGATTTATACCCATTTGGAAACAAATGGACTCATAAGTGATAGACAGCATGGTTTTGTGAAGGGGAGGTCGTGCATCACTAACCTGATCGAGTTTTTTGAGGAGGTAACAAAGATGATTGATGAGGGGAGGACAGTGGATGTTGTTTACATAGACTTCAGTAAAGCTTTTGACAAGGTGCCTCATGACCGACTGGTACAAAAGCTGAAGTCACACGGGATCAGAGGTGAGGTGGTAAGATGGATCCAGAACTGGCTTAGTCACAGAAGGCAAAGGGTAGCAGTAGAAGAGTGTTTTTCTGAATGGAAGGTTGTGACTAGCGGTGTCCCACAGGGACTTGGGCCTCTGTTGTTTGTGGTGTACATAAACAATTTGGAGGAAATTATAGTGGCAAATAGTGTTGAGGATTGTCAGAAGCTCCAGCAGGACATAGATAGGTTGGAGACTTGGGCAGAGAAATGGCAAATGGAGTTTAATCCGGACAAATGTGAGGTAATACATTTGGTGGGTCTAACATAGAGGGGAAATATACCGTAAATGGTAAAACTCTTAGAAATATAGAAAGTCAGAGCGATCTGGGCGTGCAGGCCCACAGATCTTTGAAGGTGGTAACACAAGTGGACAAGGTAGTCAAGAAAGCATACGGAATGCTTGCCTTCGTTGGATGGTGCATTAAGTATAAAAACTGGCAACTCATGCTACAGTTCTTTGGAACCTTGTTAAGGCCACACTTGGAATATTGCGCACAATTCTGGTCTCCACACTACCAGAAGGATGTGGAGGCTTTGGAGAGGATGCAGAGGAGGTTTACTAGAATATTGCCTGGTCTGGAGTGTGTTAGCTATGTGGAGAGGATAAAAAGACACGGACGGTTTTCATTAGAAAGACGGAGGTTGAGGAGTGACCTGATAGAGGTCTACAAGATTATGAGGGGCATGGATAGAGTGGATGGGCAGGCACTCTTTCCCTGGTTAGAGGGGTCAGTCACCAGGGGACATAGGCTTAAGGTCCATGGGCCAAAATTTAGAGGAGATGTGCGAGGCAGGTTTTTTATGCAGAGGATGGTGAGTGCCTGAAGTGCCAGGGGAGGTTGTGGAAGCAGATACAGTAACGGCGTTCAAAAGGCATCTTGACAAACACATGGATAGGATGGGTATAGAGGAATACGGCACAAGGAAGTGCTGAGGGTTTTGGCAAAGGTTGGTATCATGATCGGTACAGGCTTGGAGGTCCGAAGGGCCTGTTCCTGTGCTGTATTGTTCTTTGTTCTGGTTCTAAAACTATACCTTGGGTGGAATCCCCCAAGTCTCCGCGCCAAAATCGCGATCAGCGCGGGGGTGGAGAATGGGCATTGACGCCGAAAACCGGCACAAAGCCGCTGATCTGATTGCAACCTTAACTCTCATTCCTGCCTACCCCCGATAACAAGAAGACATCAGTGAACTAGTTGGGTCCATTTACGACAATGGTCAGTCACCATTACTAAGATTAGCTTTTAATTCTTGATTGACTCATTGAATTTAAATTGCACCAGCTGCTATGGTGGGATTTGAAAACATGCTCCCAGACCAATCAGTTGGGCCTTTAGTCCAGTGATATTACCAATACATCATTGCCTTCCCCCTAAATTCCCAAACTGATTCTGAGATTCATTACTTGGCAATTCCTCGAAAGGGTCTTTCACATTCCTTGTACTTTCAAATGTTTCCAAAACTTGAACTTCGTCCCAGCAATTAAATGCCATATAGTCATTCTTCTTATTTGCAAGTCAACTTCTAACCATCTTCCAGGTGGATGTAAAAGCTTGCCTAGCGCTCCTTTAAAGAAGAGCTTGGGAGTTCAACCCACTTTCCAGGCCAATATTTATCCCTCAACCAAAGACACCTAAATAGATGGTGTAGTGGTTAATTTAATTGATATTGTGGGAGTTTGTTGTGTGTGAATTAACCTCTATGTTTCCTTCATTGCAACAGTGACCAGATTTAAAAAGTACTTTTTTGGTTGTATAAGCACTTTGAACCATCATTAGGTCATGCAAAGTTCTATAGAAATGTAAGCCTTGCTTTTATTTCACTTATTATTCTGTCTGTCCATATCTATTACATGTAGTCATATTAGAATAATAATCTTCATTCGTGTCACAAGTAGGCTTACATTAACCCTGCAATGAAGTTAATGTAAAAATCCCTGCTCCGGTGCCTGTTCGGGTACATGGAGGGAGAATTCAAAATGTCCCATTCATCGAACAAGTACGTCTTTCGGGACTTGTGGGAAAAAACTGGAGCATCTGGAGGAAACCCACGCAGACACGGGGAGAACATGCAGACTCCGCACAGACTAATTGCTGTAAAAATATTAGATGCCCACGTTGATGCAGTCGATTTCAGCGGGAGCGGTGCGCAAGTGATTTCTGGGAGGTAAGTTTCTCCTTTAAAAACACTTGCCTTCACAGGAGCAGGCCCGTCGATTTCAGCGGGAGCGGTGCGCAAGTGATTTCTGGGAGGTAAGTTTCTCCTTTAAAAACACTGACCTTCACAGGAGCAGGCCAGTCGATTTCAGCGGGAGCGGTGCGCAAGTGATTTCTGGGAGGTAAGTTTCTCCTTTAAAAACACTGACCTTCACAGGAGCAGGCCAGTCGATTTCAGCGGGAGCGGTGCGCAAGTGATTTCTGGGAGGTAAGTTTCTCCTTTAAAAACACTTACCTTCACAGGAGCAGGCCATTGGATTTCGGCGGGAGCGGTGCGCAAGTGATTTCTGGGAGGTAAGTTTCTCCTTTAAAACACTTACCTTCACAGGAGCAGGCCAGTCAATTTCAGCGGGAGCGGTGCGCAAGTGATTTCTGGGAGGTAAAAGTTTCTCCTTTAAAAACACTTACCTTCACAGGAGCAGGCCAGTCGATTTCAGCGGGAGCGGTGCGCAAGTGATTTCTGGGAGGTAAGTTTCTCCTTTAAAAACACTGACCTTCACAGGAGCAGGCCAGTCGATTTCAGCGGGAGCGGTGCGCAAGTGATTTCTGGGAGGTAAGTTTCTCCTTTAAAAACACTTACCTTCAGAGGAGCAGGCCATTGGATTTCGGCGGGAGCGGTGCGCAAGTGATTTCTGGGAGGTAAGTTTCTCCTTTAAAACACTTACCTTCACAGGAGCAGGCCAGTCGATTTCAGTGGGAGCGGTGCGCAAGTGATTTCTGGGAGGTAAGTTTCTCCTTTAAAAACACTGACCTTCACAGGAGCAGGCCAGTCGATTTCAGCGGGAGCGGTGCGCAAGTGATTTCTGGGAGGTAAGTTTCTCCTTTAAAAACACTTACCTTCAGAGGAGCAGGCCATTGGATTTCGGCGGGAGCGGTGCGCAAGTGATTTCTGGGAGGTAAGTTTCTCCTTTAAAACACTTACCTTCACAGGAGCAGGCCAGTCGATTTCAGTGGGAGCGGTGCGCAAGTGATTTCTGGGAGGTATTTCTCCTTTAAAAAAAAACACTTCTTTTCTGTTTTATTTTTTTCGACCCGCGGACTTCTGGGAAGACCCCCCCCCCCCAACCCCCAAACCCCCAAACAATAAATTCTGGTGGAGAGGAAACCCGAGACACTACACGTGTAGTGTCTCCCACCCGCCCTCCTCCTCTAACCTAATAATAAGACCCATTGGAGTGCCATATTATATTATTATTAGCATTATTATATTATATTATTAGTATTGCGCAGGTCAAGGAGTCACAGCCGGAGTGAGAGAGATACAGACAGTGAGAATTTGCTAGTTTGGTGCAGTAAGGTAACCAGGAAAGGTAAGTGGTTAATTGTGCTGTTTTTCAGTTAAAAGTGCAGGGTAGTGTCTGATTGGCTGAAGCTGCCCCCACCATAAACTTAAATTAAACTAATTAATTAATTAGTGATGGCTGGTCAGGTGATGTGCTTGAGCTGCTTGATGTGGGAGCTGGCAGATCCCATTGCGAGCTGCAGCGACCACATCTGCAGTAAGTGTTGGCTGCTCGAAGAGCTCCGGCTCAGCGTTGATGAGCTGGAGTCTGAGCTTCAAACACTGAGGCACATCCGGGAGGGGGAGATTTACCTGGACACTGTGTTTCAGGAGGCAGTCACACCTGTCAGAGTAAGTAGTTTAAATCCTGCTAGTGGCCAGGGACAGCAGGGTGTGACTGCAAGTCAGGCAGGTAAAGGGAACCAGCAGTCAGGAACTCAGGAGCCTCAGCCCTTGACTCTGTCCAACAGGTATGAGGCACTTGCTCCCTGTGTGGATGGCGAACAGGGTTGCAGGAAGGATGAGTCAGCTGACCAAGGCACCATGGTTCAGCAGGCCATTCAAGGGGAGGGAGTAAATAGGCAAGTTGTAGTTGTAGGGGATTCTATTATCAGGGGGATAGATAGTATCCTTTGTAAGCAGGATAAAGAGTCCCGCATGGTATGTTGCCTGCCCGGTGCTAGGGTGCGGGACATCTCTGACCGGCTTGAAAGGATACTGGAGAGGGAGGGGGAGGATCCAGTTGTTGTGATCCATGTCGGTACCAACAACATAGGCAAGTCTAGGAAAGAGGACCTGTTTAGAGATTATAAAGAGCTAGGATTCAAATCAAAAAACAGATCCTCAAGGCTCATAATCTCCGGATTACTGCCCGAGCCACGTGCAAATTGGCATAGGGAGGCAAGAATAAGGGAAGTTAACACGTGGCTGAAAGAGTGGTGTGGGAATGAGGGGTTCCTTTTCATGGGACTCTGGCATCAGTTTTGGGACAGGGGGGACCTATACCGTTGGGATGGTCTCCACCTGAACCGAGCTGGGACCAGTGTTCTGGCGAAAAGAGTAAATAGGATGGTCAATAGGACTTTAAACTAAAGATTGGGGGGGAAGGGAAAGTCAGGGAACCAAGAGGTGAAGTAATCAGTGGGAAGCGTAGCTGCTTAGGAATACAAAAAAGCACGAAAAGACTGGACTCAGGAGAGGTTACAGTAGTCCCCATCCCACAAAATATGACACAGTGTATGGAAAGGCTCAGTAAACCAAGGTCCACCACACTAAGAAAACAAAAAGGGACGGTCAATAGAGAATTAAAGGTGCTATATTTAAATGCGCGCAGTGTACGGAACAAGGTAGATGAGCTTGTGGCCCAGATTGTGACTGGCAGGTATGATGTGGTAGGCATCACAGAGACATGGTTGCAGGGGGTTCAGGACTGGCATTTAAACATCCAGGGATTCACAACCTATCGAAAAGACAGAGAGGTGGACAGAGGGGGCGGGGTTGCCTTGTTAATTAGGAATGAAATTAAATCAATAGCACTAAACGACATGGGGTCGGATGATGTGGAGTCTATGTGGGTAGAGTTGAGGAACCACAAAGGCAAAAAAACCATAATGGGAGTTATGTACAGGCCTCCTAACAGTGGTCAGGACCAGGGGCACAAGATGCACCACGAAATAGAAAGTGCATGTCAGAAAGGCAAGGTCACAGTGATCATGGGGGACTTTAATATGCAGGTGGACTGGGTAAATAATACTGCCAGTGGACCCAAGGAAAGGGAATTCATTGAATGTTTACAGGAGGGCTTTTTGGAACAGCTTGTGATGGAGCCCACGAGGGAACAGGCCATTCTGGACTTAGTGTTATGTAATGAGCCAGACTTGATTAAAGATCTTAAAGTAAGGGGGCACTTAGGAGGCAGTGATCATAATATGGTCGAATTCAATCTCCAATTTGAAAGAAAGAAGGTAGAATCAGATGTAAAAGTGTTACAGTTAAATAAAGGTAACTACAGGGGCATGAGGGAGGAACTGACAAAAATCGACTGGGAGCAGAGCCTCGTGGGAAAGACAGTAGAACAGCAATGGCAGGAGTTTCTGGGAGTAATTGAGGACACAGTACAGAGGTTCATCCCAAAGAAAAGAAAGATTATCAGAGGGGGGATTAGGCAGCCATGGCTGACAAAGGAAGTTAGGAAATGCATCAAAGCAAAAGAGAAAGCCTATAATGTGGCAAAGAGTAGTGGGAAGTCAGAAGATTGGGAAGGCTACAAAAACAAACAGAGGATAACAAAGAGAGAGATAAGGAAAGAGAGGATCAAATTTGAAGGTAGGCTAGCCAGTAACATTAGGAATGATAGTAAAAGTTTATTTAAATACATTAAAAACAAACGGGTGGCAAAAGTTGACATTGGGCCGCTCCAAAATGACGCTGGTAATTTTGTGATGGGAGACAAGGAAATAGCTGAGGAACTGAATAAGTACTTTGTGTCAGTCTTCACAGTAGAAGACATGAGTAATGTCCCACCAATTCCGGAGAGTCAGGGGACAGAGTTGAATATGGTAGCCATCACAAAGGAGAAAGTGCTAGAGAAACTAAGAAGTCTAAAAATTGATAAATCTCCGGGCCCAGATGGGCTACATCCTAGAGTTCTAAAGGAGATAGCTGAAGAAATAGTGGAGGCGTTGGTGATGATGTTTCAACAGTCACTGGAGTCAGGGAAAGTACCAGAGGATTGGAAAATCGCTGTTGTAACCCCCTGTTCAAGAAGGGAACAAGGAAAAAGATGGAAAATTATAGGCCAATTAGCCTAACCTCGGTTGTTGGCAAGATTCTAGAATCCATTGTTAAGGATGAGATTTCTAAATTCTTGGAAGTGCAGGGTCGGATTAGGACAAGTCAGCATGGATTTAGTAAGGGGAGGTCGTGCCTGACAAACCTGTTAGAGTTCTTTGAAGAGATAACAAATAGGTTAGACCAAGGAGAGCCAATGGATGTTATCTATCTTGACTTCCAAAAGGCCTTTGATAAGGTGCCTCACGGGAGACTGCTGTATAAAATAAGGGCCCATGGTATTCGAGGCAAGATACTAACATGGATTGACGATTGGTTGTCATGCAGAAGGCAGAGAGTTGGGATAAAAGGTTCTTTTTCGGAATGGCAACCGGTGACGAGTGGTGTCCCGCAGGGTTCAGTGTTGGGGCCACAGCTGTTCTCCTTATATATTAACGATCTAGATGACGGGATTGAGGGCATTCTGGCTAAGTTTGCCGATGATACAAAGAAAGGTGGAGGGGCAGGTAGTATGGAGGAGGTGGGGAGGCTTCAGAAAGATTTAGACAGTTTAGGAGAGTGGTCCAAGAAATGGCTGATGAAATTCAATGTGGGCAAGTGCGAGGTCTTGCACTTTGGAAAAAAGAATAGAGGCGTGGACTATTTTCTAAACAGTGACAAAATTCATAATGCTGAAGTGCAAAGGGACTTGGGAGTCCTAGTCCAGGATTCTCTAAAGGTAAACTTGCAGGTTGAGTCCGTAATTAAGAAAGCAAATGCAATGTTGTCATTCATCTCAAGAGGCTTGGAATATAAAAGCAGGGATGTACTTCTGAAGCTTTATAAAGCATTAGTTAGGCCTCATTTAGAATACTGTGAGCAATTTTGGGCCCCACACCTCAGGAAGGACATACTGGCACTGGAGCGGGTCCAGCGGAGATTCACACGAATGATCCCAGGAATGGTAGGCCTAACATACGATGAACGTCTGAGGATCCTGGGATTATATTCATTGGAGTTTAGGAGGTTGAGGGGAGATCTAATAGAAACTTACAAGATAATGAATGGCTTAGATAGGGTGGATGTAGGGAAGTTGTTTCCATTAACAGGGGAGACTAGGACCCGGGGGCACAGCCTTAGAATAAAAGGGAGTCACTTTAGAACAGAGATGAGGAGAAATTTCTTCAGCCAGAGAGTGGTGGGTCTGTGGAATTCATTGCCACAGAGGGCGGTGGAGGCCGGGACGTTGAGTGTCTTTAAGACAGAAGTTGATAAATTCTTGATTTCTCGAGGAATTAAGGGCTATGGAGAGAGAGCGGGTAAATGGAGTTGAAATCAGCCATGATTGAATGGTGGAGTGGACTCGATGGGCCGAATGGCCTTACTTCCACTCCTATGTCTTATGGTCTTATGGTCTAAGTTCACATATTTGTGAACAGGAGGGGCTGTTTGGCATAAAGAGGGCAATGCAAGGAAGATCCAAGTTGGCATGGATGGACAACATCAGAACATGGACTGGACTCACTGTGGAACAAGCAGTGAGCGCAGTTGACAATGAAAATCCATAGACAAAGATTGCTCTGTGTGGCCAACCCTTAGAATGAGGATGGATGAAATACAAGACTGTATCCCAGTATCAGGAACTGGTGCCAATAAATCAAAATGAGACTGAATAATGCAGGACCCGGATTCAATTCCAGCCTTGGATCACTGTCTGTGTGGAGTTGTACATTCTCCACATGTCTGTAGGTTTCCTCCGGGTGCTCCGGTTTCCTCCCATAGTCAAAATATGTGCGGGTTAGGTGGATTGGCCATGATAAATTGTCCCGAAGTGTCCTGATTTGTGCACCTTAGATTATGGGATTACAGGGATAGGGTGGGGTGGACAGGGAGGTGACATTGGTAGAGTGCTCACCTTGAGGTGTTGGTGCAGATTCAGTTGGCCGAATGGCCTTCTGTTGCACTGTAGGGATTCTTTGGGAAAATTGTACATTCTTAATCGAGTAAATAGTTTCATAAAAGTGATCAAAGTGGACAAGCAAAGAAATAATATATTATCCATCAATAAAGATTGGTTTCTGTAGAATTAGAGAAGGATTAAAATATCCAAAATAGATTAGCAGTGTATTTTCAGTTAATATACTCAGTAGTTTCAAAAGAAAGAGACACCATTAAGCCTGAAGTCTTTCCTCGGCTGCAAGTCTCAAGGGTAATGATAAATAATCAATGGCTGTAAGAAGATACAGTGTAGAACTGAATTGATTCGTTAGATGATACTGTTTTGGAATGTTACCTGTGTTTTTAGGTTTGACCAAAGGTTAAAGAGATTTTGTTCAAATGAAAATGTATTTTTACTATAACTGATGTGTCTTGGAATGAGAGTGCGTTTAGCCTGCACCGAGAAACACATGGCTATTCAACACAACACGTGTTGTACAAGGACCTCAGTGGGGAACGCGGGAACGAGGCCGAACATTACCCTGTTTTGTTCACTGGGGATCTCCTCCCCACCCCCCACCTCCGCATCCCCTCAACACCCTTGCTCGATCACAAGCATGCACAAAATGCCAACCTGGCACCCTGACAGTGCCCATGCCAACTGGCTATGCCCCTGGGCACCCAGGTGGCACTGCCAGGGTTCCTGGGTGGTGCCAGCAGTGCCAGGGCACCACCCTGCCCAAAGGGCATGCAGCTGCGGGCCTGAAATCCCCTGGGAGACCCCCATGTGTGCCGTTCCGTCTGGTCCCCGTTTGTGGGGACCAGTGCTGAATGCTGCCCGCTCGAGGTCTCCAAGGCAAAGGGGATGAATCCCAAAGCCTCAGGTACTTCTGGAATCTGCACATTAGAGTGAGGCTAGCTGTCTTGCCCTAATATGCAGGTTTGTCTAAAAGCCCATTGTGCAGCGCCACGGCGAGCTGCTGTTCAAGTGCAGTGTAGCCATTGGTTACAGCCAGTATTGCACTGCAGTGTCAACTTAAATTTTGTGCTTAGATCTCTGGAGTGGGAACCTTAGCCCTCAACTTTCCCATTCTGACTTAGGGACACATCAAAACTTAAAACTGTTTAGAACATATCTGGCAGATAGTAATTTGCAGTGATCATGGAATAAGTTTGGTATTTCCCTCCACCTCCTAAAGTTTCTATTAACCAGGTACAGAAAGATGTACATCTCATGCATCGATATTAACGCCAACCGTAAGTAAGTACAAGTAAGTTTTATTCATATCATATGCCAAAAAAATTCAACGCGGTTTAACCAAACAAGAATCTGTGGAAGCAGTGACTCTGTGGGAAATTGATGAAATTAGAGTCAAGGAAACTGTGCAGAAAAATTAACTGGGGAAGGCAGTCTCCTCCTTCTCTAGATCCAGAAGCAGAGCCACTGCTGTGCAAGCTGTTCAGTGAAATCTGTAGACCCAGGTGTCCATTTTGTAACTTCTACTGAGACAGTGGGGAGTATGAGGGAACAGCTATTGCAATTGTTGTTCATGTATTGAATGGTGGCCAAAGCAGGGAAGTTATTTAAAGTGTGATTCCCACTGTTTGCTATCCGTCATAAATTCATAAACTTGGCAGAACGTTTTGGCAGCAAGTGAGCAGAGGTGTACAATTGTGCAGGGGAACATTTGTCCTGTCCAAAGAGTTGACCAGCCTGCTTTAAGGAGGCCATGTATTTCCCCCCACCTGACCTCACTATTCCAATGATCTCCTAGCCGACCACCCATCCTCCATCATCCTATGGAGATGATGGTGGCGCCGTGGTAAAATCACTGGACAATTAATCCAGAGGCCCAAACTAATGCATTGGGGGCAAAGATTTTCAGATCGCACCATGGCAGCTGGTGGAATTTCAATTTCAATTAACAAATCAGCTATCTAAAGTCAGTCTCAGTAATGGTGACTGCGAAACTATTATCGACTGCTGTAAAAATCCCTCTGGTTCATTAATGTCCTTTACAGAAGTCTGCCGTCCTTACCCGATCTGGCCTACATGTGACTCCAGACCCACAACAGTTTGGATGACTCTTAACCTGTGAAATGGCCACTCATATCAAGCACAATTAGAGATTAACAACAAATGCTGGCCTTGCCAGCCAGGTCCACATTGCCTGAAAGAATGAAATAGCAGCTCAGCTCTGCTTGTATTTGGCACCCAGGTGGGAGTTTGAAGTCATGAGCAGAAAGCAGAAGCACCAGTACAAGAACAGCTTTAGGAATTCCTAATCCATTCCAACAACACTCAAGAAGCTCGATACCATCCAGGACAAAGCAGCCCCGATTGATTGGCATCCCTTCCACAAACACTCAATTATTCCACCACCAACGAACAGTAGCAGCTGTGTGTTCCATCTATGAGAGGCACTGCAGGGACTCACCAAGGTTCCTTCGGCAAAACCTTCCAAACCCACAAGCACTACCATTTGAACGACAAGATACCTGGGAACACCACCACCTGGAGGGTCCCCTCCGAGTCACTCACCATCCTGACGTAGAAACATATCGTTGTACCTTCACTATCGCTGGGTCAAAATCCTCAAATTCCCTCCCTAACAGCACTGTGGGTGTACCTCAGGTACTGCAGCGGTTCAAGAAGGCAACTCACCATCACCTTCACAAGGTCAATAAATGCTGGCCTAGCCAGCGATGCCCACATCCCATAAATTAATAAAAAGAAATTTAACAGCCAGGCCTTATTAACATTCCCTTGGACAGGTTTTCATGTAAAACAGATGTCCAGTCACAACTCACAGGCTGTTTGGGCCGATGAAGATTAAGAAGTCCAAAAACTGCCAAACGTCAGTCAAGTAATTTCTAGTGGTGTCGTTGAACGGAGAAGAGCTTTAGTTACAGAAAGGATTTGCTGGTGGGGATATGGTGGTGGGGGGGAGGAGTCTGAGGGGCCAATAGTCAAAACGTTCTTTGGAATCCTCCCACCTCTGGTCGAAACCACAAGAATAAGTTTATGTCTCGTTTCTCTGTTGGGTTTTAATGAGTGGGGTGCACGTAATGGATGCCCTGCTCATTCTGTGGTTAAAAGAGCATTGATCCAACTGGCTGAATTAGATGGGAATTTCAACACATTCAAGACTGAGACTGATAGGTTTTTGGGCACTATAAGAATCAAGGGAGATGGGATAGAATGGGAAAGTGGCGATGGATAAAATCACCCAACATCTTACTGAACCGTGGAAGAGGCTCAAGGGGCCCTTACGGGCCACTCCTGCCCCAATTCTTGGGCTCTTGTATACCAGTATTCAACCATTCAAAAAAACAGCTTTAAAAATAGCTGTAGACAGGTAGGAAGCAATTGGAAAATGTATCCATAGAATTTTCCATCTGACGGAGAAAGTTGACATTTCCCCTTTACCCCATCCTGACAGTCTTTACTGACTGACATCTGTCAGCAGATTGCCAAAGTCCCTCATTTAAAATTCTTAACCTTGTAAACTCGAACATTACTCCCCTGCACCTCTCCGTCTCTGTACAATATGCTCCTCCTTTGAGACATCTCAAAACTGAGCTCATGCTTTTGGTCTTCATAGACCCCCTACCGTGCAGGCGGAGGCCATTCGACCCATCAAGTCTGCATGACCCTCCAAAAGAGCCCACTACCCTGCCTTATCCCCGTAACCCCACCTTACCTTTGGACACTAAGGAGCAATTTAGCATGGCCAATCCACCTAACCTGCACATCTTTGGACTGTGGATGGAAACTGGGGCATCAGGAGGAAACCCATGCAGACACTGGGAGGAGGCTTGATGGTAATGGTGGAGCAGCGTATATGCCGGACCATGACGTTACCGATTTTAGTTGTGTGCAATTCTGCTGTAACTGATGGCCCATAGCACCTCAAAGATGCCCAGTTTTGATTTTTTTTTTTAGAAAATATTTTATTGAAGCATTTGTAATTTTCACAGTTTTGACACTTTAACATTTCTTAAACAACCGAGCGGGCCGGCGCGCACAAAAAACATAAAAATAACATCCCCTACTACCCCCGCCCTATTTCCTAATTACCCGTATACGAAGTTCCCTGTCCTTGTCTTACACTACCATGCCTCCCATTTTCCACCCTCCCCTTTTCCCCGCCCCGCGCCACCCTGCTGCAGTTCAATTTTCCTTGAAGAAGTTGATGAACGGCTGCCACCTCCGGGCAAACCCCTGAATTGAACCTCTCAAGACGGACTTAATCTTTGCCAGCCTTGATACCCTGCCACGTCGCTGACCCACACTCCTGACTTTGGAGGCTCCGAGTCCCTCCATCCCAGCAAAATCCGTCTCCGGGCCACCAGGGAGGAGAAGGCCAGAACATCAGCCTCCCTCCCCTTCGGGCCTCCGGATCTTCTGATACCCCAAATATTGCCAATTCTGGACTCGGAGTCACCCTCCCTTCCAGGACCTCTGACATGACGTCCGCAAATCCCTGCCAGAATCCCCTCAATTTCGGACACACCCAAAACATATGTACATGAATCGCCGGGTTTCTCCATCAGCGTCCGCAGTTATCCTCCACTTCCTCCGGGCCACAGTTATATGAGCCCCATGGACCACCTTGAGCTGGATCAGACTAAGCATGGCACACGACAAGGATGAATTAACTCTTGCCATAGTCTGACTTGCAACTCCCCTCCCAACTCTTCCTTCCACTGCCTCTTCACCTCCCCGATTGGGACCCCTTCCTACTCCAACAAATTCTTATACATCTCCGAGACCCTCCTCTCGCCAACCCCGGTTTTTGACATTACCTTATCCTGTAGTCCCCTCAGGGGGAGGCGAGGAAAGCTTGGAACCTGTCTCCGGACAAAGTCCTGCACCTGCAGTACCGAAACCCGTTCCCAACCGGCAACTCAAACTCCTCCTCTAATGCCTCCAGACTTGGCAAACCCTCCTCAATGAAGAGATCCCCAAATCTCTCAATCCCTGCCCGCCGCCACCTCCTAAAGCCCATATCCAACCCCCCCCGGAACAAAACGGTGATTGTCACAGATCGGTGACCACACAGATGCTCCCTCCCATCCCATGTGCTAACTCCATTGCCCCCACACCCTCAGGGCTGCTACCACCACCGGGCTTGTGGAGTACCAAGCCGGTGAGAATGGCAGGGGCGCCGTTAATAAAGCCTCCAAACTCGTACCCTTACAGGATGCCGCCTCTACTCGTTCCCAAACCGACCCCTCCCCCACTACCCACTTCCTGGCCATCGATATCTTGGCCGCCCAGTAATAATTAATACAACTCGGGAGGACCAAGCCCCCCTCCTCGCGACCCCGTTCCAGGAGGGCCTTCTTCACCCTCGGGGGTTTTACCAGCCACACACAACCCGAGATTACCGCATTCATTTTCCTAAAAAAAGGACTTTGGGAAAAAAAACGTGAGACATTGAAAAAAGAACAGCAGCCTCGGGACGACTGTCAGCTTCACAGTCTGCACCCTCCCCGCCAGTGTCAGCGGGAGCACGTCCCACCTGCGGAAATCCCTTTTCATCTGATCGACCGCTTTACCCAAACTTAACTTGTGGAGCTGCGCCCAATCCTTAGCCACCTGAATCCCCAGATACCTGAGGCTCTTCCCCACCACGTTAAAAGGTAACTCCCTCAGTCTCCTTTCCTGCCCCCGTGCCTGAATCGCAAACACCTCACTCTTTCCCATATTTAGTTTGTAGCCAGAAAACCGCCCAAATTCTTCCAATGTCTCCATGATTCCGGCCATACCCCCCAATGGGTCTGTAATATAAAGAAGTAAATTGTCCGCGTAGAGCGAGACCCTATGCTCCACCCCCCCTCTCACTATCCCCCGCCAGACATTCGATGACCTAAGGGCCATTGCCAAGGGCTCTATGGCCAGGACAAACAGTAGCAGGGAGAGTGGGAACCCCTGTCTTGTCCCCCTACAAAGACTAACATATACGTTCGCCACCGGAGCCTGATATAGCAACCGGACCAAATCCAGAAATCCCTGCCCAAACCCAAACCTGCCTAGAATATCCCATAGGTACTTCCACTCCACCCGGTCAAAAGCCTTTTCTGCATCCATAGCTACTACCACCTCCGCTGGCATGGTTAAAATATTTAAGAGCCGTCTAATGTTGGACGTCAGGTGCCGGCCCTTCACAAATCCCGTCTGTTCCTCCCCGATTACCTCTGGAAACAGTCCTCTATACGTGTGGCCAAGATCTTTGTCAGCAATTTAGCGTCTACATTCAAAAGGGAGATCGGCCTATATGATCCACAGATTTTGGGTCCTTATCCCGTTTCAAGATGAGAGAGATCGATGCCTGTGATAGCGTTGGGCGGAGCACTCCCAGTTCCTTAGACTCATTAAAGAAAGGCCTTAACCAGGAGCGGCCCCAGTAACCCAGAAAACCTTTTATAAAACTCCACTGGGTATCCTTCAGGTCCCGGGGCCTTAGTAGATTGCATCGCCCCCAATCCGTCTACCACCTCCCCGAGCCCAATTGGGCCCCCTAGGCCTTCCACCAGCTCCTCATCTACCATTGGGGAGCCTAGCCCCCCCCAAAATCGCTTCATACCCTCCTCCCCGGCTGAGGGTTCTGAATTTCTCCTTACATTGTGCAGTATCCCATTTTGTTTCCAATGATCCTGTGAAGCACCTTGGGACATTTATTTAATTAATTAAAGGCGCTGTATGCATATACATTGCTGTTGTAATTAAATTGTTTCATGGCCCCCCCCCCACCCTCCACTCCCGGTCCTCCATATTGCTGGAACCTCTTCCAACTTTGCCGCTAACTGCCCTCCACCCCTATCCAAATTTGCTGGGTGCGATATACCCAAATGGGAACTGAGCCCATAACCTGCGTGTTTAGCCAGGTATTTCCCGCTGCTCGGAGTGCGTAGAAATCTCACGCTATCGAACGTGACTCTGTTCCCATTTAGGTAGATTTGGGGCTCCAGCTGGGAACTCCCCGACGAGGCCGCACTTAATCCTATTTTGGCACTGAGGAGCTCCGCTCACTGGAACTCCTCAGAAACCAGGGGCTAGTTTAGCTCACTGGGCTACATCGCTGGCTTTTAAAGCAGCCCAAGGCAGGCTAGCAGCACGGTTCAATTCCCATACTGGCCTCCCCGAACAGGTGCCGGAATGTGGCGACTAGGGGCTTTTCACAGTAACTTCATTGAAGCCCACTCGTGACAATAAGCGACTTTCATTCAGTGCAGAAGGAGATTGAGACAACCGGTTGGATTCTCCGCCCCACTGCGCCACATTTCAGCCCCGACCCGCTGGCGGGATTCTCCGTTACGCCGGCTGGTCAATGGGTTTCCCATTGTCGGGCAGTCCCACGCCGTGGGGAATCCCCCGGGCACCGGCAAAACGGAGAATCCCGCCCAACATTTTTAAATTAGACCCGGATCTCTCGACTCTCCGACACGACCCCTGAACCCGCCAAAGCCCCAATTCACCTCTAATTGGGGTCCTCAGCAGCACTCCCCTCCCCTCTTGCACCTGCACAGTGCACCCTCCGGGCCCAATCCCCATCGTGGGAAAAATGTCAGCTTGGTACCCTGTCAGTGCTGCTGTCAGATGGCACTGCCATTTGAGCACCTTGGCAGTGACAGGTAGATAGCCTAGTGACGTTGCTAGGGTGCCAAGCTCCCAAGCAGGCAGTGCCAAGGTGATACCCACAGTGCCAGGGTGCCACCCTGCTCAGAGGACAAGCACCTGCGAGCCTCCAATCCCCTGGGAGTCATTTCATCCCATTTATTGGGACCAGCACTGAACGACACTCGCCCAAAGTCTCCAAGGTGAAGAAGTGAGATCTCAATGCCTTGGTTAGATTGTGCGAGTACATGTCAAAGTGAGTCGAGCTGTCTCGCTCTAATATGCAGATTTGCTAAAAAGCGATCTGTCCACAATGGGCAGATACACATTGTATCATTTTGCGCAATCACGTTAGATCTCACAAGGCGTGGCGAGCCAGGTGGATCCCGGAAGAGGGATCTCCCAGCTGCATTGCGCCACACTGCCTTTCGGGCGTAATGTGGCTGGTAGATCGCACCCACTATTCCTCCACATCTGACTACCTATTAATTCCATGCTCCATCTGACTCACCATTAATGGTTGTACGTTCAGCTGCCAAGTCCACATGCTCTGGAATTCCCAGCCTAAATTGCTCGGTCTTGCCACCCTCTTCTCCTTGGTGAGCCTCCATACCCACCTCTTTCACTAAGCTTCTTGTTATAACCCGCATGGGTTTTACGGGCGAGGGATGATTAACTGCCCTGTGGATCTTGCAGGCTACGTGCTCCTACAATAAGGGGGGTGGGGGACCTTCAACAATACTTGGCTTTGTATAAATAGAGACGGCCAGGAAGGCACCGACTATAGAAGACCCAGTGGGGAATTACTAGAGCTGTATGTAATAGTTATTATAAAATAGAGTAAGTTTTTGTTTCGACCTCCTCTGAATAAGCTCTTCGTTGCCCTTATAAAAAGGTCTAATATCTCCTTTGTTATACCTAGGTCCATTTAATTTGCCACACCTACCTGACTTTCCGTATGATGTTTATCTACATGAAAGATGCTATATAAATGCAGATTGATGTTGGTGTCAATAGTAATGTCAGACTCATTCCAGTAACCAAGGCACCTATATTAAAGAAAAGATCTGCATTTCTGTAGGTTCAGATTTTGAGTATTTTCACACTTTTATGGGTATGGGTAATGCTGGAAAGGCCATTACCCATTCCTAATGTCCCTAAAACCTGCTGCAGTCCGTTGGTAGATATACCCACAAGGCTGTTAGGAATGGAGTTCCAGGATTTTGACCCAGTGGTAATGAAAGGTAGAGTTCCAGGACAAGATTCTGTGTAGTTTGGATGGCAGATGTTGCAGAATTGGAAGGTGCTGTTGAAGAAGGTTTGGTGAGTTTCTGCAGTGCATCTAATATATAGAGTAGACTGCTCCACTGCGTATTGGCACTGGAGCGAGTGAATGTATAAGTTGCTGAATGGGGTGCCAGTCAAGCTGTCTGCTTTGTCCTGGGTGGTGTAAGTTTCTTGACTGTTGTTGCACTCATTCAGGCAAGTGGAGTGTATCCCATCACACACTTCATTTGTAGCTTGTAAATGGCAGACAGGCTTTGGGGTGCGAAGAGGTGAGTTATTCACTTCAGAATTTCCATTCCCTGACCCACTCTTGTAGCCTCTCTTGGTCCAGTTCAGGTTCTGGCAATTCCCAACATATTGATAGTAGGGGATTGAGCAATACAAATTCCACTGAATATCAGGGGGAGATGGTTAGATTCTCTCTTGTTAGACCACAGGACATAGAAGAGGATTTAGGTCATTCGGCCCATCGAGTCTGCTCTGCCATTCAATCATGACTGATATGTTTCTCATCCCCATTCTCCTGCCTTTTCCTCGTAACTCCTGATCCCCTTATTAATTAAGAACCTATCTATTTCTGTCTTAAAGACACTCAGTGACTTGGCCTCCACAGCCTCTGTGGCAGTGAGTCCCACAGATTCACCAGCCTCTGGCTGTCGAAATTCCCCCTCATCTCTGTTTTAAAGAATAGTCCTTTCAGTCTGAGGCTGTGCCCTCGGGTTCTAGTCTTTCCTGCTAGTGGAAACATCCACTCCATGTGCACTCTATTTAGACTTCTCAGTATTATGTAAGTTTCAATGATATCCCCACTCATCCTTCTAAACGTCAACGAATACAGACCCAGAATCCTCAACTGCTCCTCACTTGACAAGTTCTTTATTCTGGGGATCATTCTTGTGAACCTCCTCTGAACCCCCTCATAGGCCAACATATCCTTCCTTAGATACGCAGCCCAAAACTGCTCACAATATTCCAAATGGGGTCTGACTAGAACCTTACACAGCCTCAACTGTACATCCCTTCTTTTATATTCCAACCCTCTCGGCATGAATGCTAACATTGCATTTGCCTTACTAACTGCCAACTGAACCTGCACGCCCAACCTAAGAGAATCCTGAACTAGGATTCCCAAGTCCCTTTGTGCTTCTGATTTCCAAAACCTTTTCCCATTTAGAAAATAGCCCAAATCTCTATTCTTCCAAACAAAGTGGATAACCTCATACTTTTCCACATTGTATTCCATCTGCCACTTCTTTGCCCACTCTCCTAGCCTGTCTAGGTCCTTCTGCAGCCTCTCTGCTTCCTCAGCACAACCTGTCCCTCTATACCTTTGTGTCATCTGCAAACTTAACAGCGATGCCCTCAGTTCCTTCTTCCAGATCATTCATGTATATCTTGAATAGCTGTAGTCCCAAAGCTGACACCTGCAGAGCACCATTAGTGGCTGCCATCCTCAAAATGATCCCTTTATCCCCACTCTGTCTCCTGCCAGTCAGACAATCCTCTATCCATGCCAGTACCTTGCCGCTAACACCATGGGCTCTTATCTTATTTAGCAGCCTCCTGTACGGCACCTTGTAATGAATGGGATGAATTTGGGATGAATTTCTGTTATGCCTCCCGAATAACCCCAAAAACTCCTGCCATTGCTGTTCCACTGTCTTCCCTGCTAGACCCGCCTTCCAATTAACTCTGGCCTCATGGGCGAGATTTTCCATCTCGCCAGCCCCATTTTCCGGCGGGGCATGCCTCCGCCGGCAGTGGGATCCTCCGTTCCGGCAGCCGGCCAATGGGGTTTCCCATTGTGGCTATCCCACGCCATCGGGAAACCCGAGAGCATGGTACGCTGCCATGAAGCAGACGGTCCCATCAATGGAGAATCCCGCAGTGTGTCTTTCCAGTTACCTTATCATAGTTGTCCCTGTTCTGAAGTTAGATTTCTGCTGCTTTCTATACTCTCTGCTCTATTACGTGTTCTGGAAACTTCAACAACCTCTCCTGGTTCCTCGGCCCCTTTAACTCGTTTTAAGTCCTCATCATTAACCTGCACTCTCACCTTCTCTTTTAACTTTGGTTTTCTAATTATCCATACAACTGAGCCCTCACCCCAATATTTAGTTTAAAGTCCTATTTATGTGAATCACCAGGATTCTGGTCCCAGCTTGATTCAGGTGAAGACCGTCCCAGCGGAAGAGTTCCTTCCTTCCCCACCGGTGCCAATGCCCCATGAATTCAAACCCATTTCTCCTACACCAACCTTTGAGCCACACATTTACCTCTTTAATCTTATTGATCCAGTGCCAATTAGTGCATAGCTCAGGTAGTAACACAGAGATTACGTTTTTGGTTCTGCTTTTAATTTATCCCCTCGCTGCTCATATTGCTTCAGCAGAACCTCTATTCTTGTTCTGCCTCTGTTGTTGGTACCTACATGGACCATGGCAACTGGATCTTTACCCTCCTACGCCAAGTTCCTCTGGAGCCCAGATGAGCACCAGGCTGCCAACACAACCTTTGGGATTCTCGATCCTGGTCACAGATAATAGTGGGCGGGATTCTCTGTTGCCTGACGGCGATAGCGTAATCGGTGAATGGGTGGAGAATCGATTCCGACGCCGGAACGGGGCCCGGCTGGTTTGATGCCCGTTTGCGATTCTCCGCCTGTTGTGTTCTCTATTTTGCTCGACATGGATGGCTCGGATGTGTAGTGTTGAATAAAGAACACAAAGCTTTGTTAAAAAACAAAACTATAAATTTATTACACTACTAACTAAGATTCAATACCATTCCTAAAGTAGAAGATTTCTCTATTAAACTATGCTATCTCTAACTAGCAGACTTTCTCAAGTACAACTGATCTCTCATGCCTCACTATCTTATCCAGCTCTCTCCTAACTCGTGACTCCCAGAATCTCTGAAGTCACATGATATATATATGACTGTTCTGTGGTTTCCTCTAGTGGTAAGAAGCATTATCATTAGCTTGTTAACTCTTTATATCCCAGTCAATATGCATATCATTACACCGCCCCCTCCGAAATGGCGTCATGGTGACGCAATGCCATTGGCGGCTCATCAGTCGGCCCACTCGCGATGCTCCACCCCGATGGGCCGAGACCCCGATGGTGTGGGACACGTGTCCTCACACAAATCGAGAATGCGGCGAGGCGGCAGCGGACTGTGTCCAGCGCCACCACACTCAGCCGGGATCCGTGCCGCTGGCCGTGGGGGCTTCTGCGACGGCTTGGGGGACTGGTGGGGGGTGGCCAGGGGGTGGACTGTGGGGCTGTGGATGGCAGGTCAGGTCCGTGCATGGCCGGCACCATGTTGTGCGGCACTACCGCTGAGGTCGTCAGCTGTGCGCATGCGCGGCCCGGTATCTGGCCATTTTCCGACTGTTTTCGGCGTGGGAGGAGGGAGTTTTGGGCGCCGCCAGTGCTAGCCCCTTCCCGGTACCGGAATCTGTGAGAGGTTCACGCCAATTTTTTTCATTTAAACCTCCTGTGGACTCTCCGTTCGAGCTGGCACTGAGCCGATGAACGGAGAATCCCACCCATGGTCTATGCCCCTAACTGTACTATCCTCAAATACGACTACATTTTTTTCCTCCCCCCTTATATGAATGGCTCCCTTACCATGGTGTGTGGTCAGTTTGCTCATCCTCCCTGTAGTCCCTGTTCCTGTCCACACAGGGAGCAAAAATCCCAAACCTGTTGGACATGGTCAAGGGCTGAGGCTCCTAGATCCCTCTACCTGCCTCACTCACAGCCACACCCTCCTGACCCTGACCACTGGCCGAATTCAAGTTAGTTAGTCTGAGGGTGTGACTGCTTCGTGCAACACAGTGTCTAGGTATCTCTCCCCCTCCCTGATGTGTCGCATGATCTGAAACTCAGAATCCAGTTCATCAACTCTGATCCGTGTTAGACGTTTAGCTGCTATTGTAGAAAGTCAAAGATTCTGCTCCTTTTCTCAAACAACTTTATTCCACTTTAACAGAGTCTGCACAAAACTCTCTCATCACATCACCTGGCATAAAGGCCACCTGAAGCCCCTTTACATATCAGTGTCAATTGTTAGACACTTAACATAAATGAGACAACTAATTGGAATGTCTCTGAACCCATTACTTAACAATCCTATGCTCCTGAAGCAGCCAACATGTACGACAGATGTGGTCACTGGGAACCACAATGAGGACCACCAGCTCCCACATCATGCAGGAACAACATATCACCTTGCCCTGCATCTTTATTTTATTAAATTAGATTTAATTCGGGTTTTTTAAGTTTCCAGCTCCTTTTAGTCTTTTCTAATCTGTAAAATATTTCTCTTTTTGCCTTTAATCTGAAAGCAATTTAGAATAGGTTACCCACCAACCAATTAACTTACCTTTTCCTATGACGTTACTCCTGGATTGGTTTTCAAACTCAGCCTGGTGCACAGAGGTGTCCCTCTCAGCGCCTGCTCTGACTCTCAGCCCCCGCTCTGAATCTCATGTCCCGCTCTCACTCTCAGCTCCCGCTCTGACTCTCAGCTCCCGCTCTGACTCTCAGCTCCCGCTCTCACTCTCAGCTCCCGCTCTGACTCTCAGCTCCCGCTCTGACTCTCAGTTCCCGCTCTGACTCTCAGCCCCCGCTCTGACTCTCAGTCCCCGCTCTGACTCTCAGCTCCCGCTCTGACTCTCAGCACCCGCTCTGACTCTCAGCCCCCGCTCTGACTCTCAGCCCCCGCTCTGACTCTCAGCCCCCGCTCTGACTCTCAGCCCCTGCTCTGACTCTCAGCACCCGCTCTGACTCTCAGCCCCTGCTCTGACTCTCAGCACCCGCTCTGACTCTCAGCTCCCGCTCTGACTCTCAGCCCCCGCTCTGACTCTCAGCCCCTGCTCTGACTCTCAGCTCCCGCTCTGACTCTCAGCTCCTGCTCTGACTCTCAGCCCCTGCTCTGACTCTCAGCCCCCGCTCTGACTCTCAGCTCCTGCTCTGACTCTCAGCCCCTGCTCTGACTCTCAGCCCCTGCTCTGACTCTCAGCTCCCGCTCTGACTCTCAGCTCCTGCTCTGACTCTCAGCTCCCGCTCTGACTCTCAGCTCCTGCTCTGACTCTCAGCCCCTGCTCTGACTCTCAGCCCCTGCTCTGACTCTCAGCTCCCGCTCTGACTCTCAGTTCCCGCTCTGACTCTCAGCCCCCGCTCTGACTCTCAGCCCCTGCTCTGACTCTCAGCTCCCGCTCTGACTCTCAGCTCCTGCTCTGACTCTCAGCCCCCGCTCTGACTCTCAGCCCCCGCTCTGACTCTCAGCCCCCGCTCTGACTCTCAGCTCCCGCTCTGACTCTCAGTTCCTGCTCTGACTCTCAGCTCCCGTGCCGGCTCTCAGCTCCCGCTCTGACTCTCAGTCCCCGCTCTGACTCTCAGCTCCCGCTCTGACTCTCAGCCCCCGCTCTGACTCTCAGCCCCCGCTCTGACTCTCAGGCCCCTCTCTGACTCTCAGCTCCTGCTCTGACTCTCAGCCCCCACTCTGACTCTCAGCCAATGCTCTGACTCTCAGCTCCCGCGCTGACTCTCAGCTCCCGCTCTGACTCTCAGTACCTGCTCCGACTCTCAGCTCCCGCTCTGACTCTCAGTTCCCGCTCTGACTCTCAGCTCCCGCTCTGACTCTCAGCTACCGCTCTGACTCTCAGCTACCGCTCTGACTCTCAGCCCCCGCTCTGACTCTCAGCCCCTGCTCTGACTCTCAGCTCCCGCTCTGACTCTTAGCTCCCGCTCTGACTCTCGGGTCCTGCTCCGACTCTCAGCTCCCGCTCTGACTCTCAGCCCCCGCTCTGACTCTCAGTCCCCGCTCTGACTCTCAGCTCCCGCTCTGACTCTCAGCTCCCGCTCTGACTCTCAGCCCCCGCTCTGACTCTCAGCCCCTGCTCTGACTCTCAGCTCCCGCTCTGACTCTCAGTTCCCGCTCTGACTCTCAGCTCCCGCTCTGACTCTCAGCTCCTGCTCTGACTCTCAGCCCCCACTCTGACTCTCAGCCAATGCTCTGACTCTCAGCTCCCGCTCTGACTCTCAGCTCCCGCTCTGACTCTCAGCCCCCACTCTGATTCACTGCTCTTGCGCTGACTCTCAGCTCCCGCTCTATTTAAATATCCACCCTGACTCTCAGCTCCCGCTCTTTTTAAATCTTCACTGCGACTCTCTGCCCCTGCTCTGACTCTGAGCTCCTGCTCTGACTCTCAGTCCCTGCTCCCACTCTCAACTGCCGCTCTGACTCTCAATCCCTGCTCCGACTCTCAGCTCCCGCGCTGACTCTCAGTCCCTGCTCCGGCTCTCAGCCCCCGCTCTGACTCTCAGCTCCCGCTCTGACTCTCAGCCCCCGCTCTGACTCTCAGCTCCCGCTCTGACTCTCAGCCCCCACTCTGACTCTCAGCCCCCACTCTGACTCTCAGCCCCTGCCCCGATTCCCAGCTCCTGCTCTGACTCTCAGCCCCCGCTCTGACTCTCAGCTCCCGCTCTGACTCTCAGCCCCCGCTCTGACTCTCAGCCCCCGCTCTGACTCTCAGACCCCGCTCTGACTCTCAGCTCCCGCTCTGACTCGCAGCTCCCGCTCCGGCTCTCAGCTCCTGCTCAGACTCTCAGTCCCTGCTCTGACTCTCAGCTCCCGCTCCGGCTCTCTGCTCAGACTCTCAGCCCCCGCTCTGACTCTCAGCCCCTTGATGCTCGATCAATTACACAAAGACGAGAGTAGGATGTAATCGAGGCTTTATGACACTGAGATGTGTGACCTCCTACAGCAGCTGACAAAATGGCTGCTGTACTGGGAGCACACATATTTATACTCCGCCTACTGGGCGGAGCCAACAGGCAGGGATCTACCCCCGTACCTGTAGTGCAGGGGCCTTGCCGTAAAGCACCAATATCAACATCCTATATATACAATATATACATCAGTGGTGACGACCACATTCACCCCCTGTTAAAAAAAATGAGTCCGGCGGGGGTGGTGGAGAACTATATACAGAAGGTTGTGTTTTAAAAGTACAGATAATATTACACATTCAGGCGGTCCGGTGCCTTGATCCGTCGTTGGGAGCACCGCAGTGCTGGTGGCGACTCCAGCGGTGGCTTGTTCTTCGGTGACTCCGGGAGCTTGTCGAAATCCTCGTCATCCCCGGGTGTGAGCAAGGGGAGGACGGATTGTCCCAGAGTGGGGGCTGCGGTGGGGTGCGCCGGGGGAGGGGAGGGTGGCGCCGGGGCAGGGGTGTGTGTGTGTGTGGAACCAGCTGGTGCCAGGTCCCTGAGGGAGACTGTGTCTAGGCGGCCGTCAGGGTACGCTACGTAGGTGTACTGTGGGTTGACGTGAAGTAGCTGTACCCTCTCAACCAACGGGTCCGCCTTGTGGAGTCGAACGTGTCTACGGAGGAGAACCGGTCCTGGGGCTGCCAGCCATGTCGGGAGCGAAACCCCGGAGGTTGACTTCCTAAGGGGGTTTCATTAGTTGCGGTGCACAGGAACGACCAAATGGAGTGAAGTGTGTCGGGGAGGACCTCCTGCCAGCGGGAGGCCAGGAGATTTCTGGACCATAAGGCCAGCTGGATGGCCCTCCAGACCGTCCCATTCTCCCTCTCCACCTACCTGTTTCCCCTGAGGGTTGTAGCTGGTTGTCCTGCTCGAGGCAATGCCCCTATTGAGCAGGTACTGGCGCAGCTCATCGCTCATGAATGAGGATCCCCGGTCTCTGTGGACGTAGGCGGGGAAACCGAACAGAGCAAAGATGGTGTTGAGGTCTTTGGTGAAGGTGGCAGACGTCATGTCGGGGCATGGGACGGCAAAGGGGAATTGGAAATATTCATCGGCCACACTGAGAAAGTACGTGTTGCGGTCGGTGGAGGGGAGGGGCCCTTTGATGTCCACGCTGAGGCGTTCAAAGGGGCGGGAGGCCTTCATCAGGCGCTCACAGTCTGGCCGGTAGAAGTGTGGTTTACACTCCGCGCAGACCTGGCAGATTCTGGTGATCGCCCTGACTTCCTCGACGGAGTAGGGCAGGTTGCGGGCCTTGATGAAATGGGAGAAACGTGTGACCCCTGGGTGACAGAGGTTGTCGTGCACGGTCCGGAGTCGGTCCACTTGTGTGCTGGCACATGTACCTCGGGATAGGGCATCGGGGGGCTCGCTGAGCTTACCGGGGTAATACAAAATCTCGTAATTGTAGGTGGAGAGCTCGATCCTCCACCTCAAGATTTTATCGTTTTTGATCTTGCCCCACTGTGTGTTATTAAACATGAAGGCAACCGACTGTTGGTCAGTGAGGAGAGTGCATCTCCTGCCGGCCAGGTAATGCTTCCAATGCCGCACAGCTTCAACGATGGCTTGGGCCTCTTTTTCGACGGAGGAGTGCCGAATTTCGGAGGCATGGAGGGTGCGGGAAAATAATGCCATTGGCCTGTCTGCCTGGTTGAGGGTGGCAGCCAGAGCGACGTCTGATGCATCGCTCTCGACTTAGAAGGGGAGCGTCTCGTCGACCGCATGCATCGCGGCCTTGGCGATGTCGGCCTTGATACGGTTGAAGGCCTGGTGAGCCTCGGCCGTCAGAGGAAAAACAGTGGATTGAATGATTGGGCGGGCCTTGTCCGCATAGATTGGGATCCACTGGGCGTAATACGAAAAGAACGTCAGGCAACGTTTGAGGGCCTTAGGGCAGTGGTGGAGGGGGAGTTCCATGAGGGGGCACATGCGATCCGGGCGGGGCTTCAGAACATAGCCGAGGATGGCTAAGCGGTTCGTGCTGAACATGCAGTTCTCCTTGTTATACGTGAGGTTGAGGAGAGTTGCTGTGTGGAGAAATTTGGTAAGGTTGGCGTCATGGTCCTGCTGGTCGTGGCCGCAAATGGTGATGCTATCCAGGGTCGGGAAAGTGGCCCGCAGCCCGTACCGGTCAACCATTCGGTCCATCTCCCATTGGAAGACCGAGACCCCATTGGTGACGCCGAAGGGAACCCTAAGAAAGGGGTAAAGGCGGCCGTCTGCCTCGAACGCAGTGTATGGGTGGTCCACCTTGTGGATGGGGAGCTGGTGGTAGGCAGATTTCAGGTCTACTGTCGAGAAGACCCGGTACTGTGCAGTCTGATTGACCATATCAGATATGCGTGGGAGGGGGTACGCGTCGAGCTGCATGTACTGATTGATGGTCTGACTGTAGTCAACGACCATCCTGTTTTTCTCCCCAGTTTTGACCACTACGACTTGGGCTCTCCAGGGGCTGTTGTTGGCCTCGATGATGCCTTCCCGAAGCAGCCGCTGGACTTCAGACCTGATGAAGGTCCTGTCCTGGGCGCTGTACCGTATGCTCCTGGTGGCGACGGGCTTGCAATCCGGTGTTAGGTTTGCAAAACGGGAAGGTGGGTCAACCTTTCGGGTTGCGAGGCCGCACAGAGTAAAGGGTGATAGTGGCCCACCGAATTTCAGGGTTAGGCTCTGGAGGTTGCACTGGAAGTCCAGGCCGAGTAGCAAGGCAGCGCAGAGGTTGGGGAGGACGTAGAGGCGGAAGCCGCTGAACTCCATGCCCTGGACAGTGAGAGTGGCGATGCAGTACCCCCGGATCGCCACGGAGTGGGACCCGGAGGTCAGCGAGATTCTCTGGTTAGCGGGGTGTACCGCGAGGGAGCAGCGCCTTACCATATCGGGGTGAATGAAGCTATCAGTGCTCCCAGAGTCCAGCAGGCAGGAGATCTCGTGCCCGTCGGCCTTCACTTTCATTGAAGCAGTCATGAGGTTGTGCGGTCAAGACTGATCAATCGTGACCGAGACGAGACGCGGCTGGTCGTTGGCGGTTGCAGGCGATGAGCGGTCGGATGAGGTGCCCAATGGGCATGGGTCCTGAGTCAGGTAAGATGGCGGCACCCACGGGCCGCACGTGTCGTGGGGGAAGCAAGGTGGCGACGCCAGTTGGTCCTGGGAGGAACAAGATGGCGGTGCCCATGGGCCGCACGTGTTGCGAGTCGGGCAAGATGGCGGCGTGCATTGGCCGCACGTGGTCCTAGGAGGGGAAGATGGCAGCGCCCACTGGCTACACGTGGGGGATGCTGGGACAATAGCAGCGATTGAGCGGGTCTGGCACACTGTAGCAAAATATCCCTTCTTGCCACAGGCTTGCAGAGGGCGCTCCGCGCTGGGCAGCGCTGTCGGGGGTGCTTTGACTGCCCACAGAAGTAGCATTTGGGCCACCCAGGGTTGGTTGGCTGCCGTGCGGCACAGGCATGGGATTGGCTGAGAGCGGTCGCTGATGGGGTCCACGATGGGGCGGCCGTCTGTCGAACCCACGATGCACAGGGGGTGGGCCGCGCGGTCAGGGGCATAGGCCTGAATGTTGCGTGATGCGACCGTAAGTGAAACCGCTAGTTTATTGGTCACCGCAAGGTCGAGCGTGGCCCCCTCTAAGAGGCGCTGGCGGATGTAGTCAGACCCTATGCCCGTAACAAATGTGTCTCTCATTAGCAAATTCGAATGTTCCATGGCTGAAACGGCCTGACAGTCACAGTCTCTAACTAGGGGGAGCAGGGCGCGTCAGAAATCTTCCACCGACTCACCGGGAAGTTGACGCCGCGTGGAGAGGAGGTGCCTGGCGTAGACTGTGTTAGTCCGCTGAGCGTAGCTTTCCTTCAGTAGCGCCATGGCCTCTGCGTAGGTCGGTGCGTCCTGGACAAGTGGAAAGACGTTGGAGCTCAGCCGCGTGGAAAGGATCTGGAGCTTCTGTGCTTCTGGAATTTCATCTGGCGCAGACCCGATGTACGCTTCAAAACAGGCTGGCCAATGTTCAAAGTCCTTTTTGCCGGTGTCTGCTTGCGGATGCAGCTGCAGGCGATCCGGCTTGATGCGGAGATCCATCGTCTGAAAAACTCAGTGTAATAAATTGATGCACGATCAATTACACAAAGACGAGAGTAGGATGTAATTGAGGCTTTATTACACTGAGATGTGTGGCCTCCTACAGCAGCTCACGAAATGGCTGCTGTACTGGGAGCACACATATTTATACTCCGCCTACTGGGTGGAACCAGCAGGCAGGGATCTACCCCTGTACCTGTAGTCCAGGGGCCTTACCATAAAGCACATATATCAACATCCTATATATACAATATATCCATCAGTGGTGACTACCACACCACTGTTCCGACTCTCATCTCCCGCCCTGACTCTCAGCTCCCGCACTGACTCTCAGCTCCCGCTCTGACTCTCAGTTCCCCATCTGACTCTCAGCTTCCACTCTGACTCTCAGCTCCCGCTCTGACTCTCAGCTCCCGCTCTGACTCTCAGCTCCCGCTCTGACTCTCAGTTCCCCATCTGACTCTCATCTCCCACTCTGACTCTCAGCTCCCGCTCTGACTCTCAGCTCCCGCTCTGACTCTCAGCTCCCGCTCTGACTCTCAGTTCCCCCTCTGACTCTCCTTCCACTCTGACTCTCAGCTCTCGCTCTGACTCTCATCTCCCGCTCTGACTCTCATCTCCCGCACTGACTCTCAGCTCCCGCTCTGACTCTCAGTTCCCCCTCTGACTCTCAGCTTCCACTCTGACTCTCAGCTCCCGCTCTGACTCTCAGCTCCCACTCTGACTCTTAGCCCCTGCTCTGACTCTCAGCTCCCGCTCTTTTTCAATTTCCGCTCTGACTCTCAGCTCCCGCTGTGACTCGCAGCACCCGCTCTTTTTCAATTTCCGCTCTGACTCCCAGCTCCCGTTCTTTTTAAATCTCCGCTCTGACTTTCAACTCTCGCTCTTTTTAAATCTCCACTCTCACTCTCAGCTCCCGCTCTGTCTCTCAGCTTCGGCTCTTTTTATATCTCCAGTCTGACTCTCAGCTACAGCTCTTTTTAAACCTCTGCGCGGACTCTCTGATGTGACCTTCAATTCACACAAAAAAAGAAGTAGAAGTAAACTGTGGCTTTAATCGACTAGAACAGTGCCTGCCTGCGACTGCTCTGCTACTGGGAGCTGCCTACAGGGCTATTGCTCTTTACACCTGTCCTCAAAGGGAGAAGCCAGGGGCGGAGCCCACAAAGGCACCAACATGATACATCACAGGTAATACCTTACAATGGTCCATAGGTAGAACCCTCATGGGCAACAGCGTGATACAGTTACATACATGGTGAATGGTTAATGCAATACTCTCAACTCTTGATCTTTTAAAATCTCCGCTCTGACTCTCAACTCTTGCTCTTTTTAAATCTCCAGTCTGACTCTCAGCTCCCGCTCTTTTTAAATCTTCACTCTGACTCTCAGCTCCCGCTCAGACTCTCAGCTCCCGCTCTTTTTAAATCTCCACTTTGACTCTCAGCTCCCGCTCTTTTTAAATCTTCGGCCTGACTCAGCTCCCGCTCTTTTTAAATCTTCACTCTGACTCTCAGCTCCCGCTCAGACTGTCAGCTCCCGCTCTTTTTAAATCTTCGGCCTGACTCTCAGCTCCTGCTCTGACTCTCAGCTCCCGCTCTTTTTAAATCTCCACTTTGACTCTCAGCTCCCGCTCTTTTTAAATCTTCGGCCTGACTCAGCTCCCGCTCTGACGCTCAGCTCCCGCTCAGACTCTCAGCTCCCGTTCTTTTTAAATCTCTTGGACGTAGTCATTCCAGAGGAATGTGTGGTGCAAATGTTATTTGCCGCTCATCAGCCCAAGCCTGAATGTTGTCCAGGCCTTGCTGCATATGGAGATGGACTGCTTCAGTACCTGAGGAGTTGTGGCTGTATTGAACATTGTGCAATCAACATCCGTACTTTAGACCTCACGATAGAGGGAGGCCATTAATGAAGCAGCTGAAGATGGTTGGGCTGAGGAAAATACCCTGAGGAGTTCCTCCATTAATGTCCTGGGACTGAGATGATTAGCCTTCCATAACCACAACCATCTTTCCATGTGCCAACTAGTTGAGAGTTTTTCCCTTGATTCCCATTTACTTCAATTCTGCCAGTGCACCTTGATGCCACATTCATCAAATGCTGTCTTGAAGTCAAAGGCAGTGATTCTCACCTCCCTTGTTGAGTTCAGCACTTTTCCCCCAAGTTTGGATCAACATTGTATTGGAGTCGGGAGCCATGTGGCCCTGGTGGAACTCACAGGGAGCATTGATGAGCATGTTGTTGCTGTATAAGTGCTGCCTGGTAGCACTGGCTACAAAACCTTCCATCGCTTTGCTGATGATTGAAAGGAGGCTGATGGGGTAGTAATTGGCCAGATTGGATTTGCTCTGTATTTGGCAGATAGGGCATCCTGGGTAATTGTCCTCATTGTCAGATACATGTGGATATATGTTGTAGCTCTAATGGAACACTTTGGCTAGGGGCGCGACTAGTTTTGGAGCACACGTCTTCAGTACTATTGCATGGTTGCACAGTGGTTAGCACTGTCACTTCACAGTCTGCACCGGGAGTCTGCACGTTCTCCCCGTATCTGCGTGGGTTTCCTCCGGGTGCTCCGATTACCTTCCACAAGTCTCAAAAGACGTGCTGTTAGGTAATTTGGACATTCTGAATTCTCCCTCAGTGTACCCAAACAGGCACCAACACATGTGGCGACTCGGAGCTTTTCACAGTAATTTCATTGCAGTGTTAATGTAAGCCTACTTGTGACAATAAAGATAAAGATTATTATTAAGGATGTTATCAGGACCCTGTCGTATCCCATGCCTCCAGCTGTATTTTGATATCACATGGAGTGAATAAAATAGGCTAAAGACTGGCATCTGTGATAATGGGGACCTCAGGAGGAGGCCAAAGGAAATGGGTAAAAATAAAAATGTCAATATCAAGCATTTGTTGTTATTAAAGAGTAAATCTGACAGCAATTTCTGCTAAATGCCCTTTTGAAATTAAACATGGAAATTTGGAAGTAGCCTTTCCAGAAACTTTGCGAAACCTATATATCACCAAGAGACTCGCCACTGAAACATAGAATGCATGAAGTTGTGGTACTAAACAGTAGATACTTGATTACACCTCTGGGTCAGTGGGTAGCACTATTTCCTCTAAATCAGAATGTTGTGGGTAAAAAATCCCATTCCAGGAAATTTGAGCAGTATGAAAACAGTGTTATATTGTCGGAGGTGGTCTCTATCAGATGAAATATCGAACCAAGGCTCTCTCTGATCTCAGGTGGATCCCATTTCACTATTTTAAAAAGGAACGGGGACATTCCCTTGGTGTCTTGGCCAATGTTTTTCAATTTTTTTCCTTTTAAAACTGACTGGAAAATGTTAAGCATTTTCCAGTTCAGTGCATACAAATTTGAACAATGTGTTTAGATTTAAGTACCATTAAATAAGCTCTCTAACTTCATTTGTAAGTTAAAATTTACAAATGTGCAATCACACTCCTTCATATTTTAATTATTGCTGGAGATTTAAAAAATAATTTTAAAAATGTTCTTTCTGTGTCTTTTATTTCTCTAAACCTTATTTTCTTTCCCTCCATTTCACTCTGCAAATTATTTGGCATTGAATCAAATATTCTAACTGTTAGGGCCAGGGTTTACAGAACCACAAAGTGTATCATGGAGTTCACCTGACCCACAACGTTTAATAGATTGTGGTATGGGGAGCACACGGCCCACTCTACAGGTGTGGTACAGCAGAAATGGAAAAGT
This sequence comes from Scyliorhinus torazame, assembly GCF_047496885.1. Taxonomy (NCBI): domain Eukaryota; kingdom Metazoa; phylum Chordata; class Chondrichthyes; order Carcharhiniformes; family Scyliorhinidae; genus Scyliorhinus; species Scyliorhinus torazame. The sequence continues at coordinate 199,662,215 of NC_092707.1, read as the reverse complement.
ATTTGTTAAAGCAAACCGATGTTTAGTCTATGAACTCAAGTTAACCTTTTAAAAACAAACAGTGAACATGTAGCAACCATCAATTCAAATACAACCCCCAAAGAATACAACAAGAAAAAAAAACATCAACTTCAAGATGATTTCATTTTTCACCTTTTCACTATCCTTTAAGAAATGCACACAGTAAATATACTTTGTCGTTTCAAAAAACAACACACGCAAACAGGTATAATAATATAGTCCATTTTTCTGTCGTTTTTTCTTCCTCCAACTGAAATCCGTCTCGATTGACAGTCTCTTTGAACAAGAAGGTCTTTGCACGATCCGTCCATTTCTCTACGCCTCGGCATTTCTCTTTAAATTGAGATACTTTAGTTCAATCTGATTACAGAGCCTCTTGTAATTCTCCAACACAGGAGCATTGGTTATCACAGCTTTCAGGCCGTCAAATGCCTGTTGAAACTCCGCTGTCCACTGACATTTTTGACGTTTCTTCAGCAAGTCCATCAGTGGAGCAATCACGCTACAAAACCTTTGCACAAATGTTCGATCAAATCCACTCATGCCAAGAAATCGCATTATTTCCCGTCGTGTCGAGGGTATCGGAAACACCCCAATAACTGTTGTTTTCACATCCCGTGTGACCATTCAACCCTGTCCGATTGTATGGCCAAGGAAAGTGACTTGGGTTTTTCCAAATTCACTTTTGGCTTGGTTTATCACCAAACCCGCCTCCTGAAGTCGATCGAATAACTCCCTCAGATGTTTTAAATGTTCTTTCCATGTCTGGCTGAAAACTACCAGATCGTCGATGTGTACCGCACAATTGGGTAATCCTGAAACGACTGTATTAGTTAACCGTTGAAATGTTGCTGGGGCGTTTTTCATGACAAATGGCAGAACTTTGAACTGGTAGATACCATCTGGAGTCACAAAAGCTGAAATCTCCTTTGCCCTTTCAGATAAAGGTACCTGCCAGTAACCTATCAGCAAATCCAATTTGGAAATAAAAGCGGATTGTCCCACTTTCTCAATACAATCCTCCAAACGTGGGATGGGATAAGAGTCCGTTCTTGTAACTGCATTCACCTTTCGATAGTCCACACACAACCGTTGGGTACCGTCTGGTTTAGGTACCATCACTATGAGTGAGCTTCATTGGCTGCAACCAACTTCAATTATGCCAGTCTTCAGCGTACTCTCAATCTCTCTGTTAACCTGTGCCAATTTTAAAGGATTCAGTCTATATGGATGTTGTTTGATAGGAACAGCATTTCCCACATCTACATCATGTATAGCCATTTTAGTACTTCCCAATTTATCTCTACAAACTTGCCCATGTGATATCAATAACTCTTTCAGGTCAGTTTGTTTTTCCTCTGGAAGGTAACTTAACAATTCATCCCAATTTTTAAGAACATCCTCATTTTCCAATTGAATTTGAAGTATGTCAAATTCACAGTCATCTGGATTTGGTTCATCACTTTGAGTTAGAATGATTAAAACCTCATTTTTCTTTCCTTCCCTTTCAAAGTACCTTTTCAGCATATTCACATAACACACTCGGTGAGTCTTCCTTCTATCTGGTGTTCACCTCACTTAATTTCCTTTCAATCTGATACGGTCCACAAAACCTAGCTTTTAAAGGCTCCCCTACCACTGGGAACAACACTAAAAATTTATCTCCACTGGCAAAACTACGAACTTTGGATTTCTTGTCCGCTACCCGTTTCATCACATTTTGTGCAACTTTTAAATGTTGTCTAGCCAATTCACCTGCTCTATTTAATTGTTCCCTAACATTTGACACTAATCCAATAGTGTAATTTCCGAATTCTCACCCACCAATTTTTCCTTAATCAATTTAAGTGGTCCTCTTACCTCATGACCAAAAGTTAGTTCAAAAGGACTAAATTTGGAAGACTCATTAGGTGCATTCCTAATTGCAAACAATACGAATGGGATTCCTTTATCCCAATCCTCTGGATAATCTTGACAATAGGTCCTCAACATTGTCTTTAATGTCTGATGCCACCTTTCTAAAGCTCCCTGCGATTCTGGATAGTATGCAGTAGATTTAAATTGTTTTATTCCTAAGCTATCCATAACTTCTTTGAGCAACTTTGAAGTAAAATTTGTTCCTTGATCCGATTGAATTTGAATTTGTGTGGGTAGACCATATCTAGTAAAGAATTTAAGTTACTCCTCCGCAATCCTTTTAGCTGTAATATTATGTACTGGAGTGACCTCTGGAAACCTAGTAGACACATCCATTACAGTCAAAAGGTATTGATTCTCACTTTTTGTTTTAGGAAGCGGTCCAGCACAATCAATTATGACCCTCGTAAAAGGTTCCTCAAATGCTGGAATAGGTATTAAGGTGCTAGTTTTAACACTGCTTGAGGTTTCCCTATCACTTGACATGTGTGACATGATTGACAAAATTTAACTACATCTTTATATAGTCCAGGCCAATAAAAATGTTTCCGGATTTCAGCTTGAGTTTTCCTTATTCCCAAATGACCTCCCATCGGTACCTCATGTGCAACTCGCAACACCTCCTTTCTATACCCTACCGGCAATACAACTTTGATGAACTTCTGCCCACTTTTCATCCGCCTGCATATGTACAGGTCTCCATTTCCTCATCAAGACATGGTTTTTACGGTAATAACACTCTGGTATACTCTCAGATTCCTCTTCCGTATATGCTTTCTGATATATCCATTTTATTTCTACATCTTTCTGTTGTAACTCCGCCAAATTTCCTGAACTAAAAATATCCGCCTCATCCTCCACCTGTTCTTGTTCTTTTTCAACCATCTGATCAAAAATAGTTTCTGATAATTGCACTTCAACTTCATCTTCACTCTTTGATTTCTCCTCTTGTCTTAACCTGTGACTTTGCGACCTTGTTGCTACACAATCCGGAAAAATCCCAGGATACTTGTCCTTCCACACTTCAGTTGACTGATTGTCCACTGGCTTATCAACCACAGTAGGCATCACTCCCACCTCCGATCCAGCTATATCATTGCCCAAGATAAACTGTATTCCTGGACTAGATAGTTTATCTATTTCTCCTACTACCACTTCACCACTCTTCACTGGACTTTCCAACCTTACCTTATATAATGGAACGCTACTCCTCTCACCCTGAATTCCACATATCACCACCTTTTCTGGCCACATTCTTCCCAAACTACATAATTCCTCATCTCTAACCATTAAAGATTGACTAGCCCCTGTATCTCTTAAAATTGTGACTTCTTTACCTGCTCCTCCTGATACACATGAGTAAACTTTACCCACACAAGTAAATTCTTTAAAGACATCTGGCACTTTCTTAATAATTACTTCTTGAACAGGCTGTACAATCGTTTGCACCTCCTTTGCTTCCCTTGGGCTTTCCTTTTCTCCTCTAACAAACCCCACTGTCTTATCCTGTTTTACCACATCAGCCTTCCCAGTGCTTTTCTTCAACCACCAACACTGTGACTCTACATGGCCTAGTTTATTACAATGAAAACATTTGAAACTTTTCATTTATTTTCCACCCACTTGGATTTCTTTTTTAATCTGAGGTACACTCTCCTTATTATCTCCCATCAGATCACCTTTACCTTTACCACTTGAGTATTTCTCATGTCCCCAGTTTCTATCCCTCACCGGCTGAAACTGATGTCGGAAACCAATCTTTGATTTATGAACTAATTCATAATCATCTGCCATTTCCGCTGCTAATCTCACAATTTTAACCCTCTGTTCTTCCACATGAGTTCTCACCACATCAGGAATTGAATTTTTAAACTCCTCCAAACGTATAATTTCTCTGAGAGCTTCATACGTTTGGTCTATTTTCAAAGCCCTTATCCACCTATCAAAATTAATTTGTTTGAGCCTTCAAACTCCGTGTATGTTTGACCAAATTCTTTCTTAAATTTCTAAACCTTTGTCTGTAAGCTTCAGGCACTAGCTCATATGCACTTAAGATGGATTTCCTCACCTTCTCGTACGTTCCAGATACCTCCTCCGGTAGCGATGTAAACACTTCACTAGCTCTACCTACCAGCTTTGTTTGAATCAGTAACACCCACATGTCCTGTGGCCATTTCATTTATTTAGCTACCTTCTCAAATGAAATGAAAAAGGCTTCCACTTCTTTCTTGTCAAACCTTGGCAATGCTTGGATATATTTAAATAGATCCCCACCAAGCCTTGGACTATGACACTCTTTCTCACTATCCTCATCACTATCATCCAACTGTACGTTTCCCAATATGTCTGCCAATTTTAACTGATTGTCATGTTTCATGGCCATTTTCTGAAGTTCAAACTCCCTCTTTTTATCTTTTTGCCTGATATGTATCCCCCTTTCTTTCTCTTTTTGTTCTGCTAGAGCTATTATTTCTTTTCTCCTTTCTTCTCTCTCCTTTTCTTTTTCCTGTCTCTCTCTTTCTCTTTATTTTTCCTCTCTCTCTCTTTCTCTTACTTTTTCCTCTCTCTCTCTTTCTCTTTCTTTTTCCTCTCTCTCACTCTCGTATGCCAGCCGCTTTAATTCTTTCTCATGTTCCATTTGTTTAATTTGCAACTGAATATTTGCCATTTCCAATGAGTCAAACTCTATCTCAGACAACTTTAAATGCTTAACCATCACCATAATTACCTCCTCTTTTCGCATTTTGTCAGGTAATGTTAACTGCAATGTTCTTGCCAAATCTAACACTCTGCTTTTCGTTTCTGTCCGTAAAGTATGACGTGTGACTTTCTCCACTCCCAAAAACCTCTGAGCCTCTGAAAGAGCCATTGTTCACAACACTCTCCCCACTTAAACTAAAATACCACACAGGAAAAGCAACAATTATTTACTGTCTTTAAGTTCACAAAAGCCAATCCAATAGATAGACTTTTATTCCGGACAAGTCCCCAATTGTTATTGGCGAGGCGTTTTCAGAACCCCAAAATGTATCATGGAGTTCAACCAACCTCTCCCTTTAATGGATTTGTTGCTTTTCCTAGACACGGCTTTTTCCCTCGGTGTTGGATTACAATTATGGACCCGTGGGTTTTTAAACACAAGACTCTGTTTATTCCATGAACTCAACTTAAATATCTTAAATAAACATTGGCTCTCTTAACACCCCTGACTTCAAAGATAACTCAGAAAATATTGCAACAATGAATAACTCCTTAAAATGTTCCTTCAAACTTCCAAGAGACTTAACACCTTTAAACAGTATCACATCAGGTTAAAGGCTTTACAATTATGAGTTTAAATCACCCAAATGATCCAGAGATGGTCTTTTATGACAGACATCACAGCTCCCTGCAAACACAGACACACACAAGCTGTGTTTAAAACTGCAAAACAAAACTGCAAAACTAAACTGCAAAATGGCTGACCTGACCTCAGCCCCACCCACTCTCTGACATCACTGATTTCTTAAAGGTACATTGCTTAAACATCCATGTCTTAAAAGTACTCTCACATGACACAGCCATCTGATCAAAAATCGTTTCTGATAATTGCACTTCAACTTCATCTTCACTCTTTGATTTCTCTTCTTGTCTTAACCTGTGACTTTGCCACCCTGTTACTACACAATTCAGAAAAATCCCAGCAAATTCATCTTTCAACACTTCAGTTGTCTGATTTTCCACTGGCTTATCAAACACAGTAGGCATCACTCCCACCTGCGACCCAGCTATATCTTTTCCCAAAATAAACTATATTCCTGGACAAGGTAGTTCCTCAATTACTCCTACTACCACTTCACCACTCTTCACTGGACTTTCCAATCTTACCTTATATAATTGAACACTATTCCTCTCACCCTGAATTCCACACATTACCACCTTTTCTGGCAACATTCTTCCCAAATTACATGACTCCTCATCTCTTACCATTAAAGGTTGACTGGCTCCCGTATCTCTTAAAATTGTGACTTCATTACCTGCTCCTCCTGATACACATGAGTAAACTTTACCCACACAAGTAAATTCTTTAAAGAAATCTGGCACCTTCTTATCAATCACCTCTTGATCAGGCTGTACAATCCTTTGCACCTCCTTCGCTTCACTTGGGCTTTCCTTTACCACTTTAACAAACCCCACTGTCTTATCCTGTTTTACCACATCAGCCTTCCCAGTCCTTTTCTTCAACCACCAACACTGTGACTTTACGTGGCCTAGTTTATTACAGTGAAAACATTTGAAACTTTTCATTTATTTTCCACCCTCCTGGATTTCTTTTTTAATCAGAGGTACACTCTCCTTATTATCTCCCATCAGATCACCTTTGCCTCTTCCAATTGAGTATTTCTCATGTCCCCAGTTTCTATCCCTCACCAGCTGAAACTGATGTCGGAAACCAAGCTTTGATTTATGAACTAATTCATAATCATCTGCCATTTCTGCTGCTAATCTCGCAGTTTTAACCCTCTGCTCTTCCACATGAGTTCTCACTACATCAGGAATTCATCATCATCATAGAATGTACAGTGCAGAAGGAGGCCATTCGGCCCATCGAGTCTGCACCAGCTCTTGGAAAGAGCACCCCACTCAATGTCAACACCTCCACCCTATCCCCATAACCCAGGAACACCACCCAACACTAAGGGCAATTTTGTCCACTAAGGGAAATTTATCATGGCCAATAAACCTAACCGGCACATCTTTGGACTGTGGGAGGAAACCGGAGCACCCGGAGGAAACCCACGCACACACGGGGAGGATGTGCAGACTCCGCACAGACAGTGACCCAAGCCGGAATTGCACCTGGGACCCTGGAGCTGTGAAGCAATTGTGCTATTCACAATGCTACCGTGCTGCCCTTCATTTTTAAACTCCTCCAAAAGTATAATTTCTCTGAGAGCTTCATACGTTTGGTCTATTTTCAAAGCCCTAATCTACCTGTCAAAATAACTCCGTTCGATCCTTTCAAACTCCATGTATGTTTGACCAAATTCTTCCTGAAATTTCTGAACCTTTATCTGCCGGCTTCAGGCACGAGTTCATATGCACCTAAGATGGATTTTTTCACCTCCTCCTACGTCTCAGATACCTCCTCTGGTTGTGATGCAAACACTTCACTACCCCTCCCTACCAGCTTTGTATGAATTAATAATATCCACATGTCCTGTGGTCATTTAATTTGTTTAGCTACCTTCTCAAATGAAATGAAAAAGGCTTCCACTTCCTTCTCGTCAAACCTTGGCAATGCTTTGACATATTTGAATAGATTCTCACCAAGCCTTCAACTTTGACGCTCTTTCTCACTATCCTCGCCACTCTCATCCAACTGTACATTTCCCTTTACGTCTGCCAATTTTAACTGACTGTCATGTTTCATGGCCATTTTCTGAAGTTCAAACTCTCTCTCTTTATCTTTTTCCCTGATCTGTATCTCCCTTTGTCTTTCTTTTTGTTCTGCTCGGGCTATTCTTTCTGTTTCCCTTTCTTCTCTCTCTTTTTCCTCTCTCTCTCTTTCTCTTTCTTGTTCCTCTCTCTCTTTCGTATGCAAGCTGCTTTATTTCTTTCTCATTTTCCATTTGTTTAATTTGTAACTGAATTTTTGCCATTTGTAATGAGTTAAACTGTATCTCAGGCAACTTTAAATGCTTTGCCACCGCCATAATTACCTCATATTTTCGCATTTTGTCAGCTAATGTTAACTGCAATGTTTTTGCCAAATTGAACAGTCTGCTTTTAGTCTCTGTCCATAAGGTACTACATGTGACCGTCTCCACCCCCAAAAACATCAGAGCCTCTGAAAGAGCCATTGTCCACAACACACTCCTGTCTTAAACTGAAATACCACACCTGTAAAGCAACCACAATATGCTCACCCCTCACTTTCTTCAAGCTCTTAAGCCAGTCCAATAGATAGACTTTTGTCCCGAACGAGCCTCCAATTTGTTATGGGCCAGGGTTTACAGAACGCCAAAGTGTATCATGGAGTTCACCTGACCCACAACTTTGAATAGACTGTGGTATGGGGAGCACACGGTCCACTCTACAGGTGTGGTACAGCAGAAATGGAAAAGTATTTGTTAAAGCGAAACAATGTTTATTCTATGAACTCAAGTTAACCTTTTAAAACATACAGTGAACATCTTAACAACCAGCAATTCAAATACAACCCCTAAAGAATACAACACTAAGTAATCCTTTAAGCTTTCCTTTTAACATCCATAAGACTTAAAACACCTTTTACCAGAAGCACATCAGTTTAAAATCACGACTGTTATTAGTTTTAAATCACCAAGATCGATTTACAGTCTTTAGATTACAGAGAGAGATTCTAATACACCTTCTGGCTGTGACTGCAGCTATCCAGCTCTGAAAACGAAACTAAAACACAGCCTGCAGCAAACAGCCTAAAACGAAAGTAAAACACTGACAGACAGCTCAGCTCCACCCACTCTCAGACTTCACTGCAGTAATAAACACCCATTCCTTAAAGGTACTCTCACATGACATTAACATACACTTCCTGCATGTCTCAATTAAGATTCTTCAATCTCATTGGAGAAGTGGTTCGCTACTTGCTCGGTTCATATGGGTCCTCAATTCCCTGTTAAGGGGAGTGTGCTGATATGGATTTAAAATCCAGTGCCGAAAAGCTCATGGTGAGGGGAGGGTTAATGTCCTTGACATCAAGGCTTCATTTGACTGAGTAGAGCATCAAGGAGCCCTCAAGGAGGTAATCAGGGGAAAAACTCTCCACTGGTTGGACTCATACGTAGCACAAAGGTTGTGGTTGTTGGAGGTCAGATGTTTCAGTCCCAGGACACCACTGCAGGAGTTCCTCAGGATAGTTTCCGAGGCCCGACCATCTTCAGCCCTTTGATCCTTCCTTCCACCTTAAGATCATAAGCGGGATGTTCGCTGATGATTACACAATGTTCAGCACCATTCACAATTCTCAGATACTGAAATAGTCCATGTCCAAATGCAGCAAAACCTGGACAATATCCAGGTTTGGGCTGGCATCCTTTGTGCAACATAATTGCTAGGCAATGACCATCTACAAAAAGAGAGGATTTAATCATCAGAATTGACATTAAGTGGCATTACCGTTGCTGAATTCCCCCGCTGTCAACATATTCGGGGTTACCATTGAACAGACACTGAACAGGACACAGCCATATGATTACTGTGGCTACAAGAGCAGGTCAAGGGCTAGGAATCCTGTGGCGAGTAACTCACATCCTGACTCTCCAAAGCCTGCCACCATCTACAAATCGCAAGTCAGGAGTAGGATGGAATACTCTCCTCTTGTCTGGATGACTGCAGCTCGAACAACACTCAAGAGCTTGACAGCATCCAGGGCAAAGCAGCCCACTTGATTGCTACCCCTTCCACAAACATTCTGTTCGTCCACCACTGACGAACAGTGGCAGCCGTGTGTCCCATCTGCATGATGCACTGCTGGAACTCACCAAGGTATTCAGGCATCACCTTTCAAACTCACGACCACTACCATCTAGAAGGACAAGGGCAGCAGATGCATGGAAACACCACCACTTGGAAGGTGCCTTCCGAGCCACACGCCATACCAACCTGGAAATATATCGCCGTTCCTACACTGTCACTGGGTCCAACTCCTGGCATTGCCTCCCTAACAGCACAATGGGAGTACCTACTCCTCAGAGACTGCAATGGTTAAAGATGGCAGCTCATGACCACCTTCTCAAGGGCAATTAGGGATGAGCAATAAATGCTGGCTTAAGATGTCCACATCCCGTAAATGAAGAAAGCAAAATCCTCCCTGAGTCTCGCCAACGAAGGGTAACTAAAGTTCAAAAGTGCAAAGGATGTTTTGAAATCATCCGTTAGCAGACAATTAGCCATTTTAAGGCTGGGTAGATTAATTCTTGATTGACAAGGAAATCAAAGGGTATAGGGGATAGGTAGGAAAGTAGGATTGAGGCCACAATCAGATCAGCCATGATCTAATTGAATGGTGGAGCAGTCTCGAGACGCTGTTCCTGCTCCTCATTCATCTTTTCATACTGAGTGCAATCTGGGTGCTCTCAGCGCTGTTCCAAACAGATGATTGAATTATATGTTTTATTGCTCCTGGTGAATTCAAATGGGAAAGAGCTGATATTGAAGATGAGTAAGCAGATCAGAAAGAATGGAAATTAATGACAGATAGATCAAGGTAAAGTTGTTGCTTCACAGCGCCAGGGACCCGGGTTCGATTCCCGGCTTGGGTCACTGTCTATGCGGAGTCTGCATGTTCTCCGCCGTGTCTGCGTGGGCTTCCTCTGAGTGCTCCAGTTTCCTCCCACAAGTCGCAAAAGACGTGCTTGTTCGGTAAATTGGACATTCTAAATTCTCCGTCCGTGTACCCGAACAGGTACCGGACTGTGGCTACTAGGGCCTTTTCACAGTAACTTCATTGCAGTGTTAATGTGAGCCTACTTGTGACATTAATACAGATTATTATTATTATTAAAGGAATGTTCTGAATCCATAAAATCCCTACAGTGCAGAAGGAGGGCATTTAATCCATCAAGTCTGCACAAACTTCCTGAAGGAGCACCTCACCTCGGTCCACTCACCATAACCCCACCTAACCTGCCTATCTTTGGACACTAAGGGCAATTTATCATGGCCAATCAACCTAACCTGCACATCTTTGGACTGTGGGAGGAAATCAGAGCACCCGGAGGAAACCCATGCAAACACGGGGAGAATGTACAAACTCCACAGTTACCTAAGGCTGATTTGAATGCAGGTCCCTGGTGCTTCAAGGCAGCAGTGCTAACCACTGTGGTCTAACCTATTGAAGTATATATTATATATATATAAGGCGACTTAACTTGAAGAGGGTGCAGCAATTGGGAATGACAGGGTTCTCAGAAAAATGCTTTTCAAAGGTTAGAGTATTCAAGCTGAAGATATCGCACTAGGGAAGGACTTTGAGTGTTCTTTATATCACCTATATACCTCAGAGGTAAACGGAGTAGTCCTATTAGTAGATATTATGCTTTCAGATAAAATAGTCCAATGGAAGTAGGTAATCAAAGAAAATAAAAATTATTCGATGGAAATTTTCTGTAGACCATCAGTCAAACCAAAAAAAAGAGAGCTGGTTACCCAGAGATTAAAGTTATGTGCCACAAAAAGAAAGGTCATGAGGTAACAGTAACAAAAGTGTTTCACACACTCTAATATAAAGTGGAATTGCCCAAGCAGTCTTGGTTTGAAGTTAATAAACACAATGAACGTGTTAAGAATGCCATGATGGGCGACTCACACCTTGACCTACTAATGTCAAGTGACCCAAGTCGCATAATAGGACTGGTATTGGAGCCCTGGGCAACAGTGCCACTACATGATTAGATTGACGTGATGTGGAACAAACCAATACTTAGGCATGCAATTTTAGAAAGGTCAGCTTCAACACAATAAGCAAAGCGTTTCAGCAAATTGACTCAGGAGTAACTCTTGTGAAATTCTCTTGGCAGAGGAGGATGATAGCTTTCAGGGCACTCAACTCAGTCTGCTGAACAAATATCACAGAATCATAGAATCATACAGCACAAAAAAGGCAATTTGACCCGTCATGTCTGTACTAGCTCGTTGGTGAACAATCCAATTAATCCCAAACTCCCTGCCCTTTCCCCGTTATCCTGTAGTTCTAATCTTCAGCAGTGTATCCAATTCTCCTTTGAATGTTACCATTGAAACTGCTTCCAGTCCCTTTTTAGACAGTGCATTTCAGATCACAACAACTCACTGTGTAAAAAAATGTTTCCTCACCTCATCCCTCTTTTCATTTGCCAATCGCATTAAATCTGCATCCTCTGGTTACCAACACTCCTCCCACTGGAAACAGCGAATCTTTATTCACTCTTTCAAAATCATTCATTCGTAATTTTGAACTCCTCTGACCTTCACTGCTCAAAGGAGAAAAATATAAAATAGGATGTACAGATCAAAGCAACTTGACCACAAATTAATTAATACAATGCAGACACACATAAGTCCAAAATAGAAAAACTGCACAGAGGCTGTGGGAAGAAAAGTAAAGAACTCAGAAGCCTCCAAAAAGAGCACGCGACACAGGGGGAAGGGACTAAGAATGGCCTTCTGTAAACACAAAATGCAGTTGTCAGAAATTCTTTCAGAATTCTAACAGCAAGCATGTTATCAGGGTAGAACTGGGACCCCATTAAGGGTGCAAATGGAGTTAAAACGGAGAATGAGCTAAAAATAGTCAACGTGCTTAATAATTACTTCCTTGAAGTACTCACCACAGAAGACAGTAGTATCTTGACATACATCAAAGGAGGTTAATTACTAAGCTTAATGACTGATATCACTTGCACGGATGTCCTAGACAGGTTTCAAGAGCTTATAACAGCCCCCAAGGGTGCTAATGAATCTCAAGATGAAATATATAAAGCATTGACAGTCGTCATAAGGGAAGTCAATGAATGGAATGGAGGTCACACTGGATTAGATGCAAATCCCTGCAGCTTGCTTTCAAGAAAAGTGGGAAAGCCTACTTTGGTAGTTACAGATTCAGGAGCTCAAGAGAGGGTGTCATGTGAGAGTACCTTTAAGAAATGGGTGTTTATAAATGGGTGTGTATATAAATATCTGTAGTGAGAGTACCTTTAAGAAATGGGTGTTTATAAATGGGTGTGTATATAAATACCTGTAGTGAGAGTACCTTTAAGAAATGGGTGTTTATAAATGGGTGTGTATATAAATACCTGTAGTGAGAGTACCTTTAAGAAATGGGTGTTTATTACTGCAGTGATGTCAGAGAGGGGGTGGAGCTGGGCTGTCTGTCAGCTTTTTACTTTAGTTTTAGGCTGTTTGCTGCAGTGTGTGTTCTAGTTTCGTTTTCAGAGCTGGATAGCTGCAGTCACAGCCAGAAGGTGTATTAGAGTCTCTCTCTGTAATCTAAAGACTGTAAATCGATCCTGGTGATTTTAAATTAATAACAGTTGTGACTTTAACCTGATGTGCTTCTGGTAAAAGATGTTTTAAGTCATATGGATGTTAAAAGGAAAGCTTAAAGGATTACTTAGTGTTGTATTCTTTGGGGGATGTATTTGAGTTAATGGTTGCTAAGATGTTCACTGTATGTTTTAAAAAGGTTAACTTGAGTTCATAGAATAAACATTGTTTTGCTTTAAAAAATACTTTTCCATTTCTGCTGTACCACACCTGTAGAGTGGGCCGTGTGCTCCCCATACCACAATCTATTAAAAGTTGTGGGTCAGGTGAACTCCATGATACACTTTGGGGTTCTCTAAACCCTGGCCTATAACAAGGGCCAGGCACTTTTCTTCAGCTGCTCTGAGAAGGACCTTTGCTACTTGCTACTTTCTCCTTGCCTGCCTCCAAAGCAGCCAGATCACAAAAGAGACTCCTCATCCTTAAGTGTAAAAGACAGAGGAGCCAAAATCAATATTTTTAAAAAAAAGTCTATCTTGATTCTACAAGTTTCTCACTTAAAACACGTGTGGCATGAATGGCACAGCACTGGACCTGCCAGTGTGAGCAGGCACAGGGACCGTTACTAGAACATTTCAGCTGGAATAATTAAGATAGTCTGTTATTGCTGGATTGTGTTGGAACACTTTGCATGTCTTACTCTAACATGAGTTCTGCCTGGAGGAAAATACCTTTTATTAAAAGCACTTTAATTCATGTAACCAGCTACATTAAAGTTTACAGAACACCAGGACAGAGTTACTGCTCTTCTCTTAGGTTCTTCTTGTGCATCTCTCTCTGCGTGACATAGTTTCTTCTGCACATGATCAGTAGCTATGGTTAGAGTTGTGTTGGAGTGAACCCTTTGCTCTTTTGAAAGGTAGAATCATAGAAACACTACAGTGCAGAAGGAGGCCATTTGGCCCATCGAGTCTGCACCAACCTTCCTAAATCACACCCTTACTAGGCCCAAGCCCTCATCCTAACCCCGTAACCCAGCATAGTTGGGCAGCATGGTAGCATAGTGGTTAGCACAGTTGCTTCACAGCTCCAGGGTCCCAGGTTCGATTCCCGGCTTGGGTCACTGTCTGTGCGGAGTCTGCACGTTCTCCCCATGTGTGCGTGGGTTTCCTCCAGGTACTCCGGTTTCCTCCCACAGTCCAAAGTTGTGCAGGTTAGGTGGTTTGGCCATTCTAAATTTCCCTTCGTGTCCGAACAGGTTAGGTTGGGTTACGTGAATAAAGAGGATAGGATGGACGTGTGGGGCTTAAGTAGAGTGCTCTTTCCAAGGGCCAGCGCAGACTCGATCGGCTGAGTGGCCTCCTTCTGCACTGTAAATTCTATGATTCTATGATAACCCAGTAACCCCACCTAACCTTTTGGGCACTAAGAGAAAATTTACCTTGGCCAATCCACCAAGCCTACACATCTTTGGAATGTGGGAGGAATCCAAAGCACCCAGAGGAAACCCACGCAGACATGGAGAGAAAGTGAAAACTCCACACAGACAGCCACCCGAGGCTGGAATTGAACCCAGGTCCCTGGCGTTGTGAGGCAACAGTACTAACCACTGTGCCACCGTGCCGCCCTTTATTTTTGACTTTTCTGAATAAACATTGGATTAGGCTCCTTAGTGACGTGCTGTGAAATGTTGTCAGTCTTTTACACTTTGGAAAGAGAGACCGATCTTGTGACCTGCCTCCTTTGGATGAGGGAAACTAGTACAAGTCCCCTTTCCGTGTGACAGTGGACCCTTCTGATGAGGGCAAAATGCTGCAAGGGGTGAAAAGTGGCCCTTAATCGGGTCCTCATGTAGCTCAACTTGCCATCTGGTGGGCTGCCGTGCTACTGAGGTTCCTTTTGTTGCCAATATGTCAAGGCAGATATTGTGCTCGCCTTCCAACACTCTCCCTTGTAATGATATTCAGATATTGATATACATGATCAATGTATGTAAATGTAGTACAGTCATTTCAACACTAGATGTCTCAAAGTCAGATACTATAAGAACCGGATTCCCGCTCTTTTTAGTGAGTTAGAGAATGTGAGCCAGAACAGTGAACAAGCAAGACATAGAATAGTTAAAGTGAGAGAAGTTAGACCTAGTTTGTTATAATAGCGTTTAGTTTTATAGTTATCTATATTGTACTTTGTTTCTTTATAGTAAAAGGACTCACAGTTTATTATGTTATTACTCATTCAATAGTTCATCTTTCAACAAGAAGACTATTGGTCATTTTATCATCCTGGTGGATTCAAGAGAAATATATATATTTTAGATAAGTCATTATTTAAAATATAACATTCCCAGCAACAATACTCACTCTCCTCTCTCCCAGTCCATCTCTAAAAGCTTGGGAGAATTCAGCCCAAAACTCTCCCTCCATTGGTGGTCACAAGGATTGCTTAAGAGGCCTGATCAATTTTAAAACAGCCTACGTCAAGGACACTTGTAAAATGGGTCATACAAGTTTAGAAAAAGGCCGAAAGCTCATGCAGGATCAAATCAGGCCGCCCGGATGCAAAACTGGTCCGCTCTGCACCTGTTTTACCTGCAAAGACTCAGATTCAAAGTATCATCTTGCATAATTGACTCTGCCGATATATATGTTTGTGGAACCCACCTGTTCTCTCAACTGAAGAAGGAGCTGCGCTCTGAAGGCTAGCGATTCCAAATAAACCTGTTGGACTTTAATCTGTTGTTGTAAGACTTCTTACCGTGCCCACACCAGTCCAACGCCACATCCTGTTTTAAGTCCGCAGTGCATATAAACAAGGACGTCATAATCAGTGGAGCCAGGTATCTGTCTTCGCATTGAAAAACACACAGTGCTACTGAAGGAGATCTGCTGCAAAGTCTTCTGACATTAATTTACGTTTGTGTAAATGACCCCACCTTCTGCAGCTCCAAACATCAAAAAAAATTGTGGCGGAAGTTTAGGTGCCATGTTATTCCAGAGCAAACAGGAGCAAAACAGGAGCTAAACAGGAATTGCTAATTAACTTCTGCTCTGCACCTGTCCCCCCCCCCCCCCCCCCCCACCCCAAGGTGCTGAAGAGCAGGGAACAGAGCCATCCCACGCAGATGCCAATCACAGTCCAGTTACAATTGAACCTGCATGAGACAGTTCAGCGAGAGTTTCAATATCTCATTAGCATTTCAAAAGAGGTTGATGACATTGTTGAAACCAGAACATTTATTTCAGATTAATAAAGACTTAGCTGACTCAGAAGGCACTGAACAAAATCTTTTCTAAGTGACAAAAGGAAGGATTAATCATCTTGATTGAGTGAAAGAGCATGCAGTTGCTTAGGCACCTGAATGTGCAGTCAGAAACCACAGAATGCCAATTGTATCATGGTGTCCTTCATGGATAGATAGCTAATTTTCAAATTTTCTCTGGTCACAGGAGAGGTGCCAGAGCACTGGAAGACAGCTAATGTGGTGCCAGTATTCAAGAAGGGAAATAGGGATAAATCAGGTAATTACAGGCAGGTGAGTCTAACATCAGTGGTAGAGAAATTATTGGAAAAAATTCTGAAAGAAAGAATTAATCTCTATTTGGAGATACAAGAATTAATCAAGGATGGTCAACATGGCCTTGTCAGAGGGAGATCATGTCTATCAAATTTGATTGGATTTTTCAGGGAGGTGACTAGGTGTGTAGATGAGGGTAGTGCAGTGGATGTAGTCTACATGGACTTCAGTAAGGATTTTGACAAGGTCCCATATCGGAAACTGATCAAGAAGGTAAGAGCTCATGAGATCCAGGGCAATTTGGCAAATTGGATCCAAAATTGGCTAAGTTGCAGGAGGGTGATGGCCGAAGGTTGTTTTAGTGACTCGAAGTCTGTGTCCAGTGGTGTTCCGTCGGGACCAGTGCTGTTTCTAGTACACATTAATGTTCTGGATGTGAATTTGGGGGGAGTATGATCAGTAAGTTTGCAGATAACATGAAATTTGGAGTGCGGTAAATCGCAAGGAAGAAAACTTTAGATTACAGGATGACACAGACAGGCTGGCCAGATGGGCAGAACAGTGGGAAATGGAATTTAATCCTGAAAAGTGTGAAGTGATGCATTTTGAAAGGACTAACAAGGCAAGGGAATGAATAATGAACGGTAGGACTCTAGGAAGTACAGAGGACCAGAGAGACCTTGTGATGCACGTCCAAAGATCCTAGGATCCATGGCAGGAGGACAGGTAGATGAGGTGGTTTAGAAGGCAGAGGGATACTTGCTTTTATTAGCTGAGGCATAGAATATAGGAGCAGAGAGGTTATGATGGAGACTTATAAAACACTCGTTAGGTCACAGCCAGAGTACTGTGTACAGTTTTGGTCACCACACTATAGGAAGGATGCGATTGCACTAGAAAGGGTACATAGGAGATTCACCAGGATGTTGCCTGGGCTGAAGCATTTCAGCTATGAAGAGAAGCTGGTTCGGCTGGGGTTGTTCTCCTGAGAGCAGATAGGCTGAGGGCGGGTTGGGGGGGGGGGAGGGCTGGCTCAGGGGTACAAAATTATGAAAGACATAGATGGGGTAGAGAGGAGGGAGCTTTTCTGTTTAGGAGAAGGGAGCATAGATTTAAGGTAAGAGGAATGAGATTTAAGGAGATTTGAGAAAACAAACTTCACCCAGGGGGTGGTGGGAAGCTGGAACTCACTGTCTGAAAATATGGTAGAGGCGGGAACCCTCACAGCAGTTAAGAAGCATTTAGATGAGCACTTGAATTGCTGGAAAATGGGATGGGAATAGATAGGTGCTTGATGCTTGGTTCAGACACAATGGGTTGAAGGGACTCTTTCTGTGCTGTAAAACTCTATGACTATGACTCCATAGTAAAATAACATCCACCACTAAACACAGGGCGTGATCTACCTGAATGGGAACAGAGCCCCAAAGTTCCGAGAAACACCACGCTATTGAATGGTCATTTGAGTAGATTGGGGGCCTCAGTGGGGAACACGCAGCGGAGGCCACACTTAATCCCATTTTCTGCACTGAGGAGCTCCACTCGCAGGAACCCCAGAGTGCAGGGAGAGATCAGGACTGTGGTGTTGGGCGTTCTGACACACAGATGAGCCAACACGGTTGTATATGGTACAACGCTATTTTATTTAAACGTTCTATGTACAGTTTTGTCTTGATACTCTGCACGTGGGGATTCCCTGTTTGTGATTTTGTAACAGGTCTTGTCCGTGTCTGTGTCCCCAGACCTACTGACCACCAGGTGTCGTGCTCGTGCTTTTTATGTGGTTGGTGTTCTTGTGTGTGATTGGTTGTGGTGTTGTGTGCTCTGATTTGCCTGTTGGTGTGTCCATCATGATGTGTGTGTTTGAATATCATGACATCCCCCCCTTTTTACAAAGATATGTGCCTACGTGGTAATAAATATGATCGCGTCGTGAGTGCATCTAAGAGTGTGTGTGTGTCGTGTACAGCATGTGCATATGACGTAACTATTTACATGGGGCGATGTCGGGTGTGTCACATGAACAAGGTTGTACCATAACATAACATGAATGCGAACGAGAAAAAAAAACTTGAACAGTTGTCCAGTCAGACGATATCTGGAACGATAAACAACAACAGGTTATCATGTAAAATTGTGTAACTTGTTAGACATATGAACGGTGTTATAAGTCCAGTCTAATGGGCTTGCGACGAGTTCGGGTTGACCATCAGGGTTGCACACCACTCATCGGCTGGATTGATGGCATTGACCTTGTTGACATCGATGACGGAAACGCGGAAGGCATCCTGGTCATCTGCATCACTTAACTGGAAGTCTTGATGCATGGGCTGGACGGTCCTGACTTGTCTGCGAGATTGTCGGGGATGTGCAGGATCCATGGGTTGAGCCGAATGACAGTGGGCAGCGTAGTGGCCCATCTTGCCACATCTGAGGCACTGTCGGTTTTTAGCAGGACATTGCCCTTTTAAATGTACAGCTCCACAATTGCCGCACGTCATGACGTCACGGCGTTCGTTGCGCCACTGCGCATGCGCAGTGCGATCTTGCGGTGGGCGCGCCTGCGCAGTGCGTCCCTCGATGTGGCCGTTATTTTTGGCGCGCACCAGCGCGGGAGACCGCGAAAAGCGCGGGAAGCGGCCGCTGTCGTCCGGGCCGTGGGTCGGGAAGTAATCAACGGCCTGGATGCGTTCGGCGTCGTGGGCGGCCTGGCTTGCCGATTCGACGGCTGGGGACCCCCTCCGTGCCAACTCGGATGCCTGAAATCGGGCAAAACGGCAGGTAGCATTTTCGTGGAGGACACAGGCTTCCACAGCAGCCGCTAAGGTGAGGCCTTTTATTTTAAGAAGCTGCTGGCGTAGGCCACTAGAGGCAACGCCAAAAACAATCTGGTCCCTGATCATGGACTCTGTGGTGGTGTCGTAACCGCAGGACTGCGCTAGAATTCGGAGGTGCGTCAAAAAGGGTTGAAAAAGCTCCTCCTTACCTTGCAGGCGTTGCTGAAAGAGGTATCTTTCAAAACTTTCATTCACTTCAACCTTAAAGTGCTGGTCCAGTTTGAGGATGACCGTGTCATATTTGGATTGGTTTTCGCCTTCTTCGAACACCAGTGAGTTGAAGACGTCGAGGGCGTGCTGACCTGCGTAGAAGAGGAGCATTGCAATCTTTGTTTCATCTGAGGCACTCTGTTTTTCGTTGGCACGGATGGACAGGTCAAATCGCTGCCTGAAGAGCTTCCAATTGGTACCTAGGTTCCCCGCGACTTGCAACGGCTGCGGTTTGTCGGTGCGGTCCATGTCCAGAATGGCAGGTTAGTTGGCAGGTATCGATCCACTCCTGTACCATGTGGTGTTGGGCGTTCTGACACACAGATGAGCAAACACGGTTGTATATGGTACAACGCTATTTTATTTAAACTTTCTATGTACAGTTTTGTCTTGATACTCTGCACGTGGGGATTCCCTGTTTGTGATTTTGTAGCAGGTCTTGTCCGTGTCTGTGTCCCCAGACCTACTGACCACCAAGTGTCGTGCTCATGCTTTTTATGTGGTTGGTGTTCTTGTGTGTGATTGGTTGTGGTGTTGTGTGCTCTGATTTGCCTGTTGGTGTGTCCATCATGATGTGTGTGTTTGAATATCATGACAAGGACGTCATTTGAAAATGTCATCCCAATCTCTCCACCGCCGATCCCCCTCCATGCCCCAACAAGTGGGTCCTCAGGCACCCGTACAGGGCACCCCTAGGCCCAATCCACAGCACTTGAAAAATGCCAGCCTGGCACCCTAGCAGTGCCCCAACCAGCTGGCTGTGCCACCGGGGCACCTTGGCAGTGCTGGGCTGGCACTCAGGTGGCACTACCAGGATGCCAATGCCCAGGTGGCACCATCAATGCCAGGCTGCCATTCTGTCCAGAGGGCAAGCACCTAGGGGCCTCCATTCAAATGCCATTCTGTCTGGTCTCTGTTTGTCACATACAATGACTTCATGTTTAATATGTGAAGCTTATATGTTACTGGGTCAGAGGTTGTTCATCATCTGTTTCCCTTCTTGGAAAAACTGGTTGCCTGTGTTATTCAGGCTTAAAGAACACAAGCTCACAGTTCCATACATGCACCTGAAATGTAATAAATTCCAATTAGTATTGAATACGTATCCAGGACTGGATCTATCCCATTCAAAACATGTCCCTTTTTCCTTTGTTTCTGGCTCAATTGCAGATATAATTCATTTATGGACTATTTTGCTCTACTCCCTACTGTGTGCTGTAACTGGGGAGCTTAACGTTAATCTGGCTCTTACCTGCAGCGATTGAAATGGAACAATTCCAGGTACGAGGATCAAGGGAGCTTTGGAGATGGAACAATCTCTAGAACCTTAGGTGTGTGCGGGAGTTAGCTCGAGAGAGTTAGACGTACAGATAGTGTAAGTGAGGGAAAATCATAGTTTATATCAGTCGTAAGATTAGCTGTAATGATCTCTTTTTAATTGTAGATGAGTGTAGTTTAAATGTTTATTCTTTAGAAGTACGTGTCAAATCCAAGTTAGTAGTGTTAATAAATTTATAGCATTGTGTGATGAACGGTTACTGTAACACTGTACCCTTGTCATCCTGTAAGGTGATGTCCCCTTTAAGACCAGGCTTGGAACCCTGGGGAACTCCGCCTCCGGCTCCGCCCATCTGTGAGCCGTATATAAGGGACCGCCTTGTGGGCAGTGCAGCAGTTAGCACATGTCTCGGCTCTAGCCTAGTTCTTAGTTTATTAAAGCCTTGTTTACTGTTTACACTCTAAGCGTCGTTATTGAGGGTACCACACATTGTTTAAGTTAAAGCTATTCTGTGGTCTTTGTGAACACTACGCCAACCATCCTGAAATAACCACAGGGAGGTCAAGGAGTGATTTGAAAACAAGGATGAGAATTTTAAAATCGAGGCATTGCCAGACTGGCAGCCAATATATGTCAACAAGCACAGAGGTAATGGGTTAACATAGTTTGATGTAAGTTAGGAACGGGGAGCAGAACTTGGATAGGCTCAGGTTTACAAAAGCTGGAGCATGAGAGAAGCAACTCCCTCAAATCACCAAGATAGTTCGCATTTTTTCAAGAGTTATCCTTGGGCCTCTCCAGATGAGTTTGTGCCAGGTATAATTTGTGGTTTTGTTGTCCATTTAGACTGCCCACATTGATTTCCCACTGAATTTTTACAGCCTCTGGTATTATCATAACGATCAGCATTACAAGGGTTAATGTAGTGTCAAGAGTAGCCACTAGAGGGAGCTGCAGATACACCTATATAAAACAATGAAGCTGGACCTTGGGGGAGGAGTGTATGCAGGAGACAGCTAGTGAAGGTCATAAGATTAGTTAGTGTGAGAAGGGAAGATTATAATTTATACCAGTAGTGAGATTAGCAGTAGATGAGTGTAGTTAGATGTTATTGATCAATTCTGCATTCTAAAGAACTAAGTGTCGAAACCCAGTTTAGTAGTGTAAATAAAATCATAGCTTTGTTGAAGTAAAAGCTATAGTGTGGTCTTTGTGGAACACTGTGCCAACCATCCTAAATAAGCAACACAAAGAACACCACACAGCCCACAGATAAATCAGTTTGGACGGCCTTGGGTACCTTGCTGGGATATCCCAGCAGCATGAACACATGTTTCAGCTAGCCTCTCCATCTTAAAGGCAGACTGACACTCTGAAAAGGGGTTTTCACTCTCGGTGCAGACTGCCAGTGGAAGACTTGATGCGAAGCAAAATTGCAGAAAATGGAGAAATGGGCAAGGGAGGAAGATTTTCTAATGCAGGATAGGAGGTGTACAGGAGGTGGGAATGAGGGAAGCAACTTTTCCGGAAGGGACTAAGAAGTTCTCAAGACCCGAAGGGACTGCCATACGAGAAAAGATTAAATAGGTTGGGTCTGAACTCCTTGGTGTTCAGAAGAATGAGAAGTGAAATGATTGAAACATAAGGGGCGGAAATCTCCGCAATCGGCGCGATGTCCGCCGACCGGCGCCAAAAACAGCGCGACTCAGTCCGGCATCGCTCCGCCCCAAAGGTGCGGAATCCTCCGCATCTTGAGCGGCCGAGCCCTAACCTTGAGGGGCTAGGCCCGCGCCGGACTGATTTCCGCCCCGCCAGCTGGCGGGAAAGGCCTTTGGTGCACCGCCAGCTGGCGCGAAACTGACTTTGCCGGGCAGCTCATGCGCGGGAGCGTCAGTGGCTGCTCACGGCATCCCCGCTCATGCACAGTGGAGGGGGTCACTTCCGCCTCCACCATGGTGGATATCATGGTGAAGGCGGAAGGAAAAGAGTGCCCCCACGACACAGGCCCGCCCGCGGATCGGTGGGCCCCGTTCGCGGGCCAGGCCACCGTGGGGACACCCCCCGGGGCCAGATCGCCCTGCGCCCCCCCCAGGACCCGGAGCCCGCCCGCGCCGCCTTGTCCCGCCGGTAAGAGAGGTGGTTTAATCCACGCCGGCGGGACAGGCATTCCAGCAGCGGGACTTCGGCCCATCCGGACTGGAGAATCGCCGGGGGGGGGTCGGAGAATCTCGCCCAAGATTCTTAATGGGTTAGACAGGGTAATAAAAGCAAAATACTTTGGATGCTGATAATCTGAAATAAAAACAGAACATGCTGGATAAACTGAGCAGGTCTGACAGCATCTGTGAAGAGAAACAGAGCTAACGTTTCGGATCGAAATGACCCCTCTACAGAAGGGTCTGTAGAAAGGTCATTTGGATCTGAAACATTAACTCTTTTTCTCTCCACAGATGCTGTCAGACCTGCTGAGTTTATCCAGCACATTCTGTTTTTAGAATAGACCGGGTAAATGTTGAGAGGAAGTTCCCACTCATGGGAGAGTGTAGGACCAGAGGACAGAGTCGCAGAATAAGTGCGTCGGCATTTAAGATGAACTTGAGGAAGAATTTGTTCTCTCAGTGATGAATCTTTGGAATTCTTTACCCCAGGAAGCTGTGGATGTCGAGTCCTTGAACATTTTCAAGATTGGGATCGATAGGATTTTAATCAGTGGGGAATTAAGGGTTATGGAGAGAAGGCAGAACATGGAATTAGTGAGTGTTAAATCAACTGTGATCTTATTAAATGGTGGAGCAGGCTCGTAGAGCTGAATGGCCTACTCCTGTTCCTATTTGTTATGGTTTTATGGTCCCCCTGAGAAGGGAATGGGAGCCAGCGACCATTGAGATCAATTGTTGTAAGGCTAGGAGTGACACTGACTGGTGAATTTAAATCACCACTTTATTAGAAATCTCCCCCTAAACCAAAAAGGGTCAAAAAGATTTTCTAAATGGTGTACACGGATTTTCACTTCTTGACTCCTTTGCAGACTTAAGTAGGTGCTATTCAGGTCAAACTAATATTTCAAGTTATTCCCGGTATAACCTATATCCCCAAAGAAGGTTTTATCTACTTACCACTCAGTAGCTTCGATCCTGGGTCCTGCCTTTCTGAGGTATAGTAAAGTAGACTGTGACAATTTTGCAATAACCACTATTTCAGGTTAGAATAAATATTTTACTTACTTTATTTTATTTCAAATGGTAATATCACTGTCTTTACAACAAAGGGAAAAAGAGTAACTAGGGACAGAGTAGGGCCTCTTAAGGATCAACAAGGACATCTATGTGCAGAGCCACAAGAGTTGGGTGAGATCCTGAATGAATATTTCTCATCGGTATTCACGGTGGAGAAAGGCATGGATGTTAGGAAACTAAGGGAAATAAATAGTGATGTCTTGAGAAGTGTGCATATTACAGAGGAGGAGGTGCTGGATGTCTTAAAGCGCATCAAGGTAGATAAATCCCCGGGACCTGATGAAATGTATCCCAGGATGTTGAGGGAGGCTAGGGAGGAAATTGCGGGTCCCCTAACAGAGATATTTGAATCATCGGCAGCCACAGGTGAGGTGCCTGAAGATTGGAGAGTGGCGAATGTTGTGCCCTTGTTTAAGAAGGGCAGCAGGGAAAAGCCTGGGAACTACAGACCGGTGAGCCTAACGTCTGTAGTAGGTAAGTTGCTAGAAGGTATTCTGAGAGACAGGATCTACAAGCATTTAGAGAGGCAAGGACTGATTCGGGGCAGTCAGCATGGCTTTGTGCGTGGAAAATCATGTCTCACAAATTTGATTGAGTTTTTTGAGGGGGTGACCAAGAAGGTAGATGAGGGCAGTGCAGTAGACGTTGTCTACATGGACTTTAGCAAAGCCTTTGACAAGGTACCGCATGGTAGGTTGTTGCAGAAGGTTAAAGCTCACGGGATCCAGGGTGAGGTTGCCAATTGGATTCAAAATTGGCTGGACGACAGAAGACAGAGGGTGGTTGTAGAGGGTTGTTTTTCAAACTGGAGGCCTGTGACCAGTGGTGTGCCTCAGGGATCGGTGCTGGGTCCACTGTTATTTGTGATTTATATTAATGATTTGGATGAGAATTTAGGAGGCATGGTTAGTAAGTTTGCAGATGACACCAAGATTGGTGGCACAGTGGATAGTGAAGAAGGTTATCTAGGATTGCAACGGGATCTTGATCAATTAGGCCAGTGGGCCGACGAATGGCAGATGGAGTTTAATTTAGATAAATGTGAAGTGATGCATTTTGGCAGATCGAATCAGGCCAGGACCTACTCAGTTAATGGTATGGCATTGGGGAGAGTTATAGAACAAAGAGATCTAGGAGTACAGGTTCATAGCTCCTTGAAGGTGGAGTCGCAGGTGGACAGGGTGGTGAAGAAGGCATTCGGCATGCTTGGTTTCATTGGTCAGAACATTGAATACAGGAGTTGGGACGTCTTGTTGAAGTTGTACAAGACATTGGTACGGCCACACTTGGAATACTGTGTGCAGTTCTGGTCACCCTATTATAGAAAGGATATTATTAAACTAGAAAGAGTGCAGAAAAGATTTACTAGGATGTTGCCGGGACTTGATGGTTCGAGTTATAAGGAGAGGCTGGATAGACTGGGACTTTTTTCCCTGGAGCGTAGGAGGCTTAGGGGTGATCTTATAGAGGTCTATAAAATAATGAGGGGCATAGATAAGGTAGATAGTCAACATCTTTTCCCAAAGGTAGGGGAATCTAAAACTAGAGGGCATAGGTTTAAGGTGAGAGGGGAGAGATTCAGAAGGGCCCAGAGGGGCAATTTCTTCACTCAGAGGGTAGTGAGTGTCTGGAATGTGCTGCCAGAGGTAGTAGTAGAGACGGGTACAATTGTGTCTTTTAAAAGCATTTAGATAGTTACATGGGTAAGATGGGTATAGAGGGTTATGGGCCAAGTGAGGGCAACTGGGACTAGCTTAATGGTAAAAACTGGGCGGCATGGACTGGTTGGGCCGAAGGGCCTGTTTCCATGCTGTAAACTTCTATGATTCTATGAAGTAAGAAAGATCTTGCTTCTGGATTTTCTGTTCCAGTTGTTCGGATCTTCGAAGCCTCCTTGGCAATCTCCCTTCTTATCTGTGGGTGTTCTCAGTAACTTCGATCCTCTGTTCGGCTCCTGCATTCAGTCATTCCCATCTACCGAAGCAGCTCTGAGAACTGGAAGTGATTACGGCCGTTAGCGGTTCAGGATATTTATTACCCTTCTCACAGCCGTGCTGGTTACATTTTATTATCTTCAAGTAATATCTTCTGCTCATTTATTTAATTTTGTTTTTCCATTGTATTCATCTAGTTTCCATCATGTCTAACAAGAGGATGTTTCAATGATAAGCATTGGGGAAAAATGCTTTGATGCTTGTCAAATCTTAGAGGGGTGATACATTTGGTTCTTGTCATGTTAAAACTGATACCTGCTTGGTGTTAATTTATGCCTTAGTAAACTCAACCGTTATCTCCAGACTTCCACTTTTAACATGAGGTTTCTATTATTCACAAATGCACATTATTTCACGTAATTCACATAAGATTCTGGCAATTCTAATCAATTGTTTGCTAAACCAATTAACTTCTATAAAAGGGTGGAATACTGTTCCCTTTATGTAACTAAGAAACTTAATTTGCGAGAATTTCTTAACTTGAAAGAAAGGTATCAGATTACAGCATAAATTGTTTTATAGCTGTTCTCTTAACACCTGTGTGACAAAGGCTGTCTGCATTTCAAACCCTCTTTTCTGAATGCTGTTAACCCTTTGTGGGATTTTTGCTTACTTTTTCTCATATCCCTTTGGGTTTTATCAGGCCTCCATGTTTCAAATGACATCTTTCCCATTTTACTTCACACTGGGTGAGTCAGGATTCATCAATTAGAAGCATAGAATCATAGAATCCTTCGAAAGAGCACTCTACCTAGGCCCACTCCTCCGCAATATCGGCGTAACCTCACCTAAACTTAGGACATTAAGGGGCAATTTACCATGGCCAATCACCCTAACCTGCACATCTTGGACTTTGGGAGAAAACCGGAGCACCCCGAAGAAACCCACGCAGACATGGGGAGATCGTGCAAAGTCGATCCAGTCACCCAAGGTCCCTGGCTCTGTGAGGTAGCAGTGGTAACCACAATGCCACCATGCTGCCTTTTAGTAATTGTCGAATTATTCTGCTGGGAAAGTTAATGAACATGCATGTTAAGTGAAGGCAAGGTGAAACTCAGCTTTGATGACTCCGAAGGTTTACAGCCTGTCAGCGCTCATACATGGTGAATAGTCACTCGAGTGAGGTACCAAAACTCCGCTGATATTCAACGATCTCAACAAAGTCAGTGCCTCCAGGTTACAAAGGAAACACATCAGCACTTTTTGAAGACATTTTTATTTTGATCCAACCTTAGCCAATAATTCAAAATCCATAACATACTCTTACCCCCAGGCCCTTGTTTTGAGAAAGGACTTGATTAGTTTCTATTCCTCTTGAGCAATAAGATGAATAAGCAACTATTCTCATAGTTACTGTTCCCTACATTACAATGTTTAGTTTGTGTAATCACCACTAACTCACACATCCTATGCGTTTATGATCGAAAATCATGGTGCACACAAGCTCGCATGACTTACCGCCATTTGCCAATCTCACATCACCGCTGTTCCTTCAACTCGGGCTATCTGCTCTACTCCATCTATCTGCATAAAATCAAATCTAACTATCAAATCCACTCAAACGATGACACACCAAAACAGCTGTTGGTGTTCCACCAGGTTGTTCCACACTGTCAGTTAATCTAGTGATCAAATCAAAGATATTAAGATTCCAAACCAGAATTATTCCCCCATAACTTTAACATTTCCAATCACATCAGAGAATGCAAGTCATAGGCGATGTCTTGTGAAATGGGGCAAGGGGTCTGTTGATGCAAAACGCACCATAAGATCTACATTATTGTAGTGCTTTTCATGTGTTATTTTCTTTTTTTCTTTCTTTTTTTTCTTTTTTTTCTTCTTTTTTTTCCCCGAAAGCACTCCGACCTCCGCCGGTTCGTCACTACACTCGCCATCGGGGCTCTGTAAAGGAGCTTAACCCAATTGATAAACCCTACCCCGAACCCAAACCTACGCAGCACCTCCCAGAGGTACTCCCACTCTACTCGGTCAAAGGCCTTCTCCGCGTCCATAGCTGCCACTATCTCTGCCTCTCCCTCCTCCGATGGCATCATTATCACGTTTAAGAGCCGCCGCACATTGGTGTTTAGTTGCCTGCCCTTTACAAATCCCGTCTGGTCCTCGTGGATTACCCCCGGAACACAGTCCTCGATCCTCGTGGCCAGCACTTTTGCCAGCAACTTTGCATCCATATTGAGGAGCGAGATCAGCCTGTACGATCCACATTGCAGTGGGTCCTTGTCCCGCTTTAGGATCAAAGAAATTGTCGCTTCCGACATTGCCGGAGGCAGGGTCCCCTCCTCTCTTGCCTCATTAAAGGTCCTCACCAGTAGCGGGGCCAACAGGTCTGCGTACTTCCTGTAGAACTCCACCGGGAATCCGTCCGGTCCCGGGGCCTTCCCCGCCTGCATGCTCTCCAAACCCTTACTCAGCTCCTCCAACCCAATTGGTGCCCCCAAACCAGCCACCTCTTGCTCCTCCACCCTCGGGAATCTCAGCTGATCTAGGAATCGTCTCATCCCCTCTTCCCCCGCTGGGGGCTGGGATCTGTACAGCTCTTCATAAAAGGCCTTGAATACCTCATTTATTTTTGTCGCACTCCGAACCGTGGCTCCCCTTCCATCTTTGACTCCCCCTATTTCCCTTGCTGCCATCCTCTTACGGAGCTGGTGTGCCAGCATCCGACTAGCCTTTTCCCCATACTCGTAGGTCGCCCCCTGCGCTTTCCTCCACTGTGCCTCCGCCTTCCCTGTGGTCAACAGGTCAAACTCCGTCTGGAGCCGTCGTCTTTCCCCAAGTAATCTTTCCTCCGGGGCCTCTGCATATCTCCTGTCCACTCTCAAAATCTCCCCCACTAACCTCTCCCTTTCCATACCCTCTGTCTTCTCCCTAGGAGACCTAATGGAATGAGCTCTCCCCTGATCACCGCCTTCAATGCCTCCCATAGCACCCCCACCCGCACCTCCCCGTTGTCGTTGGCCTCCAAGTACCTTTCGATACACCCCCTCACCTTCCCACACACCACCTCGTCCGCCAGCAGTCCCACATCCAGCCGCCACAACGGGCGTTGGTCCCTCTCCTCTCCCAGCTCCAGTTCCACCCAGTGTGGGGCATGGTCCGAAACGGCTATGGCCAAATACTCCGTCCCCTCCACCCTCAGGATGAGCACCCTGCCCAGAACAAAGAAATCTATCCGGGAGTAGGCTTTGTGTACATGGGAGAAGAAAGAAAATTCCCTGGCCTGCGGCCTTGCGAACCGCCATGGGTCCACTCCCCCCATCTGATCCATAAACCCCCTAAGTACCTTGGCCGCCGCCGGCCTCTTTCCAATCCTTGATTGGAGCGGTCCAGTGCTGGATCCAACACTGTATTGAAGTCCCCTCCAATTATCAGGTCTCCTATCTCCAGGTCCGGAATGAGCCCCAACATGCGCTTCATGAATCCTGCATCATACCAGTTCGGGGCGTATACGTTTACCAACACCACCCACGTCCCTTGCAGCCTACCGCTCACCATTACATATCGCCCTCCATTGTCCGCTACAATAGTCTTGGCCTCAAATGACACCCGCTTTCCCACCAATATTGCCACCCCTCTATTCTTCGCGTCCAGCCCCGAGTGGAATACCTGTCCTACCCATCCCTTTCTTAGCCTGACCTGGTCCGCCACCTTCAGGTGTGTCTCTTGGAGCATGGCCACGTCCGCCTTCAGTCCCTTTAAGTGGGCGAACACTCGAGCCCTCTTCACCGGCCCATTCTGGCCCCTCACATTCCACGTTATCAGCCGGATTGGAGGGGCTCTCACCCCCCCCCCCCCCCCCCCCCCCCCCCCCCCCACCACGCCCCGCCGACTAGCCATCTCCTTTTCTGGGCCAGTCCCGTGTCCACGCCTCCCTCACCCTCCAGTCCCCCAGAGAGGGGACCCCCGTCCCGACCACCTCTTCTGTGTCCTATTCCCTTTCGGACAGTGCAGCAGCAACCCTCCCCCCCCACTTCCCCCCCTCCCCTCCCCCCCGCTAGACCCCTGCCTAGCTTTTTTCCTCCCTCCATGTCACTCCCGTAAGTTAGCTGACGCCTGCTGACCCCAGCTTCCCCCGCCGTCCCATTGACCTCCCCGCGTGGGAGTCTCCCAATCCATATGCATTCCTTCGTTCCCCTTCCCGCCTTTCCAAAGCCCGCTCCGCCCACTCTGGCGCAGCTCCTGTCGCGGCCTTGTCTCTCTCCACCAGCCCATGTAACATTTCCTGCGCGTGATTGACCCCCTATATACAACAACCATCACACATCAAACCCCAAAACATCCCCCCCACCCACACAAAGCCTCAGTTAGAGTCCAACTTTTCGGCTTGTACAAAGGTCCACGCCTCTTCAGGCGTTTCAAAGTAATAGTGTTGGCCCTTGTATGTGACCCACAGTCGCGCTGGCTGCAGCATTCCGAATTTCACTTCTTTCCGGTACAACGCCGCTTTGGCCCGGTTGAAACCCGCTCTCCGCTTTGAAACCTCCGTGCTCCAGTCCGGGTATATTCGGATCTCTGCATTGTCCTACTTACTGCTCCGCTTCTTCTTGGCCCATCTCAGGACCCACTCTCTGTCCGTAAACCGGTGGAACCTCACCACCATCGCCCTTGGCGGCTCATTTTCCTGGGGCTTCTTCGCCAGCACCCGATGTGCCCCGTCCAACTCCAGCGGCCTCGAAGGGGCCTTCGTGCCCATCATCGCCTCGAGCATCGTGCTCGCGTATGCCCCGGCATCAGCCCCTCCACTCCCTCAGGGAGACCCAGGATTCGCAGATTCCTTCTCCTCGACCTGTTCTCCAGGTCTTCGGGTCTTCCCGCCCACCTCTTGTGTAGCGCCTCATTCTGCTCCACTCTCACCGCCAGGCCCACGAGCTCGCCCTCGTTCTGACTGATTCTTTTTTGTACCTCCTGAATCTTAGCTTCGTGGGCCTTCTGGGTGATCCCGAGTCCTTCAATTGCCGAAAGCATAAGCGCCAACATCTCCTTGCGCATCTCCTCACGCTGCTCCTCGAAGCAGCGCTTGATGAACTCCTGCAGCTCCCCTTTGTCCCTGGCCGCCGCTATTTTGTTTTATTTCCCTCGCTTCTCCCGTTGCTCCAGTGCCGCTCCTTTGGCCGTTACACTTCTGGTCCATTTCATAGAAGTTGGAGGGGGACCTCTCTCTTCCCTTCCCCACGGGCTGCGTCAAAAAAAAAACAAGTTCCGTTGGGGCTTTTCTAACGAGCCCGAAAGTCCGTGGTAGCGGGAGCTGCCGAATCGTGCGGCTTAGCTCTGCATAGCCGCAACCGGAAGTCGAGAGGGAATCCTTTTGGCAGTGTTCGCTTCACCAGTCTGCCCCCAAAAGCCTATGGAAACTCCTGAAAAAGGTCTGAGAGTCCGTTCCAGACGGGAGCTGCTGAATGCGCGACCTACTCCTCCATGGCCGCCACCGGAAGCCTCGTCCCTGCTTCTTCAATGGCCTTGGTAGATCTTTTCACAGTTGTTCCCTCTGCTGCTAGAATTCACCTTTGATAGAGTCAAATCAGATTGCAGCTTTAAGCTTGCCCTTCCCCCGCCTGCATGCTGGAAGAGGCTCTGTTTATCCTGCAGTTAAAGCCAAATCTTTTACTGTTTCTGCCGGGTCTGGTAGCCAAAAGACATAACATTCCTGGGGGGACATGGTCAGGGGAATGCTGCAGTCTTCTTCCCACACCGGGAAATGTCAAACAAATGCCGTGGGGGCCCTGTAAAAGAGCCCAAAAGTCCGTTCCAAGCGGGAGCTACCGAATATGCCACCTAGCTCTGCATAACCGCACCCGGAAGTCCCATGTGTTATTTTCAAAGAAGATGAATAGCACCAAAAGGGAATTCCAATCTTCTATGTAATCTGTCAACAATAATAACAAATTGCATTTATATTTACAACTTCAACTTAATAAAGAATTCCAAGGCATTTCACAGCAGCTTTATCTAATAACATTTGACACTTTGCTGAGGAGCAGATATAGTCAAAAACTTTGCCAAACCTGTGGGTTTTGAATCGGAATTCCAGAGCTTAGACCCTAGACGGTTGAAGACATGGTGGTGGGGTGGAGGACGAAACAGCTGAGGCTAGTATAGTGATTTATAGCCTCAGGACATCCCAAAATATTTCACATCCAATGAATTAATTTTGACATGCACCCAATATTGTACAGGCAAACACACCAGCTAGTTTGCAAATGGTGGGATTCCATTAACAGCAATGTGATAAAAAATAGCCTGAACTTTTCTTCCCTTGTTAGGAGCACAGAAGTGGGACAATTTCCCAGCTCCACAAACCCCATCCTCGGAAAAATGCCTTGGAAATTTGGATGTACAGCTTGAGGGGGCAGGGAAAAATGGGAATCGTGGCGGGCAATCCCGGAATGAGGTTGCAGGCTGGCAGATGAGGTGGTGGGCCAGGTGAAAGGCTGATATCAGTGCACTGGAACTTTGTCAAGGCTATGAAAACAAAACAATCAAACAAAAAACAACCTCCAGCTATTACCGTTCACGTTCCCTTACCCCTCACACATCCCACATGCCCCATACATGACAACCCATGCTACCTCCTGACCCCCACTTACACTATATGAATGCTCATGCACTCCATGTAAACCTATTTCCCCTCCCCTCCACACCAACCTATAGCCCTTCATAACCCCTATACCAGTGTGGGTATAGCCCAACCCAGGCACCCTACCCACCACCTTTTTACACCTCCCATGCCAACCCACCCAGTGACCATTATGAGAAGGCCTCAGGAGGCAAGCTGTGATTAAATAAAATTCTAAGTGAATAGAATTCACCATTTACAAAATACACTCTCATTGCCAAAGATGTATTCACTACATTCACCTTCCTTTAATTCCATATGAAAACAAGCTCTCCTATTTATACTCCCACTTTCAAGAGTTTATAACCTCTTTGAGCTGTCAATAAAATTGTAAACTGACAGGTAACCCACTGTGATATGAAATGTCATGAAATCAGTCATGTGGCACTAATCCTATAATAATTATCCTCAGGCTTATGTCAACAGACAGAGTGAAACATCAAGCACTGATTTTTTAAAACCTGCAGGCAATTTTTTTTATCATTTAAAAAGCATGAACCACAGATGTGTAAATTAGAACCCACCGCAATTTACCACCCCTGAAAAAATGGTGGGGGCCATGTTCGGAACTATGGATCCAGGGCTCCACCAACATTTTTGCAAAGACGGAAAGCCTTTCCGTCTGCATAAAAATTGGGCCAATCTGTGTTCAGTAATATTGGTTGAGGGGTAAAAGATTGATTTGCTTACTTCCATCCAGATGGGAATATAGCCTCAGAATTTGGTGAGGTCAGATGAGATCATCGGCTGCACCTGTTGGCTGAACAAACCCATTCTGGAAAGGCAAAAACTGCCACAAGTGAAGCTGTCCATGTCAATGATGCGAGATGTCTGTCATGATGTGTATATTGACTGGGATGTAAAGAGTCAATGATAATGCTTCTTACCACAGAACAGTCATATATATATCATGTGACTTTGGGAATTCTGGGAGTTAGAAGGTAGTTGGAGATGGTGAGGCATAGGTGCAGTTGTGTACTTGAGAGTTCTGTAGTTAGATATAGTTTAATATAGTAACCTTCTACTTTACGAACATGAACGAATCATAGTTAATAGTGTTAATAAATTTATATTTTTGTTTGTTAACAAAGCTTGGTATTCTTTATTCAACACTACGCATCCAAGCTATCCAGGTAAAGCAAAGTAGAGAACACAACATGGTACCAGGAGTGCTTCCTCAAGTGAATAGTCAGGTTCAGGGAAAAAGAAAGAATCTCCGTTCGAAGAAAGAAAAAAAAATTTGCAAAAATAAAAACAAAACTCTTAATCAGACTCCAGTAGCAACAACCAGCAGCATTGCAAAAAGAAATACCCAGCCGAAGCTTTGTGGAGGGTCTGCAGACTCCAAAGTTATTCAGGACATCAGGTAATGTAGATGTGAACTGAAAAATTCTCAAACAAGAGTTTGAAATGTACCTCTCAGCTTTAAACCTCCAAGCACTCAGTGAGACATGAAAGATTGCGCTGTTACTCATTTTGACTAGACCACAGGCTATAAAAGTGTGTAACTCATTCCGCTTTGAGAATGATTTTGGAAAAAATAAGTTTGATGCGGTCATTGAAAAATTTGATAGCTATTGTGAGCTTAAAAGAAATGAAAAGCTGTGTGAGTGACTGCAAAGGCAACGAAAAGTAATGCTGGAAGATTCTATTAAAATGTCCCGTGCGAGTAAAGCAACTAAAAATAGATGTTCCAAAATATTGAATCGGGAAAGTAGTGTAAAAATTGGTGGCTGTTGAAGCTGTAACGCAGCTAGAAATTCAGAGTGCTGGAAAAGACGGCCAGTTTGCGCAAGAATACTTGAATAAAAAGTGCGCTTCGGAAGTCGGACACTTTGCACATGTGCAGTGGAAAAAAAAGACGCAATCTGGAAGATGACCGTTCTGCGCGTGCGCACTTGAAAAAATAACGCACTCCGGGCGCTGATCGATTTGCGCATTCACAATGGACGTGATGACGTACAAATGTTGTGGCCACGCCCACTTTTTAAAAATATGCCCGGCAATCAGAAAAATGTGTTTGAAGTGCAACAAACTGATTCGTTTTGCCTCGCAATGCAGAACATGGATGAAATTTAAACGAACAGCTGAACAAGACGTTTGCACCATCGAACAACCAGTTTGCAGCATGAAACTGTAGTGATATTCAGATATCAATATACATGATCAATGTATGTAAATGTAGTAGTCATTTCAACACTAGATGGCTCACAGCCAGATACTATAAGAACTGGTTTCCTGCCTTTTCTAAGTCAGATGATGATGTGAATCAGAACAGTGAACAAGCAAGACATAGAATAGCTAGAGTGAGAGAAGTTAGAACTAGTTTGTTATAATAGTGTATGCTTAGATAGTTATCTGTATTGTACTTTAATTCTTTATTGCTAGTTTAGTATTGAGTAAAAGGACTCACAGTTTATTATTGTATGACTCATTAAATAGTCCATCTTTCAACAAGAAGACTATTGGCCATTTTACATTCCTGGTGGATTCAAGAGAAATATTTATATTTTAGATAAGTCATTATTTAAAATATAACAGAAACAAGAAGAACATTTTCACAATCTAAAACTAAAGAGTATAAACTCAACATCGCAGAAGATGAAATAGATTTGGAAGATATATTCTATCTGGATATAATTGAAAGTGTACACAAAGGTACACAAGAAATTTCAGAAGCTGAAAAAATAAACCCAATCACAATTGTTCCAAATCTAGACGAATGGACAATTCCAGTGATGCCGAGTGTACATTTATCAAATGCAAGCTTGTCACCGGAACAAGTGGCAATTTCCTTAGCTTCTCCGATTTGAACCGTTTGAGAGTTCCACCGACAGTTTTTGATTGACAGAACTGGCTGATCGACTACTGTGGGAATGCGATTGAAACTCTAGGGGTATTGGGTGCACAATCAAAGTCACATCGTTCAATTCGCTATTGTGGACACCGAGTGAGAGTCCATATTGGGAGCGAAAGCGTGCAAAGCCCTGAACCTCGTTAAGCGACAATACGTTCCAGACAGCGTGAAGACAGAGGATCATTACAACTGGCCACGTGATATGATACCACAATCATCCAATGAGGACAGTGGTGAAACAGATGATGAGCCAGCAGAAGAAGACTATGAAGGTCTATATAGTTTATTTGGGAATAGTGATGAAATTATCACAGGTAGCAAACAAGCTGTGCAGGACAAAGGTAAGACTGACAGATCTCAGCTGGAGGCAGACAATGAAAGTGCAACAGTGAACAGATCAATTGACAGCACATCAATTATGAACAGCCTACGTGAAGATGACATCTCGGAGAAGTTGACTCCAGATGAGATGCACAAAGAGCTCAACGATACATCAGATCATCCAAAAGGAACTGATATCACAAAGCTCAATGATACATCACATCATCCAAAGGGAACTGATATTAAAAAGTTCAAAGATACATCAGATAATACAAAGGACACTGAAAGTAAAAAGTTTGAAAATGAATCAGTCAAGCCAAAAGAAACTGATCTTGAGCACACGAAGAGTAATTACGGAACAACAGAATTGACACAAAAGTATGACTGTGAGTTCTGTGTTACAGACCTGCTTAGCGTGAACCTTGGCAAAACTATTGCATCTCTTTCTAGACCTGCTTTGCAAAAGCCCATTTTGGAAGGAAATGGGTGATGGTCTCTTCACCACCACAGTCACCTCGAGGGCAGTGTGAGACTCCAGGTGCGCAGCAGAGATCTCACTACCATCCAAACTACACCTTGGTTCTTGTTTGACATTTCTGGTGATCAAAGATTAGATCAAATGACTTTGATAGTCTACGCAGGAAACCATCCAAAAGGATCCACCATGTCTTTCTCCTAAAACACCAGGGTCAGACAGATAGTCAGCAAGTAGTGATACTTGGTGTATGTAAACCGAGAGTGTATGCACAGCATGATACAGCCATATACAAAGGTAGCCATCAGGAAGAGAGCAACATTGGTATCGATTCTCCCCTTTTACATAAATCTAGACACTTAATCTTAACCTTGGGTTAAAGTTTATTTCCAAAGAACAACACTTGTGTCAATGCAGCAGTCCGCCAAGAATACACTGAAGTATCAGCCTCTATTATGAGCTTAGCATTTGGGGTTGGCCTTTAATCCATAATCTGTAGGCAAATTAAATTGTGCAATCACAACTTTGCAGAGATGAAAACCTTTATCAAATTTCAAGAAACATACTAAAACCAAAATAATGGCACGGGAAGGGAACAATGCAAATATTTATTTGAACAAATGCAACTTTTATGTTTAGTTTTGCCATCACCTTCAAGATAATCTTTTCTGTTTTGTGGTAGATTTGATGTATTACAGGTTAGATCTCCAATTTGAATCTTTGCTAGTCTCCAAGGGGCTCCTTGTGGTTAAGACTGATTATTAGCTGCACAAGGATATTACTTATTGAATTCTGTGCTAAATGATTAGTGCACTTGTTCATTTAATAGCTGTCTATAAAGAAGTGAAGAAATTGAAGAAATTGCATTGATATACCACTTTACACCAGGCATTGTCAAACTCGGGGGCACGACCCGCGGGTGGGTCGCAGGCGGGTGTCGGGAGGGTTGCGGAGCTGTCCGTCGCGGCGCTCCCGATCGCGCAAATCTGCGCGCAACAGCTGCAGCAGCCGGCTGTTAATAACGCCGCCTGCAAGCGGCTTTCAAAATGGCCACGATCATGTAAAACAAATACGGCCGCACTGCGCATGCGTGCCCAATCATCGGTGCGCATGCTCAGTGCGGCCGCTTTTTTTAAAAATGGTCGCAGCTTTTGGTTTTACAAATTCAGGGGGCTTATATTCATTTATTTAATGCATTTAATTTTAATTTTTTTCATTTATTTTAATCATTTCATTTTTCTTTTTCTTTACAAGTTTGGGGGGGATTTATTTGATAAAAGTTTACAGGAAAAAAATGCAGAACTTTGGACAGATGGAGACTCCATACTTTTTAACACCGGAAGGCTTCATCCAACAGGTTCCATTGGAGGAGCGTGTACGAGTGCCAAAGGGACCCAAAACCATTTCCTCCATTTTTGTCAGCAGCAAACAAGGTAAGAGAAAATGGTGCGTCGTGCAGGTTGGCCGGCGTGGGTCGTGAAGATCGGCCGGGTTGGGTCCCAAAGGTTGGCCGGTTGGTAAAAATGGGTCCCCGGAAAAAAAGTTTGAAAAACACTGCTTTACACCATCCCGCTGAAACATGATGGAACACTGAATTACTAAAAATGCAGTCACTGTTATATAACAAACATGGCAGCCATTTTACACAGCAGGTGACTGGCCAATTAAACGGTTTTGGGCATTGTTGGTTGAAGGCAGAATATTTTACTTTCAATCTATTTTTTCTTATTCATTTATGGGATGCGTGTGTTTAGCAAGGCAAACATTAATTGTCCATCCATAATTTGCCATGAGGAGCTGATAGTGAGTCACCTTGGAAACCACTGCAGTTGGGGAGGCGGTGGCATAGTGGTAATATCACTAGTCGAGTAATCCAAAGACCAAAGCTAATTCTTTGAGGGACACGGGTTGGAATCCGACCATGGCAGCTGGTGGAATTTAAATTCAATAAATAAATCTCAGTTTAGCTCAGTTGGCTAAACAGCTGGGGCGAAGTTCTCCGGAAACGACGCGATGTCCGCTGACTGGCGCCCAAAACGGCGCCAATCAGTCGGGCATCGCGCCGCCCCAAAGGTGAGGAATGCTCCGCATCTTTGGGGGCCGAGCCCCAACATTGAGGGGCTAGGCCGACGCCGGAGGAATTTCCGCCCCGCCATCTGGCAGAAACGACCTTTGTTGCCCCGCCAGCTGGCGCGGAAATGACATCCCCGGGTGGCGCATGCCAGGGAGCGTCAGCGGCCGCTGACAGTTTCCCATGCATGTGCAGTGGAGGGAGTCTCTTCGGCCTCCGCCATGGTGGAGACCGTGGCGGAGGTGGAAGGGAAAGAGTGCCCCCATGGCACAGGCCCACCCGCGGATCGGTGGGCCCCGATCGCGGGCCAGGCCACCGTGGGGGCACCCCCCGGGGCCAGATCGCCCGGCACCCCCCCAGGACCCCGGAGCCCGCCCACGCCGCCTTGTCCCGCCGGTAAGGTAGGTGGTTCAATTTACGCCGGCGGGACAGGCAATTTATCGGCAGGACTTCGGCCCATCCGGGCCGGAGAATCGAGCGGGGGGGACCGCCAACCGGCGCGGCGCGATTCCCGCCCCCGCCGAATCTCCGGTGCCGGAGACTTCGGCAACCGGCGGGGGCGGGATTCACGCCAGCCCCCGGCGATTCTCCGACCCGGCGGGGGGTCGGAGAATGTCGCCCCTGGTTTGTGATGCAGAACAAGGCCGACAGTGAGGGTTCAATTTTTTGTATCAGCTGAGGTTATTCATGAAGGCCCCATCTTCTCAACCTTGTCCCTTGCCTGAGGTGAGATGATCCTCAGGTTAAATCACCGCCAGTCAGCTCTCCCCCTCAAAGGGGAAAGCAGCCTATGGTCATCTGGGACGATGGTGACTTTATTTACTGTTGGTGCATCAATTCATCACACTGTCCCATACCTTCCATCACATTGCTTATTACTGAGTAGACTGCTGGGATGGGCAACTGGTCGGATTAGATTTCGAACTTTCATATAACTGCAGAATTAAGATATCATCTTCAGTTGAAATTGACTGATGGAATGTTTTCTGTGTTATGAGTTTTGCCATTTTCATTCCTGAGTTTGTCGATTCAACCTTCACTTGAGTACACAACCTAGTATGCCATTTCAGATTAATACTAAGTGACTGCTATATTATCAACAGTGCCCTTTCTCTAGACGAGGCATTGACTCATGCACTTTCTGCCTGACCAGATGGATGGAAGAAATCCTGTGGCATATTTGTGAAGATGAACAGAGGGTTGTGAGAGCACTAGAGACAAACCAATAAGCGATGTAAACTGAGGGGCAGCAGACAAATCATTAACTCCCGCATCTCAACATTTTCTCAAAGAACTGTTTGGAATTTTACCATCCGCATCTAGGAAAACAACCTTGCTCTCCATGGCAACACCTTGACCAATCAGAGTCAACTTGCCAATCAATCAGTATGCTTTTCTCATGCAGTATAAAGTGTTGCTCCCTTTGAAATTCGGCACTCTTGCATCTGTCCTGATGGCACAAGACATAAAACATTTCT
Organism: Scyliorhinus torazame; assembly: GCF_047496885.1. Taxonomy (NCBI): domain Eukaryota; kingdom Metazoa; phylum Chordata; class Chondrichthyes; order Carcharhiniformes; family Scyliorhinidae; genus Scyliorhinus; species Scyliorhinus torazame. The sequence goes on along the minus strand of NC_092707.1, from coordinate 199,622,382 downwards.
AATTTTTCAGCAATACCCAAATGGCGGAGGGCTGTAATTGCTTTGAGTACATTTCAATAGGCAGAATGGAAGCGGCTGATCATATGACAGAAAGAAGGTGCCAAATTTCTGTGATTCAATAATTAAAATAGGGAACTGGCAGTGCTACTTGCGTTCTTGATTGATGGTTTGAGTCATGGGGGGTGAGGCATCAATTTAGTATGTTCCTGAAGTGCTTTAAAGCCACCTCCTAAAGGGAGAGGCATTCCAGCTGCAGGCAACTGTCTGTGGGCAATGCGACGCACAGGAGAAGTTGCAGGGGTCCACCATCCAAACCATCGACCATGCTGGTTCTTGGCCACTGCTGCAGATATTTTTGAAAGAGGTTCGGAGGGGGAAACCATGGAAACCATAAAATTCACACCACAGAAAGAAACCATTCAGCCCTTCGTGTATGTGCTGGCTGAAAAACATTAGTCGGCCATTCTCATCCCACCTTCCGGTACCCGCTCCGTAGCCCTGCAGGTCATAGCACACCAGCTACAGATCCGGAACTTTTTAAATGAGTTGAGGGTTTTTACCTCAACCATCAATCTGAGCAGCGAATTCCATATACCCACCACACTCTGTGTGAAAAATATTTTCCTAACATCCCCTCGAATCCTTCTACCAATCACCTTAAATTGGTGCCCCCTGGTAATTGACTGTCCGCTAGAGGAAACAAATCATCCCTGTCCACTCTATTTGGCCCCTTATGATTTTATATAGCTCAATCAAGTCACCCTCAGCCTCCTCTAGTCAAAGGAAAACAAGCCTAACCTACCTAATCTTTCCTCATAGCTGCAATTACGTATATCTTTTCTCCACCAAGTGGCAGAAAGAGCTCCAGGTGTGATGGGCAGTCTTGGCAAAGCATGCCAGTGCTAGATCTATTGCCTACAGATTTAGCTGTATGCAGGAAAAGTTCAATGACCTCATAAGGATAGCTAAGGTAAGACACCCGATTCATATCTAACATTATGATTAGTACAGTGTTACCTGTTGCCCAGGCCCTCATTATCCTTTACTCCCTTGATTACCGGCCTTTTCTTGCATTCACCCCACTTGCTTTGGCTAATATTCCTGCACTCTCCACTTGCTACTTGCTTAAGCTTCTCACCCTACTGCCATTTTGGACCTGCCAACAACAGTACTTTGCCTTCACTCGCACATGCTCAAAAATGTCACAACTCCTAACACTGACACACTGTCTTCTGGCAGGGCAAGCTCCCACACAATAGGGAGCAGACAGCCACAGGAGGAAGATGACACCTCAGCCATGTGCTGTCCTCAGCTGAAAGGTATATCGACATCATGAGTAAAGGGCATGTCAGGAGCATGGTGTATAGTGAGGCTGGAGGATATGCCATGCAAGGTTTTAAACCAGTTTCCACTCCTTCCTTTTCTCACTTGAATCTCACCCTCGCCTGCCCTGCTTGGCAAAGGGCTGCTGCTTCCCAAAGCCACTCATCTGACTCTGCTTACCTGCTACATTAAATAATAAGTCTTTTCCCCTTTCTTGCATTTAAGGTGCAGAAGAAACACACAGCCCTCAGGAAGAAGAGGAGGAAGGGAAAGAGGGCATCAAGTACGGATGCAGCCAGCACCAGAACTCAGAAACATCACCAGAGCTCACATCCTAGTCCTGCTCAAAGGGTACAGATGAAGACGTCAAGGAGTCTTCATACAAAAGAAGACCGATCGCAACCCATATGGACTTGAGATGGATGCTGGGGCTGTCTGCCAGTGAGCTTCCATGCAACGTCTGAAACCATGCACGAGTCAGCTCCAACAGTGTGCTATCTTCGCAAATTGTAAAAAGTCTAACAACACCAGGTTAAAGTCCAACAGGTTTGTTTGGAATTACTAGCTTTCGGAGCACAGCTCCTTCATGAGGTGAGTCTACGAAAGCTAGTGACTCAAAACAAATCTATTGGACTTCAACCTGGTGTTGTCAGACTTCTTACTGTGCCCACCCCAGTCCAATGCCGACATCTGCACATCTTTGCAAATTGTCTTCATATTGTGCAGTCAAGCATGGAGACAGTGATTAGCTCTTTGAGTCGTGCAGGTGACCACACAGTGATGGACCCTGGAGCAACAGCTCTCGTAACTTGAATAGCTCAGTCTACTGCCATTTTGAATCTGGGTTCCAGCTTCTCCTCTCCTAATTAAGCCTGAAGGAAAGCGTTAATTAGGACTTTCAGAGCCACCCTGCACGCCTACGCTAAGGTCTCACATTGAACAGTGGGAATGTTGACAGTTCCTAAGAGTGACCATCATTCTGCAGAGGAAGCGTTTGCTGTCCCCTTTCAGGATAGCAGTGTGCCTGCTCCCCACGGAAGCAAAGCAGGGTAGCACAGTGGTTAGCACAGTTGCTTCACAGCTCCAGGGTCCCAGGTTCGATTCCTAGCTTGGGTCACTGTCTTTGTGGAGTCTGCACGTTCTCCCTGTGTCTGCCTGGGTTTCCTCCGGGTGCTCCGCTTTCCTTCCACAGTCCAGAGATGTGCAGGCTAAGTGGATTGGCCATGCTAAATTGCCCTTACTGTCCAAAAAGGTTAGGTGGGGTTACTGGATTACAGGGATAGAGTGGAGGTGTGGGTTTAGGTAGGGTGCCCTTTCCAAGGGCTGCTGCAGAATCGATGAGCTGAATGGCCTCCTTCTACACTGTAAATTCTATGAATATCCACTTCGGTGTGAGCCTGAAGTCCATACCGAGCAGTTTGCAACCAGCTCCACAATAACCGCAGCAGTTTGTAATTGTCCAGTGTGGCGGTCTCAAGTACCCTCAACAGAAATGTAGCAGACTTCTGCCTCACCAGCTGTAGCTACTGGGGGACCACCTCATGGGACAACTAGAACAGCAAACCAAGCACACAAAAAAGGGGCCAAAACTTTGTACAAGGGTAATTTGTGGATGGGTATTACTCATGTCAAATGAAGACTAGAGTCTATTGAAGGAGTGAAGTTAAGTATTTTGTTTTGATATAACTTCTGGTCTTGATAATCTTTTTGATGTGAGGAGAAACACAGTAATTGCAGCCATGATGTGGAGATGCCGGCGTTGGACTGAGGTGAGCACAGTAAGAAGTCTTACAACACCAGGTTAAAGTCCAACAGCTTTGTTTCAAACACTAGCTTTCGGAGCACTGCTCCTTCCTCAGGTGAATGAAGAGGTAGGTTCCAGAAATATATCTATAGACAAATTCAAAGATGCAAGACGATACTTTGAATGCGAGTATTTGCAGGTAATTAAGCCTTTACAATTCACATCTCTTTAATCTGGGGTTACCTCTCTCTCTGGATCTGTAAAGACTTAATTACCTGCAGATGCTGGCATTCAAAGTATCGTCTTGCATCTTTGACTTTGTCTATATATATGTTTCTGGAACCTACCTCTTCATTCACCTGAGGAAGGAGCAGCGCTCCGAAAGCTAGTGATTTGAAACAAACCTGTTGGACTTTAACCTGGTGCTGTAAGACTTCTTACAGTAATTGCAGTTACAGGACATCGATATGGTGTGCCAAGAGTGGGTCAAATGGAAAGGATTGGTGCCCTGGGCAGGTGAGGGGATCAACCATTTTGCTTCTTCCTGCACTGGTAGACCACTGCACTGCTGGACCATGTTCTTCTGATTCCTCTAACTACTCAACTCTTCCTTCATCATCCTGCTCTACTTTTTCATCTTCAGGAATCTCTAAGGTGCCTGTCTTTTGAATGGTTATATTGTGGATTATGCAGCGAGTGATGATGAACACTGAGCTCACTCTGGCCTGTTTTTAAGGAACCGTCTTGAATTGTCCCAAGAGCAGATTCCAATGGTCTGCTCAGTATGAACCCTTGTCCGTGCAAGGCTCTCATTACATTGGAACGGGACATCTGAGCCTGGGTTCCTGACAGGAGTCATGAGCCAGTTAATGAAGGGACTGTTCGTGTTTCCAGAATGCTTGCCCGCTGGCTGGTGATCTGTGTGAAATAGAGGTGTTGCGGACTGATGCAGTACAAAAGCATCATGTTCACTGCTTGGGAACCAGACACAGACTTACATGACTCACCGCCTGTGGTCACAAATAAAGTGCACATTGAGCAAAGGGCAGCCTTGCTTGTTCAGAAATGGAGCTACATCTTGATGAGGAGCACACAAGGGTTGTGTGTACTTCTTTTTATTCATTCTTGGGATGTCGGCGTCACTGGCTAAGTCAGCATTTGTTGCCCATCCCTAATTGCCCTTGAACTGAGTGGCTTTCTCGGCCATTTCAGTGGGGGCAGTTAAGAGTCAACTGCATCGCTGTGTGGGTCTGGAGTCACATGCAGGCCAGACCGGGTAAGGACGGCTAAGAGTGTCTCAGACTTGTCTAAGATTGACAAAAAGTCAACAAGTTTAGTTCAAATTAAGCTCTGTGTATAGCTGACACTTGGACAGCTCTGAATAGCAAGTCTACTTTTAAAAAAATACCGTGCATTTATACAGCTTGTGTCTTTTATGACCTCAATCTCATCCAAGGTGTTTCACAAGGAAGTATTTTTCAATTATAGTTACTGTTGGAATGCAACTTACTGCTGATAATCTGACAGCTTTCACAATTATACAACCTTGTCCTTCTGAGTTTCTCTAAATGCTTCTTCTTTGCCTCCGGGACATACATGAAATGAGTCCCTGTTTGTCTTTGTAGTCTTTCTTCCTTCTTCTGAAATTTTGATCTCTCTCGGCAAAATTATACTCCCATCTGTTCTCAGAAACTTAAATATTACATTCAAACGACGCACAGTAACTTCATTTGAAGCCTACTTGTGACAATAAGCGATTTTCATTTTTCATTTTTCACAGAATTAAATGCTTCAGTCTCAACTGCTGTCGCCTCACTCGATATCGAAAGCCTTCTGAATGTCTGTCATTGTGTGCGCTCCCATTTCGTTGGTTCTTTAGTGTTGAAAATACCATTTTTTTTATAAGCTTGGATGGAAGGCCATCTCTGTTTCTTTCTCCACCGGCGCTACTTGATCTACTGAGGGTTTCCAGAATTTTCTGTTTCAATTTCGGATATCCACCCTGCACAATATTTCGCTCTTGTTTTCCCATCTTTTATAACTTGGGTTCTCAAAACAATTTTCAGCTCATCTGAGTGATATTTTATTCCAAGATTTCTGTTTATTTGCTGCCAAATACCTCAGACAAACACATAGCAGGAACTCATAAAGATGCAATTCTCATTGTCTAATAAAAGTGAGTTGCGCTAAAACCGCCCAAAAGGGATGAGGTCATTCTCACGTATACTTGCTTCGCCAACAAAGTGTTTCATTCAAACCAGACAAGCCTGGGTATCAGCTGAGGGGCATTCTCAGTGAGAGTCACGTGGCGGAGCTGACAGAGAATGGGCTTGAGGAGTTGAGGGAGGTGAGTGAGTAGAGGTTGAGGAGGACAAGAATGGGAGTGAGAGGATGGGTTGGATAGGGGTGTGAGGAAGAATAGAGGAGACATCAGGGTGAATAGGAGGAGGGCGATGGGAATGGGATGTGAAGAGGAGAGGGATGACGTGAGGATAAGGGGGATGGGGGGTGAGGAGGAGAGGAATAGGGTGAGAAGGAGGGGAATGGGGAGTGGAGTGTGATGAAGTGAGGAGGAAGGGATCAGGTGAGAAGGAGGGGGATGGGGATATGGTGCGAGGGAGAGAGGGTTGAGATGCGTAGGAGGGGGTGGGGTGAGGAGGAGGGGTGGGGGTGGAAGGAGGAGGATGGAATATGTGCATGGTGAGGTCATTGATACTTGAGCAGAGGGTACTGGAAGGGTGGGCACAGACATGTGACATTATTACAATTAATCAACTACTTTAGTTCCATTTTCACGGAGAAAGACACAAATAACTTCCCAGAAATTCTCAGAATCAAGGGTCTAGTGAGAAGGAGGAATTGAAAGAAATTAATATTAGTTTAAAAAAATGCTGGAGAAATTAATACATTGCAAGATGATAAATCCCCAGGGCTGATAATCTACATCAGTAGTAGAGAAAATTCAAGAGTCTATTATAAAGGATGTGATAACAGGATACTAAGAAATTATCAATGGGATTAGACAAAGTTAATATAGATTTATGAAAGTGAAATCATGTTTGATAAACATACTGGAGTTGTTTGAGAATGTAACTAGCAAAATGGATCATTGAGAACCAGTAGATGTGGTGCATATGGATTTTCAGAAGGCTTTTGTTAAAGTCCCACATCAGAGGTTAATGTGCAATATTAAAGCACATGGGATTTTCTTTGATGGGATGTGGGCATCGCTATCAAGGCATTTATTGCCCTTCCCTAATTGCCCTTCAACTGATTGGCTTGCTAGGCCATTTCAGAGGGCATTTAAGAATCAACACATTGCTTTGGATCTGGGGGTCATATGTAGGTGGAACCAGGTAATGATGGCCGGTTTCCTTCCCTAAAGGACAGTAGTAACCCAGGCGAATCTTTAAGACAATCGACAATAGTTTCAAGGTCATCATTAGACTTTTAATTCCAGATTTCTTTTTATTGAATTTGGATTCCAACATCTGCAATGATGGGATTTGAACCCGCGCCCCCAGAGCATGGCAGGAATTCTCTGGCAGCGAACCTCTGGCAGCAAGTTTTGTGGCAGCATGGGATGGTTTGAATGGGAAATCCCATTGACAAGTGGGGGGAAGATAGAATCCCACCACCAGCGAATGGTGCGCTGCTGAGAAACACGCGGGACAGGAACATCCAGCTGCATTACTCCTCTTGGGAGTAATATATGGCATGGATTGAGAATTGGGTAGCAGACAGGAAAGAGACAGTATGAATAAATCAATATTTTTTCGAGTAGAAGGCGGTGACTAGTGGGGCCCTGAAGGGATCAGTGCTTGGGCCCCAGATATTCACAATAAACATTAATAATTTGGATGATGGAACCAAATGTAATATTTCCCGGTTGGCTGACAACACAAAACCTGGTGAGAATGTGAGTGGTGAGCAGAATACTGAAAGGCTTCAAGGTGATTTAGACAAGTTGAGTGAGTGGGTAAATACATAGCGTATAATGTATAACATGGAGAAGTGTGAAGTTATCCACTTTGGAAGGAAAAACAGAATGGCAGAGTATTATTTAAACGGTGATTGATTGGGCAATGTTGATATGTAAAAAGGGAACTGGGTAGCCTTGTACACCAGTCACTGAAAGCAAGCAGGCAGGTACAGCAAGCAGTTCAGAAGGTAAATTGTATGTTGGCCTTCATTGCAAGAGAATTTTTGTACAGGGGCAAGGATGTCTTACTGCAGCTGTACGGGACCTTGGTGAGACCACACCTGGAGTACTGTGCGCAGTTTTGGCCTTCATATCTCAGAAAATATATACTTGTCTTAGATGGAGTGCAGCGAAGGTTCACCAGACTGATGCCTGCAATGGCAGGATTGCTGTATGAGGAGAGATTTGGCCGAGTGGGGGTGTATTCACTGGAGTTTAGACGAATGAGAGGGGGTCTCATTGAAATATATAAAATTCTGACAGGGCTGGACAGACTGGATGTAGAGATGATGTTTCCTCTGGCTGAGGGGCGGTGGTGGGTGGTTCTAGTACAAGGGGTCACACTTAGGAAACGGGATAGGCCATTTAGGACTGAGATGAGGAGAAACTTCTTCATTCAGAAGGTGGTGAACCTGAGGAAATTCTCTACCACAGAAAGCTGTGGAGGAAAAGTCACTGTATATGTTCAAGAGGGAAATAGATTTCTAGACTCTAAAAGTGTCAAGCAGTATGGGGAGAACACGGAAGTATACATACATAGAACATAGATGCAGGAAGAGGCCATTCGGCCCTTCGAGCCTGCTCTGCCATTCATATGATTATGGCTGATCATCAAGTTCAATACCCTGATCTGCCTTCCTCCCTATCCTTTGATCCCGTTAGCCCCAAGAGACATATCTAACTATTCCCTCTTGAAATTACACAACATTTTGGCCTCAACTTCTTTCTGTGGTAGTGAATTCCACAGATTCACCACTCTTTGGGTGAAGAAATGTCTCCTCACCTCAGTCCAAAAAGATTTACAACTTGTCCGCAAACTATGACTCCCCCACCCTCAGGAACATTCTTTCTGAATCTAACCTATCTAATCCTGTTTGAATTTTGTAACTTTCTATGAGATCCCCTCTCACTCTTCCAAACTCCAATGAATAAAATCCTAACCGACTTCGTGTCTCCTCATATGACGGTCCCGCCATCCCAGGTATCAGCCTGGTAAACCTTTGCTGCACGCCCTCCATAGCAAGAACATCCTTCCTCAGATAAGGACACCAAAACTGCACACAATACTCCAGGTGTGGCCTCACCATTGGCCTATACAATTGCAGTAAAACATCTCTTTTACTATATTCAAACACTCTCGCTATGAAGGCCAAAATACCATTTGTCTTATTTACTGTCTGCTGTAACTGCGTGCTTACTTTCAGCTTCTGATGCCATGTTGTTTAGATTGAGGGTCAGACGAGATTATATTAAATGATGGAGCAGGCTTGAAGGGCCAAAATACTGTTATTTTCTCTGTTTTGATGATTATATCATTGGACTTCGGCGCATGACCAGTGTGCATGTGCAGATGGGTATCAGCGGCAATCTTGTGTTGGCAAGAGTCAAGTCCCGTGTGGGGCCAAGAACCGGGAGTATTTTCGCTGCGGGGCCAGTAGAACTGGGATAAGCTGGCCTAATTAATTATGCAGTTGGATGTTTCCGGATGTTTTGCACAGCGAGGCGGGCTGGACGGCACGTGTGCTGCATCATATCCGAACGTCATATTTAAAAGGTGCCCAGACATCTACTTACCCATCATTGAAGCAGAAGGCATGTTGGTCACAGGGAGCTGCGGCCCCCAGATTCAGTGTTGCGCCCCTCGAAGTGCTGTTCAGTGCAGTGGAGGACAGGACGGGCGTCCTCTGTGCTGAGTATTGAAGGAGGAATAGGAACCTTATGGCCAACCCTGCATGGGATGAAGTCTCCAGAGTTGTCAGTTCCAGAGCCTCCACCCTGTGCTGCCTGAAATGGATCAATGACCTCATCCGTCCCACCAAGGTAAGTGAACCTCAACTGCTCACACTCACCCCATTGACTGGTAGAGGAGACACGGGCCTGAGCAGCAATGGCGCCATCCTGGATGGGATTCTCAGTTGCCCAATGCCGATATCGTAACCGGCGATCGGGCGGAGAATCCATTCCGATGCCCAAATCAGGACCGGCGCAGTATGTCACCGGTTTTTGAGTTTCTGCCTCCTCCAAAATGACGTCATTGCGGTGTGTCATTGGCAGGCCCTCCCGCGATGCTCCGCCTCCGATGGGCAGAGTTCCAGACCACACGGTTGACGTGTGGTCTGAGCGGTCGGGAACCCAGCGTGGCAACTGAGGACTGCGTCCAACGCTACCACACTCGGCCGGGATCAGAGCCGCTGGCTGGGGGGGCTTTCGTGAAGGTTGGTGGGACTAGTGGGGGTGGCCAGGGGATGGCCTATGGGGTCGCGGATGGCGGATCGGGTCCGCACACGGCTGGCGTCATGTTGTAAGGCACGACTGCTGCACGTCATCGACGTGCGCACATGCGGCCAGGGACCCGTCCTTTCTCCGGCCATTTTTGGCATGGGAGCCATGAGGTTCATCCGGTGCTGCTGCTAGCCCCTCACTGGTCCCGGAATCGGTGAGGGTCCGGTGCCGATTTTGGCGTTGTAAAACGCCCGCAAATTCTCCGTTTCGGCCGCCACTTAGCAGTTGAAACGGAGAATTCAGACCCCTAGCTTTAAAGACAGGCAGACACTGCGGCTTCAGGACATGTCATTAAGATGTCGGAAATGAGAGATCATCGATATTTCAAACCGTGCTTATGTTTAAAAGGAAAGGCTAATGGCATTTGTTGTGATTTCTGGGGAGGAGATAATATAGACATTAGAGTGCATTCTCCATCAGCCAGCGCCAGTATCCGGGTCTACGATGCGGCAGAGAATCACAAAATTGGGACCGGCACCTGGGATCGGCGGGCACTGATTCAAACGCGATGCTCTACCTCCCCTCTGTCGCTGGAATCGAGGTCCACAACTGCGCACCAGCGGGAGCATGTGAATGAATGCAAATGGGTCTTAATGATCCATTTAGCGGGCCTGGCGCCTTATTCTCCTGCTCTCCGTGATTCTCCGGTTCCCAGATTCGGGAATCATGTGGGCGTGAATCACAGATGCTCACATCATTTGTGAGCCTGTCGTGGTGGACCTCAAGGTTTATCAGGGGGCCACCCTCCCCACCCACAATGCACTACCTGCCCACCCCTCCTCCAACAGACCTCCCCCACACTCCTCCTCCCAGGGCCCCTTTAATAGAGAGACTTCCCCCCCCAAGGACCTCTGTAATAGGGAGATCCCTGAGACCTCTGTAATAGGGAGATCACCCCAGGGACTCCTGTAATAGAGAGCCCCCCCCCCCCCACCAGCGTCCCCTGACTAAAGCAAGCCCCCACAGGGACTGCCTGATTAAAGGGAGCCCCACAGGGACGCCCCCACCCGACTATAGGTACCCTATACAGGAACCCCTTGACTAACAATATCTCCCACAGGCACCCCCGGACTAAAGAGAACCACACCACAGTTCCCACCTGCCCCAGATAAGTGACCCCTCTTTGGGAGATGGAGAGCAGCCCCGACAGGGACAGTGAAAGAAATTACAGCTGTAACACTTACCTTGAAGCTCCACATGTCCATTCCTGGTAGGAGAACATCTGTAAACTGCGTTAAGACATCTCAGATCCATTTGCTGCAAGCCATTCATAGCTTTCGTTTGGGCTGTGATTGACAGGTTTCACAACCAGCTGCAGCTTTGATACAGTCATCTCCCCTCATGGATCAGTGACACTAAGTGGTGAAACCCCAATTTTTACAAACATTGACCACATCAAAGAGAGGTAAGTACATTCCAAGCACTGTGTGCATTCCAATCACTCAAGCATGTAGCCATGGGTGAAATTTCGCAATGGCTGAGCGGCAGGGGAATGGACAGCTCAACCTCCCTCCAGATGCCACTTCCTCTCAAGGAGTGAGGCAGGGGCGCTCAGATTAGATTAGATTTACATTTATTGTCACTGTACTGAAGTACAGTGAAAAGTATTGTTCTGTGCACAGTCCAGGCAGATTGCTCCATACATGAATGCATAGAACATACTATAAATACACAACGTAAATACATAAACATAGACACCGGGTGCAGCAAACGGAATATAGTGCTACAACTGTAGAGAAGGTGCGTAGGAAGATCAGTTCAGTCCATAACAGAGCAACTCAGGTTTTTGAATCTATTGGTGGATTTCTAAAACTTTTGTATCTTCTGCCTGATGAAAGAGGTTGGAAGAGAGAATAACCTGGGTGGGAAGGGTCTTTGATTATGCTGTCCGCTTTCCCAAGGCAATGGGAGGTGTAGGCAGAGTCAATGGATGGGAGGTGGGCTTGCGTAATGGACTGAGCTGTGTTCACGTCTCTCTGTCGTTTCTTACGGTCTTGGGCCGAGCAGTTGCCATACCAAGCTGTGATGCAGCCGGATAGAATGCTTTCTATGGTGCATCTGTAAAAGTTGGTATGAATCAGTGTGGACATGCCAAATTTCTTTAGTTTCCTGAGGAAGTATAGGCTCTGTTGTACTTTCTTGATTGGAACGTCAACGTGGGTGTTGGTGATGTTTACACTGAGGAATTTGAAGCTGTCAACCAGGCGGTATGGTAGCACAGTGGTTAGCACTGTTGCTTCACAGCTCCAGGGTCCCAGATTCGATTCCCGGCTTGGGTCACTGTCTGTGCGGAGTGTGCACGTTCTCCCCGTGTCTACGTGAGTTTCCTCTGGTTACAGTGGTTTCCTCCCACAAGTCCCAAAAGACGTGCTGTGAGGTAATTTGGACATTCTGAATTATCTCTAAGTGTACTCGAACAGTCACTGGAATGTGGCGACTAGGGGCTTTCACGGTAACTTCATTGCAGTGTTGGTATACTTGTGACAATAAAGATTATTATTATTATCTCCACCTCGGCACCATTGATGCAAACAGGGGCCTATGTGACACTTTGCTTCCTGAAGTCGATGACCAGCTCCTTAGCTCCTCAGGCACCCACAGGGAGGCTAGGTGGCTATTTGACATCTCTTGGATCTTCAGTCAGGGCACTCTGAGGATGTCTCACCCCTTGGAATTCATCTTGCCTGTGACCCCTTCAGCTTCATTTTCAGGAGACACAGAGGGTGTAGCTGTCCCACAGCAAGACAGCCAAAATAAGTCAGTCATCGGAACCCCGTGACAATAAACAAATCCAATCCAATCCAATCAAATCCAAGGTCATCCAAGACAACAGGGCAAAGTGATCAGCAGGTTGCCTCAGCCGTGGCTGTGGATGTTGGGAGAGCACCTAGAAGAAGAGGTATGGGATGCAAGATTTCACATGTAGTTGCACTGGTACACCATGATTGTTAATATCATGACACATTTTGTAAATAGAGCAGCCCAATTGATTGCTACACCCTCCACAAACATTCAATCCCTCCACTACCGACGCACAGTGGCAGCCTTGTGTGCCATCTACAAGTATAGGAATACCTGCACCTCAGGAACTGCAGACTTCAGTTGTCCAGTTAAGCTGACTTGCAGTTCTGCCCACCCCCAGTGACCCAACTCCTATGCAACATCTGCACCACGAGGCTTTCACAGTTCCGAGTGACCATGATTCATGTTAAGTTCGAATCGCAGTCAAATACCTTTACCCCTCCCCCTGTGACCAATATCCTACGCTCCAAATCCATTGGCCTCCCAGGTATAGTTCGTTTTTGAAATTAGTTTACGGGATGTGGGTGTTGTTGGCTAGTCCAGCAACATTCATCTCTAGTTTCCCTAGAGAAGGTGATGGTGATCTGCCTTCTTCAGCACTGAGGTTCCTGAGGTGTAGGTATACCTGTTAGCGAGGGGGCTCCAGGACTTTGATCCAGCTGGAGTGAAGGAATGAAGATACATTTCCAAGTCAGGATGGTGAGTGACTTGGAGTGGAATCTCCAGGTGGCGGTATTCCGATGTACCTGCTGCCCTTTGTCCTTCTGGAAGGTGATGCCTAAGCAGCCTTGGTGAGTTCCTGCAATGCATTTTGTAGATGGCACACATGGCTGCTACTGTGCGTCGGTGGTGGAGGGATTGAATGTTTATGGAAGGGCTAGCAATCAATTGGGCTGCTTTGTCCTGGATGGTGTTAAGCGTCTTGAATGTTTTTCGAGCTGCACTCAGCAGGAGAGTATTCCATCACAGTTCTGACTTGCGCCTTATAAAATGGAGGGCAGGCTTTGAGGAGTCAGGATGTGAGTTACTCAGCACAGGATTCCTAGCCTTTGACTTGCTCTTGTACCACATTTTTGATGTGGCTAGTCCAGTTCAGCCCGTACCAGCCTCCCCGAACAGGCGACGGAATGTGGCGACTAGGGGCATTCCACAGTAACTTAATTTGAAGCCTACTTGAGACAATAAGCGATTTTCATTCATTTCATTCAGTTTCTGGGCAATGGTAAGCCCCAAGATGTTGATACTGGAGGATGCAGCGATAGTAATGCAATTGAATGTCAAGGGGCAATGGATAGACTCTTTCTTGTTGGAGATGGTCATTACCTGGCACTTGTGTGGGGCGAATGCTACTTGTCAGCCTAAGCCTGGATATTGCCCAGGTCTTGCTGTATTTCTGCTTCACTATCTGAGGAGTTGGGAATGATGCTGAACATTGTGCAATCATCAACGAACATCCCCACTTCAGTCTTTATGATGGAAGGAAGGTCATTGATGAAGGAGCTGAAGATGATTGGGCCTAGAACACTACCCTGAAAACTCCTGCAGTGATGTCCTGGAGCTGAGATGATTGACATCTATTTTTTTTTTTCAATTTTGCTTGGACTCCTTGATACCATGCGAGGTCAAATGCGGCCTTGATATGAAGGGCAGGCACTATCACCTCACCTCTGGAGTTGCCACACTTACCCTTCCCACAGTTACCCCTCCACCTGCCTGCATTACACTCCATCCCCTGTAGGTGAATGTCCACATCCCCTCCCTTTTAAAGACACCCATCGATCTTATAATAGACATGTCCCTTCTCATCTTGCCTACCCCCAGAACCCACCATTATACCAGGAGTGACTGTTCAATCTATTTAGTTCAACTCAGCAAGATCCGTGACAACCAACTACTGAATACAGGCACAATGGACAAGATTCAGGCTCTTCATCAGCTCAGGACCACCGGCAATCTTAGTGCTAACTGGCGATCATTCAAGCAGAAATTTCAACTATACGTGGAAGCATCCGACCGCAATGGCTCGACCGATGCTCGGAAGATAGCTCTTCTACTCACCACTGCGGGTGGCCATGCGATAGAGATCTTCAATTCCTTTCACTTTTCCGAAGGGCAGGACAAAACAAAGTACCAAACCATCCTGGACAAATTCGACAGCCACTGCGAGGTGGACACCAACAAAATCTTCGAGCGCTACATCTTCAAGCAGAGGATGCAATGTAAAGATGAATCCTTCAACACCTATCTAACTAACTTTAGACTGCTAGCGCAATCCTGCAACTTCGGTGATATCAGTGACTCCATGATCAGAGACCAAATCGTTTCTGGAGTCCCTCTGCGAAAGCAATTGTTGAAAAAAAAGCACATGACCCTGCCAGTCGCGATTGAAACATGTACTGTGCATGAGCACTCTAAAAATCGCTATTCACAGTATAAAACGGCAGAAAGTGAAAAACAAGCCTCCCACGAGGTGGAGAGTGTTCAGGCCATCTCCTGGACGCAGCATTGACGAAAGTGGCCATTTTGTGCGCTCTTCCCGGGGCACGACGCATGCGCAATGCGATCGGGAACACAAAGCGGCCGCAAATCGCACTGCGCAGGTGCAGACGTCTGAGAACCACACTGCGCATGCGCAACGACGCACTGAGCATCATGATGCCGATGTCATGATGTGTGCGAACTGCGGCACCGCCGTGTTTAAACTGTGGGAAACTAAACCACGATGCAGCCCTGTGCAGATCTGCACCACCAGTCAGGAGCCAGTGCTCCCAATTCCGACAATGGCGCATCAGAAGTGTGCAACACCAAATGCATGACTCTGATACAGGCAGTGTGACAGATCCAGATGATGAATACCTGGACAACACTTACCGAGTGGGCATTATTACGAAGTGCGAATACGCCACACCGGACACATCGCAAGTCCAATCAATCCTGGCCGTGGATTCCGAGGACGAATGGCGAGCAGTGATGAAGGTCAACCACTGCCCCATCCAGTTCAAACTGGACACAGGTGCCTCCGCCAACCTGATTTCGCAGGTGGACTTCAAGAGGATCAAGAACCCCTCCCACAATCCTTCCAGCTGCCTGCAAACTCCTGGACTACAATGGAAACGCAATCAAGGCACTGGGGTCCTGCCATCTGCAGGTGTCCAGCCGACACACACAAGCAAGCTTACGCTTCGAGATTGTTAAACCAGACAGGGCGTCCCTGCTAGGTGTGCATGCCTGCAAGCAACTGAGCCTCATTCAAAGGGTCTACACCATGACGCCGTCCCATTCGGACCTTCAGGCCAGCATCGACGACATCCTAACCCAGTACCCAGATGTATTTAGCGGGATGGGCACGCTGCCATACGAGTACAAAATTCTACTGCGGCCTGATGCCAAGCCAGTGATCCACGCACCACGACGTGTCCCTGCTCCACTGAGAGCGCCTGAAGGCAGAGCTCACGAATCTACAACAAAACGGCATCATCGACAAGGTCACTGAACCAACCGACTGGGTCAGCCCGATGGTGCACGTAAAGAAGCCTTCGGGGGACCTATGTATCTGCATTGACCCCAAGGATCTAAACAAAAACATTATGCGGGAACATTACCCCATCCCGAAGAGGGAAGAAATCACGAGTGAGATGGCCCTCACGCGCTTCTTCCCAAAATTGGACGCATCCCAAGGATTTTGGCAAATCCAACTTGAAGAATCCAGCAGAAGGCTCTGCACCTTCAACACGCCTTTTGGCAGGTTCTGCTACAACCAAATGCCATTTGGCATCATCTCAGCATCAGAGATTTTTATTGCATCATAGAACAGATGATGGAGGGAATAGAAGGGGTTCGTGTCTACGTTGACAATATCATAATCTGGTCCACAACCCCAGAGGAACATGTGTCGCGACTCAAGAAAGTATTCCAACGCATACATGAGAACATGGCCTCAAGCTAAACAGGTCCAAGTGCTGTTTTGGGACATCCACGCTGAGGTTCCTGGGCGATCAGATTTCACAACGCGGTGTGCGCCAGGACACAGACAAAATTAAAGCCATCGAGGCAATGAAAGTCCCCGAGGACAAGAAGGCAGTACTGCGCTTCCTGGGAATGGTCAATTTCCTTTGCAAGTTCATCCCGAATTTGGCCACACACACCACGGCCCTACGCAACCTGGTGAAAAAATCAACCGTCTTTGAGTGGAAGGCGGAGCACCGAACAGAGTGGCTGCAGCTGAAAGCCAAGCTCACCACTGCACCCGTCCTTGCATTTTTTGACCCAGACCGAGACCAAGATATCCACAGATGCGAGTCAGGATGGCATTGGGGCGGCGTTGCTTTAAAGAGATGACAAGTCATCCTGGGTACCAGTAGCATACGCGTCATGGGCAATGACACCCACTGAGACCAGATATGTGCAGATTGAGAAGGAGTGTTTAGGTCTTCTCACCGGCATCCTCAAATTTCATGATTATGTCTAAGGCTTGCCAACATTTACTGTTGAGACGGATCATAGGCCTCTGGTCCACATCATCCAAAAAGACCTGAATGACATGACGCCTTGTTTGCAGAGAATTCTGCTCAAACTCCGGAGGGATGATTTCAATTTGATGTACACACCTGGCAAGGAACTCATCATCACCGATGCATTGTCCCGCTCCGTCAACTCACCGAGTGAACCACTGGAGATCATCCAGCACATTGAATTGCAGGTACAACTGTGTGCAAGCACTCTCCCGGCAACAGATGAGAAGATCATTCTCATCTGAGAAGAGACGGCCAAAGACCCCCTGTTGCAGTGAGTCATCCACAACCTCAACAATGGCTGGCAGAAAGGGCAATGCCCTCAATTCTACAACATCAAGAACGACCTGACGCTGATCGATGGCATCCTGCTCAAGCTGGACAGGATAGTCATCCCGCTACATCTCCAGAGCATGGTGCATTGCCAGCTCAACTGCTGATGAACAGGGATCTGCGGACAACGCTTCCAGCCATACACCTGCCCAACCTTGATCACCTCCCGGTGCTGCAGAAGATGCAGCAGCTTCGCGACAGCCAGATGCAGGGCTATGACGCACATGCCACCGATCTGGACATGCTATCCCCGGCAGACACGGTCAGGATCAAGTCATCGGATGATGGGTGGTCTGCTCTGGCTGTCGTCAGGTTGAGAGGGTTGTTAAGAAGGCGTACGACGTGTTAGCTTTTATTGGTAGAGGGATTGAGTTTCGGAGCCATGAGGACATGTTGCAGCTGTATAAAACTCTGGTGCGGCCGCATTTGGAGTATTGCGTACAGTTCTGGTCACCGCATTATAGGAAGGATGTGGAAGCATTGGAAAGGGTGCAGAGGAGATTTACCAGAATGTTGCCTGGTATGGAGGGAAGATCTTATAAGGAAAGGCTGAGGGACTTGAGGCTGTTTTCGTTAGAGAGAAGAAGGTTAAGAGGTGACGTAATTGATGCATGCAAGATGATCAGAGGATTGGATAGGGTGGACAGTGAGAGTCTTTTTCCTCAGATGGTGATGTCTAGCACGAGGGGACATAGCTTTACATTTAGGGGAGATAGATATAAGACAGATGTCAGAGGTAGGTTCTTTACTCAGAGAGTAGTAAGGGCGTGGAATGCCCTGCCTGAACAGTAGTGAACTCGCCAACACTAAGGGCATTCAAATGGTCATTGGATAGACATATGGACGATAAGGGAATAGTGTAGATGGGCTTTAGAGTGGTTTCACAGGTCGGCGCAACATCGGGGGCCGAAGGGCCTCTACTGCGCTGTAATGTTCTATGTTCTATGTTCTAGGCCGTGCCCAGGTCCTATGTCATACGTATGGCTGATGGCTCCATTGTGCGAAGGAATCGAAGGGCACTGCGAAAAGCTGCTTGTCCACAACCAATTTCCCCTCCATCTCCACATGTCGAATTGCCACCTCCAGACACCTCAAACCTGAGGCCACCAGTCGTGCCTCCCACTCGTCTGTTAAGACACTGTCATCCCCTCCACCACCTCTCCGGCGGTCGACGAGGATCAGACGCAAGCCTCAGAGACTGGACTTATGAGCATTTGTTTTGTTTGTTCTGTTCTGTATTCCTCAGTCAGTCACATTAGACAGACACATTCACATGTATATACATCTAAAAAAAAAGGGGGAAGATGTCATGATATGTAAACATGCAACCAATGAACACTCAGAATAGGACACAACTAATGGGCAGTCAGGACACTCAGAGGTGGCATCACCACAAGGGGCCATGACATAAACACTATAAAAGGGATGATGCACTAACACCCGGTTTCTTTCCACAGACAGACATCTGGAGAGTTAGACAGGGTTGATCAGCAGCATCACACCCCAGCACGTGGCTCAGAGCAAGCTGGTACAGTTAGACTGAGTTACTACAGTTAGATTAGCAGAGAGTAAAACTCATTTGAGAACTGTGTTAATAGTTCAATAAACACATTGAACTCACTTCAGAGTCTGGAGCATTCTTTGGTTACGACTGCATCAAGTAGCAGCCTGTGTTATCCAAAGCAGCATAACACAACATGCCCTTTTCCCTATCATCCCAACTTCTCCCTCCCCCCTAGACATACATACCCACTCCACCTCTTCATTCTTCTCCTGCCCATCTAATTTCTCCCCCCCCCACCTCTCCCCCAGCACACACCACCACCGTTTAACAGTACCTGATGTCTCTGTCCACCTGCAGCTAAAAAATCCACCTCCTGGAAGTTGCTGTAGTGAGACGATCCCTGTGTCGGATGCTCCAGTTACCTACTATTGCACGTGGTGTTTTAGGGTGCACAGTCGCTTGAGGCTTCCATCTTCCGATCTCTGCAAGCTGCCCCAGGCCTTCTTCCTGGTGAGTACAGACATGCCCATGCCAAATTGGCCCAGACTGTTTGGACCAGAAGCCATTATAATTTTTGGAACTGTGTCTGGTTTGGCTGTAAACAGCTGTTTTGTGTGCAGAACGATTTTGAACATCATAAGAGAGACACCTTGAAACAGAAAGAAGTTGAACCGTGACGTCACAGCCTGCAGGTAAGTGATTGACTGGTAAGTAGTTTTTCTTTTCCCTGAGGTGTTATCGTGCGGGGCGCAGTGGTTGCTGAGTGAGTGCTTGCTGAGAAGGGGAGTACATTTTTTTAAAACTTACTGTAGGAATCCAGTCGGAGTGAGGACAGAGTGACTGCTGGGTAAGTAGTAAAGGTTTAAATTGTTTGCGTAGGTCCATAACAGCTGATTGCTGTTTTCATGTGGGGCTCAGTGGTTGCTGGTTAAGTGTTTTATTTTTACCTGTATTTAAGTTGGGCAGTTTCTAAACCCTAGACACTACACTTGTAGTGTCCCCCACCCTTCCACCTCCTTTAACCTAAGGGGAAGAGTGAATAACAGGTAAGCTCTTTCTTTCTTTTTCTTTTTTTATCTAGAGGGGATGGCAGGGAAGGTAGTGCAATGTTCCTCCTGCAGAATGTTTGAGGTGAGGGACACCGTCAGTGTCCCTGCTGATTTCATCTGTGGGAAGTGCACCCATCTCCAGCTCCTCAGAAACAGCGTTAGGGAACTGGAGCTGGAGCTGGATGAACTTCAGATCATTCGGGAGGCAGAGGTGGTTATAGATAGAAGCTTCAGGGATGTAGTTACTCCAAAGAATAAAGGTAGATGGGTGACGGTGAGAGGCGCTGGGAGGAAGCATTCAGTACAGGGATCCCCTGTGGTCGTTCCCCTTAGTAACAAGTATACCGCTTTGGATACTTTTTTTGGGGGGGGAGACTTACCAGGGGTAAGCCCTGGCATACAGGTCTCTTGCACAGAGTCTGCCCCTGTTGCTCAGAAGGGAAGGGGGGAGAGGAGTAGAGCATTAGTCATTGGAGACTCCATAGTTAGGGGAATAGATAGGAGATTCTGTGGGAACGAGAGAGACTCGCGGTTGGTGTGTTGCCTCCCAGGTGCCAGGGTCCGTGGTGTCTCGGATCGTGTTTTCGGGATTCTTAAGGGGGAGGGGGAGCAGCCCCAAGTCGTGGTCCACATAGGTACCAACGACATAGGTAGGAAAAGGGATAGGAAGGCAGGAATTCAAGGAGCTCGGGTGGAAATTTAGATCTAGGACAAACAGAGTTATTATCTCTGGGTTGTTACCCGTGCCATGTGCTAGCGAGACGAGGAATATGGAGAGAGAAGAGTTGAACACGTGGCTATAGGGATGGTGCAGGGTGGAGGGTTTCAGATTTCTGGATAATTGGGGCTAATTCTGAGGTCGGTGGGACCTCTACAAACGGGATGGTCTACACCTGGACCAGAAGGATTCCAATATCCTAGGGGGGGAAATTTGCTAATGCTCTTCGGGGGGGTTTAAACTAGTTCAGCAGGGGATTGGAAACCTGAATTGTAGCTCCAGTATACAGGAGGTTGAGAGTAGTGAGGTCATGAGTAAGGTTTCAAAGTTGCAGGAGTGTACCGGCAGGCAGGAAGGTGGCTTAAAGTGTGTCTTCTTCAATGCCAGGAGCATCTGAAATAAGGTGGGTGAACTTGCGGCATGGGTTGGTACTTGGGACTTCGATGTTGTGCTCATTTCGGAGACATGGATAGAGCAGGGACACGAATGGTTGTTGCAGGTGCCGGGGTTTAGATATTTCAGTAAGCTCAGGGAAGGTGGTAAAAGATGGGGAGGGGTGGCATTGTTAGTCAAGAACAGTATTACGGTGGCAGAAAGGACATTTGACGAGGACTCGTCTACTGAGGTAGTATGGGCTGAGGTTAGCAACAGGAAAGGAGAGGTCACCCTCTTAGGGGTTTCCTATAGGCCTCCGAAAAGTTCCAGAGATGTAGAGGAAAGGATTGCAAAGATCATTCTGGATAGGAGCGAAAGTAACAGGGTAGTTGTTATGGGGGACTTTAACTTTCCAAATATTGACTGGAAACGTTATAGTTCGAATACTTTTGATGGGTCCATTTTTGTCCAATGTGTGCAGGAGGGTTTCCTGACACAGTATGTAGATAGGCCAACGGGAGGCGAGGCCATATTGGATTTGGTACTGGGTAATGAACCAGGACAGGTGTTAGATTTGGAGGAAGGTGAGCACTTTGGTGATAATGACCACAATTCGATTACGTTTACTTTAGTGATGGAAAGGGATAGGTATATACAGCAGGGCAAGAGTTATATCTGGGGGAAAGGCAATTATGATGTGATGAGGCAAGACTTAGGATGTATGGGATGGAGAGGAAAACTGCAGGGGATGGGCACAATGGAAATGTGGAGCTTGTTCAAGGAACAGCTACTGCGTGTCCTTGATAAGTATGTACCTGTCAGGGAGGGAGGAAGTGGTCGAGCGAGGGAACCGTGGTTTATTAAAGCAGTCGAAACAGTTGTCAAGAGGAAGAAGGAGGCTTCTGTAAAGATGAGACATGAAGGTTCAGTTAGGGCGCTCGAGAGTTACAAGTTAGCTAGGAAGGACCTAAAGAGAGAGCTAAGAAGAGCCAGGAGGGGACATGAGAAGTCTTTGGCAGGTAGGATCAAGGATAACCCGAAAGCTTTCTATAGATATGTCAGGAAGAAAAGAATGACTAGGGTAAGAATAGGGTCAGTCAAGGACAGTAGTGGGAAGTTGTGCGTGGAGTCCGAGGAGATGGGAGAGGTGCTAAATGAATATTTTTGTCAGTATTCACACAGGAAAAAGACAATGTTGTTGAGGAGAATACTGAGATTCAGGCTACGAGACTAGAAGGGCTTGAGGTTCATAAGGAGGAGGTGTTAGCAATTTCGGAAAATGTGAAAATAGATAAGTCCCCTGGGCCGGATGGGATTTATCCTAAGATTCTCTGGGAAGCTAGCGAGGAGATTGCTGAGCTTTGGTTTTGATCTTTAAGTCATCTTTGTCTACAGGAATAGTGCCAGAAGACTGGAGGATAGCAAATGTTGTCCCCTTGTTCAAGAAGGGGAGTAGAGACAACCCCGGTAACTATAGACCCGTGAGCCTTACATCTGTTGTGGGCAAAGTCTTGGAAAGGATTATAAGAGATAGGATGTATAATCATCTAAAAAGGAATAATTTGATTAGAGATAGTCAACATGGCTTTGTGAAGGGTAGGTCGTGTCTCACAAACCTTATTGAGTTCTTTGAGAAGGTGACCAAACAGGTGGATGAGGGTAAAGCAGTTGATGTTGTGTATATGGATTTCAGTAAAGCGTTTGATAATGTTCCCCATGGTAGGCTACTGCAGAAAATACGGAGGCATGGGATTCAGGTTGATTTAGCAGTCTGGATCAGAAATTGGCTGGCTGGAAGAAGACAAAGGGAGATGGTTGATGGGAAATGTTCAGACTGGAGTCCAGTTACTAGTGGTGTACCACAAGGATCTGTTTTGGGGCCACTGCTGTTTGTCATTTTTATAAATGACCTGGAGGAGGGCGTAAAAGGATGGGTGAGTAAATTTGCAGCTGACACTAAAGTCGGTGGAGTTGTGGACAGTGCGGAAGGATGTTACAAGTTACAGAGGGACATAGATAAGCTGCACCGCTGGGCTGAGGGGTGGCAAATGGAGTTTAATGCAGAAAAGTGTGAGGTGATTAATTTTGGAAGGAATAACAGGAAGACAGAATATTGGGCTAATGATAAAATTCTTGGCAGTGTGGACGAGCAGAGAGATCTCGGTATCCATGTACATAGATCCCTGAAAGTTGCCACCCAGGTTGAGAGGGGTGTTAAGAAGGCGTACGGTGTGTTTTATTGGTAGAGAGATTGAGTTTCGGAGCCATGAGGTCATGTTGCAGCTGTATAAAACTCTGGTGTGGCCGCATTTGGAGTGTTGTGTGCAATTCTGGTCGCCGCATTATAGGAAGGATGTGGAAGCATTGGAAAGGGTGCAGAGGAGATTTACCAGAATGTTGCCTGGTATGGAGGGAAGATCTTATAAGGGAAGGCTGAGGGACTTGAGGCTGTTTTCGTTAGAGAGAAGAAGGTTAAGAGTTGACTTAATTGAGGCATACAAGATGATCAGAGGATTGGATAGGGTGAACAGTAAAAAGCCTTTTTCCTCGGATGGTGATGTCTAGCACGAGGGGACATAGCTTTAAATTGAGGGGAGATAGATATAGGGCAGATGTCAGAGGTAGGTTCTTTACTCAGAGAGTAGTAAGGACGTGGAATGCCCTGCCTGCAACAGTATTGGACTCGCCAACACTAAGGGCATTCAAATGGTCATTGGATAGACATATGGACGATAAGGGAATAGTGTAGATGGGCTTTCGAGTGGTTTCACAGGTCGGCGCAACATCGAGGGCCGAAGGGCCTGTACTGCGTTGTAATGTTCTATGTTCTCTCAACAGATTCTCAACAGGGAGAGGCTGGGGTAGATTTACATAAACAGCTATCGGACTGCTGTACTAAATCAGGCTACCAAGAGCCTCCACCTGCAGTACTATCAAAGTGAAAGCAGTGGCGTTCACTTACTCCCTGGACCTGTTCTGCTTGTGAATTCCATCTGCAAACTCCATCTCATCAACTAAGGAAGCCTCCACTGCTGCGAAACTGAACCACAAATTTCAACCCCTTCACTTTGGAAAGAAGGAATTCAAGCAAGGGTCCTGCAATGATATCTCACAGAGACATATTTAAGATTTCATCCTTAAGCATATTTTTTTCACCTATATCTGCTTTTAATCTTTGTATCTGTATTTTAGTTAATAACTTTTTCACTTTTACCTCAGTAATTTTCAACAGTAGTTTTTGTAATACCTTTATCTCACTTCAGATTAAAGCTTCTCTGCTGGGTTATTTTACACACACACACACATATTCCTGTCACACAGACCACTCAATGGAAATGCCCTGTCCACGGTTGTGACATGAGTATGAACACTGGTACAGACTAATTGCAGCAAATTGTTTCTTTCAGTCCTGTACACTGTGTGTCATTCATTGTACGTGTACATTCTTTTGGGCACCCTGATCTGAAAACAAGCACTGTCTAGTTTTTGTTCAATTACTTTACGAGTAATGTGAAAGATAGGAGATGCTGAAGAATGGAATTATCTTTCAAATTCGCCTTTGCACAATTATGTAAATTATCTGGTAGCGAATCAGCAGCTTGATTTTTATCTCTATTGACTATGTTCCAGCACGGTGGCACAAGTGGATAGCACTGTGGCTTCACAGCGCCAGGGTCACAGGTTCGATTTCCTGCTGGGTCACTGTCTGTGCGGAGTCTGCACGTTCTCCCCGTGTCTGCGTGGACTGCCTCTGGGTGCTCCGGTTTCCTCCCACAGCCCGTGGCCAATCCACCTACCCTGCACGCCTTTGGGTTGTTGGGGTGAGACCCACGCAGACACGGAGAGAATGTGCAAACTCCATATAGGCAATGATATGGGTCTTCGGTGCTGCGAGACAGCACTGCCACCCACTGTGCCACCGTGCCACCCTTGAATCATTGGTAATGAATTTAAATTGACTAATAAGACTAAAGTTTAATTTCTCTGCTGCTGTAAAGTCCCCAAATGAAATTAGGTGAAGTCTGTCCAGTTTCAGGAGGTGTGACTTGGTCATTATTTTGCACACATTGACAGTGAATTAACAATCTCATTGAAAGACCACAGAAATGGATGGGATGAGATGGCCATTGATTATGTGACTGCTTTGCATTAGCTCTGCTCTTAAGGGTCTGGGCTTAAGCAGCATCGAGGGACATTTGATCTGCCGTCACCACTTCCAAACTGGGAATGCTTATGATTGACCCTAGGTATGAAATGGAGAACAATGCTCACTTCCCCAACACCTGGCATCACCTATCCTATGACCGTCAAAATTTCTCCCAAAAGAGTCAACCACGATTAGCAGGAACCTCAAGAGAATTCAACAGACATATCTCTTGATTTTCCATAGCAAAATCTGTTGACATTCACTTGAAAAGTGAAAGCTATTAAACGATGTTGATCATAACACATTTCCACATTCATTCTGTCAAGAAACGGGGCAAATGTAATAACACAATAATGTATGTAACAGTAATGAAATTCAAATTATGTCAATTTGTAAAATGAGTTTCCACTATTATGTTTAATATCCACTAAATATGCACTGTAAGAATATTTAAAATAAATTAGAATGTAAATTAAGGAGAGAAATCACAAGAATGAGTAAGTATTACACGGGGCTGCTCTGGAATGGGAAGTTGAAGATTTTCACCTGTGATTATTATGCCCAATTTATTAATTTTGGTTAACACTCAATGGAAATGTTGCATGTTGGTGAGGCCCACCTCTGTCAAGTTAGTGACATGGGCACAACTTTAATGCAAATTGCACTTGTATAATTTCCCAACCCTCAATCAGCTTGCACTCATTCAAAACTCTGCTGGCCATATATCCTAACTTGCACTAAGTCCCTTTTACCTCTACTGTTCCAGTGTGCTTTAGGGAAAGAAATCTGCCATACTTACCTGGTGTGGCCTACATGTGGCTCCAGATCGCATGTGATGTAGTTGACTCTAAACTGCCCTCCCTGAAAATGGCCCAGCAAGTCATTCAATTCAAGAGTAATTAAGAATGGGCAGCAAATGCTGGCCTTGCCAGTGTTACAGCCATCCCATGAAGGAATAAAGAAACCCGTCTCCCAGTGCCCACTGTCCAGCAACACCTTGATTTTTAGTTTCTCATCCTCGTGCTCAACTTACTCTATGGCCTGACCTCTCCCTTTCTCTGCCATCTCTGCCAGCTCGACAGTCCCGGAAAATGTCTGCATTTCCTCATCCCTGACGTCGCATACATTCCTCACTTACTTTGTTCCACCATTGGCGACTGTGAAAAGGTCCTAAATTCTGGATATTGCTCTTTCAACCTCCCAGCTTCTCGCTCCTCATTTAAGATGCTCTTTACAGATCTCTCTTTGACCAAGTTTTATGTTGCTCATCATTTTTTGCCTGACTGGTGTCCTGTGAAGCACGCTGAATCTTTTTAGTACGAGGTGCTATATAAAGCAAATTGGTGTTGAATGGAGATAGTCTTTATCAAATCTCAAAGAAATGTGCCAGTGTGACTCTTCAGTTGGCTGATAGAAAAGCCCACAAAAGCTCCGTGAGATGATTTGCTCTCGAATGGCCCTATTTTCCCCTGGGGCAACTGACCTTATTATCTCCACCACCACATCATGCTTCTTTCTCCATTAAGAGAAGACTTCCAGCCAAAGTGGCTGATGTTGTGATTTCCATAATGACACAAAGGCACAATCAGTTATAAGGGATTGGGTAAAATAAATTAAATAAATAACCTAAATTAACAAATTGGGTTATAAATTAAAACACATCCCCTGAAATTGAAATTGCATCAAAGTGAACAGGATATCACCGGAGACTTAAAACATCAACACAACATGTGATTAAAGGGGTGGTTAACGCACCCCAGTCCCTGCGGTGTCCACTTCGATAGAGCCAGCGAACATCATGTGCTTCCTTTCCAGGGGTACCCATCAGCGAAGATTTCAGCTTGGTGGGATTTGAATCCGTGTCTCCAGAGAATTAGCCTGGGCTTACTAGTCCAGTGATGTTTCCACGACATCACCATCTCCCCACCTGCAGAGCTGTGTTTCTGTGTGTGCGTGTGCACGTGCTTGTGTGTGTGTGTGTTTGTGCACGTACGTGCGTGTGTGTGCTCTCCTGAAAAGCAAAGGTGAAACTAAAACTGGACACACTTCCTTCTCATGATATGATGATGCAATCCCTTAAAGGTATATCACAACAGTTGATGCTGTGTTGATTAACTGATTGATAACAAAGTTGAAAATTATCATATTGGGAGTAGGGTTGGTGACTAAAGTGATTGGTTTCGGCTGAGCTGAGTAAATACATCCAGGGGCAGAATCATTCAGGTGCTGTTGATGTCAGCAATGACATGTATCTTTCCTTACCCTTGGAACCTCCATTCAAATTGAATTATTTCTCCAGTATTAAAGCCTTATTCTACCAGTATGCTTCTTGCATTAGCAAATTTGATCAATACATGTTTGCCTTAATTATGTTTAGATAGAGAGTAGAACCTGCTGTTATCAAATCCATCTTGGAATTTCCCTACTTGTTGTGTATGGTTCCCATATCTTCCTGGATGCTACATGTAAAAAGAAACATCACATCAAAAAAAGAATGGAAAAATGAGAGTTGACATGTTGTGCAGTTATTTGGAACCTTGATCATGGAGGCGAACGGGGACTAATTACTGGAAGTGCCACTTTCACAATGGCCTCCTGCATTGAAACTTGTTAGTCAGGTGGTTCCTAGGTGGTCCCTGGTGAAAACTCCATTGAGAATGTTTCCTACTTGTTCTGTTTCACAGTAAAATCCTACTATTAAGAGCAGGTTTAGCACAGTGGGCTAAACAGCTGGCTTGTAATGCAGAACAAGGCCAGTGTTATTCCTTGTGTCTGAATAAAACTCGTAGTCTTACAGTTGAAGTAGATGCTTTTTTTGTATGAGTTTGTTCTCTCTCCAGCGCTTATACAATGTTACATCTGAGCTGCCTGTCTGTGTCCTGCTCACCAGCTGCTGTTCCTGTGAAGAGTCTCTGACTTCCTGTCTGCCTGTATTTATATATCTCCCGTGCGCCCTCTAGTGATTGCTTAATTGTATTGCATTTACATTGACCCCTTGTGTATATACCCAGATATGCAGATCACTACATCCCCTTTTTTTCTTTTACATATTTTCTGTACAGTGTTAAAGAAAATTGTACAAAACAGTTAGATTACTTATGATATGTATATCTGTACAAGTGGTGATGATATTGGTTATTATACAAAGCCAATTAATATTTATGAGTCCAATCTTAATTTTAAAAATTTATCAGTCCAAATTTTATGAATTTGTTGGTTTAGTTTTTTTTTCTGTTGTTGACATAGTGATATTGATATTGTAACTTCTTTGTGAATGTCGTCAGTGTTCTTGTGTTTTAAGTAACCAAAAGTCATCATGAGGTGTTCGAATGGTCGGACCACCGATGTTGACTGACATGGACTTTTTTCTGTGCCTGTGGTATTGATTTATTATGTCATCTGCCTTGAAAGCTGGTGTGATTGTTTGTTCTGGAGCAAATGTGAATTTGTGAGATTCATTGTCATGCCATGTTTGTACTCTTCTCGTTGTTTTGGAGTGTGCTATTGCACTGTCCTTCCGGTGCAGAGTTGTACCATGTTGTACAGGTCAGGGCAGCATGGTGGCGCAGTGGGTTAGCCCTGTTGCCTCACGGCGCCGATGTCCCAGGTTCGATCCTGGCTCTGAGTCACTGTCCGTGGAGTTTGCACATTCTCCCCGTGTTTGCGTGGGTCTCGCCCCCACAACCCAAAAATGTGCAAGCTACGTGGATTGGCCACACTAAATTGCCCCTTAATTGGAAAATATTAATTGGGTACTCTAAATTTATTTTAAAACATTTTTTTTTAATGTTGTACTGGTCGTTGTTTCATTGTTGTTGCTTCTGTTGTTTCCGTCTTTGTTGTTTTCGTTGTCGTTCTTGTTGTATTTGTCATGCTTGTTTCTGTTTTTGTTGTTGTTTTTGTCATGCTTTTTGTTGATGTTGTTGTCTTTGTTATGCTTGTTGTTGTTTTTGTTATTGTGCTTGTAGTTTTTGTTGTTTTTCTTGTTGTGCTTCTTGTTGTTTTTGTTGTTGCTGTTGTTGTTCTTGTTTCTGTTGTGCTTCTTGTGGTTTTTGTTGTTCTTGTTGCGCTCAATGACTGTTCCGTGTGGATAATTTGAGTCATTCTCAAAGTTATTGGTGTCCGTGTCCTTTGTGGTATCTGATGTTTCATTGGGTGTTTCTTCTTGAGGATT
This sequence comes from Scyliorhinus torazame, assembly GCF_047496885.1. Classification (NCBI taxonomy): domain Eukaryota; kingdom Metazoa; phylum Chordata; class Chondrichthyes; order Carcharhiniformes; family Scyliorhinidae; genus Scyliorhinus; species Scyliorhinus torazame. Next base: position 199,593,218 of record NC_092707.1, on the reverse strand, counting down.
GTGAGAATGATCTGATGTTGCATTAATCTTGGTGACATCAGGCATTTGTGGTGGATTTGATTCCTCTTCTTTTTTTCCTTGGTGCTCCTCTTCTAGAGTCATTTCTGGTTCATTTGCTTCATCTTTGGTTTCTTGACGCTCCTCTTCTGGAGTCAAAATCTTCAAGATTTCATTTTCTTGTGGGTAGTTTAAAGTGGATGAGGTTTCTTTTGATGTGGTCTGACTGGACTCATGAGTAGCTCTACTCTGATTGTTGAGTGCTTCTGTACAGACAAGCTGAGATCTGTCAGTCTTGCTGTGATCCTGCACATCCTGTATGTCGATTGTGATCACAGTATCACTGTTTTCACATACAGTGGGTAGTCTTACATTGTCTTCTTGTTGATTATGTGAGCTGGGTAGACTTTCATAGTCTTCTTTTTCTTGTTCACATGAGGTGGGTGGACCTTCATGATCTTGATCATGCATGGCGTTTGCTATGGAGTCTTTAATTGCTTCCATTTTGGAGTCTGTCAACAAGCTCTCTGTGAAGGATTGTGTCTCTCTCTCTCAGTGGAGTCTTTCATTGCTCTCTCTGTGGAGTCGATCTGTGCTCTCTCAATGGAGTCGGTCAGTACTCTTTGTGTGGCATCATGTTCTTCTTGGGTATTTGACAGGTTGCTGTCATCCAATGTATTCACGATCTGCCATTGCGTCATGGTATTGGATTCATCTACCGTGAGTAGAGTCGTGTTGAGCTTTGCAACGTGTTGCTGATGCTATAATTAGCATATCCGAATAACTCAGCCATGTCTGAGTAGTATTTTTCGATAAACAAATCATCTTCTTTGGTTTCGGATTTGTTATTGTCCTCTTCATGTTCAGTGAACAAATCATCTTCTTTGGCTTCGGATTTGTCATTGTGCTGTTCATTTTGGGTGGTGCAAACTGCTTGTTCCAGAGTGGTGCGAAAGTTATTTTCAACTGCTGGTAGAAGTTCAGGCAATGTTGTGCCTTTTGAGGTGGAATTTGTTGGTTTTGTGCCTTTAAGAGTCTTGTTTGTGATTTTCGGGCATTTCCCCTTTAAGTGGGCATGGTCTGCGTCTGCTGACGTCATGACCCTCGTGGGAATCGATTGCGCTTTTTTGTAAACTGCGCATGCACGGCTTGCGCATGCGCAAATCCATCTTTTGACTGTGTGCTCTTTTTGACCAACTGCACTTGCGCGGCTTGTGCATGCGCAGATCGATCGGCGAATGGTGTTCGATCTTCTGCTGACTGCGCATGCACAGCTGGTGCATGCGCAGAATGATCTGTGCCCAAAACTTCTCTTTTCAATTGCGCCTGCGCAGAACGATCTGCTATTTTTAACTGCGCATGCGCGGCTACAGTTTCCTGCACATGCGCAGACCCAGGTTTGCGTCTTTTGTTCCCCGGGTAGTTTAAAATGTGCTCTGATGCCATTTTAACTTCTTCAGACCCGTGGAAAAAAACTTTTGCGGCGTTTTTTCTTGTTAAAAATTTAAAGTAATTTTTTTCTTGCGATCCGCACTTGTCAATCGTGATTTACAGAGGTAAACCTTTCTGTTCTGGTAATGATTGTTTGAGTTTCACATCACTCATTCCCTGAGCAATTTGGTCTCCAATCATTGAATGTCTTAAAGCAGCATTGTTACTGATGTCACAGTGATCTTCAAATTTTTTCAACATTACTTCTAATTTGGTGTTGTTTTCAAGTATTTAAAGCCGTTATATATTTCTCTAGCTTCATGTCCTGTGAGGAGCAGTGCTATTTTCATTTCTTCTGAGGCCATGTTCAAATCATTAGCTATGATATATATGTCGAACATTTGTTTAAAACTTTTCCATCTATGACTTAAATTACCAGTTGTTTTCAGCTGCGGGGGGGGGGGGTTCCAACAAGTTTAATTGAATCAGCGAAGTCTCCCCACGTCGAATGTCCGATATGAGGTTTCTTGTCATTTTGATCTTTCTGTGTCTGCATCTTGTGTAATCTTTTAGTAAGCGTTCTGAAGTCTCCTGGTACCATGTATTATTCCTTGTGTCTGAATAAAGCTTGTAGTCTTACAGTTGAAGTAGTCTGTGTCCTGCTCACCAGCTGCCGTTCCTGTGAAGAGTCTCTGACTTCCTGTTTGTCTGGATTTATTTATCTCCCGTGCTCCCTCTAGTGATTGCTTAGTTGTATTGCATTTACATTGACCCCTTGTGTATATACCCAGATATGCAGATCACTACAGCCAGCAGCGCGGGTTCAATTCCCGTAACAGCCTCCCCAAACAGGTGTCGGAATGTGGTGACTAGGGGCTTTTCACAGTAACTTCATTGAAGCCTACTTGTGACAGTAAGCGATTATTGTTATTATTAAGATCCCTGCAACCATTAATGCATTACAGAGAACCCCTGCTACTCTCAATCTCTTAAATCCCCATGGATTATGTCACCCAGCTTTATTTTCCTTCCCATATCTATGGAGAGTTGAGATCACTGTCTCTGAACACAACCTCCTGTTTCTTTTGTGCTTTGTACCTTGGAGATATGCAGAGATGAAATGCACGAGGTTGAACAGAAGTACAGAAAGTGTCTCTGAGATATGAAGGTAGCTGATGACAGCACTGAGATCTATAAATTTGACATTGTGGTCCTTACTGATTGCTTTCTAGACTAATCATGTCAAGGGGTGTGGGGAGAGAACGGGACTATGGCATTGAAATAGAGCACCGTGATCATAAAGAGTGTTGAAGCAGGTTCAAAGGACTGAAGAACCTTCTCCTGTTCCTAGTTTCTATGTTTCTGTCACCTCGATGAAGCTGATGATAAACATTGTGGTTGCTCATTGGAAGATAACATGTATCCTCATAATCACTGCCCTTGAAAAATCTTGGTCTGGTCAAGCGACTTGCTTTTTATAGTCATCCAACAGGCAAGTGTTGGAACCAAGCACCACTTGATCTGCTTTGGTCCGGATAGAGAGGATTCCAGTGTGTAGTTGCAATTTGGCCACCTGATGCAAATTCAATCCCCAATTTCAAATCATGGTGTCCTTGCGCATGTTCACTCGTCGAAGTGCGCTTTTGCTTTATCATGTCTATTCAAAGAACAAAGAACAATACAGCACAGGAACAGGCCCTTTGGCCCTCCAAGCCTGTACCGGTCATGATATCAACCTTTGCCAAAACCCTCAGCACTTCCTTGTGCCATATCCCTCTATAACCATCCTATCAATGTGTTTGTCAAGATGCCTTTTGAATGCTGTCCTTTTGAATGCTGTTAATGTATCTGCTTCCACAACCTCCCCTGGCAACGCGTTCCAGGCACTCACCACCCTCTGCGTAAAAGACCTGCCTTGCACATCTCCTATAAACTTTGCCCCACGGACCTTAAACCTATGCCCCCTGGTGACTGACCCCTTCACCCTGGAAAGAGTGCCTGCCCATCCACTCTATCCATGCTTCTCATAATTTTATAGACCTCTATCAGGTCATCCCTCAACCTCCGTCTTTCAAATGAAAACAGTCCGAGTCTATTCAGCCTCTCCACATATCAAATACCCTCCCGACCAGGCAAAATGCTGATAAACCTCATCTGCATCCTCTCCAAAGCCTCCACATTTTCTGGTCGTGTGGCGACCAGAATTGTGTGCAATATTCCAAGTGCGGCCTTACCAAGGTTCTATACAACTGTAACATGACTTGTCAGTTTTTATACTCGATGCCCCGTCCAATGAAGGCAAGCATTCTGTATGCTTTCTTGACTACCTTGTCTAGTTGTGTTGCCACCTTCAAAGATCTGTGGACCTGCAGGCCCAGATCTCTCTGATTTTCTACATTCCTCTTTGATCCTCGACTGCTGCGTCCATGCTCTACCGCAGTGTCTAGATGTGTCCTCAAGATACACATCAGAGATGGAGGCTGGCTGCTGCTTACCATGTCCCATGGTCTTCGATGCACCTGGCAAGCATCCCCTGGGGGCTCTGGTGCCAGAGGACCCCGGCGCACTTGTCGATGCACATGCCCCGCTGTGCCGCCCTGTCCCGGATGCTGGCTCTGAGACGTGTTGTCAGTGGGGTTCGTCTCGGGGGAGTGGGTTCCCCTCCCGTCGCCACTCCATAGGATGGCTCTGAGTTGGCACCCAGCGTCCCTGCCTCCCAGTCGGTGCCTATAGGACCCTGGCGTTCACCTCAGTGCAGTGGGGCAGCTGGGTCGAGCCCCGGCTGCTCCTGCGTCACCTGGCTCTGCCAGCCCTGGCTGTTCCCCAATGTCTGCAGCATGGTGTCGACGCCCTCAACGATGCTCCTCAGTGACTGCGACATGCTCTGCAACACGCTGGCAATGCCCTGCTATGGCTTGGACACATCTTCCAGTGACCAGGTCATGCTCTGCAGCGCCTTGGCTCTGCTTATCTGAAACTGGGACATGCCCCGCAGCGTCTCAACCATGCCCACATGGGCTTGGGAGACCTCCCCTTGCGACTGGCACCTGCTCTGTAGTGCCTTGGCAATTCCCACTTTGAGACTGGGACATGCCCCTCAGCACCTCATCAACGTTTACCTGCTACTGAATCATGCCCCCCCCCCCCCCAGCGATTGGGACACGCTGTCGAGGCGCTCAGCCATGGCCGTCACTTATTGACCTCCGCCTTGGCACCTCTACTCATGTTGCCGATGTCTTGCACCATGCTCTCCACTGCGGTCGCCAATCTAGCAGTGTTGATTTCGGTGCCACTCATTGCCGGCACCATTTCCTGCACCCATAGCCTCTGGGACTCCTCCAATCAGCGACAGACCTGCTGGCGTGTTGCTGACATCCCCTCTGAATATCAAGGCCACACCCTAGCGTCTGAATCAGTTCCAGGTAAATCTGGTCCAGAGGCTCAGCAACTGACTGGGACCAAGCTGGGTCTTGGGATCCGCAGACCTCCGACTACCATCTCGCCTGGGCATTCCTGCCTCCACCTGGCGTGCATCAGCAACTGTGTTGTGCTCACCAGATTGTGCCTCAGAAGCCTGTCCACTACTGTTGCCCACCAAGGTGTCTGTCTCTGCGCTGGTGGAGGGTGGAGAAGACAGTTGTGACTCTTCGACGGTGGCATCCTCGGAGCCTTCTCCCGAGGTGTTCCCTTGGAAGGCAGGGAGGGATTGCTCCGGATGGGTAGGTGCCGTTGGATGGAGATCCAGCGGGAGAAATGGACATGTGGTCAGTGAGAGGGATGAGTCAGTCTGGATGGCATTAACAACTCACGTGTGACAGGTCATGTGGGTGGGGGCCAATGGATCGTCACCTCTTAGCCCTATGCCAACATTTACACTCATTACAATCTGTCCTCGCCCACCCTGAGACCTCCAGGGCCTATTGTTCATTTGGGAGAGGACTTTGATATCTGGCACCCAGCCTCCCATCTGGGCCCTCTCCAGTCTGATGTGGGCCAAATTCTCCAAGTGGGACACAGAGGAGGGGGGCATCATTAGCCGCACGTATTGTTCATCGTGGGGGTGGGGCTCGAAGGTTGGTCTAGGGGGAGCCCATATGTGGGGGTAGGAAATGGGGCTTACGGGGGGCAGGGTGGGCAGCACTGCTGGATTTGGGTGGGCCAGGGCATGGAACGGTGCTGAACGTGGGCAGTGACAGAAGCATACTTGTTGGCGGGGTGGGGGGTTGTCCGGTGCCAACTCACTCATGCGGCCCTGTAATGGTCATTGATCTTCTTATGGCACCGGGTGCCAGCCCTCCTGGTCACACTCCCCGAGCTGACGGCAGCTGCCATTTTGTCCCAGGCTGCACTGGCTGCCCTGTGGCTGACCCTCCGCGACCTTCAGGGGGAACAGGGCATCCTGCCTGACCTTGACCCTGCGTCCAGTCAGTTGCCAAGATCAGCATTCCCGAATCGTGGAGCTGGTCTTCTCGGTGGCGTGATTGTCAGCTGAGTGGTATTGACTGTGCAGAAGAAGTTTAAGTTCTGCTCTCTCTTGTTAGAAGGGGGTGGCGACAGGGTGGCGAGCTTGATTGCGGTGAATCAGCCGGCGGGACCATCATTTGTGGCGTAAAGCCCATGAGGCCTCGTTAGGTGGATCAATTAACGTTTTATAGTGGTGATGGCCTCGCCAGGCCGAGCGTCAGTTCCCGCTCATTAACACACTTGGAAACGTTTTGGTTAAATTGTGCCCAATGTAACTGCTTTCCCCTCCCCCCTTCTAAACAGTAAATATCTGCAGTCCTTATAATAAAAACAAATGAAGTTAATTCAGATGCATGCATAAAACAAGCTTTTCTGCATGAGGCAATAATAGGTTTTGGGCAACTTGATTGTGTAAAAATGGCATTCTTTTCATGGTCTCTGAATCCCATCCAGAATTATTTTGAGGGTTGCTTTGTTATCCTCTTGGTCATTCTGGTTCCTTGGGTTGGCCATAGATGTAAGCTTCTCTGTGGGTTACAATCTTCTTGACGGAAAACGCTCCGTTCCTGCAGCTGCTGCTTGAGGCGGTCATTGAGGGGTGCTGGGACTCTGCGAGGTGCATGCACCACAGGTGTGGCGTTCTGTTTGAGTATGATCTTGTAAGTATATGGGAGCATACCCATGCCTTCGAAGACGTCGCGGTGCTGGTCGATGATGGCGTTGAGTTGCGCCCTGAAGTCAGCATCCTGGAAGGCAGACGTGTCATCAGGAGAGAGAGAGTGAACTCTTTGAACGAGGTTTAACAGCTTGCACGCCTGTGCACCAAGCAGAGAGTCCTTCGAGGAGCCCACAATCTCGAAAGGAAGGATGGCTTTTCGTGACTTGTGCGTCACTTCGAGTTGGCATGAGCCGGTAGCAGGAATAATGTTGCCATTGTAGTCCAATAGCCAGCAGGCCGATGGAAGAATGGTTGGTTTGACACAAAGGCTTTGGAAAGCAAACCAAGCCATGAGATTGGCGGAGGCACCAGTGTCCAGACGGAATCGTATTTGGGACCGGTTGACCGTCAGGGTGGCACACCACCCATCGTCTGGATCGATGCTGTATACCGACAGCGGCTGGTGTTTTTGCTTCGGGGACAGCCTGTTTTTGGTTACGACACCGACTCGAAAAGGCGCCTTCGGGTCCTTGGTGTCATTGCTGTGTGGGAGGTCGGAATCGGACTCGGTGACCGTGGGTTGAATTGCCCGAACATTCCTGCGAGGCTGGCTGAAGTGATATGAATTGGAAGGCTGAGCTGCCCGACAGCAGGCAGCATAGTGGCCAGGTCTTCCAGATCGTAGGCATTGTCGAGATTTTGCGGGGCATTGCCGCTTTAAATGGGCGGAGCCACAGTTGCCGCACGTCGTGACGTCAGCACTTTCGCTGCGCCACGATGCATGCACGGTGCGGACATGCATGGTGCGCGCCTGCGCATTACGTTCCTCCACGTCGCCGTCCCCTCGTTTGGTGCGTAAAAGGGCGGGAGTCCGCGAAAAGAGCGCAAAATGGCCACCCTCATCCAGGCTGAGGCCCTGGAGGTGCTCAATCACTTGGACCCGCTCCGCCTCGTGGGGACCTTGCCACACCGTTTCAGCCGCTTGTATATGGGAGTACCGACTGGTGGCATTTTCATGTAGGTCATAGGTCTCGATGGCGGTCGCTAGGGTGAGTTGCTTTACTTTGAGGAGCTGCTGATGTAGGGGGTCCGACTGAACACCGAAAACGATCTGGTCACGTATCATGGAGTCGGAGGTGGGCCCGTAGCTGCAAGATTGCGCAAGGATGCGGAGGTGCGTTAGAAAGGATTGGAAAGGTTCATCCTTACCCTGCAAACGCCGCTGGAACACGTCGCGTTCAAAACTTTCATTCACCTCTACGCTGCAGTGAGTGTCAAATTTGAGGAGAACCGTCTTGAACTTCATCTTGTCTTCGTCATCTGCAAAGGTGAGAGAATTGAAAATGTGGATGGCATGGTCCCCGGCCATGGAGAGGAGAAGAGCAATCTTTCTGGTGTCCGAGACTGACGAATGTGATATAAAATAGTTACGTTAGAGATACTAGTTAATGTAATGTAGAAATAAGCCACTTTGATTCTGGCAGTTAGGGACAAAGGGGTTTGAGACCGCATGGAAAAAGCAGGAAGAGGTGTGCCGATGAGAGTGATGCTGCATTGATAGGGGCCAGAGAAAGGGATTGGAAGTGAGCCAATCAGAATAGATCGAACAGGTCAGGAGGGACATAGGCTGACCTATGTCCGTCGAGTATGTGAAACTTGATACCATTTGAATTGATTTTGCAGAGATCCCTTTGTCTTTTAGTTCAGTCGTTTTCTGGGGTGTAAGAGGCTGGATGTCTCTTATGTTTCTGTAAGATGATTCAAGCTTGCAAGCTAAATAAATAACTTCTTTTTACGTGCGAATCCATCTCAACTTTTATTGAGGCCAGACTGACAGAGAAAGAAATTTGGGGATCAACATTTGGTGCCGAAAACCGGGATTTCTCTGGGCGATCCTGATCCAACTGCGAAATCAGAATTAGACTGATTATGAACAGGAGGATGGGGAACAAAGGGCCCTCAATGTAGAACTGGAAAACGACCGCTCATTGATTGTTCCCCTCTTCTTATCGTCTGATTAGTCTGGTCACTCGCGGTTGGCACAGAAAGACCGCCTCGACGAAATCACAGGTCAGTCTGGGGATTAGCACTTTAATTGATGGGATTTCATATTGTTGTTTCGGCTTGGGTTAGGGTTTTGGGCTGATGGGACTTCATTAATGAAGGTTCAGTCTATTATAAGGGTTCAGAGGCTGATGTGACTTCATTGATGAAGGTTCAGTCTATTATATGGGTTCAGAGGCTGATGTGACTTCATTAATGAAGGTTCAGTCTATTATATGGGTTCAGAGGCTGATGTGACTTCATTAATGAAGGTTCAGTCCAGTATAACTGTTTTTAAATCTGAAGATGGTTCAACTCTATGTGTGAGTGTTTTAAATATATCGTTGATTAAGCTAAAATTGTCTCCTTGGACTGTAAAGTTCCGAGGTATAGTTGAGATTGTGAGGAATGCTGCATATTGGTTGAAGCAGAAGTCTCTCAAAGGGTTAACAGCAGCAGGCGGAGTTGAAAACAGACAGTGCTTCTCACTTAGGCTTTGAGATAACAGCAGCAGCCGTAGTGTAATCGGATACCTTTCCTTTGAGTCAGTGAACACCAGCAAAGTTACGTTTTGAATTAATTAAAGGAAACCAGTGGGTTTCTCCACCTCTTTGATAAAAGTTATTATTTTCAAAAGCAATTGATTGAAATTGCCAGAATCTTAAGTTTTACTTACTTGAAATAAGGTTTATCTCATTTTATCTGGAGATTAATAGAAACTTAAAGAAGATCATGGACACCATTTTAAAAAGTGTCAATCTGGAGATGATAGTTGATTTTGCTAATACTTATGTGTATGTAAAAGAAAAAAAACTTGTTAAAAGAAAAATTGTTAAGATAAAGAAATAATTAAGTTGTAAATGTTATACAAGTTTGTGTTAAGCAAATTGTAAATTTAGTTCTGAGTTGAGATCAGAGCTAAGCTTGCAAGTTGCAGTAATTCAATTTGAATTTTCAAACATTTTTAAGTTTTAAAAAAAAAGAGAGCAAATAGAGAAAAGAAGGACACAGATCTTGAATGCGTTGAATAGCACATTTCAAAGGCCCATAAATCTTTCTGTTATCTTAGACCTAAAACCTAGGAAGATTGACGAGCCAGAGGAATTTCTGGAGCGTTTTAATGAAATCTACCGGGGGCAGTCAGGCGATTTGCTGTATCAAAATGGTCAGAATTCCCCTCAATACTGTGCTATGTTAATGCATTGCCTACCACCTTCTGTGGTTACTGCTGTGAAATGTAATAACATGAATTGGACAGAGAACGACCCTTCCCAGATGGCAAGGGCAGTCAGATTTTACTGGAAGGAGGGTGTAGGCCAAGAAGGAGGCTCAGTTACAAAGGTTAAGACTGAGTATGTAATGAAAAAGGATGATCTGCGACCCCAACAAGCGGCAGAAATGGTAGTTTACCAACAGGAGCTCCAATATAGTGACTTTGGGTGGGTGGATCAGCGAAGAGGAGGATGAGACAACAGTGCTATATTTCTATCACCCCCCCCCAGTGGTGGACGTTAGACGTTGAACAGTCACTGCATCACGTTACCCTGGCCTATGACAGAACTGGACGAAACAGGGAGTTGGAGGACAAATACCGGCCATTACTTGAGACCGAATGGCCAGTCAAGGTTACAGCCACAGTCACGGGAAAAGAAGGTACAGCCGATTTTGTTACAATATCACCACATTTATGGCCACAGTCAGCTTCGGTAAGCCCTCATATTACACGTCAGGTCCATGACCAGTACCATGCCAGGGATATGGGGCGAATGGTCAGCATCTTACCGCAGCTCGTCAGAATAGGTATGAGATATACCTTTTGAACAATCCACGTCTGACATTTAAATACTGTACCACTATCAATCCAGCCTGTTTTCTTAGTGGTCCCCCTGTCCATGAAGACGCACCTGGCCACGACTGTTTAGCCTTGATTCAGGAAACTACCACAATAAGGGGCGATTTGAGTGACATTTCGTCAGAACAACCTGACATGATTATGTGTGGTCAAATATCCCACCGGGGTTTAGTTAATGACCTACTGCAGGCCCTCCTTATGCCCGCGCAGATTTCCGTTATTAAATGCGCTGCCCACACGAATGGTACAACCCTAGTTGACGTTGGTAATGAACGAGCAGATCGTGCAGCGCGCACAGCCGCACAAATTCAGCAAGTGATGGTGCCTAAAATGTTAAGTCAGACTAAACGATCTACTATGAATATGTCTGCTTCTGACAAGCCAATGCCAACCATCCAAGACGTCATAAGGTTACAGGAGGACGCTCCTGAGAGTGATAAACAAATGTGGAAACGGTTAAGTTGTACATATGATTCTGTTTCCTCTTTATGGACCACGCCTGCACATCAGACTTGTATGTCTGATGCGCTGGCTTTATGGGTCATTGAATGTGTACACTTTGCAACTCATTGTGGGGCTCGAGGGACTAGTGATTTGTTGCTGGACACTTGGTGGCACCCTAAAATGCAGGGGTTGGCCCAAAGTATCAGTAATCGGTGTTTGATTTGTCAGCAATATAACACCGGAAAAGGTATCCCTTGTGGGAAGGGGCAAACCCCGTTGCCCAGTGGTCCCTTTGAGATGCTCCAAATGGATTACATTGAGTTGGAAAGGTGTCAATGTTACAAATATGTTTTGGTCATTGTGGATGTGTTCAGCAGATGGGTCGAGGCGTATCCGACTATCTATAGTAAAGCTGCTCCTGTGGTTAAAGTCTTGATGAGGGAAATCATTCCCCGGTACGGTATACCAGCTCAGTTAAGTTCTGATAATGGGCCTCATTTTATTGGACAAATTAACAAGGAGTTTTGCTCCCAGTTGGGCATACGCCAGCAGTTACACTGTGCTTACAGACCGCAGGCGGCCGGGTTGGTTGAGAGACACAATCAGACCCTCAAAACTAAATTGGCAAAATTAAGAGCAGACACGGGACTGACATGGCTTAAGTTGCTCCCCGTTGCCCTCTTCCAGCTGCGGGTTACACCTGCGGGACCAGCCCGGCTCTCTCCCACCGAGATTCTTTATGGCAGGCCTCTTAGAACTCCTTGGAGCCTGCAGGTTCCCAGACGGGTTCAGTTTCATCAGATGACTGAAGAAATGACCACCTATGTTCTAGCCCTTACGCAAGTGCTCAAGGAACTCCATGGCCCAGTCCGCGCGGCTCACCAGCCATTGCCCCAGTACCTAGCTCACTTTCAGTCCAGCCCGGTAGTTATGTCATGGTCAAAAATTGGACTAGGAAGGGGTCGGAGCCGCGATGGGACGGGCCCTTCCAAGTTCTCCTTACCACCCCCACAGCAGTTAAAGTGGAGGGGCGAAGTGCTTGGTTCCACCTACATCACTGTAAATTGAGTCCATCTCCACTACTGTAAAAGGTCGGATACTAACCTGCCTCCCTTCTCCAGTGCTATTTTACAGGTGTGGAGCATGATGGAGTGGCTACGCATCGTCTGTCTGATATTTGGCCTCACTTCGCTTGGCGTGTTATTGGCGATGGACATGGAAAAGGGGAATATTATGTATCTGTGTAGCCCCAACCAATCTACAAGGATACATCACCTATGCAAAGGTGATGTTCTTCGCTGCCCCCATATACGAGGACATGGTATCGACTCATGGAAGGTCATCAAAGTTAAGGAGAATGCGGGAGTCATGAAGCAGCTGCACCGGTCCCGGCGATGGGAAGGGAACATTATATGGACATTGCCTTGTTTTTGGAATACATGTAAATTTGATTTTGGATGTGTTAAAAGTGGTACAATAAAGGTAAAATCAGGCTGTCAGAAGAGTGTAGGAAGAGACCATGAGAAAGAGAAAGGGACTAGAGAGAGGATGGGGCGTGTGAGAAGGGAAGTACAGCTAGAACGTAGGTTACCGGGAGATACACTTAAGTTAGTTAAAGGCCAAACTGAGGAAAACCCGGGTAGTAAACCTTGGGAGCCCTCGGGGCAATAACCAAGGAGTTGTCTCAGCTACGGTTGTTTGCAATGCAGAACCGGCATGCTCTTGACTATCTTCTGGCCCGTGAGGGTGGGGTATGCGCCATAGTACAGGGCAAGTGTATCATGGGTGTTCAGGACTTGACCGCTAACATTACTAAATTTATGGATCGCATACGGGATCACTTGGACGGGATTCAGGATCCTGACTCTTGGGGTAACTGGGGATTTGGAGGATGGAAGGACTGGTTGATAAATATGGCCATGTATCTAGTGGTAGCTATCGGCTGCATCTTTGTGGGCCTGGCCATCCTTAAATGTGTGATGGGTAGAATGCGGGGTGCACTAGATCAGATCACCGCCCCAATCACCGGAAAAAAAATTTAACTGTTAAAATCCATGAGGGTGAGGCAGATGAAGGGGGGCTAAGACAGGAATTGGAAATGCAGCGACGGATCTTTTCAGATGAGGAACCGTAGCTATGGATTGGATAGTTCGGTTATCATGGAATGATAAAAGGAGGGAATGACAAATGTGATATAAAATAGTTACGTTAGAGATACTAGTTAATGTAATGTAGAAATAAGCCACTTTGATTCTGGCAGTTAGGGACAAAGGGGTTTGAGACCGCATGGAAAAAGCAGGAAGTGGTGTGTCTATGAGAGTGATGCTGCATTGATAGGGGCCAGAGAAAGGGATTGGAAGTGAGCCAATCAGAATAGATCGAACAGGTCAGGAGGGACATAGGCTGACCTATGTCCGTCGAGTATGTGAAACTTGATACCATTTGAATTGATTTTGCAGAGATCCCTTTGTCTTTTAGTTCAGTCGTTTTCTGGGGTGTAAGAGGCTGGATGTCTCTTACGTTTCTGTAAGATGATTCAAGCTTGCAAGCTAAATAAATAACTTCTTTTTACGTGCGAATCCATCTCAACTTTTATTGAGGCCAGACTGACAGAGAAAGAAATTTGGGGATCAACAAGACCACCTCCCTGTCTGTGGCTTCGAGCAAGAGCTGGAAGCGCTGTTTGAAAATCTTCCAGTTGGCCCTGAGGTTGCCGGCGATGCGGAGCGGCGGCGGCGGGCTGATGTTGTCCATGTTTCAGGATAATGAAATGCTGGCGGAAGGCAGATCACTTGCAGGTAGGTCTAAGAAGTGCTGGTATGCAACCACACCTGGTATCATGATGTGTTGGGTGTTCTGGACCACATACAGGTCACCAACACTTGAAGTAGTGCAACACTATTTTGTTAAAAGGTTAACTATTTAAACGTACTTGAACTGTGGGTAAATACGATATTAGCTGTAACTAAAGACCTTTGCCTTGTCCTACCAGTTGATGCACTCAGCACATGGTGAATGTCTGTATTGCAGGCTGTGAGCTCTGTGCTAGCTGCAACTTGAATGAGCGGGAACTCTGATGCGTCTTTATAGTGCGTGTGCTCTCACTGGTGATTGGCTGCGGTGTTGTGTATGTTGATTGGCCCCACTGTGTGTCCATCAGTGTGTGTCTGCACCATGATATACTGGTGTATATTATGACACTGTTGACGTTCAGTTTTTGTTAAAGAAATCGATGAACTGCTGTCAACTCCGGGCGAATCCCTGTATTGATCCTCTGAAAGCAAGCTTGATTTTCTCCAGACTGAGCAACTCTACCATATCGCTGACCCACACTCCTGATTTTGGGGGCTCCGAGTCCCTCCATCTCAGCAAGATCTGTCTCTGGGCCACCAGGGGGGAGAATGCCAGAATATCGGCCTCCCTCCCCCCTTTGACCCCGGATCTTCCGACACCCCAAATATTGCCAATTCTGGACTCGGAGTTACCCAACCTTCCAGGACTTCCGGCATAACATCTGCAAATCCCTGCCAGAATTCCCTCAGTTTCGGACATGCCCAAAACATATGAACATGGTTGGCCGGGCTACCCCCACACCGCCCACATTTGTCCTCCACCTCCTTTAAGAACCTACTCATCCGGGCTACCGTTATGTGGGCTCTGTGGACTACCTTGAACTGAATCAAGCTAAGTCTAGCACAGGACGAGGATGCATTTACCCTTTTCAAGGCTTTTTCCCACAGTTCAGTTTCCAGCTCCCCTCCCAACTCCTCTTCCCACTTCCTCTTCACCTCTCTGATAAGGGCCCCTTCCCACTCTAACAATTCCCTGCATGTGTCTGAATCCTTCCCACCTCCAACCCCTGTTTTTGACAGCACTTTATCCTCTAGTCCCCTCAGGGAGAGGCGAGGAAAGTTTGGGACCTGTCTCCCTACATAGTCCCGCACTTGAAGATACCGAAACCCGTTCCGTCCCGGCAAAACAAACTCCTCCTCTAATGTCTCCAAGGTCGGGAAGCCCTCCTGGATGAATAGATCTCCAAACTTCTCAATCCCTGCCCGCTGCCATACCTTAAAACCCCCATCCAGCCCCCCCGGGACAAACCGGTGATTGTCACAGATCGGTGACAACACTGACGCCCCCTCCAGTCTCATATGCTGCCTCCATTGCCCCCACACCCTCAGGGCTCTGCCACCACCACAGGACTTGTGGAGTACCGAGCCGGCGAGAACAGCGGGGGTGCCGTCAGTAAAACCTCCAGACTCATACCTCTGCAGGATGCTGCCTCCATCTGCTCCCAGACCGACCCCTCCCACACTACCCACTTCCTGACCATTGATATTTTGACAGCCCAGTAATAGTTAACAAACCTCAGGAGAGCCAAACCCCCTTCGCCTTGGGCCCATTCCAGGTGTACCCTCTTTACTCTCGGAGTTTTACCCGCCCATATAAACCTCGATATCGCCACATTAATACTTCTGAAAAAAGCCTTTGGGACAAAACTCGGGAGACACTGAAAAAAGGAAAGCAGCCTCGGAAGGACAGTCATCTTCACCGTCTGAACCCTCCCCGCCAGCGTCAGTGGGAGCATGTCCCATCTACAAAAATCCCTTCTCA
The DNA here is from genome assembly GCF_047496885.1 of Scyliorhinus torazame. Classification (NCBI taxonomy): domain Eukaryota; kingdom Metazoa; phylum Chordata; class Chondrichthyes; order Carcharhiniformes; family Scyliorhinidae; genus Scyliorhinus; species Scyliorhinus torazame. The sequence continues at coordinate 199,577,715 of NC_092707.1, read as the reverse complement.
TTTGATCCACTTTGCCCAAATTTAACTTGTGAAGCTGCCCCCAATCCTTGGCCACTTGAATCCCCAGATACCTAAAACTCTTCCCAACCACTTTAAAAGGTAGCTCCTTCAGCCTCCTTTCCTGCCCACGTGCCTGAATCACGAATATCTCGCTTTTTCCCATGTTTAACTTATAGCCTGTAAATCGCCCAAATTCTCTGAATACTTCCATGATTTTGGTCATTCCCCCCCCCCCCCCCCCCCCCCACCGGGTCCATGATATAAAGCGACAAACGTCCGCTTAGAGAGAGACCCTGTGCTCCACGCCCCCCCCCACCCCCCCCCCCCCACCCCCCTCACTATTCCCCTCCAGGTATTCGCTGCTCTCAGAGCCATTGTTAAGGGTTCTATGGCCAGGGCAAGCAGTAATGGGGAGAGCGGGCATCCCTGCCTTGTCCCCCGACAAAGACTAAAGTATTCTGACCGAACTCGATTAGTTCTTACATTTGCCACCGGGGCCTGGTACAGGAGCCGGACCCACTCCACAAATCCCTGCCCAAACCAAAACCTGCCTCAAATATCCCATAGATACTTCCACTCCACTCGGTCGAAAGCCTTCTCCGCGTCCATGGCAACTACCAACTCAGCCTCGCGCCCCTCCGCTGGCATCATAATTACATTAAGAAGCCGTCTAATGTTGGATGTCAGGTGCCTGCCCTTTCCAAATCCCGTCTGATCCTCCCCAATTATCTCCGGGACACAATCCTCTATTCGAGTGGCCAGGATCTTTGCCAATAATTTGGCATCGACATTCAAGAGGGAGATTGGCCAGTACGATCCACAGCTCTCCGGATCCTTGTCCCGCTTCAGGATGAGAGAAACTGATGCCTGTGATAACGTTGGGGGGAGTATTCCCAGCTCCTTGGACTCGTTGAACTTCTTAACCAGGAGTGGCCCCATTAACCCAGAGAACTTCTTATAAAATTCCACTGGGAACCCATCCGGTCCCGGGGCTTTACCCGATTGCATCGCCCCCAGTCCATCTATCACCTCCCCAAGCCCAATCGGGCCCCCCAGGGCCTCCACCAGCTCTTCATTTACCTTCGGGAACTCTAACCTCCCCAGGAATTGATTCATGCCCTCCTCCCCATCCGAGGGTTCCGACCCGTATAGCTGGCTATAAAATTTCCGGAACACTTCATTCACCACCCCCGGGTCCGTCACCATCTTCCCCCTCAAATCCTTTATTTTCCCTAATTCTCTCACTGCCTCTTGTTTCCTCAGCTGATGTGCCTGCATCCTGCTAGCTTTCTCCCCATGTTCATATATTGCCCCTTTTACCCTACACAGCTGACCCTCCGCCTTTCCTGTGGTGTAGCCCAAATTCCATTTGAAGTCTCTGACGCTCCTTCAGGACCTCCTCATTTGGAGACTCTGAGTATCTCCTGTCCACCTATAAGATTTCTCCTATCAACCTGTCCAGCTCTGACAGTTTTATCCCTGTGGGCTCGAAACAAAATACATTTACCTCTGATGACCGCTTTCAGTGTCTCCCAGACCAGCCCAGCTGCAGTCTCTCCCTTGTCATTGATCTTTATGTACCCCTGAATGGCCTCTCTCACTCGCTCACAGATCTCCTCATCTGCTAACAGTCCTGTATCTAGTCTCCACTGTGGGCGCTGGGACTTTCCCGTTTCTGCCCGTAGGTCTATCCAGTGTGGTGCATGATCCGAGACAACAATTGTTGAGTACTCGGTGTCCTCAACCCCAGCTCGCAGTGTTTTATGTAACACGAAGAAATCTATCCTGGAGTACGCCTTATGTACATGGGAGTAGAATGAATATTCCCTGCTCCTTGGTCTCTCAAATCTCCATGGATCCACCCCTCCCATGTGCTCCATGAACCCCCGCAGTTCCTCTGCCATTGCTGATAGTTTCCCTGACCTAGCACTCGACCGGTCCAGCCTCAGGTCCAGGACCATATTAAAGTCACCCCCATGGTGCGAGTCAAGCTCTGGGATCATCCCCAGCATCTTCCTGATAAATGCGACATCATCCCAGTTTGGGGCATATATATTCACCAACACCACTGCCATTCCATCTAGCTTCCCACTAAATCTGCCTCCCGGGTCTGCCTCTATCCTCCCCACCTCAAATGTCACAATGTTATTAATCAGGATAGCTACCCCCCTTGTTTTAAATTCCAGTCCTAAGTGAAACACTTGCCCGACCCATCCCTTCTTTAATCTAATTTGGTCTCCCAGCTTCAAGTGTGTCTCCTGTAACATAGCCATGTCCGCTTTTAACTGTCTCAGGTGTGCGAACACACAAGCTCTCTTAACCGGCCCGTTCAGTCCACGAACATTCCATGTAACCAGTCTGGTCGGCGGGGCTTTTGCCCCCCTCCCCTGTCGGTTAACCATGACTTGTCCTAGGCCAACTCCTAGCCCATGTTCCACACCTCGCTTGATCCGCCCCTCAGCGGCGACTGCCATCTGATCTCCATCTCCAGTCTTCTAACTGTCCCTTACCCGTCAGCAGTACCCCCCTCCCGTTCCCCCCCCACTTTGTCTTTCCTCAGCTCTCCCCCCACTTTGCTCCCGTGAACCAGCTATCCACCTAGCTCAGAATCTCTAACCCTCTGGCGTCAGAAAGCCTGCCAACTGCCAGATTCTATCATACCTAGCAATAAAACAAGCACTCAACACAGTAACAACAATCCCAAAAAACAAACATACCCTCCCCCAACACGTAGGCAAAGAGGCAAACCCCTCCCCCTTTAACCGATGCTTATCAGTCATATCACCTTCAAACAGAATCCAACACAAAGGAAGAAGCTTCAAGCAGCTTAAGTGAAATTATGCATGCAAGAATCAACCATCATTCTTGTGGAAACTAAAACGGCCCTTCGCATCTTAAAAGTTCTTCCCTCTGTGATATCATGCATAAAGCAGTAAATCAAAAGCAAATTATACAAGAAGAGAGGAAAGAGAAAAAAAATATTAAAACACCTAAACCCTTTTCTTCCCGAACATTGCAACTTAACTCACAGAATTAAAAGACCGAAATTTTAAACAAGACATAGCAAAACACAGAACCATTTTTCTCACCTCCCCGCCACCCTGCCCCTTCCCCCAAACTCAGATCCCCACAGTTTGAATTTAAAAGTCGTTACACCAGATTGCCAGGTTCTACCCCTCCCCCTTTGACTGATTTTTATCAGTCCCATCACTTTCAAAGAGAATCAAACACAATAGAAGAAGCTCCAAGCAGCTTAATCAAAATTATGCATGCAAGAATCAACCACCAAATCAAAATCAAATTACACAAGAGAGAAAAGGAAAGAGAGAGAAACATTAAAAAAAAATAATAAAACACCCAAACCCTTTTCTTCCCGAACATCGTAACTTAACTCACAGAATTAAAAAACTGAAATTTTAAACAAGACAAAGCAGAACACAGAACCATGTTTCTCTCCTCCCCACTACTCCATCCCATCCCTCAAACTCAGCCCACCACAGTTAGAATTTAAGTGTCCTTAATTTAAGAGTCCTTAATCCAGATTATTGTCTTTCATGAAAGTAACCACCTCTTCCGGAGAATTGAAGTACAGCTCCCGGTTCTCGTAGGTTACAGTCGGGTATAACAGTCCGAATTTAATGTCTTTCTCAAACAGGGCCGCCTTAACTTAGTTGAAACTTGCTCTCCTTTTGCGAGTTCTGGTCCCCAGTCTTGGTACACCCGGATCTCTGATTCTTCCCACATGTACCGTTTCGTCTGCCTGGCCCACTTCATGATACGCTCCTTGTCGAGGAATATATGTAGCCTCACCACCATGATCCTCGGGGGCTCATGACCCTGGGGCTTACGTACGAGCACCCTGTGTGCCCGGTCCACTTCCAGCGGCTTGTCAAACACATCGGCCCTGACCATCTCCTGCAGCATCTTCCCCACATACGCTCCCGCATCTGATCCCTCCTTCCCCTCTGGCAGCCCGACGATTCGGATATTTTGCCTGCGAAACCGGTTCTCCAAGTCTTCTACTTTACAAAGCAGTCATTTCTGTCTGTCCTGGAGTATGTTAATTTCCAAAGCCATTGCAGTGGACTCCTCCTCTCGTTCAGTCGCCAGCTCCTGCAGCTTTAGAATCTCCTGTCCCTGGGTCGTCATTTTCTCCTCCACCCGATCAACCTCCTCCTTAATCGAGCCTATGATCTTCTGTACACTCCTTGCGATGCCGGGCGAACTTCTCATCCAGACACTCGACCCATTGCTCCATCAACCAGTGAGCTGGGATGGACATGCTTTGTCTCGTTACCATTGATCTCAATGAACTCTGATTCTTGCTTTCACTCATCTTTTGGTTTCTCCTTTTACGGCTCTTATTTGGACACAATTCCATAAATTAAGGGTCACCTCCGTTTCCTCTCCCTTCGATCAACTTATGTTGAGAAATTTTCTGAAAAATCCGGCTTAAACACCATTAAAAAAAACACTAAGGGCGTGAGCTGCTGAATGTGCGACCGTTTACTCCATGGCCGCCACCGGAAGTCGTCCACCCCCACCATTGTTGACCATGCCTCCAGCTGTTCATGTCTAACTTCCCAGATTATCCTCCCTAAGACCCCTCAGCTCTCCATTCACCCCTCAGATTCTCCTTTAAATCCAACCCTTTGATCCAGCTTTCAGTCAAATGTGCCCCACAATATCTCCTTCTTTGACTCAGTGTCTATACTCTTCATTGTGCCTTTACTAAATGCTTTGAGATGTGCTACAATGCTGGTGTTGACTCACTGGAATCTCAGTGAATAGGTAACTTCAGTTCTAATTATACTGATCTGGAAACACTCTAGATCAAAGTAGGTCTTTAATATTAGGCACTCAAAGTATATTTTTAATCAACATTAGCTTTCAGGCAGATGGAGTGTGAACTGCTGACTTCTGGCATTTAGATTGAAATCCTGACCATCTAAAAGCTGACTTGAATGTCAAATAGCTTACTCTCGAGAACGAACTATTCGACACTGATGATAGATGACAAGCGCACTTTTACTTAGCATTTCAAAGGTCTGACTCAATTAATTTTTTTAAGTATCGGCTATTGCCACAAATGAGGAGATCTGCAATTCAAAACTAAGACCTTTGAAGAGTTTCTTCCAGAGATCGTGTTACCTGATGACAGTGCCTGTTGATGTCTTCACAGAATCGGCATTCCTTGACCATTTGTAGATGTTTTGAAGAAATTTAGAAATTTAGATTCACTACTAATCTGTAAAAGGTGATAGTTACAGGCACGCCTGGAAAATCTGGAGGTCAGTTTCCCTGAGGGGCTCCTCATTAGTGTAGGCAAAGGCCTAGGGGCTGAAGTTGATTTATATTTGCAGCACGAAACAGACTTGTAGTGAACTATCAATTGAATTTTCACTGTGGATAGTCTTCCCTACATTAAAGTTCACAGAACAGGAGTTCAAACTCTTTCTCGAGACTCGTTTTTTAACCTGAATGTCACTCTTATCTGGTTTGAATTTTAAGAAACTTTGCAATATTTTCGAAGTCCATGGGAAATTGGAACTGAGGCAGTGTAGCCATCTGCCACTCTGAACCTTTTCCACACTATTGACGTAGACCAATTTACCTCCTTGCTATTGTCTGCTTCAGGCAACCATCCCATGGATCTAAAAATTGTCCAAAGGTGTTATGCCATTGCCTATTTTTCAGGGTTCCTTGACATGCAAGGCTTGGACCTCAAAATTGGTTATTTAAGCCACCATTTTATATAATTATGACCAACATGTAACCCTGATATTGGGTGGGATTCCCCAGCCCCCCAGCCACAAAACAAAAATGAGAATGGTCGATTCCTGTTAGGCGAGGATATTAAAAGTTACAGAACACAAGTGGGTCAATGGACAAAAGACAGAACAGGCATGATCTAATTGACTGGCAAGGCGCTGAATGGCTGACTCCTGACCCTACATTCCTTTAACTTCAGTGGATATGTGAAACGGGAGGCAATGGAATAGCGTGTTGCACCCTGTCTGAAACACATCTGCAACTGTAGCTCAGTGGGAATCAGCACACTTGGGTTAGGAAGGAAGAATTGTAAAGAGAAAGGGAAACAATATTCCAATTGCACCCGGTGACTGTAAATTAAGGTAGGCGGGATTTTTAATTCTTTGCAATGTTCATTGCTGAGACAGTAAAAAGAAAATGAATTGAAGCAAATAGGTGATTGATAAAAATGAATTTTTAATAAGGTTATTTGGTACTCCTTGGCTTAAACACTCGATTCAATGATGAAAGAGACTGTACAATCCAATGCACATATTTCAAATCACTACAACTGTTAACCATTGTTGTGCTAGAATTCTGTCAGATGTGCCTGATAGTGGGGTGGATCCTGATTGTGTGTGATAGTATAAAATGGTTGACAGCGAATTGGCAGCCATTTTACATCTCTCCAGATTTGTATTTCCATTGAAGTCAATGGGCAGAGCTGTGTCATGGGTCGTCAACTGGGTACTGCCTACTTACACCATTGCGCAACGTCTGAATACACCCAGTGAGCGGTGATACTATAGCTTGTGCCATGTCAACTCGTGGTGCAGGAAACGTGCATAGATATCCCTCTACTTGCTATCTTTGACTTCATCCCATGAGCTGTCACTTCCAAGTTCAGCGTTATCATTCGCACGCACACACTCTCGGCACAAGTTCAAACAAATCAAATTCAGTCAAAGCCTAGTGCTGATACATTCAGTACTTTCAATCAAAGTCACAAATTATAATTAATGTAGACATTGGTAAATAGAGGAACTGATTGCTTCCTTCGGGTATTATTGCACCATATAGTCTACATATTTGACAGTTATTCATGCTGAATCTTTCATTGTCAATGTTTGTACATCTGGTTACGAAAGATTAAAAACTCTTCCTCAAGTTGTCACGCTTTTTGGTCATCAAAAAGGATTTTAATAAATTCGAAACAGTAGCTCCCCCTATTGGCTGAGAGGGCAAATGCACTACATGGTTTTGAAAGCAGACCTGGAAAATCGTAGGTTCAATTCTCGTAAGGGTGGGGTTGGGGCTACCAACGTTTCTTCAGTATTCCACTGTTATGTCATCTTTTGTGCTCAAGCCTCTGGAATATGGGGCTTGAATACAAAACTTTCTGACTCAGTGCTACCACTGAGTCAAGGGCAACACCTAGTAAGAAAGTGTAGGGTTCAGTTGCTAAGACCCTCACAATCAAATAACTTCCTAATCATCACTGCCTGAACCCATAAGGAGATAAGCCACCTTGACTGCTGCCTGTGAAACAATATTCTAGTGTGAAAATATTTAGAGGAACATTTTTTAAAAATTCTTTCACGGGAGTGGGTGTCGCTGACTAGGCCAGCATTTATTGTCCACCCTTAAGTGCCCTTGAGAAGATGGTGTTGAGCTACCTTCTTGAACTGCTGCAGTCCATGTGGTGTAGGTACAGTGCTGTTCGGGAGAAATGTCCAAGATTTTGACCCGGCGACAGTGAAGGACATGCAATATATTTTCAAGTCAGGATCGTGTGGGACTTGGAGGAGAGTTTGCAGGTGGCATAATCCCCATCCATATACTGCCCATGTCCTTCTAGGTGGCACAGGACATGGGTTTGGAAGGTGCTGTTGGAGAAGCCTAGCTGAGTTGTTGCAGTGCATTGAATAGATAAAAAATACTCAGAAATGTTAAAACGTATTTAAAAGTTTACACTATTGACAATAATTTGTTGTGTTTTAATGTGTCTGGTTCTCTATAGATGGGAAAGTACTTCTGATAATTGTGGTTAATATTGGTTAGATATTGATGTGTTAAGTGAATTGGTTCAACGTTGACTGCAACTGGATGCAGTGAAACTAGAAACAGGCTTCCGACACAGGAGATGGTCCAAAACTGTTTTTATTGAACTTGCTGTACATAATCTGCTGTGGGTTGACATTCTATTAATCTAACTGATAACCTCCTACTGGCTTGACCAGACTAGCTCTCTACCTCATGGTGATAGTGCTCACTGGCTTGTGCACTCTTACTATCTCAGTAGCTGTGTCCTGTGAGAGAGAGAAAGTCTTAATGCCCTGTGGGCTTTATAGTGGTGGTGTCCTGTCTGGTGATTGGTTGTTCTGTGTCGTGTGTGTTCATTGGTTATCCTGTGTGTCAATCACTGCCTGTCTGCATCTCATTGTATACATGAGTGGATATTATGACATCTCCTCTTTGTAAAATAAATTTTGGAACGTGCCGGTATATACATGCATGACTATGTACAAGTGGTGAATGAATGAACATATTTACATGGTAAGGTGTCTATCGTGCAGATACAGAGCAAACTGAACAAAATTTACAAGATTTAAGTCTATATAGTCAGTCTTTGTGGCGAGCAACAAATTCTTGTCGATCACCTCAGAGGTAGAGAGGGGGGACGCCAGCACCTGGACAGGCGGGATTGCTGCCATTTCGATGACCAGATTGGTGGCCACGTGGGGCGAGGTGTCCTGAGGCGGCATGGTGACATGCGGAGAAGTGTGGTCAGGTGGTGGGCAGGGAATTTTGTGCAGCGCCCTCCTGTTGCGCCGTAGAATGGAGCCATCAGCCATTTGAACAATGAAAGACCTGGGGGCAGCCTGTCTGACGACAATAGCTGGGGCTGACCAACCTCCCTCAGGCAACTGGATGCAAACAACACCTTCTGGAGCCAGTGCAGGCAGATCCGTGGCATGAGCATCATAGGTAATCTTCTGCTGATCCCCGGATCGCTGCACTTTCTGCAGCACTGTGAGGTGGTCAAGGTCTGGAACATGGATGGCTGGAACAGTCGTCCTCAGGTTGCGGTTCATGAGCAGCTGCGCCGGAGACAAACCAGTCGACAGAGGGGTAGCCCTGTATGCCAACAGCGCCAGGTTGAAATCCGAGGCTGAGTCTGCAGCCTTGCAAAGCAACCGCTTGACAATATGGACCCCTTTTTCGGCCTTCCCTTTTGACTGCGGGTAATGGGGACTGGATGTGATGTGACTGAAGTGGTAGGATCGTGCAAAGTCGGACGACTCTTGGCTGTAGAAACATGGGCCGTTGTCACTCATTACTGTGAGTGCTATCCCGTGCCCGGCAAACGTCTCTTTGCAGGCTTTAATCACTGACTTGGACGTGAGGTCCGACAGTTTCACCACTTCCGGGTAGCTGGAGAAGTAGTCGACCAAGAGCACGTAATCACGCCCATTTGCGTGAAAGAGGTCTATCCCCACCTTGGACCACGGAGAAGTCACGATCTCGTGCTGTTGCAGTGTTTCCTTGGGCTGAGCTGGTTGAAATTTCTGGCATGTTGTGCAGTTGAGGACCGTGTTGGCAACGTCCTGACTGATGCCAGGCCAGTAAACTACCTGCCGAGCTCTGCGTTGACATTTCTCGACCCCAAGGTGACCCTCATGGATCTGTCTAAGCACCATGGTTTGCATGCTTTGGGGAATGATGATTCTATCTAGTTTAAGAAGGATCTCCTCAACAACCGTTAACTCGTCCTTAACGTTGAAGAACTGGGGGCACTGCTCCTTTTGTCAGCCATGGGTGAGGTGTTGCATCACGCGCTGCAGTAGAGGATCTTTCGCAGTTTCTTCGCATATTTGGACAACTCGTTCATCAGTGGCTGGGAGGTTGCTGGCACACAACTGCACCTGTGCCTCAATGTGGCGAATGAAGTCTCCCTGTTCACACGGCGTGGTGATGGATCGGGATAGGTCATCCGCGATGATCAGCTCCTTACCCGGTGTGTAGATGAGTTCGAAGTCATATCAGCGGAGACGAAGAAGAATTCGCTGCAGCTGAGGTGTCATGTCATTTAAATCCTTCTGGATTATGTGGACTGAAGGCCTGTGGTCTGTTTCCACCGTGAACTTTGGCAGACCGTCTACGTAGTCATGAAACTTGACTATTCCTGTCAGGAGACCCAAGCACTCCTTTTCGATCTGGGCATACCGTTGTTCAGTCAGAGCCATGGCCCTGGATGCATATGCCACTGGAGCCCAGGACGAGGAGTCGTCTTGCTGTAGGAGCACCGCCCCAATGCTGTCCTGGCTTGCATCTGTGGACATCTTGGTATCCTTGGTTGGGTCAAAGAACGCCAGTACTGGGGCTGTGGTGAGCTTCGCCTTCAGCTCAAGCCACTCCGTTTGATGTGCAGGAAGCCACTGGAACACTGTCGACTTTTTAACGAGATGCCGGAGGGCCGTGGTGTGGGATGCCATGTTGGGAATTTATTTTCCGAGAAAATTTACCATCCCGAGGAAGCGGAGGACCGCCTTTTTGTCCTCTGGGGTCTTCATGGCATTGATTGCCAGCACATTGTCAGCATCAGGTTGCACACCCTGCTGTGAAATGTGGTCACCCAGAAACTTGATAGCGGACCGACCAAATGAGCATTTGGCCCTGTTGAGATGGAGGCCATTTTCATGAATCCTCTGGAAAACCTGTTTGAGGCGAGCGATGTGATCCTCGGGCGTCGTGGACCAGATGATCATGTCGTCCACATAGACTCGCACCTCCTCGATGCCCTCCATCATTTGCTCCATTATGCGATGAAATACTTCGGAAACTGAGATGATACCAAAAGACATGCGGTTGTAGCAATACCTGCCGAGCGGAGTGTTAAACATGCGCAGCTTCCGACTGGACTCATCCAGCTGTATCTGCGAGAAACCGCGGGAGGTATCCAGCTTGGTAAAGAATTTGGCATGAGCCATCTCACAGGTTAATTCTTCACGCTTCGGAATCGCGTAGTGCTCTCGCATTATGTTGCGATTCAGGTCTTTGGGATCAATGCAAATGCGGAGTTCACCAGAGGGTTTCTTGACGCAGACCGTGAAGCTGACCCAGTCTGTTGGTTCCGTGACCTTTGAGATGATGCCCTGGTTTTGGAGCGTGGATGACTGGGGTGGCATTCGGCTTGAGCAATATCTTGTAGCGATATGGGACCATGCCCATCCCATCAAACACACTGTGGTATTGCGTGAGATTGTCGTCTATCTCAGCCTGGAGATTCGCATTGGACGAGGCCGTCGCCGGTGTCGAGGACATGGCATGAACTCGCTGTACCAGATTTAGGAGTTTGCATGCGCGAGCACAGAGCAGGGATGCCTTGTCAGGCCAGACGATCTCGAATCTTAACGTCGCCTTGATTGCCTTGTGAGATACACCTAGCTGACACGATCCACTGGCAGCTATGACATTACCATTGTAGCCAAGGAGCTGGCAGGCTGGTGGAAGAATGCTAGGTTGGTGTCGGATGCTGTCGAGGTCCGACTGTGATATGAGGTTTGCAGACGCGCCAGTGTCCAATTTAAATCGGATGCAGACTGGTTGACCGTGATGACAGCACACCACTCATCGTCAGGATCCACACTCAGGATTGAAAGGCAGTTTGCAGGCCCGGTGGAGACCAGCTCGCGTGTGGTGATGATGCCCGCCCGATATGGAGACTCGAGGCAGTCAGCATCGGGGTCCGTCGGGCTTTCGGGATCAGAATCCTGCATGCCTTGTTGTACGCAGCGGACACGTGTACACTGCTGCTGGGATCGCTGGCTGTTGCTCGGTGGAGCGGACCTGCAGAAGGCCGCGTAATGCCCAGGCTTTCCACACTGTAGACATCGCCTTCCTTTGGCTGGACATTGCCGCTTTACATGGGTGGAGCCACAATTTGGACATGTCATGACGCTGATGTCGGCGGGTTCTGTGCGCCATCACGCATGCGCTGTGCGGTTGGCCGACGTTCGCACATACGCATTAAGGTCTTCGGCCTCATCGGCCATTCGGTCGTGGCGCGCATGCGTAGTGACCCGGGAAATGTGCGCGAAATGGCCACTCTCCTCAATGCTCAGGCCTTGCATTTTTGCGATGACTTGCACCCTTTGTGCCTCGTGGGAGGCCAGTTTTGCAGTTTCTGCCGCCCTGATGCGGGAGTAGCGATTTCTGGCATGCTCATGGACAACGCACGTTTCGATGGCGATGGAGCGGGTCAACTGTTTGATTTTGAGGAGCTGCTGCCGCAGGGAGTCGGACTGGACCCCGAAAACGATCTGATCCCGGATCATGGAATCAGCCGTCGAGTCATAATTACATGACTGCGCTAGGATGCGGAGATGGTCAAGAAGGACTGAAAAGGTTCATCCTTACCCTGAAGCGTCTGTTGGAAGATGTACCGTTCAAAGCTCTCATTCACCTCGACTTCGCAGTGGCTGTCGAATTTCAGCAGAACTGTCTTGAACTTCGTCTTGTCTTCACCATCGGCAAACGTGAGCGAGTTATAGATGTGGATGGTTTGATCCCCCGCAGTCTTCAGGAACAGCGCGATCTTCCTGGCATCCTCAAGGTCTAAGGCCTCGATGTACAGGAGGAACTTGTGTTTGAAGATTTTCCAGTTGGCGCCGAGGTTGCCGGAGATCCGGAGTTGCGGAGGAGGCTGGATCTTCTCCATGCCGCTGGATGGCTGCTTGCTGGTCGTTGCAGATTCACTCGAGGTAGGTTCGTTAGAATTAATAGTTCCCTGGTACCATGATGTGTTCAGTAAGTTGGTTCAACGTTGACTGCAACTGGATGCAGTGAAACTAGAAACAGGCTTCCGACACAGGAGATGGTCCAACACTGTTTTATTGAACTTGCTGATTGCTGTACATAGTCTGCTGTGGGTTGACATTCTATTAATCTAACTGACAACCTCCTACTGGCTTGACCAGACTGGCTCTCTACCACATGGCGATGGTGCTCACTGGCTTGTGCACTCTATCTCAGTAGCTGTGTCCTGTGAGAGAGAGAGTCTTAATGCCCTGTGGGCTTTATAGTGGTGATGTCCTGTCTGGTGATTGGTTGTTCTGTGTAATGTGTGTTCATTGGTTATCCTGTGTGTCAATCGCTGCCTGTCTGCATCTCATTATATACATGAGTGGATATTATGACAGATATGCTCTTCAATCTCTAGTAATTTTGAAAGCTTTGAGTTCTGTCAATTCCTGTATGCTACACCAGACTTATTTGTGAAATTGTTTTGTGATGGTTGGTGCTGCCCTGTGATTCAGAAATGTTTCAGTGCAGTGTAATATTCTGTACGATTCAGGTGATCCTCGCGTGATTGTCATTCAGGCTTCAATCAGAATAGCTATGGGGTTCAGAGGCCCAACTACACATGCCTGGTCAGCTGCCTTCCACAAAGGACAGAAGGTAGAAGCGAGCAGTGGAGGTGGTCCTGGCAGCCGGGAGGACATCCACCGGCGCTACGGGAGGGCTAAGCAGCACATGTGTGGAGACAGAGATTTGTGGGTGGAGACGAGGGGGGAGAATTCAGAGCAGCAGAGGGTCAGACAGTCCTGGTGTGATCCAGAAGGGCAAAAGAACCAAAGGCAACACGGGGGAATAAAATTAGCAGCGAGTAGTCAGGATCATGAATGCACTGTCTGAGAGTTTGGTGGAGGCAGATTCAATCAAGGCTTTCTAAAGGATGATTGGACAATTACCTGAAGGGAGACTGATTGCAGAGCTATAGGAAAAGGACAGGGGAATGAGACAAACTGAGTTGTTCTTGCAGAGAGCCACGGAGCTAAGACAGGCGAGGTGGCCTCATTCTCTCCTCTAACCATTCTATGGGCAGAATTTCCCGGTCCTGCAGAAATCTGTAGAACTTTTGCTGGCCTGTCAAATTTTCCGTCTCAACTGTGATGATTCTCGCGATGGGCGAGACCAGAATATTTAGGCCAATAAATCTATTCCCGCCTTACTGAGAGTATTTCCCTTACTTTGTAAGGGCCAGGTTTCGCTCGGTGGGATGCTACCCAGAAAGCGCGGTCAGTATCCTCCTACCATCGAAGGACCCTGAGTCTGAGTGACCCCACATCCACAGCCAACATTGGAGGGGGTGAAACCAGAAAGTGGCTGGAATGGAGTCGGAAATGGAGCTGCCCTGTTTTACCTACTCAGGGAGTGTTCCGTCAAGGTATATATGAGGGTGTACAAAGATATGCAAGGTGTACAGAGGCATAGAGGGGGCGAGGTGGGTATCCAAATACTTACAAGGTATATGGTTGGTTAATGGAACTGAAAGCGATGTATGAGGTGCATGGCAGCTCTATGAAGGTACAGCAACAGTTACTGCCACTTGAGCCAAACTGCAGAAGTGTTGCAGCTGTACATTGGCACTCTGGATCAATCCAGCAATAAAATCTGTGGAACCCTCAAGCAGCCTGGAACCTCTCTCTGAAAACAACAGTAATCCAAACCTAGAGCTAGACATCACTTGCTGCATCATGTACTGAGCTTCAGAGCAGTGTTAACTTGTGCAGCAGTGCCTCACTACTCAGTAAATGTGTACATCAAGCTTTGGTTATATCTTCAACTGAGTGATGGAGTATAAAAATGAAAATCGTTTGTGGTGAATAAAAGTGAAATTTCAGTTGACAACCCCTCAATTTTTGTTCTGAGCTGCATGTGTGGGTTTTTTCTGGATCTTGAAGTACAGAACTATACATGACAGGCACGATTTTCCAACCCCATTGCACCCAGTGCCGATCCTGTTGCCCTGGGTGCGTAACAGGAGAGGCCCAAAACAGATTTCATGCTGAACGCTGAGCCGAGCGCAATGCACCCAACTCGCTATGCCTGCTGCGATCTGGCCGTGATCCAGATAATCATATTTAAAAGATCCATTCGGCTCAGTTGAAAACGCGCAGTCCATTTGAGGCTGCATTCTCCCGGCACTCTGTAGTCACTGGCCCCACCGAAGAGGCCACACTCCAGCGCGGATTAGTACTGGTCTCCACAAATGGTGACCAGGTGTGATGGCCACGCTGAGAGATTGGAGGCCATTGGAGCCCCCCGGGTGGTAGGGGACAGGGCAGGAAAGTGCACTGGCAGTGACCCTGGCACCCGAGTAGTGCCAACTGACACTCACTTTACTTACTCTGTTCCTTTTCAAATAATGATAAAAACTCTTATTATCGATTTTGATATCTCCAGCTAGCTATCTCTTGTACTTTAATTTCTCCCTCCTTATTAATCTTTTGGGCATTCTTTGCTGTACTTTATATTCTGTCCAAACTTCTGACCTGCCACACACTTTCGTGGAATTATACGCCTTTTCTTTCAATTTGATACTATCCTTAACTTTCTTAGTTAGCCACAGATGAGGCGCCCTCACCTTAGGAGTCTTTCTTTCTTCTTTTTTAAAAAATATGTTTTATTGAAATTTTTTTCCCAAACAATTTTTCCCCTCTTACAAAGCAAATGCAACAATAACAATACAGAAATTTTTAACAATACACAAGTAACAAAACCCCTTTATCTTTGACCTAAACTAAACTAACCCCCCCCCCCCTCTCCCCCCTCCCCCCCCCCCCTTCCCCCTGGGTTGCTGCTGCTGGTCATCTGTCTTCCCTCTAACGTTCCCCTAGGTAGTCGAGAAATGGCTGCCACCGCCTGGTGAACCCTTGAGCCGATCCTCTCAGGGCAAACTTTATCTGCTCCAGTTTAATGAACCCCGCCATATCATTTACCCAGGCCTCCAGTCCGGGGGGTTTCGCCTCCTTCCACATGAGTAGGATCCAGCGCCGGGCTACTAGGGACGCAAAGGCCACAACGTCGGCCTCTTTCGCCTCCTGCACTCCCGGCTCTTCCGCAACTCCAAATAGAGCTAACCGCCAGCCTGGTTTGACCCGGGCCTTCACCACCCGCGAAATCACTCCCGTCACTCCCTTCCAATACCCTTCCAGTGCCGGGCATGCCCAAAACATATGTGCATGGTTTGCCGGGCTCCCGCCACACCTCCCACATTTGTCCTCCACTCCAAAGAACCTGCTCAATCTTGCTCCCGTTATGTGTGCTCTATGTAGCACCTTAAATTAAATCAGGCTAAGCCTGGCGCATGAATAAGAGGAATTTACCCTGCTTAGGGCATCAGCCCACATACCCTCCTCTATCTCCTCCCCTAGTTCTTCTTCCCACTTTCCTTTTAGTTCGCCCACCGACTCCTCCCCCTCTTCCCTCATCTCTCGGTAAATCTCTGACACCTTGCCCTCTCCGACCCACACCCCTGAAAGCACCCTGTCCTGTATCCCCTGTGTCGGGAGCAACGGAAATTCCCTCACCTGTTGTCTAGTAAACACCCTCACCTGCATATATCTCAAGAAATTTCCCCGGGGCAACTTATACTTTTCCTCCAATGCTCCCAAGCTCGCAAAAGTCCCATCTATAAATAAATCTCCCACCCTCCTAATTCCCAACTGGTACCAGCTCTGAAATCCTCCATCCATTCTTCCTGGGGTGAACCTATGGTTGTTCCTGATTGGGGACCCCACCAGGGCTCCCCGCACCCCTCTCTGTCGCCTCCACTGTCCCCAGATATTCAATGTTGCCGCCACCACCGGGTTCGTGGTAAACCTTTTAGGTGAGATCGGTCGCGGCGCCGTCACCAGCGCCTCTAAACTCGTCCCTTTACAGGACTTTCTCTCCAGTCTGTTCCACACCGCTCCCTCACCCTCCATCATCCATTTACGTATCATTGCCACATTGGCGGCCCAATAGTAATCGCCCAAGTTCAGTAGTGCCAATCCTCCTCTGTCCCTACTACGCTGAAGGAACCCCGTCCTTACTCTGGGAACTTTCCCTGCCCACACGAAGCTCGTGATGCTCCTGTCTATTTTATTAAAAAAGGTCTTGGTGATTAGTGTAGGGAGACATTGAAATACAAATAAGAACCTCGGGAGGACCATCATCTTAATTGCTTGCACCCTGCCCGCCAGCGATAGAGGCTGCATGTCCCACCTCTTGAAGTCCTCCTCCATTTGTTCTACCAACCGTGTCAGATTAAGTCTGTGCAAGGTTCCCCAGCTCCTAGCGATCTGAATCCCCACGTATCGGAAGTTTCTTTCCACTTTCCTTAGAGGCAAGCCTTCTATCTCTCTACTCTGGTCCCCTGGATGTATCACAAATAATTCACTCTTCCCCATGTTTAGCCTATACCCCGAGAAATCCTCGAACCCCCTCAAGATTTGCATAACCTCTATCATCCCCCCCGCTGGGTCCTACACGTATAACAATAGGTCATCCGTGTATAACGAGACTCGGTGTTCTTCTCCCCCTCTAATCACCCCTCTCCATTTCCTGGAGTCTCTCAACGCCATGGCCAGAGGTTCAATTGCCAACGCGAACAACAATGGAGACAGCGGGCATCCATGTCTTGTTCCCCAAAATAGTCGGAAATACTTCGATCTATGTCGACCTGTAACTACCGTTGGAGCCCCATAAAGAAGTCTAACCCAGCTAATAAACCCGTTCCCAAACCCAAACCTCCTTAACACTTCCCATAAATACTCCCACTCCACCCTATCAAATGCCTTCTCTGCGTCCATTGCCGCCACTATCTCTGCCTCCCCCTCCACTGGGGGCATCATTATCACCCCTAATAGTCGTCGCACGTTAACATTCAGTTGTCTCCCTTTTACGAACCCTGTCTGGTCTTCGTGCACCACCCCCGGGACACAGTCCTCTATCCTCGATGCCAGTACCTTTGCCAACAATTTGGCATACACGTTCAATAATGAAATGGGTCTATAGGACCCGCACTGCAACGGATCTTTATCCCTCTTCAAAATTAATGATATCGTCGCCTCCGACATCGTCGGGGGTAGAGTCCCCCCGTTCCTGGCCTCATTGAACGTCCTCACCATCAACGGGGCCAACAAGTCCACATATTTTCTGTAATACTCCACCGGGAACCCGTCTGGTCCTGGGGCCTTCCCTGCTTGCATGCTTCCCAGTCCCTTAATAACCTCGTCCACCCCAATCGGTGCCCCCAGGCCTACCACCCCCCGCTCCTCCACTTTCGGGAACCTCAATTGGTCCAGGAACTGCCGCATCCCCTCCTCTCCCTCTGGGGATTGAGACCTTTACAGTTCCTCATAGAAGGTCTTGGACACCTCATTTATCTTTCCTGCCCTTCGCACCGTGTCTCCCCTTTCGTTCTAATTCCTCCTATCTCCCTCGCTGCTGCCCTCTTTCGCAATTGATGAGCCAACAGGCGACTAGCCTTTTCCCCATATTCATACCTCCTCCCCTGTGCCTTCCTCCACAGTACCTCCGCCTTTCTGGTGGTCAGAAGGTCAAATTCCGTCTGGAGTCGTCTCCTCTCCCTGTACAATTCCTCCTCCGGGGTCTCTGCAAATTCCCTATCCACCCTTAAAATCTCCCCCAGTAATCTTTCCCTTTCCTTGGCCTCTGTTTTCCTTTTGTGGGCCCCAATGGAGATCAGCTCTCCTCTGACCACCGCTTTTAGTGCTTCCCATACCACTCCCACAGGGACCTCGCCGTCGTCATTGACCTCCAGGTATCTCTCAATACACCCCCGCACTCTTGCACACACTCCCTCATCTGCCATCAGTCCCACATCTAATCGCCAGAGTGTTCTCTGCTCCCTTTCCTCTCCTAATTCCAGGTCCACCCAATGTGGGGCATGATCCGAAACCACTATGGCTGAGTACTCAGCTTCTTCCACCCTAGAGATCAACGACCTTCCCAAAACAAAAAAATCTATCCGGGAGTACACTTTATGGACATGGGAGAAGAAGGAAAACTCCCTAGCCCTAGGTCTAAGAAATCGCCATGGATCCACTACCCCCATTTGGTCCATAAACCCCTTAAGTACCTTGGCCGCTGCCGGCCTTCTTCCGGTCCTTGAGCTGGATCTATCTAGCCCCGGGTCCAGCACCGTATTAAAGTCCCCTCCTAAAATCAAGTTTCCTACCTCCAGGTCCGGTATACGCCCCAGCATCCGTCTCATAAATCCCGCATCGTCCCAGTTTGGGGCATACACATTAACCAACACAACCTCCATTCCCCCCAGCCTGCCACTCACCATTACATATCTACCACCGCTATCTGCTACGATGTTCTTTGCTTCAAATGCTACCCGTTTCCCCACCAAAATGGCCACCCCTCTATTCTTTGCGTCCAGTCCTGAGTGGAACACCTGTCCCACCCATCCTTTCCTTAGCCTAACTTGGTCCGCCACCTTTAGGTGCGTCTCTTGGAGCATAACCACGTCTGCCCTTAGTCCTTTCAAATGCGCGAGCACTCGGGCCCTTTTTATCGGTCCGTTCAGGCCTCTCACGTTCCACGTGATCAGCCTCACTAGGGGGCTACCTGACCCCCTCCCGTGTCGACTAGCCATTACCTTCTCTAGGCCAGTCCCATATCCCGCCTCCGCGCTCCCGCTCGCTCCCCCAGCATCGCACACCATCCCCGCCCACCCACTCTTTAGCCATTTCCTTTTGGATTTCCGCAGCAGCAACCCAGTTGTTCCCCCCCCTCCCCCTCCCTCCCCCCCCCCCCAACCCGCTAGATCTCTTTCTAGCATGATTGCTCCCCCCATATTACTTCCGCAAGTCAGCTGACTTCAACTGACCCCGGCTACTCCTGCTCACTCCTCGACCCCCCCGTGTGGGGAACTCCCATCCGCCTTGCGCCTGTCTTCCCGCCTTATTCTTTCTGGCGCGGGAACATCCCTTTACCTGACCCGCCTCTTAATGCGCAGCTCCCTTTCCCCTCCCCCTCCCCTTCCCCATTCTCCAACTATGTCCCATCTTTCCCCCCTCACCGGCGCCCACATTTCCCCAATGTCTCCCCCCTTCCCAATTTACTTCTCAATTAACTTCAACCATAACATTAACAATAACATTTCCTGCAGCATCAGTCCCTCAGTTCCGATCCAATTTCTCTTCTTTGATGAAGGTCCATGCTTCCTCCGCCGTCTCGAAATAATGGTGTCTCTCCTGATACGTGACCCATAGTCTTGCCGGCTGCAGCATCCCGAACTTCACCTTCCTTTTATGCAACACCTCTTTGGCTCGGTTGAAGCTCGCCCTCCTTCTCGCCACCTCCGCACTCCAATCCTGGTATACCCATACCACTGCATTCTCCCATCTGCTACTCTGCACCTTTTTAGCCCATCTCAGGACCTCTTCTCTATCCTTAAGGCGGTAAAATCGCACGATTATCGCCCTGGGTGGTTCTCCCGCTTTTGGTCTTCTCGCCGGAATCCGATTTGCCCACTCCACCTCCAAGGGGCCCGTAGGGGCCTCAGCACCCATCAGTGAGCTCAGCATCGTACTTGCGTACGCTCCACAGTCCACTCCTCCCACACCCTCAGGGAGATCCAGTATCCGAAGGTTCTTCCTTCGCGCTCCATTTTCTAGGGCTTCGATCCTTTCAGTACACTTTTTATGAAGTGCCTCGTGCGTCTGTGTCTTAACCGCCAGGCCCAGGATCTCGTCCTCAATATCTGTCACCTTCTGCTCCACCACGCGGAGCTCTGTCTCCTGGGTCTTTAATGTCTCCTTGAGCCCCTCAATTGCCTGTAGCAACGGGGTCAGCACCTCCCTCTTCAGCAGCTCCACGCACCGTCTCACAATTTCATCCTGCTCAGGCCCCCATGTCGCCTGCGCTTTCTCCGCCGCCATCTTGTACTTCTCTCTTTCTGACCCTTTGGTCGACGATTCCTCGCGCTGCAGCCGCCGCCGCCGGTTTTTTCCTCCTTCGTTTGGGGGGGACTCCCTTCTCACACACCCCACACCGGGTTGCGTCGTCGAAAAATTCCCCGTTGGGGCTCTTAAAAGAGCCCGAAGGTCCGTCGGAGCTGGAGCCGCCGAAGCGTGCAGCTAGCTAGGCATCACCGCAACCGGAAGTCCCTTCAGTGGCCTTGATGAGGTCTTTTCACAGTTGTTCCCTCTGCAGCTAGAATTCACCTTTGATAAAGGCCCTCAGGTCAGCTTGCAGCTTTAAGCTTGCCCTTCCCCCGCCTGCATGCTGGAAGAGGCCCTGTTTATCCGGCAGTTGCAGCCAAATCTTTTACTGTTTCTGCCGTGTCTGGCAACCCAGAGACATACCCTTCCTGGGGGACACTGTCGGGGGAATATTGCAGCCTTCTTCCCACACCGGGAAATGTCAAACAAATGCCGTGGGGGCCCTGTAAAAGAGCCCCAAAGTCCGTTCCAAGCAGGAGCTGCCGAATATGCGACCTAGCTCTGCATAGCCGCACCCGGAACAAGAGTCTTTCTTTCTAACTGGAATGAACCTTTTCTGAATATTCTGAAATACCTCCTTTAATGTTGCCATTGCATTGCCACTGACCTATCCTTTAACCTAATGTCTAAGTTCACTTTAGCCTGCGCTGTCTTCATACCCTAATATTGTCCTTATTTAAGCTTGAAACACTTGTCTTAGATCCATTCTTCTCCCTCTCTCAAACTGAATGTGAAATTCAATGATATTATTGCAATGTGCAATTTAAGCACACAGACTGCATGAAGGTTAAAAAAGAAGTTCCTTAAATTCACTGCCAGAAACTCTGAAGCGAAAGCTTAACCTCAAGTAATTGGAAAGTTAATCGAATATTTTGTTTATTATAAGAACATAAGAACTAGGAGCAGGAGTAGGCCATCTGGCCCCTCGAGCCTGCTCCGCCATTCAATGAGATCATGGCTGATCTTTTGTGGACTCAGCTCCACTTTCCGGCCCGAACACCATAACCCTTAATCCCTTTATTCTTCAAAAAACTATCTATCTTTATCTTAAAAACATTTAATGAAGGAGCGTCTACTGCTTCACTGGGCAAGGAATTCCATAGATTCACAACCCTTTGGGTGAAGAAGTTCCTCCTAAACTCAGTCCTAAATCTACTTCCCCTTATTTTGAGGCTATGCCCCCTAGTTCTGCTTTCACCCGCCAGTGGAAACAACCTGCCCGCATCTATCCTATCTATTCCCTTCATAATCTTATATGTTTCTATAAGATCCCCCCTCATCCTTCTAAATTCCAACGAGTACAGTCCCAGTCTACTCAACCTCTCCTCGTAATCCAACCCCTTCAGCTCTGGGATTAACCTCGTGAATCTCCTCTGCACACCCTCCAGTGCCAGTACGTCCTTTCTCAAGTAAGGAGACCAAAACTGAACACAATACTCCAGGTGTGGCCTCACTAACACCTTATACAATTGCAGCAGAACCTCCCTAGTCTTAAACTCCATCCCTCTAGCAATGAAGGACAAAATTCCATTTGCCTTCATAATCACCTGTTGCACCTGAAAACCAACTTTCTGTGACTCATGCTCTAGCACACCCAGATCTCTCTGCACAGCAGCATGTTTTAATTTTTTATCATTTAAATAATAATCCCTTTTGCCGTTGTTCTTACCAAAATGGATAACCTCACATTTGTCAACATTGTATTCCATCTGCCAGACCCTAGCCCATTCACTTAACCTGTCCAAATCCCTCTGCAGACTTCCAGTATCCTCTGCACTTTTTGCTTTATTATGAGGGTAACTAAATACAGAAGTAGGGAGATTATGCTTCAGTTGTGCAGGGAGTTAGTGAGACCACATTTGGAGTACTGTGCAATATTTTAAGTCGGATCCCCAATGTTCTATTACAGACTGAGATTCTATTGGCATTTTCCCAGATAGTGCCCCAAGTCTCCTCATCAATATTCACTGCGAGATAATTTTCCCAAGACCAAAGATTCTCAAGCACATTGGTACAGGATCTTGAACGTAATGTGATTAATTACTAATTATTGCTTTGATCTGTAGATAACAGGATTTTACTACCAGGGAGACATTAGCATCATGTTGTCGAGATGTCTTATTAAGAATAAAATATCAAAGTAGTAGATATCTGAAAAAGGAGTATCTTGGGATGTCTTTTTGTTCACAGCGTTGCTCAAAAGATAACAATGAAGCACCACTAAACATGTCCCCTAGCTAATAAGTCCCCTACCTGGAACTAAAAGGCTAATGATGACCGTGAAACCATTGTTGACTGTTGTAAAAAAAAAGACCACCTGGTTCACTATGCCCTTTAGGGAAGGAAATCTGCCTTCCTTACCTGGTCTGATCTACATGTGACTCCAGATTCACAGCAATGTGGTTGACTTTTAAATGCCCTCTGAAATGGCCTAGCAAGCTGTGGTGGTATGTATTAGGGGTAGTACGGTACCTGTGAAGCCGAGAGGCTATTGGCTGACAGGTCCCGGGTCCTGGTTGGATCTGCCGCAGAAGGCGGAGTATAAGAGCTCGAGTTCTCCCAGCAGCCGCATTCTGTAACTGAGCTGCTGGGGAACAAGTCTTGCTTAATAAAGCCTCGATTGACTTCATCACTTCTCGACTTGAGTGAGTACCTGTTGCGCTACAATTTATTAAGCAAGCTTAAAAGACTATGGAGCTCCGGATCGCCCCGGAGTGTCTGCGAATCAGCCCCCATGCAGCAAACTCGGCGGCCGTATTTAAACACTGGCTAGCATGCTTCGAAGGTTACCTTCGAACGGCCCCCGGCCGGACCACGGAAGATCAGAAAATGCAGGTCCTGCATTCCAGGGTGAGCCCGGAGATCTACACGCTCATTGAAGACACGGAAGATTTCCCGACGGCGCTCACCATGCTGAAAGGAGTCTACATTCGGCCCATAAACCAGGTCTACGCATGCCACCAACTCACGACGAGACGGCAAATCCCCGGAGAATTGCTCGACGAGTTCCACAGTGCGCTGTTGATTTTGGGAAGGAACTGCAACTGCCCGTCGGTGAACGCAAACGAGCACACGGAGCTCCTAATCAGGGATGCTTTTGTGGCAGGTATGACTTCTTCTCAAATTCGCCAAAGACTGTTAGAGAGAGACTCGTTAGGACTCACAGAGGCACGGGCCCTTGCAGCCTCCCTCGATGTGGCCTCACAAAATGCCTGTGCCTACGGCCCGACCGCGCGGCAGCCCCTTGGGCTCCATGCACCCCCGTTGCGACCGACTCCCCGGCACCCCCCACCCCCCCGCAAGCCTGCGCGGCTAGAGCACCAGACCATCCCGGTGGGCCCCGCTGCTATTTTTGCGGTAAGGCGAAACCCCCTTGGCAGCGCTGCCCGGCCCGCTCAGCTATTTGTAAAAGCTGCGGCAAAAAGGGGCATTACGCAGCGGTGTGCCAGTCCCGGGGGGTCGCCGCAATCTCCAGGGGAGAACGGGGACAGCAGACTCAACCCCCCCAGCGATCCATGTGCGGCCCGCGGGCGCCGCCATTTTGGGTCCCGGACACCACGCGGGGAGGATGGGTGCCGCCATATTGTGGCGCCCCCGGCCACGTGCGATCCATGGGGGTAGCCATGTTGTCCACCCCCCACCGCATGTGATCCATGGACACCGCCATCTTGGCTGATAGCCAAGGACCCCAGCATAGACGGCTCCACGGGGTCGGAAGAAAGCACCACAGTGCAGCAACCAAGACTGGCTTCGGTGACCTTGGACCAATCGCGGCCCCGGACGCTCCAAACGGCATCGACAACGGTGCTGGTCAATGGGTACGAGACGCCATGCCTAATCGACTCTGGGAGCACGGAAAGTTTTATCCACTCGGATACGGTAAGACGCTGTTTTCTTTCTATTTGTCCGAGCACCCGAAAGATTTTCCTGGCAGTGGGATCCCATTCCGTAGAGATCAAAGGGTTCTGCATCGCGAACCTAATGGTGCAAGGGAGGGAGTTTAAGAATTATAGGCTTTATGTCCTTCCCCAACTCTGCGCTCCCACTCTCTTAGGGTTAGATTTCCAGTGTAACCTCCAGAGTCTAACGTTCCAATTCGGCGGCCCTATACCCCCACTGACTATCTGCAGCCTCGCGACCATCAAGGTTGAACCGCCTTCCTTGTTTGTGAACTTCACCCCGGATTGCAAACCCGTCGCCACTAGGAGCAGACGATACAGTGCCCAGGATCGGATGTTTATCCGGTCTGACGTCCAACGGCTGCTGAAGGAAGGCATAATCCAGGCCAGCAATAGTCCCTGGAGAGCCCAGGTGGTAGTTGTGAAGACCGGGGAGAAGCAGAGGATGGTCGTAGACTATAGTCAGACCATCAATAGGTACACGCAGCTCGATGCGTACCCTCTCCCCCGCATATCCAACATGGTCAATCGGATTGCACAGTACAAGGTCTTTTCCACCGTGGACCTCAAGTGCGCATACCACCAGCTCCCCATCCACCTGAGTGACCGCAAGTACATGGCCTTCGAGGCAGACGGGCAGCTCTACCACTTTTTAAGGGTCCCATTTGGCGTCACGAATGGAGTCTCGGTCTTCCAATGGGAGATGGACTGAATGGTTGACCAGCACGGTTTGCGGGCCACGTTCTCATACCTCGACAATGTAACCATCTACGGCCATGACCAGCAGGACCACGACGCCAACCTCTGCAAATTCCTCCAGACCACTAACGCCCTGAACCTCACCTACAACAAGGAAAAATGCGTGTTTAGCACCGACCGTCTAGCCATCCTTGGCTACGTAGTGCGTAATTGAGTGATAGGCTCCGACCCTGAATGCATGCGCCCCCTTATGGAGTTCCCCCTCCCCCACTGCTCCAAAGCCCTGAAATGCTGCCTGGGCTTCTTTTCGTATTACGCCCAGTGGGTCCCCCACTACGCCGACAAGGCCCACCCGCTAATTCAGTCCACTACCTTCCCCCTGTCGACAGAGGCCCGCCAGGCCTTCAGCCGCATCAAAGCGGATACCGCAAAGGCCACGATGCATGCAATCGACGAGTCCCTCCCCTTCCAAGTCGAGAGCGACGCATCCGACGTAGCTCTGGCAGCCACTCTCAACCAAGCGGGCAGACCCGTGGCCTTTTTCTCCCGTACCCTCCACGCCTCAGAAATCCGCCACTCCTCAGGGAAGTCCAAGCCATAGTAGAAGCTGTGCGACATTGGAGGCATTACCTGGCCGGCAGGAGATTCACTCTCCTCACTGACCAACGGTCGGTAGCCTTTATGTTCGATAATGCACAGCGGGGCAAAATCAAGAACGACAAGATCTTGAGGTGGAGGATCGAGCTCTCCACCTATAACTATGAGATCTTGTATCGTCCCGGAAAGCTGAATGAGCCGTCCGATGCCCTATCCCCCGGCACATGTGCCAACGCACAAGTAGACGGTCTCCAAGCCCTCCACGAGGACCTCTGCCACCCGGGGGTCACTCGGTTCTACCACTTTGTGAAGACCCGCAACCTCCCATACTCTGTTGAGGAGGTCCGAACAGCCACCAGGAACTGCCAAATCTGCGCAGAGTGCAAGCCGCACTTTTTCAGGCCAGATAGAGCACACCTGATAAAGGCTTCCCGACCCTTTGAGCGCCTCAATCTGGATTTCAAAGGCCCCTCCCCTCCACCGACCGCAACATGTACTTCCTAAATGTGGTGGATGAATACTCCCGTTTCCCTTTCACCATCCTCTCCGCGGCCACGGTCATTAAAGCCCTCTGCACCATCTTTACACTGTTCGGTTTCCCCGCATACATCCATAGCGATAGGGGGTCCTCCTTAATGAGCGACGAACTGCGTCAATTCCTGCTCAGCAAGGGCATTGCCTCGAGCAAGACAACCAGTTACAACCCCCGGGCGAACGGTCAGGTAGAGAGGGAGAAAGATATGGTCTGGAAGTCCGTCCTACTGGCCCTATAGTCCAGAGGTCTCCCAGTTTCCTGTTGGCAGGAAGTCCTCCCGGATGCCCTCCACTCCATCCGGTCGCTGCTGTGTACCACAACTAATCAAACGCCTCACGAACGCCTCCTTGTCTTCCCTAGGACGTCTTCCTGCGGAACGCCACTTCCGACCTGGCTGGCAGCCCCAGGACCCATCTTGCTCCGAAAGCATGTGCGGGCGCTCAAATCAGACCCGTTGGTCGAGAGGGTTCATCGTCTCCATGCGAACCCTCAATACGCCTACGTGGCATACCCCGACGGCCGACAGGACATGGTCTCCCTGCAGGACCTGGCGCCCGCCGGAACTCCCCACACCCCCCCAACACCAATCACCCCCTCCCTCCCGCAGGCGCACCCCGTGGCCGCTTCCTTCCCAGGTGGATCGGTCTTCCTCCAGTGCCCGCCCAGGAGTAGTGAAACAGGAACAAACAGC
The DNA here is from genome assembly GCF_047496885.1 of Scyliorhinus torazame. NCBI lineage: Eukaryota > Metazoa > Chordata > Chondrichthyes > Carcharhiniformes > Scyliorhinidae > Scyliorhinus > Scyliorhinus torazame. The sequence continues at coordinate 199,550,736 of NC_092707.1, read as the reverse complement.
GCAATGCTCCCAGAGACGACAGTGCCCAAGCCAGCACCTGCACCACCACCGGGGCTGAGATGATCGACAAGGACTACCAGGGCACCCACTTGACTCATTGAATCCGCGTGACAAAGCAAGATCTGTAAATAATTCAGTAGCCCAGTAAAAGCGGCAGTGCAAATAGTTACCCGTTGATATCAATGCATAGCCACTGTGTTAAGGGAATTCCAGTACCAGCTTTGTAAACCCCTACCACCATGCGACCCACCATCCCGCCGGGTTCTTTTTTAACAAGGGGTGAATGTGGTGGTACGTATTAGGTGTAGTATGGTACCCTGTGATGCTGAGAGGCTATTGGGAGACAGGCACTGCGTCCTGATTGGATCTGCCGCCTGCTGGCTCCACCCAGTAAGGCGGAGTTTCAGATCCCGGGTTTTCCTAGCAGCCGCATTCTGTAACTGAGCTGCTGGGGAACAAGTCTGCTTAATAAAGCCTACGATTGACTTCATCTCTTCTCGTCTCGTGAGTAATTGATTGTGCTACATGGAGTCAATGGGAATCAGGGGGGAAACACTCCACTGATTTGAGTCATACCTAGCACAAAGGAAGATGGTGTTTGGAGGTCAATCATCTCAGCTCCAGGATGCCTTTCCTGGGCCCAACTAGTGGTTTAGCACACTGGGCTAAATCGCTGGCTTTGAAAGCAGACCAAGGCAGGCCAGCAGCACGGTTCAATTCCCGTACCAGCCTCCCCGAACAGGCGCCGGAATATGGCGACTAGGGGCTTTTCACAGTAACTTTATTTGAAGCCTACCTGTGACAATAAGCGGTTTTCATCAGCTGCTTAAAAGCAAATTACTGCAGATAGTGGAATCTGAAACAAAAGAGAAAATGCTGGAAAATCTCAGCAGGTCTGGCAGCATCTGTCGGGAGAGAAAAGAGCTAACGTTTCGAGTCCGATGACTCTTTGTCAAAACTAACAGACAGAGAAAGTGGGAAATATTTATACTGTGAGTAAGAATGAAAGATGAGTCATAGCCACAGAAACCCAGGGAAACCGGGTGCTAATGGCCACAGAAACCAAGGGGAAAGAGTTCTAATGGCAGTCCCCAGAGAGAACAAAAGATGTGAAAGGTGAAACAGCAGGGAAACTAACATCAGAGGATGAACTGTAGATGTGGGAGGAGGGGAAGGGGGAAGCTAAGAGGAGAAAGGTGAAGGAAAGGTGGATAAGACTGGGGGGGAGGGAACACAAGACCCTGCTCCCAAGCCCACATGTCTGTCCTTGGCCTGCTGCAATGTTCCAGTGAAGCTCAACGTAAACTGGAGGAACAACATCTCATCTTCCGGTTAGGCACGCTACAGCCTTCCGGCCTGAACATCGAATTCAACAACTTCAGATGACCAGCTCTACCCCACCTCGACCCATTCGTTTTCATCCCATCTAATTTTAACTGTCTTTTAACATTTCTTTCTTTCTTAATATATATTCAATTCCACCCCACCACCAATCTTATCCACCTTTGCTTCACCTTTCTCCTCTTTGCTTCCCCCTGCCCCTTCCCACTAGCGGCCACCGTGCGCATGAGTGGCCGCGCAGTCTGGACAGCAGGGCCCTGCCGGCAGCCAGAGCTGCGGGACGCACATCGGAGCCCTGCAAGCTCCCTGGAAAACGGAGAATCACCCCGGACTTTCGAGGAAAAAGTCCAGAGTGATTCTCGCCCATTTTCCGGCGGGCGTGGGGGCTTAGTCCTCAAAAGGGAGAATCCCGGCCTATAAGTCTGAGTGGGAAATTTGGGTTTCCCTGCATGGGAAAGAGAGCGGATGCCCAGTTAAATTTACCTTCCAACTCATGGACCATTCTCCATGCTCTCAGAAAGTTGATGATTATTGGATTCTCATATTTTTCAGCACAGTCCTAACATCCCTAAGAAACAACAAAACATGTGCACAGTATTCAGACAGGCCAGCTTCACTAACAAGCCAAAAGGAGGTATGGTCCCCTCTTACTCATTCTCGTATAAATATGAGGTGCAAGTCTAATTGATACATCTTAATATTCCGTACCCCCAGACATCCCTTTGAATGAGGAAGTTGCAATTTGGCCAACTTTAAGCAAGGTCTCTTTTTTTTTCCGTATAAAGGAGCTAAACACCACATTGATTTCCTTTAAGACCTTAGCAGAAAACAAAATTTGTATCTGTAAAGGCTATAACAACCTAAGCAACACATTTATCATAATCCGTGCTATCCTACCCATCCATAATATGCATAAGGAGGTCCAACGATGTCCGACTTTATAGACACGTAAGGGGCAGGCGCTTTCCTTATATGGCTGCTAAAATGAAGCCTTAATCGAAATACCCAAAAAAGTTAACACCGTGGGGGACCATCTAAAGGGGAAGGGAGCAATGGGGAGTCTTCCCCAAAACTGTCGCAGAGGCACTGGGCTGAATTCTTCCCCCCGCCTGCCTCAAGATCGCCACGGATGAGACGCGGACCATGGAAAGTCCATTGACCTCGGGTGAGATTCTCCAGTCGTCAGGCGGGCGTGGCCGGAGAATCCCGCCCATATTCTCAGATTTCGCAAAGTTAATTTTATAGTCCAAGAAGGAGTCAAACCTCCCCACAATATCAATAATAGCAGAAACAGACGTCTGGCTTCGACATGACTAGCAACACATCATCTGCCTATAACATGGTCCTGTGTTGCTTCCCACCACTAGACAACCCAAACACAGAAGGATTCAGTCTAATTGCCTCTGCTAGGGGCTCAATAGCTATTACAAACAATAGCGGGGATAATTGACAGCCCTGCATAGTCCCTCACTGATGACTAAAATGATAAGATCTATAACTGTTAGTAATAACTGCTGCCAGGGGATTTTTGTAAAGCACTTCTATCCACTTAACAAACTCTCCTCCCAGCCCAAAGTTCTGCAGCGTGCATAATAAACAATTACTCTACCTGGTCAAAAGCTTTCTCTGCATCTAATGAGATCATTAAACTGTCTGTCACCTTTGGATGACATCGAACATTGCGGGGGGGGGGGGGGGGTTTGGACTGTGCATGTTGTTGGTGACTATGTAAGGGGTGATGGTGGATTCCTGAATCCTTTTCTTTAATGTTTCTATTTAAAGTGTTGAGGGTTGTTTGGGGGTTGGTGGGAGGGAGGAATTGTTGGCCAGGGGATTGACATTGTATTTGTTATTGTTGATTGTTTGTTGGTGGGTATAAATTTGGATGGAAATGTGAAAAAGGAGAATAAAAATATATATTTTTTAAAATCTGTCTCTCACCTTCTTTTGGAAGACTTGAATAATATTTAGTACTGACCTAACATTGTTATATGATATTCTCCCCTGTATGAACCCAGGCTGGGTGGGGGGGGGGGCGTACTTTTTATCGACGCAATGCCAGTATTTTAGACAACAATTTCAAGTCTAGATTCAAGAGTGAAATGGCTTGTTCATGTTCATCAGGAATCTTGCTAGCTTTCTCAATTCAGGGGATTTTTCACTTCTCGAAGCGACTGAAGGAGCAGACATAATGATTATACTTACAAACCAGACCTATTAGCAAGATTTTAAATTCCTCATCAAATTAATTCCCAAAACCATCAGGCCCTGGAGCCTTACCAGACTGAAGAACCTTCAAAGCAAATACCACTTGTCCCTTAGAAATGGGAACATTGAGGACCGACCTTTGGTCCTCAGAAATTGTGGGAGTTTAAAGGATGAGAAAAAGAGCTCCATATGTACTAGCGCATCCTCCACCTGACCTGTTCATATAAATCAGCACAGGAGCTTTTAAATGTCTATTAATAGCCTCCATCCTAACCATCCTATTACCCTTGGGATCTAGCAGAGAGGAATTAGCCCTAGAACATAGAACATACAGTGCCTCAGAAGGAGGCCATTCGGCCCATCGATTCTGCACTGACCCACTTAAGCCCTCACTTCCACCCTATCCCCGTAACCCAATAAATAATAGGAGGGGCCTAACCTTTTCGGTCACTAAGGGCAATTTATCATGGCCAATCCACCTAACCTGCATGTCTTTTGACTGTGGGAGGAAACCGGAGCACCCGGAGGAAACCCACGCAGACACGGGGAGAAGGTGCAGACTCCTCACAGATAGTAACCCAGCAGGGAATCGAACCTGGGACCCTGGCGTTGTGAAGCCACAGTGCTATCCACTTGTGCTACCGTGCTGCCCCAGTGTCAAACTTCTTTTTAGTCAGGAAAGCCAAATACTTGATGGACTTTGAAGGCAACCCCCTTGAAATGTTACCCCTTGGCCCACCACGAGGTCCACCGCATCCGGGTCACCTTTGTAAAACCTGCACCATTTCTCGCGTAGATCCCAGCCCAGAGGAGCAGCGATTAATGCGGGCTTGGATAATATGTTGCCCAGCCCGTTAATTGGATGTAATTGGTATAATTGACCCTCCCGTTGGCATGGCGCAAACCTCGAGGTCGCCGCCAGCGGGATTTAGGAGCAGTGTCGTTCCTGTGTTTTGCTCGAAGTTGGATTCTCCGCCACTTCAGGAACTCTGCTAGAGGTGGTGGGCAGTGGATAATCCAGCCCAGAATCCTTTTTCTTTTAGTAGGATGATGTATCCCCCATACATTCCAGGAGCAGAGTTTCAAAGTAGCTACTGCCATTGCTTATTCAGCCAAAGCGAGTATAGGATATTGGCACAGAAAATGGTTTACCAACCAGGTATTTTCCCACCCCGCTCAAGTGTGCACCAAAACATACTTCCCCCATCCCCAACCATACCAGACGTGCCAGTGACACATTATAGTCTTTTTCTAAGACATGAGACTTGTCTGTACCCTTACAGGAACCAATTAATGGCCGGAATTCTCTGGCCGTTCGCTGGTGGTCTGATTCTCTAGTCCTGTCATCAGCGCATCCCCGCCTGCGGGTTTCCCGGTGGCTTCAATGGGAGTTCCCATTGGCAGTGGAAGGAGCCGAAGTCCCGCTACCAGCGAATTGTGCCGGCTCCCGCTGCCGGAGAATCCCACCCATTGAATCTTTAACTCCAGACCAATAAAAAATAAAACACTTGAAGCCAACAGCTCTAAGGGTGTTAACCTTACCAAATGTGAGGCTCTGTCGGTCTATACCTACAAACTTCCAAAATTACACCAAGAAATCTTTCTCCTCAAAAGAGAGGAGACAAAATTTTCCACGGAGAGGAGTACAGAATGTACTTTCAGCAATTTTACATTTCCTATTGAGACTTAATCCACACACACACCTCCCAGAAGTGGCACTACACATATTCATCATGATCAGAGCAAAGGAGCAACATATATCTCGACTGAAAACATACGGATGAAACAAAAGCAAGAAGGATATTCTTCACACAGCCCTCAAGTCCAGCGTAATATATTCCTTAGCTAGATGGAGTAAGCTGAGGAGTAATTTTAATTAAAGACAGATGGAAGTCCCTGCCATTCTTAAGGATAAAAACTCACTGTCATGTTCAATTGCTAAATCATCCCTTTCAGAATGCAAAAAAGCACAGTGGTTAGCACCGTAGTTTCACAGCGCCAGGGACCCGGGTTCGATTCCAGGCTTGGGTCACTGGCTGTGCTGAGCCTGCACGTTCTCCATGTGTCTGCGTGCTTCCTCCTGGTGCTCCGGTTTCCTCCCACAAGTCCCGAAAGACATGCTTGCTAGGTGAATTGGACATTCTGAATTCTCCCTCATAGTCTCCGAACAGGCGCTGTAGTGTGGCGACTAAGGTAGTTTCACAGTAATTTCATTGCAGTTTTAATGTAAGCCTACCTGTGACAATAAAGATTATCATATGGAAGCTGACTCACAGGCACGAGGCTGCATTGCAGTTACATGTAAATAAACACTGCAGTTGTTATTTACCTAAGTGGTGAGCAGGAAACATTACATTGATGACGAGGATAAAAAAAAGCGGTCCCAAGATCGTGGATATAAAGTCACGTTGAAGTTCAATTCGAGTTGAGAAACAGAAGAGTGTTTGCAGGTATGCCCTTATTTGGACAGATAGAACCTTTTGATGACTGTGGAGGATTGGACATAATAAAAAGAACGTTTGGGAGACTTTTTTCTGGCAAATTAAATAGAGGAAGAGGGGAAGAGAAAGGCAATCCTTCTGAGCATGTGCGAGTCCCAGGCCTACAATTTAATACAGAGCTGCACATCCCCATGCGCACCCGACTCCAAGTCGTTCACCGAGATAGTTGAATTGGTTGAATACATACTCGCACCCGAAGCCATCGATAATATTGCAGCGATTTAAGTTTAACTCAACTGGAAGAGCCCCTCGGAAAACTATTGCAACTTATATTACCAAGCTAAGACCGCAGAGCACAGCGATTTCGGAGCCATTCTCAATGATATGCTGTGCGACCGCTTAGTCTGCGGGGGGGGGGGGGGGGAAGGGGGGGGGGATATAATGAAGCCATCCAAAGGAAGTTGTTAGCAGAGGCAGATATAAATTTTATGAATGTGCTGAAGATAGCGTTGAAAACGGAGAGTGCTGAGAAGTGTGTGTCATAATATGCACCAGTATATCATGGTGCAGATACACACACACACTGAGGGACACACAGCAAGGCCAATCAACACACACAACACCGCAGCCAATCACCAGTTAGAGCACACTCACTATAAAGACAGGGGGCATCAGAGTTCCCGCTCATTCGGGATGCAGCCTCCTACAAGGACAGAGCTTACAGCTTACAGCACAGGTCCTCACCATGTGCTGAGTGCATAGACTGGTTTGGACAGGCATAGGTCTTTAGTTTAATCTAACATCGTGTTAACCCACAGTGAAAGTATGCTCAACAGTTTCTAACTTAATACAATAGTATTGCACTATTTTAAGTGTTGGTGGCCTGTATGTGTTCCCCGGATCCAGAGCACCCAACACATCAGTGTGCACAGGAGCTTCAGAGCGTGCAAAATGGTGCGGGTCTGCTGATAGGGCGGGAATCTGCAATCAGCAGTAGCATTAAAAAAGCAAATGCAGTCACAAATAGAGTGGGAAGATTCAAAACAGCCAATCAATTGCCTAGGATTGAAGGAGTTTTACTGGTGTGGGTGTAATCACTTCCCTGAAACCTGCTGGTATAAAGAGGCTGAATGCATTTCTGCTGCAGGAAAAGTCACTTAAGGCACTGATGTGAAAGTAAGTCAAACCTACCCAGTGACAGAGTTAGTAATACATCACAAACGTAGAATGTGGAAGAGTACAATTCTACAGATTTAAATATTCACTCATTGTTCAACATGAAAGCAGCAAAGTAGTCCCCAACACTGTGATGCATTTCATAAATGATAGGCCCCTAAAGATGGATGTTGACACAGGAGCCTCTTCAAGTTGATAGGAGGACACACATTTCGATATTTATCGGGAAGTGAGTCCAGCCATTGAGTTTGAGGGGTGCCTCAGCAAATCTAACAACTTACACAAGAGAAGCCATCATGATAAAGGGTACCAACACAGTACCTGTAAGCTATCAGCAACAGTCCACTCAGCTCCCAATAATAATACTGTCAGGCCAAGGGCCAAGACTTTGGGGCTGTGATTGCCTCAAGGTAATCAAGTGAAACTATATGGAGATTTTACAAGTCCAGGAAGAGAGACTGCCTGAGTTAATGAAGAAATATGAGTATGTTTTTCTCGATAAATTAGGTAAAATAAAGGACCTCCAGGTGAAGATCCATATAGATCCAGAGGCAACCAATATTTCTTTTAGAGCCAGACCAGCACCAAATGCCCTGTGAGAAAGGTTGGACATGGAATTGAAGACATTGGAAGAACTAGGTATTATCCAGCCAGTTTAATTTGCGGAGTGGGCAACATCCATAGTCCTCATGATAAACCTGACAAGACTGTTTGTATCTAAGGAGACTAAAAATTCACAGTTAATCAGGCTGCCATGTATCCAATCCCCATAATTGAAGACTTGTACGCAATGCCAGACGGAGGACAGTCTTATAAGAAGTTAGACATTGTCATATGAGAGTACCTTTAAGAACTGGGTGTTTAAGTAATGTACCTTTAAGAAATGGATGTTTATCAGTGATGTCAGAGTGTGGGTGGAGCTGGGCTGTCTGTCAGCTTTTTACTTTCGTTTTAGGCTGTTTGCTGCAGTGTGTGTTTCGGTTTCGGTATCAGAGCTGGATAGCTGTAGTTACAGCCAGAAGGTGTATGAGAGTCTCTCTCTGTATTCGAAAGACTGTAAATCGATCCTTTGGTGATTTAAAAGTAATAACTGCTCTCAGTAGTGACTTTAACCTGATGTGCTTCTGTTTAAAGGTTTTTGAAGTCTTCTGGATGTTAAAAGGACAGCTTAAGGATTTTGTAGTGTTGTATTCTTTGGGGGTTGTATTTGAATTCATGGTTGCTAAGATGTTCACTGTATGTTTTAAAAAGGTTAACTTGAGTTCATAGAATAAACATTATTTTGCTTTAAAAAATACTTTTCCATTTCTGCTGTACCACACCTGAAGAGTGGGCCGTGTGCTCCCCATACAACAATCTATCAAAAGTTGTGGGTCAGGTGAACTCCATGATACATTTTGGGGTTGTCTAAACCCTGGCCCATAACAAATTGGGGGCTCGTCCGGGATAAAAGTCTATCTATTGGATTGGCTTAGTGAACTTAAAGACAGTGAGGGGTGAGCATATTGTGGTTGCTTTTCAGGTGTGGTATTCTAGTTTAAGTAGGGAATGTGTTGTGGACAATGGCTCTTTCAGAGGCTTTGAGGTTTTTGGGGGTGGAGACGGTCACACGCAGTACCTTACGGACAGAGACTAAAAGCAGACTGTTAGATTTGGCAAAAACATTGCAGTTAATATTACCTGACAAAATGCGAAAAGATGAGGTAATTATGGCGCTGGCTAAGCATTTAAAGTTGCCTGAGATACAGTTTGACTCATTGGAAATGGCAAAAATTCAGTTACAACTGAAACAAATGGAACATGAGAAAGAATTAAAGCAGATTGAATACGAAAGAGATAGAGAGGAAAAAGAAAGAGAAAGGGATATACAGATCAGGGAAAAAGATAAAGAAAGAGAGTTTGAACTTAAGAAAATAGCCATGAAACATGGCAGTCAGTTAAAATTGGCAGGCGTAAAGGGAAATGTACAGTTGGATGATAGTGATGAATATAGTGACAAAGAGCGTCATAGTCGAATGCTTGGTGGGGATCTATTTAAATATGTCCAAGCATTGCCAAGGTTTGATGAGAAGGAGGTAGAAGCCTTTTTCATTTCATTTGAGAAGGTAGCTAAACAAACAAAATGGCCACAGGACATGTGGGTATTACTGATTCAAACAAAGCTGGTAGGTAGGGCGAGTGAAGTGTTTGCATCACTACCTGAGGAGGTATCTGGGACGTATGAGGAGGTGAAAAAATCCATCTTAGGTGCATAGGAACTAGTGCCTGGAGCCTACAGACAAAGGTTTAGAAATTTAAGGAAAGAATTTGGTCAAACAGACATGGAGTTTGAAAGGAGAAAACAGAGTAATTTTGATAGGTGGATAAGGGCTTTGAAAATAGACCAAACATATGAAGCTCTCAGAGAAATTATACTTTTGGAGGAGTTTAAAAGTTCAATTCCTGATGCAGTGAGAACTCATGTGGAAGAACAGAGGGTTAAAGCTGTGAGATTAGCAGCCGAAATGGCAGATGATTATGAATTAGTTCCGAAATCAAAGTTTGGTTCCCGACATCAGTTTCAGCTGGTGAGGGATAGAAACTGGGGACATGAGAAATACTCAAGTGGTAAAGGTAAAGCTGATCTGATGGGAGATAATAAGGAGAGTGTACCTCAGATTAAAAAAGAAATCCAGGAGGGTGGAAGAGACATGATAAATGTCAAATGTTTTCACAGTAATAAACGAGGCCATGTAAAGTCACAGTGTTGGTGGTTGAAGAAAAGCACTGGGAAGGCTGATGTGGTAAAACAGGATAGGACAGTGGGGTTTGTCAAAGTGGTGAAGGAAAGCCCAAGTGAAGCGAAGGAGGTTCAAAAGATTGTACAGCCTGATCAAGAGGTGATTGATAAGAAGGTGCCAGATCTCTTTAAAGCATTTACTTGTGTGGGTAAAGTTTACTCATGTGCATCAGGAGGAGCAGGTAAAGAAGTCACAATTTTAAGAGATACGGGAGCTAGTCATAGAATTTACAGTGCAGAAGGAGGCCATTCGGCCCATCGAGTCTGCACCGGCTCTTGGAAGGAACACCCTACCCAAGGTCAACACCTCCACACTATCCCCATAACCCAGTAACCCCACCAACACTAAGGGCAATTTTGGACACTAAGGGCAATTTATCATGGCCAATCCACCAACCTGCACATCTTTGGACTGTGGGAGGAAACCGGAGCACCCGGAGGAAACCCACGCACACACGGGGAGAATGTGCAGACTCCGCACAGACAGTGACCCAAGCCGGAATTGAACCTGGGACCCTGGAGCTGTGAAGCAATTGTGCTAACCACAATGCTAACGTGCTGCCCACTAGTCAATCTTTAATGGTAAGAGATGAGGAGTTATGTAGTCTGGTAAGAATGTTGCCAGAAAAGGTGGTAATATGTGGAATTCAGGGTGAGAGGAGTAGTGTTCCATTATATAAGGTAAGGTTGGAAAGTCCAGTGAAGAGTGCGGAAGTGGTAGTAGGTGTAATAAACTATATTGTCCAGGAATACAGTTTATCTTGGGTAATGATATAGCTGGATCGCAGGTGGGAGTGATGCCTACTGTGGTTGATAAGCCAGTGGAAATTCAGACAACTGTAGTGTTGAAGGACGAATATCCTGGGATTTTTCCGGATTTTATAGTAGCAAGGTCGCAAAATCACAGGTTAAGACAAGAGGAGAAATCAAAGAGTGAAGATGAAGTTGAAGTGCAATTATCAGAAATGATTTTTGATCAGATGGTTGAAGAAGAACAAGAACAGGTGGAGGATGAGGCGGATATTTTTAGTTCAGGAAAATTGGCGGAGTTACAACAGAAAGATGTAGAAATAAAACATATGTATCAGTAAGCATGCACAGAAGAGGAATCTGCGTGTACACCAGAGTGTTATTACCGTAAAAGTGATGTCTTGGTGAGAAAATGGAGACCTTTACAGATGCAGGCGGATGGAAAGTGGGCGGAAGTTCATCAAGTAGTATTGCTGGTAGGGTATAGAAAGGAGGTGTTGCGAGTTGCACATGAGGTACCAGTGGGAGGTCATTTGGGAATAAGGAAAACTCAAGCTAAAATCCAAAAATATTTTTATTGGCCAGGACTACATAAAGATATAGTTAAATTTTGTCAATCATGTCACACATGTCAAGTGATAGGGAAACCTCAAGCAGTGATAAAACCAGCACCCTTAATACCCATTCCAGCATTTGAGGAATCTTTTATAAGGGTCCTAATTGATTGCGTAGGACTGCTTCCTAAAACAGAAAGTGGGAATCAATATCTTTTGATGATAATCGATGTGTCTACTAGGTTTCCAGAGGCCATTCCAGTACGTAATATTACAGCTAAAAAGATTGTGGAGGAGTTATTTAAATTCTTTACTAGATATGGACTACCCACAGAAATACAATCGGATCAAGGATCAAAGTTTACCTCAAGGCTTTTCAAAGAAGTTATGGATAGCTTAGGAATAAAACAATTTAAATCAACGGCGTATCATCCAGAATCGCAGAGAGCGTTAGAAAGATGGCATCAGACATTAAAGACAATGTTGAGGGCTTATTGTCAAGATTATCCATAGGATTGGGATAAAGGAATTCCATTTGTATTGTTTGCAATTAGGGATGCACTTAATGAATCATCAAAATTCCGTCCTTTTGAACTAATTTTTGGTCATGAGGTAAGAGGACCACTTAATTTGATTAAGGAAAAATTGGTGAGTGAGAAATCGGAAATTACATTATTGGATTACGTGTCAAATTTTAGGGAATGATTAAATAGAGCAGGTGAATTGGCAAGACAACATTTAAAAGTTGCACAAAATGTGATGAAACGGGTAGCGTATAGGAAATCCAAAGTTCGTAGTTTTGCCAGTGGAGATAAAGTTTTAGTATTGTTACCAGTGGTAGGTGAAACTTTAAAAGCTCGGTTTTGTGGACCTTATCAGTTTGAAAGGAAATTAAGTGAGGTAAAGTATGTGGTAAATACACCAGATAGAAGGAAGATTCACCGAGTGTGTCATGTGAATATGCTTAAAAGGTACTTTGAAAGGGAAGGAGAGAAAAAGGAGGTTTTAATGATTCTAACTCAAAGTGATGGACCAAATCCAGATGACTGTGAATTTGACATACCTCAAATTAAATTGGAAAACGAGGTTGTTCTTAAAATTGGGATAAATTGTTGAGTTACCTTCCAGAGGAAAAACAAACTGACCTGAAAGAGTTATTGATATCACATGGGCAAGTTTGTGGAGATAAATTTGGAAGTACTAATATGGCTATACATGCTGTAGATGTGGGAAATGCTGTTCCAATCAAACAACATCCATACAGACTTAACCCTTTAAAATTGGCATAGGTTAACAAAGAGATTGAGAGTATGCTTAAAAATGGCATAATTGAAGTGGGTTGCAGCCAATGGAGCTCACCCATTGTGATGGTGCCTAAACCAGACGGTACCCAACAGTTCTATGTGGACTATAGAAAGGTTAATGCGGTTAAACGGACTCTTATCCTATCCCACGTTTGGAGGATTGCATTGAGAAAGTGGGACAAGCAGCTTTTATTTCCAAACTGGATTTACTTAAAGGTTACTGGCAGGTACCTTTATCCGAAAGAGTGAAGGAGATTTCAGCTTTTGTGACTCCAGATGGTCTATACCAATTCAAAGTTATGCCATTTGGCATGCAAGACACCCCAACCACATTTCACCGGTTAACTAACAAAGTAATTTCAGGATTACCCAATTGTGCGGTATACATCGACGATCTGGTAATTTTCAGCCAGACATGGAAAGAATATTTAAAACATCTGATGGAGTTTTTCGAGAGGCGGGTTTGGTGATAAACCGAGCCAAAAGTGAATTTGGAAAAGCCCAAGTCACTTTCCTTGGCCATACAATCGGAGAAGGTCGAATGGTCACACGGGATGTGAAACCAAGTTATTGATGAGTTTCCGATACCCTCAAGACGAAGGGAAATAATGCAATTTCTTGGCATGAGTGGATTTGATCGAACATTGGTGAAAAATTTTTGTCGCGTGGTTGCTCCACTGATGAACTTGCTGAAGAAACGTCAAAAATGTCAGTGGACATCAGACTTTCAACAGGCCTGAAAGCTGTGATAACCAATGCTCCTGTGATCAGATTGAACTAAAGTATCTGGCTTTAAAGTGAAATGCCGAAGCGTAGAGAAATGTTTGGATCGTGCAGAGACCTTCTTTTTCAAAGAGACTGTCAATCGAGAAGGATTTCAGTTGGAGGAAGAAGAATGAAAAAAATGGACTATATTGTTATACCTGTTTGCGTGTGTTGTTTTTTTTTAATGAAAAAGTATATTTACTGTGTGCATTTCTTAAAGGATAGTGAACAGGTGAAAAATGAAACCATCTTGAAGTTGATGGTTTATTTTTTTTCCTTGGAGGGAGGTGTCATGTGAGAGTACCTTTAAGAACTGGGTGTTTAAGAAATGTACCTTTAAGAAATGGGTGTTTATCAGTGATGTCAGAGTGTGGGTGGAGCTGGGCTGTCTGTCAGCTTTTTACTTTCGTTTTAGGCTGTTTGCTGCAGGGTGTGTTTTGGTTTCGTTTTCAGAGATGGAAAGCTGCAGTCAAAGCCAGAAGGTATATCAGAGTCTCTCTCTGCATTCTAAAGACTGTAAATCGATCCTTTGGTGATTTAAAACTAATAACAGCTCTCATGGAACATAGAACATTACAGCGCAGTACAGGCCCTTCGGCCCTCGATATTGCGCCGACCTGTGAAACCACTCTAAAGCCCTTCCACACTATTCCCTTATCGTCCATATGTCTATCCAATGACCATTTGAATGCCCTTAGTGTTGGCGAGTCCACTGCTGTTTCAGGCAGGGCATTCCACGCCCTTACTACTCTCTGAGTAAAGAACCTACCTCTGACATCTGTCCTATATCTATCTCCCCTCAATTTACAGCTACGTCCCCTCGTGCTAGACATCACCATCCGAGGAAAAAGGCTCTCACTGTCCACCCTATCTAATCCTCTGATCATCTTGTGTGCCTCAATTAAGTCACCTCTTAACCTTCTTCTCTCTAACGAAAACAGCCTCAAGTCCCTCAGCCTTCTCTCATAAGATCTTCCCTCCATACCAGGCAACATTCTGGTAAATTTCCTCTGCACCCTTTCCGATGCTTCCACATCCTTCCTATAATGCGGCGACCAGAATTGCACGCAATACTCCAAATGCGTCCGCACCAGAGTTTTGTACAGCTGCAGCATGACCTCATGGCTCCGAAACTCAATCCCTCTACCAATAAAAGCTAACACACCATACGCCTTCTTAACAACCCTATCAATCTGGATGGCAACTTTCATGGATCTATGTACATGGACACCGAGATTTCTCTGCTCATCCACACTACCAAAAATCTTACCATTAGCCCAGTACTCTGTCTTCCTGTTATTCCTTCCAAAATGAATCACCTCACACTTTTCTGCATTAAACTCCATTTGCCACCTCTCAGCCCAGCTCTGCAGCTTATCTATGCCCCTCTGTAACTTGTAACATCCTTATGGACTGTCCACAACTCCACCGACTTTAGTGTCATCTGCAAATTTACTCACACATCCTGCTACGCCCTCCTCCAGGTCATTTATAAAAATGACAAACAACAGTGGCCCCAAAACAGATCCTTGTGCTACACCACTAGTAACTGGACTCCAGTTTGAACATTTCCCATCAACCACCACCCTTTGTCTTCTTCCAGCTAGCCAATTTCTGATCCAAACGGCTAAATCACCCTGAATCCCATGCCTCCGTATTTTCTGCAATAGCCTACCGTGGGGATTCTTATCAAATGCTTTACTGAAATCCATATACACCACATCAACTGCTTTACCCTCATCCACCTGCTTGGTCCCCTTCTTAAAGAACTCAATAAGGTTTGTGAGGCACGACCTACCCTTCACAAAACCGTGTTGACTATCTCTAATCAAATTATTCCTTCCAGATGATTATACATCCTATCTCTTATAAACCTTTCCAAGACTTTGCCCACAACAGAAGTAAGGCTGACTGGTCTATGGTTACCGGGATTGTCTCTACTCCCCTTCTTGAACAAGGGGACAACATTTGCTATCCTCCAGTCTTTTGGCACTGTTCCTGTAGACAAAGATGACTTAAAGATCAAAGCCAAAGGCTCAGCAATCTCCTCCCTAGCTTCCCAGAGAATCCTAGGATAAATCCCATCCGGCCCAGGGGACTTATCTATTTTCACACTTTCCAGAATTGCTAACACCTCCTCCTTATGAACCGCAAGCCCTTCTAGTCTAGTAGCCTGTATCTCAGTGTTCTCGTCGACAACATTGTCTTTTTCCTGTGTGAATACGGTCGAAAAATATTCATTTAGCACCTCTCCTATCTCCTCGGACTCCACGCACAACTTTCCACTACTGTCCTTGACTGGCCCTACTCTTACCCTAGTCGTTCTTTTATTCCTGACATATCTATAGAAAGCTTCAGGGTTATCCTTGATCCGACCTGCCAAAGACTTCTCATGTCCCCTCCTGGCTCTTAGTAGCTCTCTCTTTAGGTCCTTCCTAGCTAACTTGTAACTCTCGAGCGCCCTAACTGAACCTTCATGTCTCATCTTTACATAAGCCTCCTTCTTCCTCTTGACAAGTGTTTCAACTGCTTTAGTAAACCACGGTTCCCTCGCTCGACCACTTCCTCCCTGCCTGACAGGTACATACTTATCAAAGACACGCAGTAGCTGTTCCTTGAACAAGCTCCACATTTCCATTGTGCCCATCGCCTGCAGTTTTCCTCTCCATCCGATGCATCCTAAGTCTTGCCTCATTGCATCATAATTGCCTTTCCCCCAGATATAACTCTTGCCCTGCGGTATATACCTATCCCTTTCCATCACTAAAGTAAACATAATCGAATTGTGTTCACTATCACCAAAGTGCTCACCTATCTCCAAATCTAACACCTGTCCTGGTTCATTACCCAGTACCAAATCCAAAATGGCTTCGCCTCTCGTTGGTCGATCTACATACTGTGTCAGGAAATCCTCCTGCACATATTGGACAAAAATGGACCCATCTAAAGTACTCGAACTATAGCGTTTCCAGTCAATATTTGGAAAGTTAAAGTCCCCATAACAACTACCCTGTTACTTTCGCTCATATCCAGAATCATCTTTGCAATCCTTTCCTCTACATCTCTGGAACTTTTCAGAGGCCTATAGAAAACCCCTAATAAGGTGACCTCTCCTTTCCTGATTCTAACCTCAGCCCATATTACCTCAGTAGACGAGTCCTCATCAAATGTAATACTGCCACCGTAATACTGTCCTTGACTAACAATGCCACCCCTCCCCCTCTTTTACCACCTTCCCTGAGCTTACTGAAATATCTAAACCCCGGCACCTGCAACAACCATTCCTGTCCCTGCTCTATTCATGTCTCCGAAATGGCCACAACATCAAAGTCCCAGGTACCAACCCATGCCGCAAGTTCACCCACCTTATTCCGGATGCTCCTGGCATTGAAGTAGACACACTTTAAACCACCTTCCTGCCTGCCGGTACACTCCTGCAACTTTGAAACCTTACTCATGACCTCACTACTCTCAACCTCCTGTATACTGGAGCTACAATTCAGGTTCCCAAGCCCCTGCTGAACTAGTTTAAACCCTCCCGAAGCGCATTAGTAAATTTCCCCCCCAGGATATTGGTACCTCTCTGGTCCAGGTGTAGACCTTCCCATTTGTAGAGGTCCCACCTACCCCAGAATGAGCCCCAATTATCCAGGAATCTGAAACCCTCCCTCCTGAACCATCCCTGTAGCCACGTGTTCAACTGCTCTCTCTCCCTATTCCTCATCTCGCTAGCAATTGGCACGGGTAATAACCCAGAGAAAATAACTCTGTCCTAGGTCTAAGTTTCCACCCTAGCTCCCTGAATTCCTGCCTTACATCCCTATCCCCTTTCCTACCTATGTCGTTGGTACCTATGTGGACCACGACTTGGGGCTGCACCCCCCTCCCCCTTAACGATCCCGAAAACACGATCCGAGACATTGCGGACCCTGGCACCTGGGAGGCAACACACGAACCGTGAGTCTCTCTCGTTCCCTCAGAATCTCCTATCTATCCCCCTAACTATGGAGTCTCCAATGACTAATGCTCTACTCCTCTCCCCCCTTCCCTTCTGAGCAACAGGGACAGACTCTGTGCCAGAGACCTGTACCCCAAGGCTTACCCCTGCTAAGCACCCCCCCAACAGTATCCAAAGCGGTATACTTGTTACTAAGGGGAACGACCACAGGGGATCCCTGTACTGACTGCTTCCTCCCAGCCCCTCTCACCGTCACCCATCTATCTTTATTTTTCGGAGTTACTACATCCCTGAAGCTTCTCTCTATGTCTGTCTCCCGAATGATCCGAAGTGCATCCAGCTCCAGTTCCAGTTCCCTAACACGGTTTCTGAGGAGCTAGAGATGGGTGCACTTCCCACAGATGAAATCAGCAGGGACACAGCCAGCGCCCCTCACCTCAAACATTCTGCAGGAGGAACATTGTACTTCCTTCCCTGCCATCCCCTCTAGATAAAACTAGATAAAAAAGAAAGGAAGAGCTTACCTGATATTCACTCAACCCCTTAGGTTAGAGGAGGTGGAAGAGTGGGTGACACTACAAGTGTAGTGTCTCGGGTTTAGCAACCGCTCAACTTATATACAGGTACTAACAAATCTTCCCAGAAATCCCCACGGCCGACTTCCTGCAGCTGTAAAGATAAGTTTTTTAAGTTAACCTTACCTTCCCGACAGGTCCCTGGACGTGGCTCCTGCCAAAAATCTGAAGGCTGCTTCTCCTGCAAGGTAAGTTTTTAAAGTTAACCTTACCTTCTGTCTCAAGTAGTGACTTTAACCTGATGTGCTTCTGTTTAAAGGTTTTTGAAGTCTTCTGGATGTTAAAAGGACAGTTTAAGGATTATGTAGTGTTGTATTCTTTGAGGGATGTATTTGAATTAATGGTTGCTAAGATGTTCACCACTGTATGTTTTAAAAATGTTAACTTAAGTTCATAGAATAAACATTATTTTGCTTCAAAAAATACTTTTCCATTTCTGCTGTACCACACCTGTAGAGTGGGCCATGTGCTCCCCATACCACAATCTATTAAAACTTGTGGGTCAGGTGAACTCCATGATACACTTTGGGGTTCTCTAAACCCTGGCCCATAACAATATGAGCCACACATATCAGCAATTTGAGTTAGACAAGGCTTCCGAGGTTATGTTATGATAAACATGCACAAAGGTTTGTTTTAGTATATGTGCCTACCCTTTGGTGTGTCATCGGCATGTGCTATTTTGCAGTGAACAATGGAATGTCTATTGCAAGGTTTGCCATGAGTCGTAGTATACCTGGATTGTGTTTTGAAAACTGGATCGTCAGGATCTGAGCACCTAGCTAACTTAGAGCAGATAATAAAGAAATCTCAAGAGACTGGGGCATGCATCAAGAAGGAAAAGTGTAATTTTCATACCACTGAGATCATTTATCTGGGATATCGCATAGATGCACAAGGATTACACCCCATGGAAGATAAGGTCAGAGCAATAATGGAGGCACCGGCCCCTAGAAACACATCTGAGCTCCAGTGATCCTTAGGAATGCTGAATTCCCAGGGGCATTTTCTACCAAATTAGTCGACCTTATTGACCCCTTTGCATATGCTACTAAAGAAGCACCAGTGTTGGGTTTGGAAGATTCTCCAAAGAAAAGCTTTTAACAGAGTAAAGCAGCTGTTACATTCATCATGTTTATTGGTGCATTTCGACCCGTCTAAGGAATTGGTGTTAACTTGTGATGCCTCTCCACATGGTGTTGGTGCAGTATTGTCCCATCAGATGGGCAACAGGTCTGAAAGAGCTACAGGATAAGTCTCGAAAAATCCTCCCCGGAGCCGAAAAAGGCTACTCTCAGATTTAAAAGTAAGGCTTGTCAGTAGTATATGGGGTAAGGAAGTTCCATCATAATGTATGTGGCAGGCATTTTACCCTTGTTCCAGACTATAAACCACTCTTGGTTCTTTTTAAAGAAGATAATACTATTCCGCCAATTGCATCAGCAAGAATTCCGCATTGGGCATTCATTCTGTCCACCTACAAATATATAATCAAGCACTGGCCTGCAAATGCGGATGTGATTAGTCGCCTGCCATGATCAGAGAGTGTAGCAACTCCCCCAAAACCACAGGAAATTGTTATGGTGTTGAATTTGTTGGACGTTGCCAGCTTCAGTGCAGAAAATCAAGTATTGAACCAGCAGAGATCTGCTGTTGCCCAAAGTAAGGCACAGGACACTAAGAGGTTGGGCCAGTGCCCCAGTTTCTGAAAAAGTAAAGCCCTACTATATGCAAAAGGATGAATTAAGTTGTGAAGATGGCATCATACTTTACAAAGCCACGGTAGTCGGCCCTGTACCAGGAAGGGAGTTGCTCCTGGCCGAATTGCACACTGCCCATCTGGTTATACCTAAGATGAAGACGCTCTCCAGAAGTTATGTATGGTGGCCTGGCATCGATGCTGACACTGAGAGCCTGATGAAGTTCTGTGAACAGCACCTAGTGCAACAAAGGTTGTCTGCTACACTACCCACTGCACCCTTGGGAATGGCCGGGTCGGCCATGGGTATGAGTTCATGTTGATTATTGGGGCCATTCTTGGGCACAATGTTTGTGCTTCTTATTGGTGCCCATTCAAAATGGAATGGAAGTGTTTGAAACAAAGCCTATGGCACCGTTGCCACAATTGAAAAATTGCATCAGTGTTTTTCGACCCAAGGGATACCTGAAGTCACAGTGTCAGGTAATGCGACAGCCTGCACGAATGCTGAATTTCAAAGTTTCACCTCCTTAAGTGATATCAAACATATCAGAACTGCACTTTACCACCCAGCGTCCAACAGACTGGCTGAGCAAGCAGTCCAAACCTTCAAGACGGGCCTCAAGAAGCAGTCAGGCATGACCCTGGAGACTAGAATCTCACAATTCCTTGTGGGCTATAGAACCACTCCTCACTGTGCAATGGGAATATCGGCAGCAGAGATTTGATGGGCTGGCGTCTTAGAACCAGACTAAGCCTGATGTTTCCGAATTTGGCAGAAAGAATAGAGGCCAGTCAGTGCCGTCAGTAGAACAATCATGAATCAGGCAAATCAACAATGTCTCTTTCAGTGGAGGAAGCCGTGTATGTCAGAAATATTGGAAGTGGTTTTAGTTAGGTCACAGGAGTTGTATCAAAAACAGGAGCTTTGTCTTATGAAGTGGATGTACAAAGAAGAACGAAAGTAGAACATTCATAAGGCTGAGAGTTGTCCCTGCAGCCAGTACTGCCACCTAAAACCACGTATCCAGCAGGAACATTGTTGTCTATTCAAGCAGTGAAGTACCAAGCATAGTGGTTCGCACTGCTGCCTCACAGTGCCAGGGACCCGGGTGTGATTCCAGAGTTGGGTGACTGTGTGAAATTTGTACGTTCTCCCCATGCCTGCACGGGTTTCCTCTGGGTTCTCCGGTTTCATCCCACAGTCGAAAGAAGTGCAGGTTAAGTGGATTGGTCATTCTAAATTGCATCTTCATGTCCAAAGATGTGCAGATTAGGTGTGGTTACGGGGATAGGGCAAGGGAATGGGCCTAGGTAGGGTGCTTTTCCAGCAGGTCGGTGCAGGCCTGATGGGCCAAGTGGCCTCCTTCTGACTGCTGTGATTCTATGGAGCCAGTATGTGACAGGCAAATCTGTGTTTACTACGGAAACGGATGAAGTCAGTACCTGAGGAGATGCCGGGTAAGGTGGTTTCTGCATAAAGCTCCCCAGCGGAAGCACCTCCGACAAAGGAGTTACACCGCTCCACTAGAAATCGGAAACCGCCCGCAAGACTCAATTTATGAAGGACTAATTGCATGTGTTTAATGTTCTAACTATTGGGGATTAAGTAACTTAATTATTATCGATGTGTAAAATAACTTGGAGAGGGAGGGATGTGGGGCTGGGTTCTCTGGTCCCCGACGCCAAAATCGCGTTCAACGATCTGCCGGAGAATCCAAGTTTCCGACCAAATCGGGGGCGGAGGCACTTTCACGATGCTCTGCCCCCTCCAAAGCAGCATACTCAGAGAGTACGCCGCGCCACTTATCGACAGCCTCAGGATGCTCCGCTCCCGACCAGCCGATTTCCCGACGGCATGGGCCACGTGTGGTCCCAGCCTGTTGGGAACTCGGCGTGGCGGCTGTGGAGGGCCAATCCGCGGGGAGGGGAGGACATTATTCGGGGCTGGTGGAACTGTGGGGGGTGGTCCGCCGCACGTGAGCCGGCCAAAGGGGGGACACTATTCCGCGGGACGGATCCGCGAGTGGCCTCCGCCATGTAGCACGCCACAGCCGCTCCAGGCCGCACCATGCGCATGCATGGCCCTGCCCGGCAATTCTCCGGGGCGTATCGGCAGCGAGAGCTGTGTGCTCTACGCTGCCGGAATGCTAGCCCCCAGCAAAACGGGGAATCGGTGGCCATTTCACGCCATTTATTCTGGCGTAAAACGCCACTGTTCCCGTGCCGGCATGGTGACATAGCCCTAGAATCGGTGAATCCAGCCTGTGGTGTTTGTCCCCTTTAGGGGCAGCGCGGTAGCATTGTGGATAGCACAATTGCTTCACAGCTCCAGGGTCCCAGGTTCGATTCCGGCTTGGGTCACTGTCTGTGCGGAGTCTGCACATCCTCCCCGTGTGTGCGTGGGTTTCCTCCGGGTGCTCCGGTTTCCTCCCACAGTCCAAAGATGTGCGGGTTAGGTGGATTGGCCATGATAAATTGCCCTTAGTGTCCAAAATTGGCCTTAGTGTTGGGTCAGGTTACTGGGTTATGGGGATAGGGTGTAGGCGTTGACCTTGGGTAGGGTGCTCTTTCCAAGAGCCGGTGCAGACTCGATGGGCCGAATGGCCTCCTTCTACACTGTAAATTCTATGATCTATGATTTTAAGGGGAGAGCTGCTGGGAGAGTCATGTGACCAAGGTAACCAATCAGGGATCAGGATGGGGTTTCATCCTCGCAAGCATGGGTTTCTGTATTAGTTCGACCCTGGAAGCTGGTTCACAGCCATAAAACTGCAAGCATCTGCATTGTAGTTATATGTAAATAAACATTGCAATTGTTATTTATCTAATTGGTGAACGTGAAATATTACAGTAGCAAAAGTAAATGCAGGCCACTTAAGAAGCAGAAATTATCATGGGGAATAAGGAAATGGTAGAGACATTGAACAAATATTTTGTATGGCTTCACAGCGGAAGACAAAAGCCACCTACTATAAATAGACGGTAACCAAGGGGCTAATAAGAGTGAATAACTTTAAGTAATTAATACCAGCAGATGAAAATTATTGGAGATATTTAAGGGATTAGATGTTCACAATTCCCAGGAGTAAATTATCTACATTCTGGAGTTTTAAAGGAGATAGCTGCATGGAGAATGAATGTAGTGATTATTATTTTCCAGAAATCTCTGGACTCTAGAATGCTTCCAAGAGGTAGTTAGCAAATGTAACAATGCTATTCAACAAAGGAGAGAGAGAAGAAATAGGGAGATATGGAACAGAGAGCCTGATATCAGACTTTGGCAAAACATGGAATATACTTGTACTGAAGACGGTACAGCAAAGCTTCACTTCATTGGTTTCTGGGATGAGGGGGTTGTCCTATGATGAGAGGCTGATTAAATTGGGCCCATGTTCTTTGGAGTTTAGAAGAATGAGAGGTGATCTCATTGAAACGTACAAGATTCTGAAGGGGCTTGTCCGGGTAAACACTGACATTTAAGAAGCAGTATTATGACACAGTATCTGAGAAGCATTTAGGCACTTGAAAAGCCATAGCATCACAAGGCTACGAAAGTGCTGGAAAACGGGATTAAAATAGTGCGGTACTTGATAGCCGGCGCAGATACGATGGGCCAAAGGGCCTCTAAAAACCCCATGAGTATTGGTGGAATTTTCCAGTGCCACTGAAGGTGAGCCCCCATGGGGAGTTCCCTGGTGGCGCAGCTGATGAGCTATGCAAATAGCCATTGACTTTGGCTGGATCGTTAGACTCCGTCGGCGGCCAATCTACCAGCAGAAAACCCCCAGTGGGAATGGAAGGTGCGGAAAATCCTGGCCTATGTTTCTCCTGACTGGGGAATCTAGAAGATGGGGGCATAGTCTCACGGTTAGCATTTAGGACTGAGATGAGGAAGAATTTCTTCAAACAAAAGATTGTGAATCTTTGGAATTCTCCACCCTAGAGGGTCATGGACGCTCCATTATTGAGTAGATTTTACGGCTGGGATAGACGTATTTGTCTTCTTTCAGGGAATCAAGGGATATGGGGAGAGGGTGGGTAAGTGATATAAGAAACAGGGAATCAGCCATGATCGTATTGAATTGGGGGTGGGGGGGAACAGGCTCGAGGGGTTGAATGATCTACTTTGGCTCCTATTTTGTTACAAGCATATACAGCACTTTGGAATAGTTCCAGGCTGTAAATGGTGGTGTTTTTAAAGACAAAACGTCTTTAGGCATATATCGATTCATTACTTGACTTAGGCACTGAATTAAGTGTTAACAGATTTCTGTCCGTGCAAATCACACAAGCTATATCACAACAGATCTATAAGTGAGTACTTCCTGCAGAACAGAAGAGCATAGTATATAAAAATGAGTCACTCCAGTTTATGCAGGCAGCACAAACTATGTTGATGGCGTGGACTACACAAAAGAAGCCGATTGAAATGAATTGTAGCCTCACACCACATTCTATCTTCTGAACACTAATGAACAAGACCAGGAAGAGCAGCTGGATATATTTAAACAGTGAACCCATTAGAGCTTTTATTTTTACGCTGAAACCACTTTTCTGTGATTGATTCTAGCAATCTGCTACTCACGGGCCTTAAATTTATCAAATGTATTCTGTTTATCAAAAAACCTCTTTGCAAGCATTTAAGGTTAGAAACTGAATCAAATTAATATCTTCTTTTAGAGTGTGTTTTACCAGGTTGCAGACAACTATTATTCCATCTACAATCATAGCTGTAATAACTACTTCCAGAATTAATTCATTAGAGCATGGGCTTGGTGCCCAAACATGATACTGAGTCAGGCAGGCTAAATAGGTTCTTTCCTCATTGTTATGCTTGTCCAGAGAGAGAATCATAAATAATATTGGTTTGCAATATATCAGGAAGCATTATAACGGTGTGTGGATAGTGATGTTTTATATGAATGAGCTTTGGGTTGTAATCTCAGAATTATTCCCTGTGCCACGTGCCAGTGAGGCGAGAAATAGGAGGATAGTGCAGCTAAACACGTGGCTAAACTGGTGGTGTAGGAGGGAGGGTTTCAGATTTCTGGACCATTGGAATTTCTTCCAGGGCAGGTGGGACCTGTACAAGAAGGACGGGTTGCATCTAAACTGAAGGGGCACCAATATCCTGGCTGGGAGGTTTGCTGGAGTAACTTGGGAGGATTTGAAATAGTATGGCAAGGGGGGTGGGAACCAGAACGTTAGCTTAGAAGATGTAATAACTGAAGGGGAAATGGAGAACAAAAATCAGAGACCAACATCACCCTCAGGCAGAGCAAAAAAGGTGACAGGTATGAGAAGGGAGGTGGTCAATGCAGGACTGAGGGTGTTGTACCTAAATGCATGCAGTATATGGAACAAGGTAAAATAAGCTGGTTGAAATTGGCCGGTATGATGTTGTGGGTATCACAGAGATGTGGCTGCAAGGGGATCAGGACTGGGATCTAAATATACAAGGATATGTGTCCTATCGAAAAGACAGGCAAAGGGGGCGAGGTTCCACTGTTAGTAAGAAATTAAGTTAAATCTTTAGCAAGGAGCGATATAGGATCAGAAGGCATAGAATCTCTGTGGGTAGAGTTGAAGAATCGCAAAGGTAAAATGTCCCTGATGGGAGTTATGTACAGGTCCCCTAGCAGTCGTCAGGATGTGGGGCAGAAAATAAATCAGGAGATAGAAAAGGCATGTAAGAAAGACAATCTTACAATAATCATGGTGGACTTCAATATGCAGGTGGACTGGGAAAATCAGGTTGATAGTGGATCCCAAGAAAAGGTATTTGTGGAATATCTAAGATGTTTTTTTGGAGCAGCTTGTGACAGCCTACTAGGGATCAGGCAATTCTGGATTTGGTGATGTATAATGAGGCAGGCTTGATTAGGGAACTTAAGGTGAAGGAACCCTTCGGGAGCAGTGAACAAAATATGATAGAATTTAGCCTGCAGTTTGAGAGGGAGAAGCTGGAATCAGATGTCACGGTATTACAATTAAATAAGAGTAACTACAAAGACATGAGTTGTCTAGAGTTGATTGGAAAGGGAGCCTAGCAGGGAAGATAGTGGAACAGCAATGGCAGAGCTTTTGGAGGATTATTTGGGAGGCACAATAGAAATTCATCCCAAGGAGGAGGAAACATGCTAAGGAGAGGACGAGGCATCCATGGCTGACAAGGGAAGTCAAGGACAGCATAAATACAAAAAAAAAGCATCCAAAGTGGCTAGGATTAGAGGGTAGCCAGAGGATTGGGAAGCATTTAAAAGCAAGCAGAGGACAACTAAAAAAGCAATAAGGGGGGAGAAAATGAAATTTGAGTGTAAGCTAGCTGGGACCTGTGTATATCATGTATATTGTAACTTATATAATAAATAACAAGTTTCTTTACGCCTCTCATGTGGGCTCCTCTGTGGACACAATATCGGTGACAAGGATAAAGTGGAGCTGCAAACAACGCTGCTAATCGTTGGATGCCTCCGCCTCTGCTTGTACCACTGGGGAAAGGTATGCAATACTTTCAACATGCCACTTTCTGGGAAATTGGATGCATTGATGCGAGTATAGGAGATTGGCCAAAAACGCAGAACGTATGTGCTACTTCTTCAGGCTAACACTATAACTGCTGACTGTTATGTTCTGGTGCTTGGCCGGTTGGAATAGGTGCACTAGAGAACATCTAGTTTGTGACTAGTTAAATGTTTATTGTTAAACAATAACCTGGGTTAGATAATCAGAAGAAATTTATCAAAATCTACTCACGATTAGAAATGATCTAAGAATTACTACAAATGTGACTATCCACCATGACAACTATCTCCAGACTACCTGAAGTGACAGTGTCATGTGGTTGTTCTTTACTGCCACCTGCTGGTTGGAGGTCGTATCTATCACTATTTACATGATTGCTTATGCATATCATCACAGGGACGAGCGGCAGACAGTGATCCTGTTGACAGCCTGCGGAGTGCCCACCTTCAGCATTATCAAAAGCCTAGCGTACTCCGCATCCCCAACACTAAGTCGTTCGAGGAATTGGCAACGCTAGTGGAAAATAATTACGACTCCAAACTATCTGTCTTCATGCAAAGGTATCATTTTAATTTAGCTGAAAGAATCCCAATAGAGTCCATAACTTAATTCTTTATGCATCTGAGGAAGCTGAATTTTTGTGAGTATAGCCCTTCTCTTTCCGAAATGCTGTGGGGCAGATTGGCCTGTGGTGTGAATAATATGGCCAGACAAAATGTTTCATCATTGTGGTGGTTATAAACAGACTGTGAATAGGCGTTCTAGATTGGACTGGTGCCTGAGGACTTAGATGCAGAATTGGCTAAAGGTCTCTCGTTTGCAAAGGTTGACATGATCCATGCATAACTCCAATTGGAGTTGGACCCTGAGTCTCAGCAGTACATGACAATAAATACCCACGGGGGTTGTAAGAGTGCACTAGACTGCCTTTCGAGGTATTATCAGCTTGCATCATTTTCCAGCGTGTTATGGAAAATATTCTGTGGGGCTTGCCGCATGTGGCAGTTTATTTGGATGACGCTTTGGTCATGGGGACGATGGAGCGTGAGCCCTTGAGCAATCTGGATGAGGTACTCCACCACCTTTCAGAGACAGATGTGCCCCTCAAGAGAGAGAAGCACGTTTTTCACACCAAAGAGGTCGCCTAGGTATCGAGTAGACCGGGAGGGTGTACACCCAGTGGAGGAAAAGGAGGATTAGGCCATTCCGTCCACAACATCGACCAGAATCCAGAGGTCGGCCCTACTACTGGTGGCGTATGAGCATACATTTGAGCATTGGCCGGGCACGCAGATCGAGAACGCGAATGAGTTGAGTTGACTCCCGCTGCTGAGGAGACCACCGACACCTCCCAGAGCTGATTAAGTCATAGTTGCGTTGCACGTCATGGACATATTGTCAGTTGCGAGCCTAAATATGCGAGTGGACATAAACAGAGCGCCCATTGTGCAAAGTTCACCATATAGAACTCTACAGGGGCCAACATCAGAAATTATCCAGTGAGTTAAAGGCTGTTATCACTAAAATAGCAGAGCTCAGTGTGTAAGGCAGCATCCTCCTCTGGGGTACTTGCATTGTGGTCCCGTACACGAGTCAGGACACCATACTGAAAGACCTTCATAATGGACACCTGGGAGTGTCCAAAATGATAAATGCTCGCCCGCAGCTATATTTGGATGTGAAGATAGAGCGACTGGCCCAACAATGTAGTGTGTGCCAGGAACTGCAGAAGCTCTCGCTGCATCTCTTCGACCCTGTGAGTGGTAGGGACAGCCTTGGGCGTGGCTTCGGGCCAATTTTGCCGGACCTTTTTGAGGCTCCATGTTCCTGATCATAATTGATGGGCATTCAAAATGGCTGGATGTCGTCCACGACTTTGAAAGCGAGTGGTATAACTAATACTAGGGTCACTGGACCAGTCCAATCCGGTTCCCCATAACCCTCGGGGAATAAGATCTTCCCCGCTAAAGGGAGGTTCCTTCTGTAGCGGGATCAACCCGGATATAAAAACCCTGGATGTAGGTCAGGTCACAGGTGTCCCTTCAGGGAGTGTATTGTACAGTATTCTATTGTGTTGTACAGTGTTGAATTCAACCTCATCTTGTTTTCCCTCATGTGCTCATGTGGTTGCTGCCTCAAAACTTAACAGTGACGATTGAGGAATTGCAACTCGGTACGGCGGCATGGGAGCACAGTGGTTAGCACAGTTGCTTCCCAGCACCAGGGATCCTGGGTTCAATTTCCGGCTTGAGTGATTGTCTGTGCGGAGTCTGCACATTCTCCCCGTGCCTGCGTGAGTTTCCTCCGGCTGCTCCGGTTTCCTCCCACATGTCCCGAAAGACGTGCTGTTAGGTGAATTGAACATTCTGATTCTCCTGTGTACCCGAACTGGCGCCGGAGTGGCGACCAGGGGATTTTCACAGTAATTTCATTGCAGAGTTAATGTAAGCCGACTTGCGACAATAATAAAGATTATTATTATCTTTTCGCATGCACATATCCCGGAAGTGTTAGTCATCAAGAATGGCATGCCGTTTACTAGTGAGGAGTTCAGGGGTTTATGGAAAATGCAGACAGTGACACATTTGCATGGCCCCATATCACCCAGCTTCGATGGGGCTAGCCGAAAGATCAGTACAATCATTCGAGAGATTGAAGAAGCATACCTCGGGCTCCCTCGCCACATGCCTGACCAGATTCTTATTTTGTCACTGTACAACTCCACACGCCGTGACCGGCGTAGCACCAGCAGAACTTCTGATGGACCGCAGACTTCGGACCCACCTCAGCCTTGCTTTTCCAGATATTGGCGGAAAAATAGGCCGTGGTCAAGAGTAACAAGGGCGTTGTCCAGACAAGTGTAAACCACTCAGACAGTTCATACCAGATGACCAAAGCTACACTAGAGGAGCCAGCTTTGTTGGAGACGGCCCCGGAACCTGCAGCTTCCCTCGCCACCCCCCCGCTCCCCGAAGGGTGACCTGATTCAAAAATAAAGGAGGTTGATGATTCTGACTGCGACATGGAAAACCCGGCATCGGAAATTTCTGACGCTGAGCAGAAAGACAGCAGCCACCAGTGGTCATCCAACCATGACGATCAGCGAGGAAGCGGCATTCACCATCTAGATTTACACCGCTTGATCCACCTCCACAAGCACACTATGTGCAGCCATGGGCGAAGAAGAGCAAACGCCCGACTAATCCACCTTCCCAGGAGGAGTTTTCTGATTTTGGGGAGGCAAGGATGTAATAACCTGCACGAAACCTACAGCATCAGACCAATTAGTCTCCCATGAGGCTCTTTGATTATGAGCTTCCCGCTGAGGGGCAGGGGCCCCATCAGCGGCGCAATGGACATAAGTATAAAAGCTCAACCCGAGTAGGAAACAAGCAGAGAAATGACAACTGGGACCTGTACAATGCGTAAATAGTTACTTAAATAATAAATATCCAATTTCTTTAAGTCTCTTGTGTGGACTCCTCTGAAATGAAATGAAATGAAAATCGCTTATTGTCACAAGTAGGCTTCAATGAAGTTACTGTGAAAAGCCCCTAGTCGCCACATTCCGGCACCTGTTTGGGGAGGCTGTTATGGGAATTGAACTGTGCTGCTGGCCTGCCTTGGGCTGCTTTCAAAGCCAGCGATTTAGCCCTGTGCTAAACAGCCCCTTGTGTCTGTGGGCACAATAATAATAATCCCTGACCTTGAAAGCTTCAGCCCTCTGACCAAGCCCAACCCTCTTTTGAGGTCTTCCTCCTTCTTCCTGAGCACTGGGCCAGCAGCTCCGGTGCCCTTGAGCTGCATGTCGGAAAATGGAAATGGCCACTCGCCGCCTCGTTTCCCCTCCGAAGTCAATGCGTTTGAAAAGGAACGTAAAGCAACACCCTCATGACACCCCGCTGGGGAGTTGGCTAATTCCTGGGAGGCCGCTGCATTCGACTTCAATCTCACGAATGAAATTCAACTGAATGTAAATGAGGGTTAATGATATGCTCACCATTTATGGGCGAGATCCAGAACTTGCCATCGGGATGCGGGCTGGGTGGATTGCAAACTGGTTCGTGGCTGGTCCAAACCTTTGGCCTTTCCCGTTCTTTGCCCAACATGCCGAGAACTGTGCCGGGCGCAAAGCATTGGTTAAATCGCAAACTCTACTTCCACTGCCTTTGAGAAAGAGTTCCAAAGACTTATGACCCTCTGAGATAAAACATTTCTCCTCATCTCTATCCTAAATGGACAACCCTTTATTTTTAAACAGTGACCAATAGTTCTAGATCCCCCCACAAGAGGAAACATCGTTTTCACCCTGTCCAGAATCCTCAGGATCTTATATTTCAATCAAGATGCCTCTTACTCTTCAAAGTTCCAGAGCATTAGCAGATCCCTGGCGGTACGTAGAAACTTTTCAAAAGGTTTGTTAAAGAATCTGAAAGCCTGACTGGTGGGCCCCGTTAGCAACTTCTCAGGGGTCAGGGCTCAGATCTTTCCAGGGGATAGACACTCCCAATTTCCGTCTGCTGCTTAAAAACTGAGCATCTTGGTTATAGGCCCCACAAGGAATGAAATGGAAAAAGCCAAAAGTCTAAGAGATGCACCAAGTGCCAAACTAGACTCTGAACCTCCTCCAGCTGGTCTCCCAGTGATCTGCAGGGTCACTGCTTTACCAGACTCTGGCAATCAAATTCAATTTTTAATTATTTCAGATTTCTGAGTGTTTTGTGGCATCACATTCTGGAGTTCCATTTACATTTCCCTGAAACAGCAGGAAGATTGTTTTTACACAGAAAGATTTATGAATATAATTTTCAAACATCATGCCAAGGATAGACAGATCCTGCAGTGAGAACCAGGAACATCCATCTAATAGATAGCTGTCAGTAAATACCGGTTTTCTTAACAATATTTTAAAAACACTACAGGCAGTGCTCTCATGTTGTGAGTAATATGTAATATTCTAATTTACACAGTGACTTCATGATTACCAAAGCATTTGTAGAGGTGGCCTTTCAATCAAAATGGTTGTGTGCTACTTATATAGTCTGATAGGGTGGCACGGTGGCACAGTGGTTAGCACTGCTGCCTCACAGCACCAGAGACCCGGGTTCAATTCCGGCCTTGGGTGATTGTCTGTGTGGAGTTTGCACATTCTCCCCGTGTCTGCGTGGATTTCCTCCGGGTGCTCCGGTTTCCTCCCACAGTCCAAAGGTGTGCAGGTTAGATGAATTGGCCATGCTAAATTGCCCCTTAGCATCCAAAGGTTAGGTGGGTTACAGGCATAGGGTGGGGGAGTGGGCCTGCGTAGGGTGCTCTTTCAGAGGCTCAGTGCAGACTCGATGGGCCGATTGACTTCGTTTTGAACTGTAATGATTCTATAATTCTGTGAATCCACAACACAACTATTATCCTTGGACAATTAGCAGGAGGTCTAATTGACCCAGGATCTCCCTAGGAACACTTTTCTACTTCTATTTAGACTAAGAACAATATGCTCTTTTTCTGTGATTCACAAAGGAGGTGATCACACAAATCTGCCATCTCTTGAAAGCAGATCTTCAGCCTGTAATGGTGCTGCCAGTGGTTGTGAAGGTGAAAACCCTCAACTTCCTCATGTCAGCGTCTTTTCAGACTGATATCCCCGTCCATCATCCATTACTCCATCAAAGAGACTCTTTATTTCAGAATATTGGATTTCCTCGTAGAGTCATCAAGTCATACAGCGCAGAAAAGGCCCTTCAACCCATCGAGTCTGCACCGACAATAACTATCTCTGAGCTTCCTAGTGCCTGCCATTCATTACATCCTCCCTTGTCCTATTTCTTCTTCACTTATCAGGCGTAAAAAACATCTGCCGCTGCTCTCCCCATCTGACCAACCCATCTATATCGCCCTGTAACCTATGACCCTCTTCTTCGCTGTTAACCACCCGACGAAGCTTGGTGTCATCTGCAAACATACTTATCATTCCCGTCCACGTTCTCATCTATATCATTTATATATATAACAAACAACAAGGGACTCAGCACTGACCCCTGTGGCATGTGAACACAGGCATCCAGTTATTCAAACAGCCTTCTCCCAACACCCCTTTGTGTCCTATTACTAAGCCAGCTTCAGATCCGTCTCAACAAGTTTCCTTGAATTCCATGTGCTTCAGCCCTCTTCACTCAGAACAGAGTGAATCAGACGTAGGCACATGGCTTTACCAGAATAGCAAACTCTCCTGTAAGTGCACTTTTTAGGTACTGCATCTTAATGGTGATGTGTTGTTGCCCTTTCTTGACCTAAACCACAGTGTGTGTTTAACCCGTATACGGTGGACAAATGATCACACAGATTGTTTTGTACAATAATTGTTTATTAACATACACAAGGTGTGGTAGTATGTATTAGGGGTCATGTGGGACTGGAAGCCCTAATGTCATTGGCTGACAGATCCCGGGTCCTGGTTGGCCGTTGACCTCTAGCTCCGCCCTGAAGGCGGAATATAAGAAGCCGGAGTCCTCCCCCGCAGACCATTCTACTATCGAGCTGCGGGGGAACAGACACGCTTAATAAAGCCTCATCGACTTCACTCTATTCGTCTCACGGAGTCTTTGTGCGCTACAATTTATTAAGCGTGCCTAAAAAGGACTATGGAGCTCAGGATCATCCCGGAATGCCTGAGGATCAGCCCCCACGCAGTGAACGTGGCAGCAGCCTTCAAGCACTGGCAGACTTGTTTCGAGGCCTACCTCAGAACGGCCACCGGCCGGGTCACAGAAGACCAAAAACTACAGGTCCTGCACTCGAGGTTAAGCACGGAGACGCGGAGGATTTCCAGACGGCGTTCGCAGCACTGAAAAGTCTCTATGTCCGCCCAGTTAACCAAATCTACGCTCGCTACCAGCTCGCGACAAGACGGCAAAGTCCCGGAGAATCGATTGACGAATTCTACGCTGCGCTGCTGATTTTGGGACGAGCCTGCAGCTGCCCTTCGGTGAACGCAAATGAACACACGGGCATGTTAATGCGCGATGCTTTTGTGGCAGGTATGCAATCCTCCCAAATCCGCCAAAGACTTCTAGAAAAAGAGTCGCTAGGACTCTCAGAGACACGGGCCCGAGCAGCCTCCCTAGACGTGGCCGCGCGGAATACCCGCGCCTACGGCCCCGACCGCGCGGCGGACCATTGGGCTCCGTACGTACCCGTCGCGACAAACCCCCCCCGCCCCCGGACACCCCACAGGCTTGCGCGGTCCAAACGCCAAGTCGCACCGGGGGCGCCCGCTGCTATTTCTGCGGCCAGGCGAAACACCCCCGGCAGCGCTGCCCGGCCCGCGCAGCAAGCTGCAAGAGCTGCGGGAAAAAGGGCCATTTCGCGGTTGTGTGCCGGTCCCGCGAGGTCGCCGCTGTCCCTGGAGAACAGGGAGCCCTGCACGCCGCTTACGCTCCCCAACCCCCCCAGCGCCCCGTGTACGACCCGCAGGCGCAGCCACTCTGGGTGCCGACCACCGTGGTCCCGGGAGAACAGGGAGCCCTGCACGCCGCTTACGCTCCCAACCCCCCCCCCCCCGTCCCCACGTATGACCCGCCGGCGCTACCAATTTGGGTCCCGACCACCGCTGTCCCCAGAGATGAGGGAGCCCCACGCGGTCCTAACGCTCCCCAACCCCCCCAGCGCCCCATGTGCGACCCGCACTTTGGGTCCCGGCCACCATGAGGGGAAGAAGGGCGCCGCCATCTTGGACCACCCCAGACCTGTACGACGCATGGGGCGGCCATTTTGTCCACCCCCGCTGCCATCTTGTGACCCCCCAGCCATGTGCGATGTATGGGGGCAGCCATTTTGTTCATCCCCGACGCCATCTTGGACGGCAACAACGGACCCCAGTGTCGACGGCTCCACGGGGTTCGAGGAAGAGGCTCCACTACTACAACCATGTCTCGCTTCAATAACGCTCGATCAAGCTCGGCCCCGGACACTCCAGACGACGACGACAACGGTGCTAATAAACGGGCACGAGACACCATGCCTAGTCGACTCCGGGAGCACGGAGAGCTTTATCCACCCCGACACGGTAAGACGCTGTTCCTTGACCACCTATCCCAGCGCACAAAAGATTTCCCTAGCTGCAGGATCCCACACCGTACAGATCAAAGGTTTCTGCATAGTTACCCTAACGGTGCAGGGGAGGGAGTTCAAAAACTACAAGCTACACGTCCTTCCCCAACTCTGCGCCCCCACATTACTGGGATTAGATTTCCAGTGCAATCTACAGAGCCTTACGTTCAAATTCGGCGGCCCAATACCCCCACTCACTATCTGCGGCCTCGCAACCCTCAAGGTGCAACCCCCGTCCTTGTTTGCGAACCTCACCCCGGATTGCAAACCCGTCGCCACTAGGAGCAGACGGTACAGCGCCCAGGACCGGACCTTCATTCAGTCCGAAGTCCAGCGGCTACTAAAGGAAGGCATAATCCAGGCCAGCAATAGTCCCTGGAGAGCACAGGTGGTAGTAGTGAAGACAGGGGAGAAACAAAGGATGGTCATAAACTATAGCCAGACCATCAACAGGTACACACAACTAGACGCGTACCCTCTCCCCCGCATATCCGACATGGTCAATCAGATTGCCCAATATAAAGTCTTCTCCACCGTGGACCTCAAGTCCGCCTACCATCAGCTCCCCATCCGCCCAAATGACCGCAAGTACACAGCCTTCGAGGCAGACGGGCGATTATACCATTTCCTAAGGGTCCCATTTGGCGTCACAAACGGGGTCTCGGTCTTCCAACGGGAGATGGACCGAATGGTTGATCAACATGGGTTGCGGGCCACGTTCCCGTATCTCGACAATGTAACCATCTGCGGCCACGACCAGCAGGACCACGACGCCAACCTCCAAAAATTCCTCCAGACCGCCAAAGCCTTGAACCTCACGTACAACGAGGACAAGTGCGTTTTTAGCACCAA
The DNA here is from genome assembly GCF_047496885.1 of Scyliorhinus torazame. Taxonomy (NCBI): domain Eukaryota; kingdom Metazoa; phylum Chordata; class Chondrichthyes; order Carcharhiniformes; family Scyliorhinidae; genus Scyliorhinus; species Scyliorhinus torazame. Next base: position 199,515,703 of record NC_092707.1, on the reverse strand, counting down.
CCGGCTAGCCATTCTGGGCTACGTAGTACGCAATGGGATAATAGGCCCCGACCCCGAACGTATGCGCGCCCTCATGGAATTTCCCCTCCCGCACTGCTCAAAAGCCCTGAAACGCTGCCTGTGTTTTTTTTCATACTACGCCCAGTGGGTCCCCCAGTACGCAGTTAAGGCCCGCCCCCTAATACAGACCACGACCTTCCCTCTGTCGACAGAGGCTTGCCAGGCCTTCAGCCGCATCAAAGCGGATATCGCAAAGGCCACGATGCGCACCATCGGCGAGTCCCTCCCCTTCCAGGTCGAGAGCGACGCCTCTGACGTAGCTCTAGCGGCCACCCTTAACCAAGCGGGCAGACCCGTGGCCTTTTTCTCCCGAACCCTCCACGCTTCAGAAGTCCGCCACTCCTCAGTGGAAAAGGAAGCCCAAGCCATAGTGGAAGCTGTGCGACATTGGAGGCATTACCTGGCCGGCAGGAGATTCACTCTCCTCACCGACCAACAGTCGGTAGCCTTCATGTTCGATAATGCACTGCGGGGCAAAATCAAAAACCACAAGATCTTAAGGTGGATCGAGCTCTCCACCTTCAACTACGAGATCTTGTATCGTCCCGGAAAGCTGAACGAGCCGTCCGATGCCCTATCCCGCGGCACATGTGCCAATGCACAAATTAACCGCCTCCAAACCCTCCACGAGGACCTCTGCCACCCGGGGGTCACTCGGTTTTTCCACTTTATCAAGTCCCGCAATCTCCCATACTCTTTAGAGGAGGTCCGTACAGTCACAAGGGACTGCCACATCTGCGCAGAATGCAAACCGCATTTGTTCAGGCCGGATGGGGCGCACCTGATTAAGGCTTCCCGCCCCTTTGAACGCCTTAGTCTGGATTTCAAAGGGCCCCTCCCCTCCACCGACCGCAACACATACTTCCTTAATGTGGTGGACGAGTACTCCCGCTTCCCATTCGCCATCCCCTGCTCTGACATGACCGCGGCCACAGTCATTAAAGCCCTGAACACCATCTTCACACTGTTCGGTTGCCCCGCATACGTCCACAGCGACAGGGGGTCCTCTTTCATGAGTGACGAGCTGCGCCAGTTCCTGCTCAGCAAGGGCATAGCCTCAAGCAGGACGACCAGCTACAACCCCCGGGGGAACGGGCAAGTAGAGAGGGAGAACGGCACGGTCTGGAAGACCGTCCTACTGGCCCTACGGTCCAGGGACCTCCCAGTTTCACGGTGGCAGGAGGTCCTCCCGGACGCTCTCCACTCCATCCGGTCGCTATTATGTACGAGCACTAATCAAATGCCTCATGAGCATCTCCTTGTCTTCCCTAGGAAGTCCTCCTCTGGAACGTCGCTGCCGACCTGGCTGGCGGCCCCAGGACCCATCTTGCTCCGAAAGCATGTGCGGGCACACAAGGCGGACCCGTTGGTCGAAAGGGTCCACCTCCTCCACGCGAACCCGCAGTACGCTTTCGTGGAGTACCCCGACGGCCGACAGGACACGGTCTCCCTGTGGGATCTGGCGCCCGCCGGCAACCCACACACCCCCCCGACACCATTCACCCAACACCCCCCCTTCCTGCCACCGCCGCACTCCGCGACCGCCCCCTTCCCAGGAGGACCGGTTCCCCTCCCCTCAGGCCCGACCAAGAATAAAGCCCAAGCTGAAACCGTAAGGCTCCCGGAGACGACAACACCGGAACAAGCACCACCACCACCACCGGGGCCGAGGCGATCGACACGGACGACCAGACCGCCCGACCGACTCGTGGCGTCGATCTAAATCAATATATGGACTTGTCACAAGAACATTTTGCTTTTTCTCCCGATACCTTCTGTAAATAGTTGAAACAGGACAAAATTGTACATACTGTATTGCCATATGAATGTTTTCCTCCCAGGACCAGCCCTGTAAACCCTTACCACCATGCGAAGCATCACCCCGCCGGGTTCATTTTTGACAAGGGGTGAATGTGGTAGTATGTATTAGGGGTCATGTGGGACTGGAAGCCCTAATGTCATTGGCTGACAGATCCCGAGTCCTGGTTGGCCGTTGACCTCTAGCTCTGCCCTGAAGGCGGAGTATAAGAAGCCGGAGTCCTCCCCCGCAGGCCATTCTACTATCGAATGGGGGAACAGACACGCTTAATAAAGCCTCATCGACTTCACTCTATTCGTCTCATGGAGTCTTTGTGCGCTACACAAGGTTAATTACTTCATCAGTCACATGTTCATGCACATTGGACTATAAACTAATACACTTAAAAACAACCTTAACCTAACTTCCAGGCGACTGGCAAGTACAGAGCAGATATGGCCTTATCGGAGATCTGATAGTTTGGCAGTGCTGGAGTTTTTGTTTCTGGTGTCTGTGTCCTCTGTTCTGGTCCCTCTGTGGATGGCGTGGATGGTGCTCTTCTTGGCTGGGGATGGATTTACCGTTGTTGTTGGCTGTCGATGCTGCAGTCGAGGTGGCCTGCGCAGTACCTTTTATTCTTCTAGCTTTCGTGCCCTTTTGGGCGGTCCCAGGTGAAGGTCCAATGGATCGATAGGGTCTTGATCACCCTGATCGATCCCGGCCAATTGGGGGTGGGCACCTTGAAGTGAACAGTGGTTTTAATCAGCTAGAACTGTGCCTGCCTGTGACTGCTCTGTACTGAGTGCCGCCTACAGGCTGCAGATCTATATACCTCCCCTGAGGGGGCAGAGCCATAGGCGGAGCCCACAAGGGCATCAAAAGAATACAATGTAATGTAATACAGTGGTGAATGGTAGCAGTAATACATTCACCACATTCACCCCCTGTCAAAAATTGATTTCCAGCGGGGGTGAAGTGGGCTCACAGGTTGAGTCAGTCCAGCGCCTTGATTGTTCGCTGCGATCGCCTGAGCTCTGGCTTCGCTGCATGCACGGGTGTTGACTCCGGAAGCGTGTCTTCTGGAGCTTCATCCCTATAGATCGGCGATGGGAGAAGGAGGGGTGTAGGCCATGTAGGGGTGGGTGCGGTGTTCGGTGTCGGGCGGGGGGGATAGGTGATGGTCGCAGGGGAACCGGCGGGTGCCAGGTCCCGGAGGGAGACTGTATCTTGTCGGCCGTCGTGGTGCGCCACGTATGCATACTGAGGGTTGGCGTGAAGGAGCTGGACCCTCCCGACCAGGGGGTTGGACTTATGGCTCCTCACGGTCATCATCGAGTTCCTGAGGTGCTTGGGGCGCGACTGGTCGAGGGTGACAGTGCCGAGCTGCGGGTAGCCGGCGTGGTCGGAGGTGGTAGGGTGGTCCCAAGGTGGCTGCCCCCGTCGGTCGCACGTGTCGGGCGGCGTTGGAGATGGCGGCCAAGATGGCGGCGCCCAACGGTCGCACGTGTCGGCCGGCGTTGAAGATGCTCCCATGAGTCACACATGTTGGGTAAGGTTAAAGATGGCTGCCCCCACAGACAGCACGAGGCTGGTGATGTGTCCGAAGGTGAGTCTGAAAGTTGGGCCTGTGATTTAGAAGATTTGGATCTGGCCAGGCAGACTTTGGCAAAGTGTCCTTTCTTGCCGCAGTCACTACAGGTCGCGTTCCGAGCCAGGCAACGCTGCCTGAGGTGCTGGTTCTGGCTGCAGAAATAGCAGGTCAGCCCCCCGTGTTGGGCGGGCAGCCGCGCGTCACAGGTGTGGGGCACCCTCTGGTCGGGTGTCTACAAGGGGATCACGTGGTCGGAGGGGAAAGCATTGAGGCTCTGAAACGCTACTTCTAAGGAGGTGGATAGTTATACCGTCTCTTCTAGGTCGAGGGCACCCTTTTCGAGCATGCGCTGTCTGACGTAGTTGGATCGGACTCCAGCCACATGGGTGTCCCGGATGGTGAGTTCCATATGCTGCGAAGCCGTGACGTCCTTATAATTGCAGTTTCGAGCGAGTACCTTCAGGTCGCGTAGGTATTCCTCCAGCGATTCCCCGGGGTGTTGACAACGAGTGGTGAGGAGATGCCGCGCGAACACATCATTCACCAGCCTCACGTACTGCCTTTTCAGGATCGCGACCCCGTCTGCGTATGTGGTCGCTTCCTCAATCTTCATGGAGATTCTGTGGCTCACCCAGGCATGGAAGAGACTCAGTTTCTGTTCCTCGGTGATGATGGGCGAGGAGGAGGCGGCGAGGTAGGCCTCAAAACAGCGGAGCCAGTGCAAACATTTTTTTTTGGCTTCCGCTGCTTGAGGGTCGAGTTCCATTCGATTAGGTTTGAGGGCTGCTTCCATCGCGATATTGTAGCTGATTAAATTGATGCGACCATCAATTCACACAAGACGGAGAGTTGAAGTGAACAGTGGTTTTAATCAGCTAGAACTGTGCCTGCCTGCGACTGCTCTGTACTGAGTGCCGCCTACAGGCTGCAGATCTATATACCTCCCCCGAGGGGGCAGAGCCATAGGCAGAGCCCACAAGGGCACCAACTTAATACAATGCAATGTAATGTAATACAATGGTGAATGGTTGCAGTAATACATTCACCACAGTATATTTGCAGGCTGCAGCCTGTCTGTGTTCAGGCTTGGCCAAATTTCCCATTGATCTTTGCGGGCGACCATTTTAGATGACCACAGTGTCTTGAAACCACAAAAGTAATCACTCTTGTCATGAGTGGTAGCAGTCTGGGCTGGCTCGCTGACAGGTAACAACAGGGGTAATTCAACACACTGAGTGGAAACGGAGACATCGACCATCAGAAGGTGCATCATGGTGAGGTTAACAAGTGCTGTCATACAGCCCGACACCATTTTCACACAGAAAAAGTTCAACTCTTCACCATGTTAATGAACGTCTTAGATAATGGGATAGAAATCTGAGTTTACCAGTGACACTAAGGTAGGCAATGTGGATTAAATCACAAAGGGATAAAATAATCAAGTGAATGGTCAAAACTGTTTGAAATGGATTTCAATGTAGGCAAATGTGAGCCCACCCACTTTGGGCCTAAAATTTATAGAATGGTGAAAAGTTAGAGTCCAAAGGTTTGAGGTGCATGTATGAAAATAATTAAAAATACAAATGGAATATTGGCCTGTATATCATGAGGACTGGAGTATAACAGTAATATAAATCATGCTTCAGCTGTACAAAGCCCCGGTTTGATCACACCTGGAATATTATGAGCCGAACTGGGCACCACAGTTTAGGGGGAAATACATTAACCTTGGAAGGAGTGCAGCGTAGAATTACAGAAATGATACCTGGGTTCCAATGATTAAATTCTGAGGAGAGGTTACACAAGCTCAAGTTGTATGTCCTGGAATTTGAAAAGTTAAGGGAAGCTTTAATTGAAATTTTCAACACTTTAAGGCAGCATAGCGAGAGAAAAATTATTTCCACTGGTTGGGGAGTTCAGAACCAATGGTTTTGGGGTTTTGAAATGTAACCAGTCCGACTGACACCTCAGTCTTTCTGTACTCCATAAGACCATAAGACATAGGAGCAGAATTAGGCCACTTGGCCCATCGAGTCTGTTCCGCCATTCAATCATGGCTGATTTTTTTCTCATCCCCATTCTCTTGCCTTCTCCCCATAACCCCTGTAACCATGTCTGCTTCTGGAGACATACATCTTGAGATTATGTCAATAAAAGCCTCTCACAGAGACATCCTAATGGAGACTGTTGTCTTTATACATGCAACTTGGTGTCAGAGTATTAAAAAAAAAATGTAACCTAAAAAGGCAGGAGAGAAACTGAGAAATCAGGAACACACAAAGATTTAAAATCTGCAAACAACTGCTGAAAAGAACAAAGGAAGACAGACAAAGGCTGCAAGAAACAAAGAACAGCACACATAGGGTGTACGTGAAGTTAATGGCTGCAGAGGAAAATGAAACACAGACAAAGGTTGCAAGTTAATTACTGAGTGAGTAAAAATAACTGCAGCAATAACCCCATGGTAGGGCTGTTAAGGAACCGTCACTCCTGGCAGCACGGTGGCGCAGTGGTTAGCCCTGCTGCCTATGGCGCCGAGGACCCGGGTTTGAATCCCGGCCCTGGGTCACTGTCCCTGTGGAGTTTGCACATTCTCCCCTTGTTTGCGTGGGTCTCACTCCCACAACCCAAAGGTGTGCAGGGTAGGTGGATTGGCCACACTAAATTGCCCCTCAATTGGAAAAAATAATTGGGTACTCTAAATTTATTTAAAAAAAGAAACCGTCACTCCCACCAGCCCAAAAATAGCTGCTGCTAGTGGTCCACTTCCAGAGGAGGCTTTTAAAGAATTTTGTCCCAGTTTGTGGAGGGAATCACTATTGTGTCAGCCAGTACAGCTGACCAAGGTTAACTGCACCAGCTCCACCTGACTAGGAATACCCATGAAGGCTGTGTCACTGTGCAGGCCTGAGGGAGGAAATTTCAACATTTGAAACTGGCAGCTCGTTCCCTTCTTACTATGATGTTTATGTGAAGGATGGACAGAGATGAGGCTGTACTCACACAAGGCTGCTCCGAAATTACGGTGACGTTTCAGAGCCTTGTTGACAAGCAATATTGAGGAAAGGATTGAAGTTTAGCTGCACTTGGAGGTTGACCTGAGCTCTGGTAGATCTTGAGGGTGGACCTGGGCTTCGGTAGATCTTGGGAATGGACCTGAGCTTTGGTAGATCTTGGGGATGGAACTGGGCCCTGGTAGATCTTGGGAATGGACCTGAGCTTTAGTAGATATTGGGAATGGCCCTGAGCTTTGGTAGATCTTGGGGATGGAACTGGACTCTGGTAGATCTTGGGAATGGACGTAGGCTTTGGTAGATCTTGGGAATGGACCTGAGCTTTGGTAGATCTTGGGGCTGGACCTGGACGCTGGTAGATCTTGGGAATAGGCCTGGGCTTTGTAGATCTTGGGGCTGGATCTGGGCGCTGGTAGATCTTGGGAATAAACCTGGGCTTTGGTAGGTCTTGGGGATGGACCTGGGCTTCGGTAGATCTTGGGGTGGACCTGGGCTTTGGTAGGTCTTGGGGATGGACCTGGGCTTCGGTAGATCTTGGGGTGGACCTGGGCTTTGGTAGATCTTGGGAATGGCCCTGTGCTTTAGTAGATCTTGGGAATGGACTTGGGCTTTGGGAGATCTTGGGAATGGCCCTGTGCTTTAGTAGATCTTGGGAATGGACCTGGGCTTTGGGAGATCTTGGGAATGGACCTGGGCTCTGGTAGATCTTGGGAATGGACCTGGGCTTTGGTAGGTCTTGGGGATGGACCTGGGCTTCGGTAGATCTTGGGGTGGACCTGGGCTTTGGTAGGTCTTGGGGATGGACCTGGGCTTCGGTAGATCTTGGGGTGGACCTGGGCTTTGGTAGATCTTGAGAATGGACCTGGGTGTCGGTAGATCTTGAGGGTGGACCTGTGCTTCAGTAGGTCTTGAGGATGGGCCTGGGCATTGGCAGATCTTGAGGGTTGTCCTGGGCTTCGGTAGATCTTGGGAATGGACCTGGGCTTTGGTAGATCTTGGGAATGGACCTGGGCTTCAGTAGATCTTGAGGGTGGGCCTGGGCTTCGGTAGACCTTGAGGGCGGACCTGGTCTTCGGTAGATCTTGAGGGTGGACCTGGGCTTTGGCAGATCTTCAGGGTGGACCTGGGCTTCAGTAGATCTTGGGGATGGAACTAGACTTTGGTAGATCTAGGGGATAAACCTGGACTTTGGTAGATCTTGGGGATGGACCTGGGCTTCGGTAGATCTTGGGGTGGACTTGGGCTTCGGTAGATCTTGGGGTGGACTTGGGCTTCGGTAGATCTTGAGAATGGACCTGGGTGTCGGTAGATCTTGAGGGTGGACCTGTGCTTCAGTAGGTCTTGAGGATGGGCCTGGGCATTGGCAGACCTTGAGGGTTGTCCTGGGCTTCAGTAGATGTTGAGGGTGGTCCTGGGTTTGGTAGATCTTGAGGGTGGACCTGCGCTTCGGTAGATCTTGAGGGTGGACCGGGGCTTCGGTAGATCTTGAGGGTGGACCTGGGCTTCGGTAGATCTTGAGGGTGGACCTGGGCTTCGGTAGGTCTTGAGGGTGGACCTGGGCTCTGGTAGATCTTGGGGATGGAACTAGGCTTTGGTAGATCTTGGGGATAAACCTAGATTTTGGTAGATCTTGGGAATGGATGGGCACTGGTAGATCTTGGGGATGGACCTGGTCTTTGGTAGATCTTGGAAATGGAACTAGGCTTTGGTAGATTTTGGGGATGGATGTGGGCTTTGGTAGGTCTTGGGGATGGATCTGGGCTCTGGTAGATCTTGGGGATAATTCTGGGCTTTAGTAGATCTTGGGAATGGACCTGGGCTTCGGTAGATCTTGGGAATGGGCCTGGACTTCGGTAGATCTTGGGGATAAACCTGGGCTTTGGTAGATCTTGGGAATGGACCTGGGCTTTGGCAGATCTTGGGGATGGAACTAGGCTTTGGTAGATCTGGAGGTGGTGTTCTACGACAGAAAAAATGGTGTAAAACGGACACTGATCCTCCGTTTGGCTGGGGACTAGCATGAAGGCAGCGTAGAGCCATCGGCTGTAGCTGCCGATACAGCCCGGAGAATTGCCGGGTCCGTGGCCGAGCATGTGCACGGCCGCGGCCTGCAACGGCCGCTCGCGGACCCGTCCTGCAAAATAGTGCCCCCCCCTTTGGCCGGCTCACGCACCCCGAGATACACCCCAACAGTGCCCCCAGCCCCTGGCAAGTCCCCCCTGTCCACGGATCTGCCTTCCCCTGACTGAGGCGGCACTGGACTGAGTCCGCAGCCGCCATGCTGAGTACCCGACAGATGAGACCATACGCGACCAATGACATCGGGAACTCAGCCGGTGGGGGCGGAGCATCTGGGGGTGGGCCTCAGGCAATGTCCTGAAGCCATCGATACGGTGCGCAGTGTACTCTCCGAGTATGGTGCTTTGTAGGGGGCGGAGCATCCCGAAAGCATCGCCACCCCTGATTCGGTCGTGAAAGGGGATTTTCCGGCCGATAGCCGAACACGATTTTGCGGTCGGCGACTGGAGAAACCGCCACTGATGCGGCTGGACGGAGAATCCCATCCAAGGTGTTAAACCGATGGGGGCTAAAGTGCATGCACCAATGTCAACGAGCATGTTACTGGTGTTTTTTCAAAGTTTTATTTTTCCTTTGTTGTAGGACACAAGGGAGAAAGAAAATATAGTGGCCATGTTACTGGACTCGTAATCCAGAGACCTGGACTACTGCTTGGGTGATATGAGTTGGACGCTGGCAGAATGTCAATTCAATTAATTAATCTGGAATCATCTCATTGACCACGACACCACTGGATTAACCTATCTGGTTCACTAATGTCCTTCAGAAGAGGAAATTTGCCATCCTTACTTGGTTTTGCCGACAGGTGAGTTCAGAAATCAATAAATTCCGCTTTTAATTTCCCTCAGAAATGGCCTAGCAAGCCTCACAGATGTAGACGGCTCAAGGGCCTTGAAGAATGAGCAATAAATGATGGCCTTGTTCATGGCACTCACACCCCCAAGAACAAATAATGCAGCAAAATAGTTGAACACTATGAAGAATCCTCCACCAGACAACTGGACCTATAACTTGAGACTCTTCTGCAGCCACAACTAATTGCCCAAAGGGCAGAATTGTTCAGGGCAGTGATGTGAGTAATCAGTTTGTTCTCGGACGCTCAGATCTATGTTGAACTCATGTACAGTTCTCCCGTTGACATTGTAACCAAGAACTGACAATACTGCGCAGAGCGGTAGAGGTTACACTACCTGCCTCCATTCTTTCCTGCGCAGTTAATCTAAGAGAGAATGAAACACCATGCAATGCAGTTAATTCTCTGAGTGTTTTTACATCAAGCTTTTGAATTGAGCTGTTCCAGTGTTTGCCTTATAAATATCTCACTGAACCACAGTAACACGATCCATCGAATAAATATTAAATGCCAGTCTGTTGTTGTACCCCGCAAGGTTTGCTAAGTGAGATCCCATATATTACAATCTGTGAGCTGTGTCATATTAGAGTGCTACAATTTTAAAGGTCATCTTTCAGGCACAAAGTAGCTTTTCCCACACTTGATTGATCACACAAATAACTATGATGAAAGGTCAAGTGACAAGGTTTTCTATTTCCTCTGCAAATTTATGTGAGGACTAGGATGCAAAGTGCTACCGTGTTGAAATCTTAATTATTTGCATCTGCAATGTGGCTAGCTGTTGGTTACAACAGCAACGGGTTAATAATAATTAATTATCTGGTCGAGCCTTATTAATATTCACGAGATGCAACCCAGCACCCTCCGTGGATGCCATAGCTAATTAGATTGACACAAGCTTTGATACTGAGCATCTCAGCAAGAAAATGCAAGTGAGGGTATTGAAAGAAGAGCAGAAATATTAATGGAAATAATGGGTGGGTTTTTCCAGTTATGCCCATCCCGGGAACAAAAATTCCTGCCCGTGATCCATGGACCCTTTCTTTATCGGCCTCACTCACGACCATTCCCACAGCGACTGGGACCAGAAGGGTTTCGGCTAATGTTTATCAGAATCTGTGGTGAAAAAAAGATTTTTTTTAACGCAAGGCGTAGCCTACTCCTAATTTAAAGTACAGACCTTATTCATTGTGGATGTTGAACAAAGAAGCGGTTCAAAGTATTGGTTTAAAAAAGTCACTGTGTCCATCAGGTAGCTTGGCCCCTTTAATAGGTGATCGTTCGCGGGCCACGTGACCCCGCTTAGGGCCTATCGCGTGGGAGCACACAAACACTGATCAATGGGGAGAATGCGTGGGGCCCTGGGAGCAGGGCCCTGGACAGTGTGGACCTGGGAATCAAGGAGTGAAGACCTGTGTGATATATAGTTGATATATCTGTGCCTGTATATAGTTAGACCTCATTGTTTCCAATAATCCTCTTTGTCATCCAAGGAGCCTCCTCAGTTATACCTCGTGCTATTACAAAATGGTACCTGAACATCAGCTGACACTGCTGTGCAGATTCCATAACCCAGTCAAGGAACTGACTCACATGCTGGAATTTTACAGGAAAGTTTTACAGGCCTCACTGCCCCGCTCCCACCGCGCTCAGCCCAGCTGTACCGGCGAGCCACTGAAATCTCCACTAACATTCTGAGGGGCTGAGTTAGCACAGGGCTAAATCGCTGGCTTTGAAAGCAGACCAAGACAGGCCAGCAGCACGGTTCAATTCCCGTACCAGCCTCCCCGAACAGGCGCCAGAATGTGGCGACTAGGGGCTTTTCACAGTAACTTCATTTGAAGCCTACTTGTGACAATAAGCGATTTTCATTTCATTCATTTCATTTCATTCGTGGGACAGGTAGATCCCACTACCGTGAAGGGGATGTCATTTTTTAAATTTTAGAGTACCCAATTAGGTTTTTTTTTCCAATTAAGGGGCAATTTAACATGGCCAATCCACCTAGCCTGCACATCTTTGGGTTGTGGGGGCGAAACCCACGCAAACACGGTGAGAATGTGCAAACTCCTCACGGACAGTGACCCAGAGCCGGGATCGAACCTGGGACCTCGGCGCCGTGAGGCAGCAGGGCTAACTCACTGTGTCGCCATGCTGTGCGTGAAGGGGTTGTCATTGATTTGTTATGTTGTAGGTGTAACATAAGCGGCTTCCTTGTCGTGCACTTGGCAAAAGAAGGTTCAGACGTGGAGATATCTTCAACACGTTTATTAAACTATTTACACTTCTATTACTCAGGTTCGACACTGCTGCTAATCCTACTATAGCTACCCAGACTGACTAACCAGTTGCTGCAATCCACGTGGTGGGTCTAATATTAAATCAACCCTGTGTCTGTACTCACTGACTGAATCCACTGGAAAGAGGCAGATCATGTGTGTAGTGTCCTTTATATATGGGTTGGTGTAATGCCCCCCTGTGGTCGTGTCACCTCCGTGTGCATCGTGAATGTCCATTGGTCGCGTCCTATCTAACTGGTCTATGGTTGAGTGTGTGTGTGTGATGTTTCTGGTGCTCCCTCTAGTGTCTAGCTAGCCTACATGCATTTACATTGATGCACATCACCACATCCCCCTTTTTCTATATGTTACATATTTTCTGCACACTTTGAGAAAATTGAACAAAGAACAGGTAGATAAGGTAAGGTACAGACAAGTCATGGGAACAGTGATTAAACAATAAGTCCAAATCATTTGTGTGAGTCCATAAACCATCAATCATCATGTTCAAATGTCTCTCTTGGTTATGAACGCCATCAACGTCCCTGTGCCACAGGAACCAAGAAGTGGTCAAATCACTTCGCTGTCTGACTTGGAGTCCCTTTCTTTTTCGATGTTTGTGATGGTGCTGTCGAATGGCATCTTGTAGCTGATAAGGTGTTGACGTTGAAGAGGTACCATCAGCAGTATCATTCGAGGTCATGGATGTGCCATATGTTGATGTTGGATAAGACTGTACATACTGGTTCTGGCCACGTGCTGTGCTGGAAGGATGATCCTGCTGAGAACCGTTGAAGCTTGTCGAATTGGAAACAGAATTGCTGCTGGCATAAATACCTGGTGATGGTGTGAAGCTAGAACCTTACATCTGATAGGAATATGCCTTCTGGCCAGGCTGGGGTGCAGCAAATCCTGGGCTGTAACTAAGGCATCCAGTCTGTAGTGCAGATTGCGCTTGCGATAGTCCTCCTTCGGCCTTGATTCCATTAGTGGGCAATCCGTAGTGCTGGCCTGTTTGAGAATATGCTGCATAGACTGCTGGCTGCTGCATGCCTGAATACTGGGTTTGTCCAGCATGAGCTGTCATTGGCTGCACTGCTGGTGTGGGAAAAATGCGTGGATATAGCTGTGGTGAATACTGGTGTATTCCTCTTGGACTGTAGCCGCTGCTTGTTATACTGACCCAGTGTAATTGTTAAATGATCCATCTCCTGTCGTTGCGGCATCTGCTGTCACCCTGAGCGTGCCATCACTGAGGTTGCGGCACTCCCTGTCTGGAGTAAAGTCCGGCTTACGTGAATCAGAGTCGGCGTTTGGTTGCTCCCCATCTGGAGTCTGGTCTGTTTTAACTGAGTCAGTGTTGGTTTGTTGATGCTCCCCGTCCGGAGTCTTCGCAGGTTCACTGGAGTCAGCTGAGATTTCTTGAAGCTGCACGTCTGGAGTCGGAACATGCAGGAATGCATTGACTTGTGGAGAGGTTCGAGCGAATGAGGGTGGAAGTATCGTGGTGTCACCGGAGTCACCAGTGGTCTCACAGTGATCGTCGAGTACCTCTGTACACACTAGCTGAAGTCTGTCACTTTGCACATCCGGTATGGGAAGTGGGATGCTGTCGTCACTCGTCTCACATACCGTGGGAAGATCCTCAGTAGCTGCTTGTTGTTCACTTGGGTTGTGTAAATTGTCAGAGTCTTCATCTGGTGGCGCAAACAATGTGGGTGGACTGTCATTGTCTTGCTGTTGTCCTTCATTTGGGCTTGGACTGTCATCGTCGCTTTGTTCTTCACTGTAGCATGATAGACCGTCATGGTCGTCCTGCTGTGCACTGGAGCGTGGTAGACTGTCATAGTCTTCTTGCTGTTTACTTGAGCATGGCAGATTTGCACCGTCTGCCGCTAGTTGGTCAGAGGAGGTTGCTAGACCCACATGGTCTTGTTCCTGCAAGGACTGCGCGTCAGAGTCTTGCGTTGCTTCTATCGTGGAGGCTGTCCATGAGCTCGCTGCAGAGGCTGTGACACTTGAGGCATGTCTTGTGTGTGCAAGGACTGCGCTCTGGAGTCTTGCATTTCTTCTATCGTGGAGTCTGTCCACGAGCTCGCTGTGGAGGCTTGTGATACTGGAGTCACGTCTTGTTCATGCAAGGACTGCGCTCTGGAGTCTTGCATTTCTGCAATTGTGGAGTCTGTCCATGAGCTCGCTGTGGAGGCTTGTGACACTGGAGTCACTTCTTGTTCAATCAAGGACTGCGGTGTGGAGTCTTGCGTGTCTTCTTTCGTAGAGACGGGAACCCTGAGCGGTGCGTGGACCACGCTCTGTGTGGCAGCAGGCCGCTCTCTGTGGGCTTGTACCACTCTCTGTCTCTTGGTTTCAAGCTGCAGCATCATCCTGCACTCACGGGTTAGGATGCCATATCTGCTGGGCTGAAGATCCACAAATCCGAAGAACGAATCCGCGTCTGCGTCGGATTCAATACGGGGATCACCAATGTGCAACACGTCTAGTTGCGGTTCGGATTTGGTCCTGGGGTCTCCTCCCAAGGTGAAAGGTTTGTCCGAATCGTAGTCTTCTAGGACCATATCATCACTGTTTGCGCCGGAGCTGGCATTGGGCTCGCGAGGTCCAGAGAAAATGTAAAGGTCGGTATCGAAGTATTCAAGGTCGGAATCATCGGTTTGGGCCTAGGTAACTGCTTGTTGCAGGGTTCTTCGGAGGTTCATTTTATGTCCTGGTTCAATTTGAGGCATTGTGCTGTCATTCCAGGTGAAAGAAGGTTGTTTTACAGCTTTAAAAGATTTTTTCTTTGATTTGGGATGTTTCCCCTTTAAATGGGCGTGGTCCAGGGCCTCTGACATCATGACGCACATGAAGTAGCACGTAGGAAGCGATTGCGCATGCGCAGATCGCTGTTCCTTTACCGATGGCCGTTTTCGTGATTGCGCATGCGCGGCGTCTTGCGCATGCGCAAACGGACCTTCCCGTTCTGCGTGCTTCTCGCGCAACTGCGCAAATGCAGTCCCTTTAGAAAGATGGCCGCTGACCCAAATCGTTTTCTGCTCCGGGATCTCGGCCTCGTGGTGAGTACTGGTGCTTTTCTTACCTTTTCTTGCTGGTTGGGGTGTGTTTTCCTCACAATATTTGCCGAATTTGTCCAGGACTGCCTGGAAACCGCTCTTGTTTTGCCCCTTGGTGAACTTGAATTTTTTAAAGATTTCTTCTGCTCTGGCACCGGCGATGGTGAGGAGAAGCTCTGTTTTTCCAGGATCGGCCACTTCTTCTAGTTCGGCTGCCACCAGGAAGATTTCAAACTTTTGCCGGAATGCCCGCCAGTTTTCACGGAGATCGCCGTGACACTGGAGCTGCTGCGGAACCCGGATCGCGAACATCTTGCCTGGGTATCGTTGCTGGTTGTCACTGTACACTGAGGTATGACTATCTGGATTGAAACAGTTCAGTCCTGGTACCATGATTTGTTATGTTGGAGGTGTAACATAAGCGGCTTCCTTGTGGCGCACTTGACAAAGGAAGGTTCAGATGTGGAGATAACTTCAACACGTTTATTAAACTATTTACACTTCTATTACTCAGGTGCGACACTACTGCTAATCCTACTATAGCTACCCAGACTGACTAACCAGTTGCTGCAATCCACGTGGTGGGTCCAGTATTAAATCAACCCTGTGTTTGTACTCACTGACTGGCTCCACTGGAAATAGGCAGATCATGTGTGTGGTGTCCTTTATATATGGGTTGGTGTAATGCCCCCCTGTGGTCGTGTCACCTCCGTGTGCACCGTGAATGTCCATTGGTTGCGTCCTATCTAACTGATCTATTGGTTGAGTGTGTGTGATGTTTCTGGTGCTCCCTCTAGTGTCCAGCTAGGCTACATGCATTTACATTGATGCACATCACCACAGTCATGAAGACAAAAGGTGCATTCCAACCTGGAAGGTGTTAATTGCACATATCGTGAAAAACCATTAGAAAATATTTCTGAATTCAATGGATCTTTTGAGGAAAAAAATAACTCTTTTGGCCCATCTGAGTTGATCTCTTAATCAATGGGACAGTAATCCAGGAACAATGAAGCAGGATGTGGCTCATCATCGAAGAACACCACCATATTTGATGATAAAACTCAAAGTTGTGAGGAGGCACATGGTGGAACTGCCAGATTTGTCCTCTTGCACCTTTAAAATAAGAAATACAACCTGCAGAGAGATAGAGAGAGACTGACAGAAAAGGTGATAACACCTGAAGGATAACATGAACGCCTCCACCCCCCCCCCCCTACCCCCCACCCCCCAACCCACCCTAAGACTGTGCTTTCTCCAGGCTACACAACAGACCACTGTTTACCTGGACATTAACCTATACAAGAACTGACTTTGTCAGCTAAGAAGCTACCAGAAACCAACCTGATCCCTTCAAGAGGATTCCTGCAAAGCTCTTAAACCCTGGCAGTTGGAAATCCCTTCCCCCTCCCTTCAAGTAATGAAGACCTCAGAAAAGGCCTGCAACTTTGATTTTCAGATTACATCAGACAAGGGATATTTGAACATTCTCTAACTTTACCCCAACCACTTTTCTTTAGTTTGTTTGTGGGAGTGAATTGTCTCATGGAGTAACGTTCATTTTAGTGTTTTTAAAAGTAAACCATCATTTTTTTTAAAAAAAAAATTCCTGAAAATCTGCTGCTGTACAATGTCTGGACTACACACTCAGGGGGTTAAAACAAATGCCTCAAATTATTCCTACTTCCTTAAATCCACTGATCTCAGGCTGTTTAAAAGGGGGACAGGGACCTGACCGAGGCAATAGGTTACCATTTATGATTCTGACGTTTTTACTAACACAGCAGAAATGGTGCTCTAGGCTGTTGAACCCTGAGGCCTTCTGTCCATCATGACTTCCCATGAAAATATGTGTCCTAACCGTTATGCGGATGGCTCATTACATTCTGAAAACTGTTTAAGTTGAGACGAAGCCCCTAGAATGTTTGGAACTTGTATTAAACAGGAACTGCAAGTTTTGGTGACCTTCGACTGGAATGCAGTACAGTGGGAACATTTTGTAATTTCTGGAACCTGTAATTATTGAAAATGTTTGAAAGGGATTTGGATCAATTGTAAAGAGGTCAATTGAAATTTTCTTAGGTAATAAGAAATCCTGGTCCATGTGACTTGGAGACTCTCAACCTGAAAGCTGTACCAACAGTAAAAATCATGTGTCCAAACACAAAGCAGGCAGGCAAAGAAGCTACAGCTGTAAAGAGCAAAGGAGAGCAAGAGGCAGGAGGTCATCAGCATGCGGGGATGCAAACATAAAGAGGAACACAGAATCCGTCAGATGAAGTTGGAAAAGCTCTTGATGGAAAAGTCCGTTTTTTGTTTCGCAGTAAAAAGAAAAATAGATTCTAAAACATTTGGGGAACCAATGTACAAGCAAGCTATACGGGACTAAATACTAAAACGGTGTGAATAGCTCAGGCATGCGAGAGAGCTGAGAGTTTGTATCAGAGGACCAGATTATAAACTGCTCATTGTTGATTAGTCGGTTCGAAAGGAACCCTGGAAATCTGCACCATTAGGACTGATGTGACCCAAGTGATGGCGGGTTTGTGGATTCTTCGGTGATCACCCGTTAACGAGTATGATTGTCCACATAGGAAATTCCGTGTTACTGGTCATGGGTTCTATGCGTTCTTGCAAGGCTGATGAACCCAATCCTAGAGCTGCATCTTCAACTGCACTAGTGACAGGTGTTTCCTGGAGGTGGTATCAGTCCTTGGACTCTAGATCACTGGTACTCCTTTCTTAGGCTCCTTTTCTGGGCTGTGTCTTGCTATCGGCTGGTCCCTAAAGAATTGTGTCCCTTCAATCATGAGGTTCCTCCAAGTAGGCACCTTCTGGGCAAGGGTCTCCCAGCCATTGATATCAATGTTGCATTGCTTGAGGTAAGCCTTCAAGGTATCTTTGAAGCACTTCCTTTGTCCTCCTGTTGTTTAGGAGCCTCCTTTGATGGGCAAAGAAGATTTGCTTTGGCAGTTGGGACTCTGGCATCCTAAACACATAGCCAGCCCAGTGGTGTTGGTTTCGAATGATCATGGCCTCGATGCTGGTGCCCTTGGCTCCTTCAAGCACACTGATGTTAGTACACCTGTCCTCCCAGCTGATGCAGAGAATCCGTCTCAGACAGCATGGATCGTACCTCTCCAAGTTTCTGAGCCATGTAGAAGAGTTGAAAGGACAAGAGCCTTCTACACGTGAATCTTGGTGTCAGCACAGATGTTGCAGTCGTTGAAGACTCTCTTCCTAGGCGTCTGAAGGAGGTGGTCGTGGATTGGATACGACGTTGAATTTCGGCATCGATGCCAGCCTAGAAAAGAGGTGGTTCCTTGGGTAGCGGAGATAGTCCACATTTTTTTTGTTTTAAAATATTTTTTATTCTCCTCCATTTTCACAATTTCTCCCAAATTTACACCCACCAACAATAAACAATAATCAGTAACAAATATGTCAATCCCCATATCAATAACAACGATCCCATCCTCCCACCAAACCCCAAACATTAGCCCGCATGTTTACATAAACAAATGACAAAAAGGAATCAGGAATCACCCATAGTCGCCATTAACATACAGACCCCCTCCCCCCAACCCTCCCACCCACACGCCAAAACTAATGTTCGATGTTATCCAGTTCTTGAAAGTGCATAATGAATAATGCCCATGAATTGTAGAAACCCTCCATCCTTCCCCTCAGTTCAAACTTAACCTTCTCAAGAGTCAAGAATTCCAACAGGTCCCCCCGGCATGCCAAGATACTGGGTGGAGAGGTTGCTCTCCAACCTATCAGGATCCGCCTTTGGGCGATCAACGAGGCGAAGGCTATAACATCTGCCTCCGCACCTGTTTCCAACCCTGGCTGGTCCAACACCCCAAATATGGCCTCCCAGTTTCACGTGCACCACTTTAGAAATTACCCTAAAAACCACCTTCCAGTAATCCACTAGCTTTGGACAGGATCAAAACATATGAACGTGATAAGCGGGCCTCCCCCACCCCCTGCAACATTTACACACATCTTCTACGCTTTCAAAGAATCGGCTCATCCTCGCCCTCGTGAGGTGTGCTCTGTATACCACCTTCAGCTGTATCAGCCCCAACCTCGCGCACGAGGTGGAGGCGTTCACTCTCCGGACCACCTCACACCAGAACCCCTCCTCCATATCCTCTCCCAACTCTTCCTCCCATTTTGCTTTGATCCCTTCCAGTGGTGCCTTCTCTTCTTCCAAAATAGCTCCGAAAACCGCCGACACTACCCCCTTCTGCAGTCCCCCTGTTATCAGCACCTCCTCCAGCAATGTGGAGGCCGGCTCCACTGGGAAGCTCTGTATCTCCTTTCTGGCAAAATCTCAAACCTGCATGTATCTAAACATTTCCCTCTACTCCAGCCCATACTTCGCTTCCAGCTGGAGATATTCCACATTTAGTAGGGTTTCTCCGTTTATCTTGATGGAGGGAGAGACCGGATCTTGCCCTGGGGCAGGTAGGTAAAGGATTTGAGTCTTTTTGAGGTTGAAGCTGGAACCGATTCTTCGGTATGCTTCCGCGAAGGTGTCAAGCATGGCTTGGAGATTCTCTTCTGTGTGTGGAGATGGCAATGTCACCCATGTACTGCAGTTCCACATTCGATGTCTGTGTCGTTTTCTTCTTGGATTTCAACCGGTTGAAGTTGAAAGGTTTTCCATCCATCCTGTAGACAATATTTAGTCCATTGGGAAGCTTGTTCTTGACAAGGGTTCATGGATGTGTGCCTTGTTGGTGTTAACAATATATGGGGACCTAATATAGAAGACATCTACCAGAGAATGCAGCTCGAGGGCCAAATCAAATGTGTAGGAAAGTGAGAGGTTCTGGGTGGGGTTCTGTGTCCTGTCCCACCCGTTTTCTGATGCGGCGCGTCCCCACCAGCAGCGGGTTCCTCCATCTCGGCAGCCGACCAATGGGGTTTCCCATTGTGGGCACCCCCACACTGTCAGGAAATCCACAGGTGTGAGTGCGCTGCCGGTGAAGTGGAGGATCCCGCCGACGGAGAATCCAGCCTTTTATGGAGCGGCTGAGTTGAAAATTCTGGAACTACATGTGGTGCTACGTGAGCAGGGAGCGATGCAGGTACTTGCAGTTGTACAAAACGTAACTTTGTTGTATCAAACCATTTAAAGTGAAATTCACCTTTTTATTTTATCATCAGCTTGTTAATTCATGTTTAATGTATGCTGATTCGGGGCAGCACAGTGGCGTAATAGGTAGCACTGTAGCCTCACGGCGCCGAGGTCCCAGGTTCGATACTGGCTCTGGGTCGCTGTCCGTGTGGAGTTTGCACATTCTCCCCGTGTTTGCGTGGGTTTCACCCCCACAACCCAAAGATGTGCAGGGTAGGTGGATTGGCCACGCTAAATTGCTCCTTAATTGGAAAAATATAATTGGGTACTCTAAATTTATAAAAAAAGATAATCATTCATGCTGATTCGAATTAATGTGAAAGTAAGAGTTACAAAAAAGTGAAATCTTGTTGGTAATTCTTCCATTTGGGGAGGTCATTCAATAAATTTAGTTATTTTAGTTTACGATTCCCCCACAGTGATCATTAAAAAAAAGGGAGGGCCTTTCCCTTACTTATGTTGGGTCTTTTGCTGTTAACCTGACCTAATTCCTTTTGGATTTGCTGCCTGTACCTGTGTGGTAGTCGGTATTAGGGGTATTAAGGTACCCTGAATAATGCTGTAAGACCATTGGTGTGGGAGGTACCTGAGACTGCTATTTTCATTGGTGAAGCCTGCCTGCTGGTTCCGCCCAGTAAGGCGGAGTATTAGAGCCTGAGTCTCCCCAGCAGCTTCATTCTGTACCTGCGCTGCTGGGGGAAACATCTAGTGCAATAAAGTCTTCAATTGTCTCCAATCTCGTCTCAGGAGTTATTGATCGTGCATCAATTTATTGCACTAGATTTTAAAGAATGGAGCTCCGAATCAAGCCGGAGTGTCTGCAACTCAGCCCCCACGCGGCAAACTCAGCGGCAACCTTCAAACACTGGCTGGCGTGCTTCAAAGGGTACCTCAGGACGGCCATGACTGAACCTACGGAGGACCAGAAGATGCAAGTTCTCCACTCGAGGGTGAGCCCACAAATCTACACCCTCATCGAGGGTGCGGACGATTTCGAGACCGCAATTACCCTGCTGAAAGGACACTATATTTGCCCTGTAAACCAGGTCTACGCCTGACTTCTGCTAGCGATGAGTCGACAAATCCCCGGGGAATCGCTGGAGGAGTTCTACCGCAAGTTTCGGCCAACGACCACACAGAACTTTTGATCCGGGACGCTTTTGTTGCATGTATGCTGTCCTCACAAATCCGCCAGCGATTGCTGGAGAAAGAGACAGTAGGCCTCAAGGAGGCACGGGCCCTTGCTAGCTCCCTGGATGTGGCCTCCCGAAACGCCCGCACATACGTCTCTGACCGCGCGGCGGCCCCTTGGGCAGCGTGGAACCCCCCCACCCCGCGGCCGACTCCGATGCATCCCCCATCCCCCCACAAGCTTGCGCTGCAAGACTGCCAGCCAACCCCGGGGGGCCCCGTTGCTATTTTTGCGGGCAAGCCAAGCACCCCCGGCAGCGCTGCCCGGCCCGCTCATCCATCTGCAAAGTGCGTGGCAAAAAGGGCCATTTCGTGGCAGTGTGCCAGTCCCGGGCGGTCTCCGGGGGCGAACCGGGACCGCCACCACAACTCCCTCCACGAGCCGTGTGCGGCCAGCGGGCGCCACCATCCTCCTTCTCCAGGGCCACGTGCAGCCTCCGGGTGCCGCCATCTTGTCCCCCGGGCACCACGTGCGACGGATGGGCGCCACCATCTTGTACACCTCCAGCCATGTGCGACCAGTGGGCGCCGCCATCTTGGCTTGGCTCTCAGGACCCCGACTCGGATGACCAAACACTGCCCGAGAAAAACACCCACATTTTGCCACAACTTGCCTCAGTGACCCTGGACCAGTCTCGGCCCCGAACACTCTCGACTGCGACGACGACCATGCTCATCAACGGGCATAAAACATCCTGCCTGATCGACTCCGGGAGCACAGAGAGCTTCATACACCCCAATACGGTAAGGCGCTGTTCTCTTCCCATCCACCCAGTTAACCAAAGAATCTCCCTGACCTCCGGGTCTCACTCGGTAGTGATCAAAGGGTTCTGCATAGCGAACCTCACGGTCCAGGGAAGGGAGTTTAAAAATTACCGGCTCTACGTCCTTCCTCACCTCTGCGCTGCCACGCTCCTAGGGTTAGACATCCAATGTAACCTCCAGAGCTTAACATTTAAATTCGGCAGCCCTATACCCTCCTCACTGTCTGCAGCCTCGCGACCCTCAAAGTTGATCTGCCTTCCCTGTTTGCGAACCTCACCCCGGATTGCAAACCCGTCGCCACCAGCAGCAGACGGTACAGTGCCCAGGACCGGACCTTCATTAGGTTAGCAACAGTCACTGGAGAGCTCAAGTAGTGGTTGTAAAGACCTGGGAGAAGCATAGGATGGTCATCGATTATAGTCAGACCATCAACAGATATACGTAGCTCGATGCGTACCCTCTCCCCGCATATCTGATCTGGTCAACCAGATTGCACAATACAAGGTCTTGTACACTGCATTCGAAGCAAATGGGCGGCTCTACCACTTCCTAAGGGTTCCCTTCGGTGTCACAATGGAGTCTCGGTCTTCCAACGGGAGATGAACTGAATGGTTGACCAGTACGGTTTGCGGGCCACGTTTCCGTACCTCGATAACGTCACCACCTGCGGCCACAACCAGCAGGACCACGACACCAACCTCCGAAAATTCCTCCATACCGCAAAAATCCTTAACCTGACATATAACAAGGACAAATGCGTGTTCAGCACCGACCGTCTAGCCATCCTCTGCTACCTAGTGCATGATGGAGTTATAGGCCCAGATTCCGAACGCATGCACCTCCTCATGGAGTTCCCCCTCCCTCACTGCTCCAAGGCCCTGAAATGCTGCCTGGGATTTTTTTCATATTATGCCCAGTGGGTCCCCAACTATGCAGACAAGGCCCGCCCACTAATCCAATCCACAGTTTTTCCCCTGTCGGCAGAGGCTCGCCAGGCCTTCAACCGCATCAAAGCAGACATCGCAAAGGCCACGATGCACACAATCGACGAATCCCTTCCCTTCCAGGTCGAGAGCGACGCGTCCGATGTGGCCCTGGCGGCCACCCTCAACCAAGCGGGCAGACCCGTGGCCTTCTTCTCACGCACCCTCCATGCTTCAGAAGTCCGCCATTCCTCAGTTGAAAAGGAGGTCCAGGCCATAGTAGAAGCTGTGCGGCATCGGAGGCATTACCTGGCCGGCAGGAGATTCACTCTCCTCACTGACCAACGGTCGGTTGCTTTCATGTTCGATAATGCACAGCGGGGCAAGATAAAGAACGATAAGATCTTACAGTGGAGGATTGAGCTTTCCATCTACAACTATGAGATCTTGTATCATCCCGGGAAGTTAATCGAGCCTCCTGATGCCCTATCCCGCGGCACATGTGCCAAGGCACAAGTGGACTGCCTCCGGGCCCTCCACGAGGACCTCTGCCACCTGGGGGTGAATCGATTTTTCCATTTCATTAAGACCCAAAACCTGCCCTACTCCATTGAGGAGGTCAGGACCGCCACCAGGAATTGCCAAATCTGCGCGGAGTGCAAGCTGCACTTCTACAGGCCAGAGAAAGCGCACCTGATAAAGGCTTCCCGTCCCTTTGATCATCTCAGTATGGACTTCAAAGGGCCCCTCCCCTCCACCGACCTCAACACGTACTTCCTGAATGTGATTGACGAGTACTCCCGATTCTCATTCGCCATCCCCTGCCCCGACATGACTGCAGCCACCGTCATAAAAGCCCTCCACAGTATCTTCATGCTGTTTGATTTCCCCGCCTACATACACAGCGATAGGGGGTCCTCCTTCATGAGCGACGAACTGCGTCAATTCCTGCTCAGCAAGGGAATTTGCCTCGAGCAGGACGACCAGTTACAACCCCTGGGGAAACGGGCAGGCGGAGAGGGAGAACAGAACGGTCTGGAAGACCGTCCTACTGGCCCTACGGTCCAGGAATCTCCCAGTTTCCCGCTGGCAGGAAGTCCTCCCAGATGCTCTCCACTCCATCCGATCACTACTGTGCACCACGACCAACCAAACCCCTCACCAACGTCTCCTTGTCTTCCCTAGGAAGTCCTCCTCCCGGACCTCGCTCCCAACCTGGCTGGCAGCTACTGGACCCATTCTGCTCCGCAAACACGTGCGGGCGCACCAGTCAGACCCATTGGTCGAGAGGGTCCACCTCCTGCATGCAACCCTCAATACGCCTACATGGCGTACCCCGACGGCCGACAGGATATGGTCTCCCTACGGGACCTGGCGCCCGCTGGATCCCCATTCACACCTCCACTACCGACCCCATCCTCCCTCCCACCGGCGCACCCCATAGCCGCCCCCTTCCCAGGTGGATCGGTCCTTCCACTGGTCCCATCTAGGGATGATGAAGCTGCTGAAGAAGCCTAAGCCACGCTCCCGGAGCCATGGATGCCCGAGGCGGCACCTGCATCACCGCCGAAGCTACGACGATCGCAGAGGACGACCAGGCTCCCCGATCGACTAATTGCTTCACTCTGACTGTAAATAGCTATTGTAAATAGCTGCGACATGTAACGAGGCAAAACACTGTACTAATGTATACCAGGCACCACCATAACCTACACCTCTACCACTGTATAACGCAAGACCACCACCCCCGCCGGACTATTTTTTAACAGGGGGTGAATGTGGTAGTTGGTATTAGGGGTATTACGGTACCCTGAAGAATGCTGTAAGACCATTGGTGTGGGAGGTACCTGAGACTGCTATTTTCATTGGTGAAGCCTGCCCGCTGGTTCCGCCCAGTAAGGCGGAGTATAAGAGCCTGAATCTCCCCAGCAGCTGCATTCTGTACCTGCGCTGCTGGGGGAAACATCTAGTCCAATAAAGCCTTCAATTGTCTCCAATCTCGTCTCAGGAGTTATTGATCGAACATCAACCTGATGTGTGTTTTTCCACTTATTTTAGTCCATCTTTCCTTCTCAGCTGTTTAACTGTTTTGCCATAAAAGGCCTTAAACAGTCTGCATCCGGCAGCTACAAATCATTTTGTTACCTCCAGACGCTAATATTCCAAATCAATTCCGGCCTGCATCCTATCTTCCACCCTTCATAAACCCGCCCTCATAAATGCACTGACTTGCATTATTTTGCAGTCCACCGATGCCTCAATTTAAAAAAAAATTTCATCCTTGTGTGCAAATTCCTGCATGAGCTTGCACCTCACCATCTTTACAAAATTTGTCAATTTGATGGCCAACTTTCCAGGAACTCTGCATTTGTCCGACTCTGGTCTGCATCCCCTATTTCTTTAGCTTACACCCATTGGCAGCCATCGAGGTCTTACGCTCTGGTTTTCTTCCCTAAACCACTGCACATCCCTCTTAACCTTCATGACACTCCTTTAAATTATGTCACTTCAACCAAGCTGTTGTTCACCAATATTACCAATATTCTTTTGCTCGAGTGGCAAAAGGTTTTTTGGGGACAAGCAGTGAAAATAGTCAAATGTTAGATTTATATCCAAATGTTAACTGACAATTAATTCAATTCAATTCCGGCCTTGGGTGACTGGCTGTGTGGAGTTTGTATGGTCTCCCCGTGTCTGCATGGATTTCCTCCGGGTGTTCCGGTTTCCTCCCACAGTCCAGAGATGTGCATGTTGGATGGGTTGGCCATGCTTAATTGCCCCTTAGTGTCCAAAGATATGAGGTTCAGTTATGGGGATAGGGCAGGGGATTGGGCCTAGGTAGGGTGCTCCTTCAGCGGGTCGGTGGAGGCCTGATGGGCCCAATGGTCTCCTTCTGCACTGTAGGGAGACAATGATCCTATGATTCTCTGACAAAAGGAGTCAGCAATGAGGAGGCGGTGGCGTAGTGCCAATGCCACTGGACCAGTAATCCAGAGGCCCCAGGCTAATGCTTTGGAGACGTAGACAAATCCCAGCATGGCAGCTGGCAAAATTCAGATTCAGTTTATAAATCTGTAATTATAAAGCTGGTCTCAGTAATGGTGATCATGAATCTAGCAGTAATCATTGTAAAATCCCATCTGGTTCACTAATATCCTTTCTTTCCAGTGAGGTAAATCCGCCGTCCTTACCTGGTCTGTAACTCCATCCACAGTAACTTGCTTGACAGTTAATATGCTCTCTGAAACAGCATAGCAAGCCACTCAGTACAAGGACATGTTTGACATGGGATGGGCAACAAATGCAGGCCTTGCCAGCGACACCCACATGAATAAATGAAGAACAGAAAGAGCTGCCAGCACTTCCGGACATCTTGGATGGAGTTGTAAGCAGCAGCAGGTTGTCGTGGTGAGGTGAGGGGGAGCGGGTTGGCAGGGTGGTGGACCACAGGGTGTCACGAGGAAAACTGACATAACTAATCCGTCCTGGGGAAGGGACGATCCCAGTCGGCTGATCTGAAAACACCAACAATAGCTACACCCCCAAAAATCGAAGGTTAGACTGTCCCACAAATGTCCCTGAGGGAGGAATTAGATGAAAATGTAGGAAGCAATGTCCATTTAAGCCCCAGAGAATTAAGAGTGTAAAATGTCATTGATGTAAAGCTGCAGAAACATGTTTTAGCAGGAAGAAAAAAGACATCACTTGACATTTGAAGATAAAAAGCAGTAAAATTCACTGCTTTTGAATTCAGACATTGGCCTTTTTCGAGCTGTAAATTAAGGTCATTTGTTACAAGCTGATTGAATGAAATACCAAGCACCTGCTGACACCAGGGGTGGTTTCTCCCCACAATCATCTGCCACATTTACCACTTCCATTGCCAGGTCATTGAGATATGCCGGTGCTTTCAATCTGTTGGCGTAAAACGAAGAACCAATGAGATATGCACAGGTCTTTACCCTGCTGAATTATACTGCGAAGTCCAGGCATTCTGCCAGGAATATAAGATTGTTTGTAATGGCTGAGACTGGGAAAGGTACGGGTTTATTCATTTTTAACGTGGCAGAGGAGAAATGGTTTAAAAATGGCCCTTTTAAACAACTTTCAGAAAAAGACGTCTTCCAGCATTTTATTTCATTTGTCTGGAGGATGTTAACTAATAGCTGTAAATAATCCCTTGGCATAACAGTGATTATTGTCATTCTAAAGCGATTATTCATCTGCTCTACAAGTAAAGGTTATTTTTATAATTGCATGAAAGAACTGGTCAATGATAAAGTAAAGGTTAAAAAACACCCGTTCTAAGGAGTAGCAGTAATAAGTGGAAGGTTTATGACTGCTGTAATGAGTTCACTCCCATCCAGTTTTTAGCACAATCTCCAGTCAGGATCGAAAAGAACATCCTGAACCAGCTCATCTCTTGCCAACTGCAACCGGGCATGGCTGTACTCCAGTGAAAATTGGGGAAACTGCAGGTGTTATGAAGTCCACGTCACACTCCACATTGTAATCAGACTGCTATATCCAATCCCTCAGGACTGCGTAACCCAGTTAACTCTGGGAATTGTCTGGAGGATAGACAAAGAGGTTATTTCCCCGGCTGAGGCATCCCGAACATGGAGACTGAGGATAAAGGAAGAATCATTTCGGAATGAGATGGTGAGAAATTTCTTCACCTGAAGCACAGAGACTTTTTGGAATTCTCCACCCCAGAAGGCTGTGGATGTTCCATCGTCGAATATACTTCTGCAGATTTTTGGGGCAGGATTCTCCATTGGCTGACTTCGTGGCGGGCACCAGTTTCACGCCAAATCGCAATTCTCCTGTCCTCAACATGAGTTCCGCTCCACACATATAGCAAACACCGTGGCATGTCATTAGCAGGCCTGACCCGGTATTCTCTGGGGCCTCCGCGATTCTCTGCCTCCACTGGGGTGAATTCCCAAGGGCTAAGTTCACTTGTGCATTGAAAAATCGGGAAACATGCACCGTGGTGATGTGGAAGAGGGAGGAGTTAGGACATGCGCGACCATGGGCTGCTGGTTCTGACACTGGCCGGTCTGACTGGAGGGAAGTGGGGGTGGGGGCGCCCTGCCAGAGCTGGGGGGAGGGGGGTAACAGGGGCGGGATGTGGCCAGAGTGACCCCCCACGGGACTATGGCGGTGTCCAGGTGCGGACCGCCATTGCCATGGCCCACAAGGCAGCAATCTTGCTGTGCACCCCACTGACTACTCACCTTGGCCCCCGGTTCTGCAGACAGACACCAGTCGTATGTGTACCTCCACCCCATTATCCCTGGATTCCAGCCCCCAACACCCACCCCACCCCTGCGCACCCCATCCCCCACCTCCACACCCCACTTCCGCAATACCATCCTCCTCACACCCAGCCGCCACCCGCCGGCCCGCTCAAGGGCAACGCAGTAGTGCCTACAGGGGGAAACCGGATGGGGGCCATGGAGCATACCACTGGCAAGGGCAGCGTCAGAGCCAGAGGCCCCACAGTTCCGGGCACCAACGGTGACAGGGTGCAGGGATGGGGTACAAGGGGGGGGACATGCGGGGGCAGAGTCCGCAGTGCCAACGGGTGTCATCGTGTAGCCCGGTAGACCTGGTTGGGCACGGGGGTACGCAGCTAAGTAACATGCCGGCCTTTCATCCCCTGCAGACAATGGATAATGGAATTCAACCAGCAATGGTGGCCTTCCTGTCAGTCGCTGCAGCCCTGGGGGATGCACTGAGGCTGTACGAGCTGGAGATGCTCGAGGAGGAGGAAGTTGCAGCAGCGGAGCATGCCCCAGAGGAACAAGAGGCAGCCACACAGGATGGAGAACCAGCCACCCAACAGGCCGAGAAGAAGGAGGAGGTGAAAGGAAGGTGTCGCATGAGGCCTCGCATGTACCGGCAACGCCTAACATCAGTCATGCCATCGAAGCCTCCGGCCGAGCAGGGGGACAGTGCGAGATATCTGTCAGATCATGGCATAGCTGGCACCGTGGGGGTATGGGGGAGGACACCCGCTCCCGGTGGCCGTCAATGTGACGGTCGCCCTGAACCTTTACGTCACGGGGTCCTTCCAGACGCTGTGTGGGGACCTGTCCAGAATTCACAGAGCTTGGTGCACAGGCGCATCCGTGCCATCACAGAGTCCCTATTTGCCCAGTCCACATAATACATCCATTTCAATGTGGACCGAGCACACCAGGCTGCCCGGGCAGTGGGGTTCACTGCCATCGCCGACATGCCCAGGGTCCAGGGTGATCGACGGGATGCATGTCACCCTACTCGCACCTGCAGATGACAGGCCACTCTACACCAACGAAAGGGGTACCACTAGATGAACGTGAACCTTGTGTGTGATCATCATGCACTCTGCAACCGACACCCAGTCGGTGTGAACGATGCCTTCATCCTGGCACACTTGACAATTCCCGGCATTTTCGAGGCTCACCCCCGGCTGGGGGGAGGTGGCTACTGGCAACAGCGGTTATCCGGTGCGGTCTTGGCTGATGACACCTATCCGGACTGACGCGGAGGCCAGCTACAACGATGCCCATGCAGAGACCGAAGCATGAACGAGCATTGCTTTGGCATCCTGAAGATATAGTTCAGGTGCTGGACCACCCCAGTGTGACGCTGAGAGGATCGCCCGCACTGTGGCAGCCTGCTGCATCCTCCACAGCATCACGCAGCAGAGGAGCGATGTGCTGGAGGAGGAGGATGAATCGCGGCCCTCGTTCAACGATGGGGGAGGGCAAGGATGGACAGGACATGGGGCCCAGGCAGGCACAGGAGGCCGCACAATGTGTGCACCAGGGCCAATGCGCACGGGACATTCTGATCCCCTCCAGGTCACTGACTAAGGGAGGGGGAGTGGCCAAGGGTACGGACACTGCATCTCACCCCATATCCTTCCCCCAGCTGAGGGACAGGAGGGGGGAGTCCGAGCTGCTACGATGTTCCGACACCTCCCCTGCGGGAGTTACCAGCAGAGGCCCCATCACCTCCTCCTCCCCCGGGGTGCCCACTGGCCCCCGGGCTACTTCATGGGATGCGGGTGCGAGCGGAGATATCTCCTGAGGCTCCCCCGCCACCTGGCGCCGCCAGTCCTGGAGGCCCGCTGCCGTTTGTGACCAGGGTCTGCACGCTCGCAGCCATGGAGCACAGGGGGTGGACCATCTCCCTCTGGGAATGCGTCACATCACGCTGTGATTGTGCCACCACCTTCTAGGTCTGTACCACATCAGCCAGCGACTGCGCCATCTCCCCCTGGGAAGGGGCCACCTCCCACTGTGTCTTCAACACGTCGGCCAGCGCCTGGGCCATGCCACCGCGCTCTCAGCCATGGCCTGCCGTGACTATGAGAGGGCAGCACTACCAGGTCCCTGGCACTGGTGTTGGGGGGGGGGGATTGACACACGTGTCACCGTGAACCGCAAATCAGCGGGGTCTCACTTCCTCGCTCAGCGCCGATCTCCACCCCAACGACTGCCCTTTCCTTGGGCCCACCGACCACGTCTAGTGCATTACACTCTGCTGCATTGAGGGACCGCCGTTCCATGGTCCCCCTCCAGTCTTTCCCCACTCCCGGGGGTTATGAGCAGCCTTCTCCTGGAGGGGGGGAGGGGGGGTAGCCTTCTCCTGGGGTGGGGGGGGGGGGTGGAAACAAAAACACAGTGTTAGACAGTCTGACGCATGCAGCCCAGGGGGTGGGTAGCTGGTGGCTTCTTTTGCCAGGGCACCCGGACATGGCGGCTGGTGTGGGTGTTGATAGGTGCTGCAGGGTGCGGGTCCGCCTGCCATCTTGGTAGGGGGGTGGGGGGGGTGTAGGGGTACAGGTGTGTGGGATGGGGATTGGTCCCAGGGGCACAGTGTTGTTTACCCACTCTGGCCGCCTGATTTACAGCACTGCTGGACGGTCTGGACAGTGTTGCCCATGGCGCTGACAGCCTTTTCCACCCGCGCCCAGGCAAGGCGAACGGCAGCGGCTGGCAGCCTCTTTCCCAGGTCAGGGTACAGGGTCACCCACCTCTCTCCCACGGCATCCAGCATGAGCTTGAGCTCAACGTCCGTGAAACGGGGTGCCGCTCTCCTCGCTGCCACCTGGTTGGCTGGGATGGTGTGTGTGGGGAGTGGAGTGCGTACATGCTGCTGCAGCTTGTCAGCCTCCTGTGTGTCAATCGTTAATCCGGCGAATCCTGCATGTTTCTCATTGGAAAAGATTGTGTTTCCATGTGATGCCGGTGCTCGCCCGTTAACAGTCGTTGGATCGGCCCAGGTGTGGCGTCAGTTTTGCACTCGTAGAATTCCGCGAATCCTGCCCCGGCATCAACACTTAGTCTCAGGAACGGAGAATTCCGCCGATGGTCTCTCAGGGAACAAAAGAATATGGGGACTGAGCAGAAAAGTGAAGTTGTAGCCCAAGATCAGCCATGATGGAACGGAATGGTGGGGCAGATTGACAGACCTTATCCTGCTTGCAATTCTTCCGTTTTGTTCTAATATTTATCTCTCTCAACCTTTCCACAGAGTTCAGGCTATTTCTGTGGCTAATTATAGCTTGAGAAGCATTGCATCACATCAAGTTAGCGTAGCTGGCAGTTTACGTACCTACAATTTAATGTAGCCAATCCACCTAACCTGCACGCCTTTGGACTTTGGGAGGAAACTGGTACACCCACAGGACACTCAGGCAGACATAGTGATAATGTGCAAACTCCACATAGACAGACAGCAGTCCGGAATCGAACCCGGGTCCCTGGCGCTGTGAGGCAGCAGTGCTAACCACCCTGCCACCCCCTTACATTTATCGAACAAACACAAATTGATTTCAGTCTGGGAAACTCCAATTGTCCTAGCCTTTTTACGGTCGAGAATCCAAATTTCAATTCAAGGAAAAGATGAGACTTAATTATGAACTTCCAGTCAGCTTGGCACAGAATGCAAATCATGGGCGTCATTCTCCGACCCCCCAGTGGGCCGTTGGCCGCCGTGAATCCCGCCCCCGCCGGTTGCCGAAGTCTCCGAAGGGAGAAAAGTCGGCGGGGCGTTAATGGCGCCGCTGCCGCGGAGAATGTCACGGGTCCGCGCAAGGCAGCCGATTTTCGGCCTGCGGATATTATCCCTTCCGGATGGGCCGAAGTCCCGTCGACGTGATGACCGTTCACGTCGACGTGAATCAAACCTCCTTTTCATCGGCGTGAACCTGTGCTCCAGGTTCACGCCGACCAGCGTGGAGGTGAGTGACGGCCTGGGGGGTTGGCCGCTGGGCAGGCGATGGCGTGGCCACAGTCTGAATGTGTGGGGGAGAGGTGTGTGTAGGGTTTTGTGTGTGTGTGTGCGGCGGGGGGGGTGGTTAGAGTGGGCTGGGCTCCGGGGGAGTGCCGGGAGGGGGGTCCGTGCCGGGGAGGAGGATGGGGGGTCCGTGCCGGGGAGGAGGATGGGGGGGTCCATGCCGGGGAGGGAGATGGGGGGGTCCGTGCCGGGGAGGCGGATGGGAGGTCCGTGCCGGGGAGGAGGATGGGGGGTCCGTGCCGGGGAGGAGGGTGGGGGGGTCCGTGCCGGGGAGGGGGATGGGGGGGTCCGTGCCGGGGAGGGGGATGGGAGGTCCGTTCCGGGGAGGGGGATGGGGGGGGGGCCGTGCAGGGGAGGGGGATGGGAGGTCCGTGCCGGGGGGGGGATGGGCGGGTCCTTGCCGGGCAGGGGGATGGGGAGGTCCGTGCCGGGGAGGGGGATGGGGGGGGGTCCGTGCTGGGGAGGGGGATGGGGGCGTCCGTGCCAGGGAGGGGGATGAGGGGGGGGTCCGTGCCGCGGAGGATAATGGGGGGTCCGTGCCGGGGAGGAGGATGGGGGGGGGGGTCCGTGCCGGGGAGGGGGATGGGTGGGACCGTGCCGGGGAGGAGGATGGGAAGGGGTGTCCATGCCAGGGAGGAGGATGGGGGGGTCCGTGCCGGGGAGGGGGATGGGAGGTCCGTGCCGGGGGGTGGGATGGGAGGTGCGTGCCTTGGAGGAGGATGGGGGGTCCGTGCCGGGGAGGGGGATGGGGGGGTCCGTGCCGGGGAGGGGGATGGGGTGGTCCGTGACGGGGAGGGGAAGGTGGGGTCCGTGCCGGGGAGGGGGCTGGGGGGGGGTCCGTGCCGGGGAGGAGGATGGGGGGTCCGTGCCGGGGAGGAGGATGGGGGTGGGGTCCGTGCCGGAGAGGGGGTTTGGGGGGGTCCGTGCCAGGGAGGAGGATGGGGAGGAGGGTCCGTGCTGGGGAGGAGGATGGGGGGGTCCGTGCCGGGGAGGGGGATGGGAGGTCCGTGCGGGGAGGGGGATGGGGGGGGGTGGTCCGTGCCGGGGAGGGGGATGGGGGGGGGGGTGGTCCGTGCTGGGGAGGGGATGGGGAGGTCCGTGCCTGGGAGGAGGATGGAGGGGTTCATGCCGGGGAGGAGGAGGGGGGGGGGGTCCGTGCCGGGGAGGGGAATGGGAGGTCCGTGCGTGGGAGGAGGATGGGGGGGACGGTGCAGGGGAGGGGGATGGGGGGATCCGTGCCGGGTAGGGGGATGGGGGGGTCCGTGCCGGGGAGGGGGATGGGGGGGGCCCGTGCTGGGGAGGGGGATGGGGGGGTCCGTGCCGGGGAGGGGGATGGGGAGGGGTCCGTGCCAGGGAGGAGGATGGGGGTGTCCGTGCCGGGGAGGGGGATGGGGGCGTCCGTGCCGGGGAGGGGGATGGGAGGTCCGTGCCGGGGAGGAGGATGGGGGGGTCCGTGCCGGGGAGGAGGATGGGTGGGGGTCCGTGCCGGGGAGGGGGATGGGGGGGGTCCGAGCCGGCGAGGGGGATGGGGGGACTGTGCCGGGGAGGGGAATGGGGGGGTCGGTGCCGGGGAGTGGGGTGGGGGGGTCCGTGCCAGGGGGGGGGATGGGGGGGTCCCTGCTGGGGAGGGGGATGGGAGGTCCGTGCCGGGGAGGAGGATGGGGGGGTCCGTGCCGGGGAGGAGGATGGGGGGGTGTCCGTGCCGGGGAGCGGGATGGGGGGGTCCGTGCCGGGGAGGGGGATGGGGGGGTCCGTGCCGGGGAGGGGGATGGGGAGGTCCGTGCCGGGGAGGGGGATGGAGGGGGGGGTCCGTGCCGGGGAGGAGGATGGGGGGTCCGTGCCAGGGAGGAGGATGGGAGGTCCGTGCCGGGGAGGAGGGATGGGGGGTCCGTGCCGGGGTGGAGGGTGGGGGGGTGGGGTCCGTGCCGGGAGAGGGGGTTGGGGGGGGTCCGTGCCAGGGAGGAGGATGGGGAGGGGGGGTCCGTGCTGGGGAGGAGGATGGGGGGGTCCGTGCCGGGGAGGGGGATGGGAGGTCCGTGCCGGGGGGTGGGATGGGAGGTGCGTGCCTTGGAGGAGGATGGGGGGTCCGTGCCGGGCAGGGGGATGGGGGGGGTCCGTGCCGGGGAGGGGGATGGGGTGGTCCGTGACGGGGAGGGGAAGGTGGGGTCCGTGCCGGGGGACGGGGCTGGGGGGGGGTCCGTGCCGGGGAGGAGGATGGGGGGTCCGTGCCAGGGAGGAGGGAGGGGGTGGGGGTCCATGCCGGAGAGGGGGTTTGGGGGGGTCCGTGCCAGGGAGGAGGATGGGGAGGGGGGTCCGTGCTGGGGAGGAGGATGGGGGGGTCCGTGCCGGGGAGGGGGATGGGAGGTCCGTGCCGGGGAGGGGGATGGGGGGGGGGGGTGGTCCGTGCCGGGGAGGGGGATGGGGGGGGGTGGTCCGTGCCGGGGAGGGGAATGGGGGGGTCGGTGCCGGGGAGGGGGTGGGGGGGTCCGTGCCAGGGAGGGGGATGGGGGGGGTCCGTGCCGGGGAGGGGGATGGGGGGGGTCCGTGCCGGGGAGGGGGGATGGGGGGGTCCCTGCTGGGGAGGCGGATTGGAGGTCCGTGCCGGGGAGGAGGATGGGGGGGTCCGTGCCGGGGAGGAGGATGGGGGGGGTGTCCATGCGGGGAGCGGGATGGGGGGGTCCGTGCCAGGGAGGGGGTTGGGGGGGTCCGTGCCGGGGGAGGGCGATGGGGGGGTCCGTGCCGGGGAGGGGGGATGGAGGGGGAGGTCCGTGCCGGGGAGGTGGATGGGGGTTCCGTGCCAGGGAGGAGGATGGGGGTGGGGTCGTGCCGGAGAGGGGGTTGGGGGGGGGGTCCGTGCCAGGGAGGAGGATGGGGAGGGGGGTCCGTGCTGGGGAGGAGGATGGGGGGGTCCGTGCCGGCGAGGGGGATGGGAGGTCCGTGCCGGGGAGGGGGAATGGGGGGGGGGGTGGTCCGTGCCCGGGGAGGGGATGGGGAGGTCCGTGCCTGGGAGGAGGATGGAGGGGTTCGTGCCGGGGAAGAGGATGGGGGGGTGTCCGTGCCGGGGAGGGGAATGGGAGGGTCCGTGCGTGGGAGGAGGATGGGGGATCCGCGCCGCGGAGGAGGATGGGGGGGTCCCTGCCGGGGAGGGGGATGGGGGGGTCCGTGCCGGGGAGGGGGATGGGGGGGTCCGTGCCGGGGGAGGGGAATGGGGGGGTCCGTGCCGGGGAGGGGGATGGGGGGGTCCGTGCCGGGGAGGGGGATGGGGGGGGTCCGTGCCGGGGAGGGGGATGGGGGAGGTCCGTGCCGGGGAAGAGGATGGGGGGGACCGTGCCGCGGAGGAGGAAGGGGGGGGGTCCGTGCTGGGGAGGGGGATGGGAGGGGGGGGGTCCGTGCCGGGGGGGAGGAGGATGGGGGGGGTCCGTGCCGGGGAGCAGGATGGCGGGGGGGGGGGGTCCATGCCGGGGAGGGGGATGGGAGGGGGGGGGGGGTCCGTGCGGGGAGGAGGATGGGGAGGGGGGTCCGTGCTGGGGAGGAGGATGGGGGGGGTCCGTGCCGGGAGGGGGATGGGAGGTCCGTGCAGGGGAGGGGAATGGGGGGGGGGGGTGGTCCGT